>NC_137774.1:150706590-151411590 GCF_963455305.1 Plecotus auritus | reverse complement strand
TGATAGTTTTCTTGAAAAGAGATTTTATTCAGGGTTAGCCTCTGCAGAATAAAAAATTAGGCCATATAACAAGATAGCTATTACTTCCTCAAAACAGATAAACAGATAAGCCATGAGTATACATATGTATTTTTTTAAAAAAGCAATTACCATCTGCCTGATAGAGAAGAGTAACTCTGCTGGAATTGAGGTTTATTGTGTTGTTTATAATTAGGATGCCTTCGAACAGAATAATAACCTCATCAAAATTCATGAATAACATCTTCTAATATTTTTCTTTTCTTTTCAAACTCACTTTATAAACATTGTTTTGGTTTTTGGATAGAGAAATTCAAAATGTAGAATGTTGTCTTGCAAAACAGAGACTTTTTGGAAATATATTTATATTTTTTGAGAGGTGGAAGAAACACTCAGGTTGATTTTGGGATTTGTGGAATATATAAATATATATTCTGAAATTATATATATATATACAGTATATATATTTCAGAGAGGAAGGGAGAGAGAGAAACATCAATGATGAGAGATAATCATTGATTGGTTGCCTCCTGCATGCCCCCAACTGGGTATAAAGCCCCCATGTGCCCTGTCCCAATTGAATTGTGACCTCCTGGTTCATAGGTCAAAGCTCAACCACTGAGCCACATCGGCTGGGCAATTGTGGGTCCTTTTTGACTGATATTGGTTACTTTACTCACATCAAATGTATACTTTGAATGAGGTGCCTAATCCAACCACCAGGGCCAGTTCTTGGCTAACTGAGAAACAGGTGGGATCCAGCTTTCATTTCTGCCCTGAGGTCCAGTTGTCCCCTCCCTCCTGCACAGTCTTCCAGGCACTCTGTTCAGCCTGTTCTCTACCCCCACTTAGGTTCTCTGTACTTGAAAGTGATCCACCTTTGCCCTAGAGCAGTGGTCGGCAAACCGTGGCTCACGAGCCACATGCGGCTCTTTGGCCCCTTGAGTGTGGCTCTTCCACAAAATACCACGTGCAGGCACGCACGGACAGGGCAATTGAAACTTCGTGGCCCATGCACAGAAGACGGTTTTCGGCCTGGGCGAGTCTATTTTGAAGAAGTGGCATTAGAAGAAGTGGGGGTGTTGGTCGGTCGGGCGACAGGAGATGCGGCGCAGGCGGGCCGCGGGATAGCAGTGCGGGGGGAGGTGCGTGTGATTCATGCAAGAGTTGAGTGAGCCCGTCAGTCAGCTGTCTCATTGTGCAGTGGTTAGTGCTCGTCGCATCCGCAAATTGCGCGCAGGTGACAAAAGTACCTACTCGAAGCATAAAGTTACCTGTATTTTTCCAACCAGCTGCAAATCCTACAGGTATTTTTGTCATCAATTTAAGAATTGTAATTATTTTGTGTTGGTGGCTTTATTATTATAAAATGAAACTTTTTTTTTAGGTGCCCTGTTTGACATGGCTACAAAGAAGAAGCAAAGAAAAACGGAAGACGAAAACCGTGAATTTAAAGTTGAATGGACTGAGACTTTCGTGTTTATTCAAAACTTAAGTGGCCTTCCGACCTGTCTTATTTGTCAGAAAAAATTGGTGCATAACAAGAAATCAAATTTGGAGAGACACTTTACAACTAAACACGTGTCATTTAGTACTAAACTAGAGGCCCGGTGCATGAAATTTGTGCACGGGGGAGGGGGGCTGTCCCTCAGCCCAGCCTGCACCCTCTCCAACCTGGGACCTCTCGAGGGATGTCCGACTGCCCGTTTAAGCCCTGATCCCAGTGGGATCAGGCCTAAACGGGCAGTCGGACATTCCTCTCACAATCCAGGACCGCTGGCTCCCAACTGCTTGCCTGCCTGCCTTCCTGATTGCCCCTAACCGCTTCTGCCTGCCAGCCTGATCAACCCCTAACCACTCCCCTGCCAGCCTGATTGATGCCTAACTGCTCCCCTGCCAGCCTGTTTTCCCCTAACTGCCCTCCCCTGTAGGCCTGGTCACCCCTAACTGCCCTCCCCTGCAGGCCTGGGTCCCTCCCAACTGCCTTTCCCTGCAGGTCTGGTCACCCCCAACTTCCCTCCTCTGCCAGCCGGGTCACCCCTAACTGCCCTTCCCTGCAGGCCTGGTTGCCCCAACTTCCCTCCTCTGCTGGCTTGGTCACCCCTAACTGCCCTCCCTTGGAGACCTGGTCCCTCCCAACTGCCCTCCCCTGCTGGCCACATCTTGTGTCCACATGGGGGCAGGATCTTTTACCACATGGGGGCAGCCATCTTGCATGTTGGAGTGATGGTCAATCTACATATTACTCTTTTATTAGATAGGATAGAGGCCTGGTGCATGGCTGGGGGCCAGCTGGTTTGCCCTGAAGGGTGTTCCGGATCAGGGTGGGGGTTCCCTTGGGGCATGGGGCAGCCTGGGCAAGGGGCCTGTGGTGGTTTGCAGGCTGGCCACACCCCCTGGCAACCCAATTGGAGGCCCTGGTATCTGGGGTTTATTTATCTTCTACAATTGAAACTTTGTATCCTAGAGCGGAGGCCTTGGCCGGCCAGAGCTGCAGAAGCTTGGCTTCCTCCATCGCCGGGGGCAACCCTAGCCTCCTGCTCTTTCTAGATCTGTGGCTGCTGCCATTTCTGTTTGGGTTTATGTATCTTCTATCATTGAAACTTTGTAGCCTTGAGTGGAGGCCTAGGCCGGCAAGGGCAGGTGGAAAGCTTGGCTTCCTCCATCGCCGGGGAAACTCATGCCTCCCTCCTGCTCTCTGTGGCTGTAGCCATCTTGGTTGGGTTTATTTGCATATTTGCTCCTGATTGGCTGGTGGGCGTGGCTGGTGGGTATAGTGGAGTGATGGTTAATTTGCATATTACTCTTTTATTAGATAGGATATCCTGTCAGTGATGTAAGGAAGAAAGCAGTTGAGGAACTTCAGAAGAGTCAAGAAAAATCAAGTTCTGTATTTAATTACTGGATGTAATCTTCCAACAATGTTAATATTGCAAGTTTTGTGGTTAGTCAAGACATTGCTAAGAGAGGAAAACCATATACAGACGGCAAATACATAAAAAGTTGTTTTATAAATGCATCCGAAGAGCTATTTAGGGATTTTAAGAACAAAGCAGATATTCTAAAAAAATTAAAGAGTTACCATTGTCTGCTAAAACAGTGAAAGATAGAACAGTCAAAATGTCTTCAAATATAACCGACCAGCAAGTTGAAGATCTTAAATTGGTTTCAGCTTTATCAATAGCAGTTGACAAGTCTTGTGACATAAATGATACAGCGCAAGTTTCACTTTTTGTACGATTTATTTCATCTACAGGTCCTAAAGAAGAACTTTTAGGATTATTGCCACTCAAAGGTCAAACACCTGGAGAGGATATAGCAAATGCTGTAATTGAGTGCATTGAAAAACACCATATTCCACTTGATAAAATTGTCTCAATTTCAACAGACGGGGCGAAAAGTATGACCCGAGTAAGAAACGGGTTTGTTGCTATTTTGAAAGAAAAAATTAATCACGAGATACTTACTTACCATTGCATCATTCATCAAGAAGCGCTTTGTGCGCAGACATTTCCAGAAGAAATTTGCAAAGTCATGGAATTGGTGATTAACATTATCAACTCCATTATAGCTAAACCTCTTAATCATCGCCAATTTAAAGAATTTTTAGTTGAAATGAAGAGTGAGTAAGCAGATCTTCTGCTGCATAACAAGGTACGCTGGTTATCAAGAGGAAACGTTTTGAAACGTTTTGCTTCCATAAATTAAAGCATTTCTCCTTGAGAAGGGTGTTCAGTATCCAGAACTGACGAATGATCAGTGGATCCAAAAATTTTATTTCATGGTAAATGTTACGTCTCATCTAAATTAGCTTAATTGTAAACTACAGGGGAAAGGAAACACAATTTTTTTCGATGTTAGAAGAAGTTATTTCATTCGAAAACAAATTATCTCTTTTTGCTCAAGATTTTGAAAGATAAACTTTGATTCACTTTCCAAGCCTGTTGAAACATTGCCAAGAAAATAATTCTGATATTGACATTTGCTATTTCAAAACAACACTTTTAAATATGAGGGAAGCTTTTCTCAACAGGTTTCAGCAATTCAGAAACAGCAAAGCGACGTTAGCCTTTGTTAAAACTCTTAATGCTACTGTAACAGAATTAAATTTTTCTCCCTTTAATATTGACATTGGCAGCTTTGAAATGCAATTGCTGGATTTAAAAAACAAAGAATTGTGGAGCTCGAAATTTGAACGTCTTTGTGCTGGTATAGAAATATTGGAGGAAAACAAATGTGAACTTAGTTCACAGAACAAGTGGTCTGCTTGAAAGACCTGGAGAAGGAAGATATGTTGATTTTTAACACCTGGAATAGTATTCCTGACTCATATAATCAACTGAAAAAATTAGCGTTTGCTGTTCTTTCCTTATTTGGGTTTACATATTTATGCGAACAATCATTTTCAAGCATGAACCTTATCAAGAGTAAACTGAGAGGTTGTCTTATTGATGAGAACCTGGAATCGTGCCTAAAATTAAAAACAACAACATACAAACCTGACTTACCCAAACTTTCCAAGGAGATGCAAGGCCGTTGTTCACATTAGTGTTTGTCAGTCATTGTCATGATTTAATTTTATGGATATTGTAAGGTAAATTGTAATGAATTTAATTTTATCAATAAATAACATTGTTATTAAGTATGATATCAAGTTTTATTCAATGTACCTATAGTTTAACTAAGACTTAAAACTTTAAGTAAAGTTTATTAAGTTAATTTTAGGGAACGTTGTGGAATGAAAGAAGATGTAGTGTCGAGGATTGAGAAAGGTATGTTGAGATGGTTTGGACATATAGAGAGGATGAACGAAAGGAGATAGACGAAACAAGTATACAAGACGAGTGTGGATGGGAGAGTTGGAAGGGGTCGACCTCAGTGAATGTACCTCAATCAGATTGAGGACGTTTTTAGCAAAGGCCAGCTTAGGAGTACCCTAATTAAGTTAATAACAATGTACCTACCTATATAGTTTAAGTTTAAAAAATTTGGCTCTCAAAAGAAATTTCAATCATTGTACTGTTGATATTTGGCTCTGTTGACTAATGAGTTTGCCGACCACTGCCCTAGAGGCTCACTGCTGCTGAGACACCTCTGCTCACTTTCCTCAGTTACCCGGATTATTCAACCACATCCTATCTAATAAAGAGGGAATATGCTAATTAACCATCACTCCGTCACAAAGATGGCTGCACCCACAGCTGAGGCCAAGTTCCCATAAGGAGCCTTAACAAGCAATCAGCAGGGACCTGAGGCTACGCCCTCCCCCGCCCCCATGGGGCTTGACAGGGGACCTCAGGCTGGCAGGGCTTGACAGGGTATCCCAGGCTGTGCCCCCCACCCGCAGGGCTTAACAGGGGACCTTAGGCCGCTTTCCACACCCAGCAGGGCTTTACAGGGAACCTCAAGGTGTGCTTCCCGTCCTGGTGCTGGGCTAGGGGACCTCAGGCTGCTCCTCCGACCCCAGTGCCAGGCCAGGGGACCTCAGGCCACGGCCCCCTCCAAGTGGGGCTTGACAGGGGACTTCAGGCCGTGCTCCCCCAACCAGCAGGGCTTGATGGGGGACCTCAAGGTGTGCTTCCCGTCCTGGTGCTGGGCTAGGGGACCTCAGGCTGCTCCCCCGGCCCCAGCGCCAGGCTGGGGGACCTCACGCCATGCCCCCCACCAGGTGGGGCTTGACAGGGGACTTCAGGCCATGCCCCCCACCCTGGTACCAGGCTGGGGGCCTCAGGCCACACCCTCTGCCCCAGCACTGAGCCAGGGAACCTGAGGCTGTGCCCCACTGCCTGGCAGGGCTTGATAGGGGACCTCAAGGTGCACCCCCAGTGCTGGGTCAGGGGAACTCAGGCCGCACCCCCTGCCCATGGGGGACCTGAGGCTGCACCCCCCTGCCAATGGGGGTTGACAGGGGGCCTGAGGTTGTTCCCCCCTCCCGGTGCCGGGCCGGGGGACCTGAGGCTGTGCCCCCCCTGCCTGGTAGGGCTTGACAGGGGAACTCAGGCCATGCCCCCCACCCTGGTCTGGGCTGGGGGACCTCAGGCCACGCCCCCCATCCTGGCGCCGGGCCAGGGGACCTGAGGCTACGTTCCCTGCCTGGCAGGGCTTGACAAGGGTGGGACTAGCCAGGTCTGGATCTATCCCAATGAGAGGGGGGGAGGCCAGGTCTGGGTCTCACACGATTTTGAGGCACATGTGGGTGGGCAGGGACTTGACTCTGGGTCCCATGGTGTGCCCCAGACTCTGACAGGAGGAAGGTTTTCATATACATTTTACTAATTTTCTTTCATCTCTCACACTTCTATTACAGAGAAAGGGCAAATAACAGTATTAAATTATTTCCTCTAATTAATTCCATTTTAATGTGCACGAATTTCATGCACCGGGCCACTAGTATATACATAAGCATGGGTTGGGGCTGAGGAGAATGCTGTATCTCTCCTCTCCCCAAACACACATTCACAATTTTCTCCTGTTTGGGCCTGAATTGTGTCCACTCTCCCAATTCACATATTGAAGTCCTAACCCCTAATACTTCTGAATGTGACTGTATTTGGACATAGGACCCTTACAGAGGTGATTAGGGTAAAATGAGATTGTATGGATGGGCCCTACTCCAACATGACTGGTGTCCTTAGAAGAGGTGATTCAGACACAAACACCCCCAGAGGGAAGACCATATGGGGACACAGGAAGAAGACAGCCATCTACAAGTCAAGGAGATAGACCTCAGAAGAAACCAACTCTGCTGACACCTTAATCTCCAGAAGTGTGAGATAATAGCACTTTGCTATGGCAGCCCTAGTAAACCAATACACCGGCCCTGAGGAAGTTTGTTGACTGAAATGAGCCTACACCTATGCAATACATAGGGGAGATAGCTTTGAGCATGGATTCATGGTCTAGTCTATTTTCAACATTCTCCGGCTAGTTTGGGAAGCACTGTGTCACCAAGGCTCACTTTTAAGTCGGCTAGATAACAAATTGTATTTGTCCTAAAAACACCATTATGTGCAGTGATAAGGTGCCCAGACCACAATGGTCTTTTAAACCTTAATATATGGCATTCTTAGTCATTCTGTGCCTTTTCTCACAACCCCTTAGACACACACACACACACACACACACACACTTAACCCCCAGCCCCAGAGAGCGCACTTGCTTTCTGTTTTGCTGGTACCACTGACAGCTTCCCCTTGGGCTCATGCCAGGGTGTGGGGCTGGTGTGCTGGTGAGACCCCAGATGGAACCTGGGACAGATGTGGGGTGGAGGAGGGGAGGGGAGCTGAGTCCTATAGGACTGTCTTTATCCCTCTACTTGAAATCACACTATTTTAAAAAATGGTTTTGCTTGTTTTTCCTCCACATGGGTTATGAGCTGCCTGTGAGCAGGGACCTCAGATCTCACCTTCTTTTCTGTAGTCCTTGATGCCCAGCAGAGCACCTGGCACCTGCAGGTGCTCACTAAGTACCTGGGACTGTGCTGATGGATGCGGTGTCCTCAGTGGAGGGTGTGGGGGCAGATGGGATAGCCTCTCTCCTTCCCTTTCTGTCCCTTCCTTGGGAAACCTTACCCAGAGAGCTAAAATGTCTCTTCTTCCCTGTCCCCAAGGGCTCTATAAGGGAAGCAAGGAGGTAGGACAAGTGCAGGAAAGAGGAATTGCCCAGCTGAGCTGAAACTGGCACCTGTGAGTGTAGAAAGCCAGCTTCGTGGGCCAGAGAAGAGATGTCCTCCAACCCCCAGATTTCAGGCTTCTACTGTGGTGGAAAGTTTTCAGAGGCAGAAACCAAAGCAGTTCCCTGAGCCTCTGGTTGCCTGTGGTGTCCCTGAGCCTTGGTTGTATCAGGTTTGGCTGGGATCCGCAGGCTCCCACACAGCTCTGCAGGCCTCCGCCTGGGAACCTCTCCAAGCGAATGCAGACGCAAGCGATGAGCCAGCTCAGGCATGGAACCAAAGTGGCTATTTAAAAAAGCAATACGCAAAAGCTGTGCCTGTGACACAGAACGAATCTTCGCTCAAAGCAGCAAATGGGATCCATCTCATGACGAATTGCAAATGTCACCATGTCTGAGGTCATGAAGACATGTGAAAACTCATTTTTTAAAGGCCTAGATTTGCTGAATTTTATAAAGTAGTAATTTTTTAAAGATGTTCATGTTTGAGAATAGTATTACAATATCCAGATTTGGAAATAGTGTTGGACTAAAAATACGTAAATGGAGAAAGTTTTGAAACCATGCCTGAAAATATTGCCCTGTCTTCAAAGACATGTTCCTGAATTGGTGTCTGAGACTCATTTATGTGTTTCTAGATGGCCTGTCACTTCCTAAGTTGAACTCATTGGCTATCAGTTTAAGCAATCTTCCTCCCTCCCTCGCTCCATCCCTCCCTCCCTCCCTCGCTTCCTTCCTTCCTTCCTTCCTTCCTTCCTTCCTTCCTTCCTTCCTTCCTTCCTTCCTTCCTCCCTCCCTCCCTCCCTCCCTCCCTCCCTCCCTCCCTCCCTCCCTTCCTTCCTTCCTTCCTTCCTTCCTTCCTTCCTACCTTCCTCTCTTCTCTCAGCTTAGAACTTCTAAGCACAGAAATGACCAAGCCCCCCAAAATCTGTGATCCATTCATTTGAATTTTGGCTTTGACCAGAGCACCAAGAATTTCAGATTAATTCAACAAGCAATTGTTGGTTGACTATTGAGGAAGAAATACAGGAGTAAGCCTAATGTCAAGGTAGGTTCCAGAAGGAGATGCTTGTCTTTTCTGATGTCAGTTTCAGAAATGTGCCCTGGACAGCCTACTTTCCCATAAGAATGCCATTCATAATGTTATTAATACACTTAGATAGCTTGTACTAACTTATGTGAGTATTGAATTCCATAAGTTTACTCATAACCATGTACAGCCCACCTTCTTTTAGTCTTAAACTTGCATCTTTCATGCTTTGGTGAAGTTTTTTCATTTGATACATAGAGCCTCTGTTTACCCACTTATAAATGCTTGCATTTCTACCTATTAGTGTTTGCTTGATCTCATTCCATGAAGAATTTGGGATTCCTACATTGGTTGTTATCACCTAACTTGTTCCTACTTTCCTTTATTACTTACACTAGAGGCCTGGTGCATAAAATTCATGCATGGGGGGGGGGGTCCCTCAGCCCGACCTGCACCCTCTCCAATCCGGGAGCCCTCAGGGGATGGCTTAGGCTGCAGTCTGGCATCCCTCTGCAGGAGGTAACCAGGCTGATCAGGGGATGGCGCCACCCCCATCACCCCTCTGCTGCTGTCACTGCTGGCCACTACAGCTGCCAAGGTGTTTTCATCAACACAGACTCCAGACCCTTCACCACAAAAAAATGACAACTTTCTTTAGGCATTTTCAAGGTGTCTCTTTCATAGGGTATGACATTTCTTTCTTTCCTCTTTTTTTAATCCTCACCTGAGGATATTTTTCTATTGATTTTTAGAGAGCATAGAAGAGAGAGGGAAAGACAGAGAGAAACATCAGTGTGAGAGGGACACTTCGATTGGTTGCTTCCTGCATGAGCCCTGACATGGGCCCTGGCTAGGGAGGAGCCTGCAACCTAGGAACATGCCTTTGACCAGAATATAACCCGGATCCTGTTGTTGGCAGGCCGAGGCTCTATCCACTGAGGCAAACTGGCTAGGGCAGGATATGACATTTCTTAGCACCTCCAGCAGCAGACCTTCATTTTTTCCTTCAGGAATGAGATGGAAAAACCCTAGATCACCTTCTTGGATTCTTATTACCCAAGTTACCAAGAACACTGCAAGTGGCGTATGAGGAGCTTAGCCAATGAGCAATCAGAAAAGGTGTTTCCTCTGCAGCTCACATGCAGAGGTGGGACTGCCGGTGCTCCGCAGCTGGCAGGCCCTGTTCTCTGCGAGGCTGCGCCATCCATGCCTTGCCTCACCACGCATGCAGTCCCCTCCCGCCCACCTGTGCACGCAGCCTCCTTCTGAGCGGTTATGACGTTATGGCGTCCCAGACAATTTGCATATTACCTCTTTATCTATCTATCTATCTATCTATCTATCTATCTATCTATCTATCTATCTGTCTATACGTATATGTATATATCTATATATATAAAAGGCTAAGCGACCATCCAACCAGCCAGTAGGTATGACGTGCACTGACCACCAGGGGCAGATGCTCAACACAGGAGCTGCCGAGCTGTGGTGACTTGGCAGTGGGGGTTCTCGGGTGACATCAGCAACCCGGAACCAGAGATGAGGGAGTCCGATTCTGGGGTGCGTCACCCGAGAACCATCCTCTTGCAATCCGGGACCCCTCGGGGGTATTGGAGAGCCAGTTTCAGCCCAATCCCTGCAGGCCAGGCTGAGGGACCCCACCTGCCGGAGGGACCCCGCTCACTCTGCAAATGACCCTTGAGCCCCAGTGCCACCCCAGGTGTAGCCGGCTGGGAAGGGGCTGCAGGAGGTTGGCTCCAGGGTGTGTCTGGCCCATCTCACCCAGTCCCACCCTGCTGGCCACCTTCTAATTAATTTCCTTTCAATGTGCACGAATCCGTGCACTGGGGCACTAGTATGTGTGTGTGTGTGTGTGTGTGTGTGTGTGTATATATATATTTTTTTTTTTTCCCAAAATTATTTCTTAATCTCTTGCTTGTCTGAAGGGTTATTTTTTTCCTACTGTGTAAATGTTTGAGTCCAGTGGGTTGAGTTTAATGACACATTGTTTGAAGTTTGATAAGTAAGATGTTTATTTCCTCAGGCTTTTTTACTGTACAAAGAATGGAGAAGTTTAATAAGTCCCGGCACCACTAAAGCACACCATGTCACAGCTATGCTCACAATAGCCACATTAGAGGTCCCCTTTTACTCACCAAGGTTCATTTGCTTCCCATTGTCATAGGTTGTGGCTTTTGTTTGCAACTCATCATTTTTAATCTAATTCCAAAGTCAAATTACTCTTGTTTATTTGAGTCAAATGAGGTCTGCTGTTAGTCAATTTTGCAGGTGTGAAAAATATATTGTTCACTTTTCATCAGCATTTCCCTTGTTGTATCAAATGACAAATTCTAGTGAATCAAAATATAACAGGAAAGTAACCTTCATCTTTACATAGTCAGAACCAGCAACTCTTCCTCTTAACCTGAGGAAGACACATATAGGTTTCATTTGTTCGATCATTCATTCGTAAAACATTTGCTACATGTGATAGACCATGCTAGGCTTTAATAATTAAAAGAAAGAAAGAAAAGAATAGAATGCAATACCAAGGACTCCAGGGCTTTATATTTTGTTCAGCTGTCTCATCCTGGCTACACGCACTCACCTGGGCACGGGTGTAGAGCTGTCTTAAGGAAAAACTGATGCTTGCTCCCTAAGGGACAATTAAATAGAACCTCTTGGGTAAGGCTCAGGCACTGGTACTTTGAAAGTCTCCCTAGGTGTGATGTGTAGCAAGGTTGGAATCACTGGCCTGGTTAGACAGTTGGTGAACAAACCTCCGCTGTGCTGAGTGCTCTAACTCAGTGCCAGCCTTGGTGGAGGAAGCATGGTTCTGCTTGTCAGCTCAGAGGGCATGGCTCCCACAGGCTTGCATAGACTCCGACCTTGTGAGCTGCAACCCTTCAACACCGTTCCTGCACAGCCTCTATTAGGCCAGCCTATCCATGCCTGTGCCGTGGACAGAGTCATGTAAGCCGGGGCTGACTGAGTGGTCCTGAGCAAAGCATGTCTGGTGTGGACAGTGTTCTCCTCCAGGGCCCAACACTGGCTCAGAAGCCCCCAAAGCAGCTTGCTGGGCCTGGGAAGGTTCTGAGAGAGTGACCTGTGTCACTTAGCACAACAATCCTGTAAGATGTGTGTACTGGTGGGGTGACCTGAGGGTCACTCTGGGTCTATACTCTGGGCTTCAGTGCTGAGTCAGATGCAGGCATCCTAGATGGGGACAGAGGGTCTCCTGCAGCCTCACTCCAGCTGGGACAGTGCAATGAGCTAACCACACTGCCCCTGTGATCTCAGACTCAAGTCCAGAATCCCACTGAGAAAAGGACTACAGAGTGGCAGTCCCAGGTCACAGTTGAGATGCCTGCTTAGAAACAGAATTGATGAGCACACTCTTCTTCCTCTGTTCTCTCTAGATTGAACTTTCGGGTCATTAATTGTCATTATTAAAGAAGATCAATAGATACCCACCTGTTCCATAAAAGTAGTCCTTTCTGGCAGTGAAGGGTCCAAAGTGGGCTGGTGGTATTGTTGTAAGCGGTGGGAACAGCACCAGTGGGGTCAGATCCAACCTGGGTTCAGAAACCTCGGTACTTGGTTTCTGGCTAGGGAAGAATTCAGAACAAGAGCCAAACTGTAAGAGAACATTTATTGTGTAAATCATAGAGGTAGAAAAAGTAATTTCTAAAATAAATGGGCTTAGGAAACAAGTTATAGATGTAAAGGAAGGTTCCTTGGAGCTTGGGAGTGAGGAAGCTAATGGTAACCTGTGGGGCGGGGGTGGGGAGTAGGAGGGCAGGGGAAGGGAAAGAGAAAGGCTCTAGTGTGCTTCCTGGAGGGAGAGCACCCCGGGTCCTCCTCCGTCCTAAGGGTTTTAAGGGTGTAGACTTTAGGGGAGGTCTGGGTGTGTCCTTTCAGGATTGTGGTCTCCATGGATTGATTGGCAGGCACCAGAGCAGGGGGTTATTATTCCATGCAGCCAGTACTGATGTCAGCCATGTCTGGTTTTGTTACTTATCTGGGTCTGGAGTTGAAACACAACTCGAGGCCTAGATGTTATCTCTAGGGAGGAAAGTTCAGGGGGTCCAACTGCATGACGAGTGATATGCTAGGGGAGGAAAGTCACCCTGGGGGCGAGGTCCCACCCTACATTGATTGTCTGTGATTAGGCACCCAGGGCTTTACAACCTGGTGACCTTCTGGTAGGGACCATAGACACCCAGGGGTAAAGGTTTTGCCTGTGACTATTACATCCGGTGTTAAGGAGTGATAAAGGCGCCCACTGCCCATTGGCTGCAGTGCCCTCTCCCACATGGCCTGCATCTGTACTGTCGTCAGTGTGTCCCTCAAGACTCAGTGTGCTCACGTCAGCTCTGGACAAAGTCCCAGCTCTGGACAAAGCAGGTGGGTGGGAAGAGGTACTGGTACAACTAAGCAGCACTTTTCAAAGGAGATTTTTTTCTTCTAAAATGAATTCAGCTTTTTTACCACTAGCAAAATTTATCTGGATGAATTTTAATTAACTGGTCTGTGCCTCAGCTGTGGACCTGCTGACTCCTGACGCAGAAGGTGATGGACTGAAAGGAGGTGAACTCCTCCCAAGGCTGCTGTAGCAGCTCCTCAAGCTGGGTGCTCAGAGCATCCTCTCCCAGTCCCGGAGGGCAGAAACATGCAGTCCCGTGTGTGCAGGGTTCTGGGCAGGGGGTCATTATTCCACGATTCATTCACAGGAATGAAACTCCAGGTAGAATCCCTCCGTGTTTTCTCTTGGCTTCTGGTGGCGCTCATAGCCCTTGGCTTCCTAGATTTGCAGCTGTGTGGCTCCCATGGCCTCTGTCACCACATGGTGATCTCCCCCCCCCACCCGCCCCGCCTCGTGTGTCTCTGTCTTCATATGGCATTCCCTTTTCTTATATGGACGCTAATCTTTGGGTTAGGACCCATCCCAAGGACTTCCTCTTAACTCCATTACATCTGTAAAAGAGCCCATTCACAAATAAAGTCATATTCTAAGGACACAATTCAACCCATAGAGGGTGAGAGAAAATGGAAGGTGGAAAACAGTGAATGGAGCAGGAAAAAATAGTTGGTGGTGAACCCAATATGGGGACCAGGAGGGCCCCTTTGTCTCGCATATGTATATGCATACTGACCATCGCAAGCCCTCCATGTGCTGCTGCTGTCCTATAAAATACATCCAATTCCCATGAGAGGGGTTTTCCATCTGCCAATAGGGGATTATGTCATAGGTATCATTTAAATGGACAGAATTTGAATGTCTTAAATTGCAAAGTACACAGTCTGTCTTCCTGTTTTGGTAGCACTGGGAGGAGGAACTGGGTCAAGGTGAGCAGAGACAGTGAAGGAAGAGCAATGACATCATCTTGAGTTCTGACTTCAGCCACTTGCTTCAAAGTCAGGTCCTATGGGACTCCATTCATCCGTGGTGCTGTGAGGATGGCACTGTCCTGGAGCTGCCCTCCCCATGGTCCCAGCTTGACTTCCCTCTGGAGTTTGGAGCTGTGCATTGCTACTTCCTGTTTCAAAGGCAAGACATTCTGTATTGAGGAAAAAACAAACAAACACACACACACACAAATAATCAGACACAGGATCTCCAGTGCCATAATAACAAGACTTAAAAAAATCACTGCAAAGCTGAAAGTAGAAGCAAGATTCTCGCTGACACGTGTGTGACACACAGGGGTTTCTGGTGTTTTAGGGCAGCTGCAGGGCTTTTAGACACTAATAAGAGCTACATTAGAGCGAATTGACTTTAATGACAGGGATAAAGAGAAGCAATTGCAAGTGGCAGGTTGGACTGGGCAAGGGCACAGCGTGTAGAATTGGTCAGACCAGTTGTTAAGCCTGAGTCTAAGACACCCACTGTGTGAATAGATCATTCCATGTCCTTTCAGGTACTTCATACAAGTGGGAGAAATTTGTGGAGGGATTAAATTTGGGAATGAGTACAGAGGATTTGGTGTGATGGTGCTGAGTAGGACCTCAGCAAATGGCCCTCTTCAGAACACAGAACACATTTATCAAGGAACAAACCAATAAAAGCAATGTGTTATGGATTGAAGTGCATTCCCCCCAAAAGATATGTTCAAGTGCTAACCTCCTGTACCTCACAATGTGACCTAATTTGGAGACAGGTCTTTACAGAGGTAACGAAGTCAAAGTGAGGTATCCCTGTCAGTGTGGGCTGCTATAAAATATCATCACAGACTGGGTGGCTTATGCTACCTGTCTTTACTTCTCACAGTGCTGAAGGCTGGGAGTCCAAGAGCAAGGTGCTGGCAGGCCCAGCATCTGGTTGGGACCTGTTTACAGGTGACCACCTCCTTGCTGTGCCTTCACATAGAGGAGAGCAGAGAGGGAGCCAAACTCTCTCATACCACTCCTTAGAAGGGCACTAACCCCGTCATGAGGGCCCCACCTTTATGACCTAAGCACCTCCAAAAGCCATCACCCTAGGGATTTAGGCTTCTGCATACAGATTTTGGGAACACAAACGTGCAGTCCGTGGCATGAGGTCATTAGGGTGGGTTCTAATCTGATATGACTGCTGTCCTTATAAAAAGGGGAAATTTAGATATTGAGACAGGCAGGCATAGAGGGGGAAGATGGCCATCTCCGAGCCTTGGGGAGAAGCCTGGAATAGCACCTTCAGAGAAAGCACAGGCCTGCCCAGCCCTCACCCTCAGACTCTGGCCTCTAGCCCCGGGAGTGGTACAGTGCTGCTGGGTAAGCCACCCAGTTTCTAGTACTCAGGTACAGTGGCCCCAGGAAGCTCATGCACAGGAGTTCGGGTGTGACAAAAGCAGGGTTTAATGCACAGATTGAATTGATGTTATACAAGTTGGGGACCGTTTTCACTGTATGATTCACGCAATGGATGCTGAGAGCAAGGTAAGCGTCACCTCCTTAAATGCCAGGACACTGGGTACAGTGAGGACACAGACATTCAACATAAAGATGCCATGTTAGCAGTTGCCTTGCTACTCGTTCTCTATTTTTATTCGTTAGAGCTATAAAAAGACTAGAGCATCTTGAGGATTGGGAAGCGTTTGGGTGCAGCACAGCCACTGAAAAATCCCCCAAAAGAAGAGTTTGGAGTGCACCTGGGACATCACATGCTGCAACAATGTGCAATTATATGAGACGTTACTACATTGTGAAATGCAAAGGTGGATGAGGTCTCCTGTGGATCTAATTATGTGCCTCTCCTTCTGTTGACATTGTAGTTCCAGGGCCATGTCACCTGGCCTGTTGCCATTGCCATTAATGTGAGACATATCTGAAAACATGCCAAGGTGACAAAAGTTGGCATCAAAAGGAGCACTCATCTTATACAGTACGGATGTTTCATTTGCACTATGATGTGGTAAGTTCGATTGCTCCATTTTGATAGACACCAACTGGAATGTTAATGACTACCTATTTCCCTCCTTTGTACTTTCCTCCATGACTTTCTTTTTTAAAAATTTCTTTATTGATTAAGGTATTACATATGTGTCCTAATCCCCCCATTACCCTAGCATCCCCCCCCACTCATGCTCTCACCGCCCCCTGTTGTATGACTTTCTTTAGGTCTCTATAATATGACTATTTACATACTTCAGCTAATAATGGTTGACTAGGTTGAACGAACCTGGAGCTTGAAAAGAGTGTAACAAATTAGAACATGATTCTGTGGGGACTAAAGCAGGTTTCTCAGCCTTGGCACTATCAACATTGGGACAGGGTCATCCCTGTCCTGTGCATTGCAGGATGTTTAGCAGCATCCCTTGCCCGATCCACTAGATGCCAGCAGCAACCCCGCTTGGTCATAATAACAAAAGTGTCTCTGGACACTGCCAAGTGACCCTTAATGAGAGCAATGTTGCCTCCCATTGAGCACCACTGGGTCATAGGAAGGGGGGTAAAAGTTATGCAAGGAGAAAAGAGTCAAGGACAATCGAGTGACCTCTTATCTGCTAATACATAATCCCCGGTGCTGGAGTGCAGACAAAATCAAGTCCTTGTTTTATGGCCAGCATCTCCGTTTTCTGAAGCCAGTCATCTTGTTTATTTTTTCAGGTTTACATGATGAAAGCAAACACACAGTTATTGATAAAGTAGGAATAAATAATACTGCATTAGTATGCTAGGGCTGCCATAGCAACAACAACAAAACACAGATAAGGGCAGCTTAAACAACAGAATTTATTTTCTCACAGTTCTGGAGGCTGTAAGTCTGAGATCAGAGTTGGTTTTTGGTGACCTTTTTACTGAGGTTGTAGATGACACTGTCTGGCTATGTCCTCACATGGTCTTTTCACCTTGTCTGTGGAGGGAGGGAGGAAGAAAGAGAGAGAGAGAGAGAGAGAGAGAGAGAGAGAGAGAGAGAGAGAGAGAGAGAATAGAGAATATCTTTCTCATAAGGACACTAATCCTATTAGATTAAGACCTTTTATGAACGCATTTATCTTTACTTACCTCCCCATAGGCCCCATCTCCAAATACAGACACATGGGGGTTAGGGCTTCAATTTATGAATTTTTGGAGACCAAAATTCAGTCCATGACAAATGCTAAGTTTATAATCTTGCTCAGGAATTTCCAGGGTACAATCAATGACAAGGAATCAGGAGAAAGAACGCCCATCCTTTTAAAATAAGGTCTTGTTGGGAGCTCACTGGACCCCAAAATTGTGGCATTTTTCCTGGTTTGTGTTTTATCATCTTTAGCAAAAGCAACCCAAAATGGAGCAGAGCAAAACCAAGCAGCCCCCACCCCCAGGCTATGCAGCCGGCACCCCCCTGAAATGGCAGCTTCCATTCCCCTCCTGCTTTTAAGCTTCCCTGTCAGGTGGCAAACTTCCATGTCCCTCTTGATTCTTGTGCAGTGCAGTCATCTTTTGGGAGGAGGCTGCCAAATTGGGAGAAAAGACACAAGCTCTTTGCAATAGGAGGAACAGCTCTCTGTGTACTCGATGACTGCGCCAGCCATTGGGTCAACTCCTAGGGATCCCTCAGCAAGCCGTGTCCTCACTGGACAGAGAGGAATCAAATCAACCTGAAATCAATGGCTGCAGATTCTTGAGTGACAGGAAGAAAAGGTCTACAGAGCTAGGAACGCCCTTGACCAGGGGTTTCATTTCCTTTGGGGAAGGTCAGAGAGGGCTTCCTGGAGGAAGTGACAGTTGGGCCGAGATGCTTTTAAGTAGTAGTACTCATTTTCATGCTTGTTTTAAGAATTTAAACAGAGGCCTTGATTTCTTCTGGATGATTCATATCCACCAGGACGCTTTAATTACAGGGACATTAACGATATTTGAGATAAATTAACGATAAGTTTGAGATGATTTATTTTAAGGACTTTAATACCATTTCCCTGATTATGGATGCCTCTGAATACAAGCAGGAGCCTTAAAGGGGAAGAGATGAATCATTTTCTTCTCATTATAGAAGTGAGGATGCTTTCAGGAGAGGCCCCGCCAGGAAGTTGTTTTCACAGGGGTCCTTGGTTTGCTGTGACCCAAGGACCCAGGACAGGTGCAGGAACCTGAGGCTTGTTTTAAATGTCACTCAGGAGTGGTGGTCTGTGAACAACTAAGACCCAAACTGTTTCAAACTACTACCAAGAGTAAACAGCACTTTTGACCCAGAGTGTTTCGGTGGGAGTTCCCCCTTGAGTATTCTGACAGCCAATTCCAGTGGGTGGTTTTCCCACATCAAACAATTCTCAAACACCAGCTAGGTGTCTACAATTCAGTTCAACTGTGACATTATCTACTTGGGCATAGCATCAGATCCTACACTTTATGGACTCAATCCCAGGAGACTGCTCCTCCCCCCAGCTTCAGACCTCAATCACAAGTCTGAGCTGTCACCTGTGCTTCTGAACCACTGACTATAAATGGGCGCTTCCAACAGGCCCCTATTTGGGTTCGATTAATTTGCTGGAGCCTCTCACATAACTTAGAGAAACATTTCACTCACTAGGTTACAGGTTTATTATAAAAGGATATAACCCAGGAACTGACAGATGGAAGGATGCACAGGGCAAGGTAAGTGGGATGGAGTGTGGAGTTTCCACGCCCTCTCCAGGAGCACCACTCTCCTGAATCTCCACTTGTTCACCAACCCAGAAGCTCTATGAACCTGTTCCTTTTTTTTTTTTAATGGAGGCCTAATTATGTAAGCATGATTGCTTAAATCATTGGCCATTGGTGATTGTTTCAACCCCCAGGTCCCCCCCACCCTCCCCAGAAATCAGGGGGTGGGACTGAGAGTTTCAACCCTCTAATCACATGGTTGGTTAATCCTGGCAACCAGCCCCCATCCATAGGTGCTTTCCGAAAGTCATCTCATTAAACTATTGTTCTCAAAAGATACCTTTATAGCTCAAATCACAGTAAATTTGAAGGATTTTAGGAGGTCTGTGTCAGCAATGGGCAAAACCAAAATATGCATTTCTTCTTATAACTTGCAATATCACAGCAGCCTAATCTCATCTCTGAAATTATTCAAGGTCTTGTTGGGAGAGAAGAAATTCTAACCAGATTAAAATGGGGCATGGGTTCTTAGCCCTTGATTCTTTACCCTGCCTGGTTGGACATTAGAATTGCCTGAGAAATAATAATGAAATAAATTTAAAAACAATAAAACAGGAATTTCTGAGATCTTCCCAGATTCTAATGTATTGCCAGATCAGTGGACCCTGTTCTAGACTGACCTCCAGTGAAGAAATAGATTTTTTAGACAGAGCAGGGCTCCTGTAGTGCACCAAGTCCGGGAAGGACCACTTCTGGGTTGTTCCTGACCAGCATTTCTCCAACTTTGCTGCCCATCACAATCACCTGAGGAGTTTTGAGAATCCCAGTATCCATACCACACAACAAATCAGTAGAATGATAACCTCTGGTGATCTGGTGTCAGATTTTTGTTTAATGTACAGCTAGGTTTGAGAACCAGGGTTGAAGATTAGGGGTCCTCACAGTTGCGAGTGCATCAGAGTGATCCAATGGGCATGTTAACTCACAGGTCATTACCCCCTCCTCACCCCTAGTTCCTGATTCTTTACCCTGTACATTTCTAACATGTTCCCAGATGACCCCAATGCTGCTGGCATGACCTTGGAGAACAATATTCTAGGCCAGTGGCCAGCAAACTGCGGCTCGCGAGCCACATGCAGCTCATGAACCGCGGTTTGCCGCTCTGTTGACTAATGAGTTTGCTAACCACTGCTGTAAGGCATTACCCTTACCCAGAAGTTTTGACTTCAGGTTAAAGACATTGGAACATTATTAAAATGTTTTTTAAGTGTTTTTGCCTAAGGCAGAGGTCGGCAAACTCATTAGTCAACAGAGCGGCAAACCGAGGCTCTCGAGCTGCATGTGGCTCGCGAGCCGCAGTTTGCCGACTACTGTTCTAGGTCAAGAGAAACCTCCTGGTCTCTTCAGATTGGCTGGCCCCAACAAAATATAGCCCAGAGCCATCCTAGAGAACAAGTGTCCACAGTGCCCCATCCTGGGTGAATGTACCGGCAGTGCCTACTGCTGCTTGAGGAACGAGAGTCAAAGTCTTGCTGTGGCTACAGGGAAGCTCTCCCATGACCTCTGGTTAGTGGCTTCTCGGGGGTTTCAATCTGTCCTAACTGACCTTGGTTGTGGGTTGTGATTGTTGAGTGGCCAGAGCCAATGGGGCATTAAGAAGATGACCACTTTCCAGATAACCCCTTTCTCCTAACCCTTTAGACATACTCAAGAAAGCTAAGCAAGGGTTAAGTTATTCAGGATTAGAAGTAGAGATACATTTTTCAACCAGTTAGTTTGACATTTAAAAAGCTATTTATAAAAGTGATTATTTCTCAAGAAAATAAAAATAGTGAGAAACTCAAAATTGGCAGTTCTAGCAGAGGGAGATAATATTATGCATTTTCAGGACCTCCTTAAAACATATTTTGGGTTTATTCAGTGCTCTTTCTCCTCAATGACATTTAGATATTCCTCAGGCAAGATTCTCCAATCCTAAATCTTTTTTTTTTTCTTCACTTTGTCAATTTTAAACAATGCTTATTTGTTCATTGTTGTAGCCACACCAACATTGGCTGCTTCCAGCGGTGGTGGTTGGCCCTTTAGAACTCCCCTGGTGGTGGGCAGTGGAGGAGGAAGATCTGGCACCAGTGTTCTACCAGTGGGTGTTTTGTGGCATGACAGCGGAAGTTACGTGGCACTGCACAAATGGGAAAACTGTTTTTTAGCTCTCAATTCAAGTAGGAGGTGACTCTTCTCCCCAAAATTTTAAATCTCCTACCCACTTCCTTCATCCTGTCTCATGCCTGGTTGCCCTCTATCAAGGACAAAGACGATGAAACGTTGATCTTCAGATGCTATCAATGACACAGAATGTCCAGAGTAAGAGAAAGAGTTGTAACACTGTGTGGTTCCTTACTGTGGTTCATAAATGAAGGCTGAGAGCTGCTGGCCATGGGGCCTCCGGACAACAGCTCCATTCCTACCCCTCCAGACCATTTGCGGCCAGAATAACATGAGTCTCATAAGTCAGGACCCAATTGGATGTGGTTTATCCTTATTTAGGTCTATATAGTTGGTTCCTTAGGGATTCATATCAGAATCCACACTTTATCATCTCTGTGAACAATAAGTATAGTCCATTAATATACTTCCAATGGCATGTGGGTCAATATATACTCAACAGATACTTTGATTTGATTTATAAAGCTCTAAGTTAAGGAGTCCCTTTGGGTATTGTTAAACATGAATACCGTACTTGGGGACCTCCTGCTTGGGTATTATGCCCAAGTTGGGCTGCTGAGACTGTCTTATGTCACTGTCTCTCATTATGTTGCAGGTCTACGTGCTGACTCCAGCAGTCACAGGCTTGGAACAGAGTGGGCCCTGTCTCGTCATTGTTCCGAATTCTCCCTCTTCCTTGCCATTAATATCACTATTCCAGGAATATCCTAATGAGGATATGGCAAGATTTCAACCAATGCCTTTTTCTTTTATAAAAATTTCAAAATTTTTGATTTGGTATAATTTTAGATTTACAGAAAAGTTGCAAAGATAGCACAGAGCTCCCACACATGGTGATGAGAATGAGAACCTCCCTAAATTTGCACCCTAGGTGCCTTACTCACATACATCTAGTCTTAGCCCCATTCCCATATACCTCCTATCCAGTTTCCCTGGATGTCAACTTCCTCCATTGCCGTAGTGCACTTGCCGGGGCTAAGAGATTAATTTTGCTGCATTACTATTAACCAAACAGGGGCTTCCTTGGTCTTCGTTTGGATTTTTCTAGTTTTCCCACTCATGCTATGCTTTGGTCCCAGGTCACACACAGGGCAGCACATTGCAATTAGTGTGTCCTTAGGCTCCTCTGGTCTATAACGGCTTCTCAGTCTTTCGTTGTTGTTTTTGATGACCTTGACAGTTCGAGGAGTGCTGGTGCAGTATTTTGAAGAATGTTCCTCAATTTGGCTTCTCTGATGTTTTTCTTATGTTTATACTGTAGTCCTGGGGACTTTTTGGAAAGAATACTGCAAAGGTGAAGGTCCCTTTGCATCGCATCATATCAGGGCACATAATGTGATGTGACATTGCTGGGCATGGATAAACTTGACCATTTGGTTCTGGTGGAGTCTGCCAGATTTCTTCACCTTAACACTTCCCTCTCCCCTTTCTGTACTCTATCCTTTGGAAGCAAGTCACACAGTCGAATCCATACTCAAGGGGTCAGGGGTGGTGCTAAGTTCCACACCCTGGATAGGGAAGGTATTTGCATATATAATTTGGAAGTGAGCTGCTTTGATAGGTGGGTCCAGGTGTTCCCTGAACTTAACCATTTGCAAACGACAGATGCCAGAAACAATCAGTGACTCAGACAGCTCTGGTCAGTAATGTTAATGACAATGAATGATGTTGGTGTTTGGAGTCCAGGGACCAATGCTATATAGATGGTGTGGCACTTGTGCTGATGGGCTTTTTGTCAAAGGCAGTTGGGGCTGCATGAGTCTGAGTGGATGGTCCATTGATCTTGCCCCCTTTGGAGAACTGCACTGACCACCCGTGGGTAATTTTCTGCCCCAACTGAGACCTACCACAAGGCCAGGGAACTGGGAACTTTCTCGACAATACATAGATAGCAGTAATTAGCAGAGAAATCACAAGACAGTTTCTTGAATGAAGGTGGAACTGACAACCTCTTCTTCCAAAGCTATAATTAAAGAAGCAGTTGAGAAATGTTATCTTTCTCATCCTGCATGTGCAAACTTATCTGTCACAAACATATTGTTAAACTCCCTCTTAGGTCTCGGTTGTCACTTTTAGACACCTGCTTGCATAAATCATTTCTTATGCCTTTACCTGGAGTGCTTTTACTAGCAGAGCTTATATCTTTAAAGGGCTATCTAGATCTGGGGAGATGAGGTGGGGTCTGATAGTTCAACAAAAAGCAAATCCACTATATGTCTTTAACAATTATTTCAGTTACCAAGCTGGGGACAATCTCATTGAAAACCCAACCTTTTTGGATGGATTTTTTTTCCATTAGATTTTTTTTTTTTGATGGGAATAATCAACAGTGTTATCAGAAAAATGGACTGGAGTCTGGAAATTATTCAGTGAGCTCTGCCCAGGAAGCCTAGGATTTTGTTTCTCTAATTTAAAACCTCTGATGCAACAGCATTATTCATAGTACTTGTTTATTGTTGAATCTCATAGGAAAGGTGGTACTTTTCACCCCCATGGGATCCATGTGGCCAGATCTGGGCCCATCGATCTTGAAGGCAAAAGGAAACAAGGCCTGTTCTCTCTTGGGAGGCATTTCCTCTCGTGACAAGGTGGTGCTGTCCCAAAGACAGGAGACAGGATCTGTCTTGATGTGCTCAGGGCTGACGGCATTGTGGGCACTCGCCCATATTCTACAGAAAATACATATTTATTTGCTGGCACAATCCCTAGGAGTCTCGGCCCCAATTCCTCATCTTGAAAATGAGCTACCTGTGGGCCAGAGGAGGGCCGTCACTCATGATCATCAAGAAACTAGCATGATGACACCATTCACTCCTGCTTGGTTAGTACTGAGGATCTGGGCCGATTTCTTTTTCTCAAGTTGGGTGGCTCTGGACTTAGAATATTGAGAATTCATCTTAGATAGAGTTATGTGAAATTCTCAAAGAGGTCACTCTGATGGGAGATAAGAAACTAAGTTTTTGGTAAGCCCTGCCAAATATCTGAAGTTTCGGAGTCTGAGGAGTTACTTATTTCATCTCCAGGGTCTCTTTATCACTCTCTTGTCCCATTTCATCAGGGAGCTGATGTGTTCCCCTGTTCCCCTCCCCACCAGTGTTACTGCTTTGTCCTGGGAGCTGGTTAAGCAAAATGGTCCTGGACCCTGTGGGAGCTGTGAGGTTGGAGGGTACAGGGTCATGAGGCTCAGAAATCTGTGCTTGGAATTTTATTCCTTTCTTCACCTGAAAACACACACCTTCTTCCTAATGACCACTGGCTCATGCCATAGAGTTTTTTGGACCTGTGTCTAGGTAAATATGATTCTCATTTTAGAACTCACGTCCTTCTTTAAAACAGAACCCTATGAACACAAGTAAACTAGGGTCCAGGGAGTCTTAAAAGATGTAAAGAAAGAACGGAGATCATCGCTCTCTGTCCTCAATACCCGCTCTTGACTGACTGTGCCTGTGTTGTCATGGTGAAGCAGGTTCACTGCCCACATAGCAGCTGGCTTTGGTTTAACCTGTGTTCTTCCAGGGAAGCTTATGGCATAGAATGGACATTCCTAGAGTTGCTGGAATTGTGATGAGGCAAAGGGCCAGAATGTCTCTTTGAGGTGACCACAACTATGCGACCTTGAGGAGAGGGCCCCAGTCCCCAGGGAGCTGAGCTTTGTCTACAAGTTATATCTTGCATTTCTGTAAGTCAGCTGTCACATGATCAACTCTAATAAGAATGACAGATGGACCATCTATTGACTGGGTCTTGGTCAAGGAGGAATTGGGTTTATTATAAGGATTTCTTGCTCACACTGCTTGTGATGCAAAAATAAGTCACCATATCAATTTCAAAGTGCTGATATGAATGTCCATGGGTCACACATGAAGTTTTTAATTAAACTTATCTAAGCAAGATTGTCTGTCTGTATTATGTAACTGGACATATCTATTTGCACTTCTAGTATTTATAATTTAATGTCAACATCATAATTCAAGATAAAATATGACTCTGGGCCATAGAAATACTCCCACCAGGAGTGTTGAATTTTCAATTTTTGTGTGACCCGAAATGCATCAGCACATTGGTGAAGAGCTCTGTGGTTTTCAATTAAAAACTCTGCTGTGAGAATCAGAGAGGGAATTTTAAGTGGCTTGTTCTTGAACCACATTCTACAGAAAATACATTTTTATTTATTGGAACAATCCCCAGGAGTCTCGGCCGAATTCCTCATCTCAAAAATGAGCTACCTGAAGGCCACAGGAGGGCAAGTGGCCACTGAGGCTGCCACTAACTGTGGTGAGGATTCAGGCCTTTGCTGGCCTCAGAAATAACATCTGGATGGTCTGGACCTCCACCTATACCCCAAAACCTTGTTATTCTCAAAGATCCTTTTTTAGATCTTGAAATTTCCATAGTTTGTCAATATCCAGTTACTGCCTAAGAATGCTGGGCAGAGATAAATCAGACAGGATAGTCAAAAGATCCGTTATCATGAGCAGCTTTTATCATGACAGCCAGCTAGTACTGTCCTGTCTGAAACCACCTGTATCAAACAGGACAACAGGAAGGTTCCAGGTCCATGGAAACAGGAACTTGTTTGTTCAGTTGGTCTGGTAAACAAATATTTACCATTGAGTTTCTGTCTCCTGAGAGCACTTATTAAAAACTAACAAAATTTTAAAGTTATCAGTGGCACAAATGCCCCATGTAAATGTACACACTATCATCTCATTAAAACTCTTGCCCATCCAGCGTGGCTCAGTGGTTGAGCATTGACTGATGAACCAGGAGGTCACGGTTCAATTCTTGGTCAGTGCACATGCCCAGGTTGTGGGCTTGATTCCCAGTGTGGGGTGTGCAGGAAGAAGCCGATCAGTGATTCTCTCTCATCATTGGTATTTTTCTATTTCTTTCTCCCTCTCTGAAATCAATAAAAAATATATTTAAAACCAACCAACCAAACAAAAACACAAAAAACTCTTCAAAGAAAAGATGTTCTCCCCAAATTAAGTTAAAGCCTGGAAGCACCATCTTTTGTTTCCCTACTGAATTTGAGAAAAGTTAATAGCAGACCAAAGTTAAAAGCAAACCAAATTGAGGAAAGTTAATAGCAGAATGGAAATATTTTTTTAAGTACACGTAAAGCTTTGGAGTCTGGAGATTTCTGAGAAAATGTTTTGAAAATAATTTCTCAAAACAGCTATTTGAGGAAATTTCCATCTTTAAGATCTTAAGATGCACTTGAAGAAGCTTATCACTCCAGAATTCTACTAAAAATCATTAATTAGGATATAGCCACATGTTTTACAAAGCATGTTAATCACACAGAGATATTCTGGCCATTCATGGTTCTATTTTTTTAAATGGTCCATGTGCACCTGGAATAAATAGTCTTGGAAAATGTGTCAGCCAGTATTTGTTCACATCTTATTTCTCATGGTTTGAAACCCACAAGACTGGTTTGTAGATAGAGTTCTGCGGGTGACACAGCACAGTTAGTGGAAAAGTACCAGACTGTACATGGTTCTTGTGGCCTCTGTCATTTAACTTGCTGTGTCTGTTTGGTCAAGCTACTTATGTATTCTGTAAAATGAAGGCATCAGAATGGATTATCTCAAAGCCTTTTAGGAATCTTAAAACTTAATTAATGTTCAACTCTCTGACCCTCTTTAGGTCCTTTGCCATTGGTTTTGAGAGCCTTGTGGGGGTGTGAGAGAACCACCTGGCTTCCCAAAACTCACCTCCTAGTATATGTTCAGGCAATGATAGTTGGAATGGATTTAGGCAAATGTATTCAGGGGTGTCTTCTATGCCAACCAGAACACTAAGCTTACATTTCTCATAATTTTGCTATCTTGCAGGATCTGCTGGGATTTAGAACACCCTGTAATTCTGCAAACAGAACTCATGTTCACATATTAATCTACCAGAAACATATCCCAGCCAATATGTTGGCCAATCCAAACCAGCAAAACTGGAGCCAGCCCGGATCTTCTCACTCCAATGCCATGTTCCTTCTTTTATTATCTCACCAGCTGGTTGTGTGACCTTTGATGTTACACTTTTAAAAATTCCTTAGGCGTCAGTTTCTTCATCTCTAAAATTAGAACACAACCCAGGTGATTACTAAGGCAGTTTACTTTTTTTTAAAATTTAATAAATCTTTATTGTTCAGATTATTACAATTGTTCCTCTTTTTTCCCCCCATAGCTCCTCTCCACCCAGTTCCCACCCCACCCTCTGCCCTTACCTCCCCGCCACTGTCCTCATCCATAGGTGTACGATTTTTGTCCAGTCTCTTCCCGCACCACCCACACCCCTTTCCCCCCGAGAATTGTCAGTCCACTCCCTTTCTATGCCCTCGATTCTATTATATTCACCAGTTTATTCTGTTCATCAGATTTTTTATTCACTTGATTTTTAGATTCACTTGTTGATAGACATGTATTTGTTGTTCATAATTTTTATCTTTACCTTTTTCTTCTTCTTCCTCTTCTTAAAGAATACCTTTCAGTGTTTCATATAATTCTGGTTTGGTGGTGATGAACTCCTTTAGCTTTTTCTTATCTGTGAAGCTCTTTATCTGACCTTCAATTCTGAATGATAGCTTTGCTGGGTAGAGTAATATTGGTTGTAGGTTCTTGCTATTCATCACTTTGAATATTTCTTGCCACTCCCGTCTAGCCTGCATAGTTTCTGTTGAGAAATCAGCTGACAATCATATGGGTGCTCCCTTGTAGGTAATTAACTGTTTTTCTCTTGCTGCTTTTAATATTCTCTCTTTGTCTTTTGCTCTTGGCATTTTAATTATGATGTGTCTTGGTGTGGTCCTCTTTGGATTCCTTTTGTTTGGGGTTCTGTGTGCTTCCTGGACTTGTAAGTCTATTTCTTTCACCAGGTGGGGGAAGTTTTCAGTCATTATTTCTTCAAATAGGTTTTCAGTATCTTGCTCTCTCTCTTCTTCTGGCACCCCCATAATTCAGATGTTGGTACGCTTGAGGTTGTCCCAGAAGCTCCTTAAACTATCTTCAAATTTTTGGATTCTTCTTTCTTTTTGCTTTTCTGGTTGGGTGTTCTTTGCTTTTTTGTATTTCAAATCTTTGACTTGATTCTTGCGTTCCTCTAGTCTGCTGTTAGATCTCTGTATAATATTTTTTATTTCAGTCAGTGTATGTTTAATTTCTAGTTGGTCCTTTTACATATCCTGAAGGGTCTCGCTAAATTTATTGGCCTTTTCTAGGAAATTCTTGAAAAACCTTATAACCGTGGTTTTGAGCTCTATATCCAGTCATTTGCTTTCCTCCATTTCTTTCATTTGTGATCTGTTTCCTTGTCTCTGCATTTTTGCTGCTTCCCTGAGTTGGTAGAGTAGCTTTGTGTGGTAGGTGTCCTATAGGGCCCAGTGTCTCAGCCTCCCCCAGTTACCTGAGGTGGACACTCTTGGTGCACCCCTTTGTGGGCTGTGTGCACAGTCTTGTTGTAGTTAAGCCTTGATTGTTGTTGGTATCACTGGGAAGAATTGACCTCCAGGCCAATTGGCTGTGAGTATCAGCTGTGTCTATGCTGGGAGAACTTCTGTGTTGGAGACACCCTTAAGAGACAAGACTTGCAAAATTGCAAAAGCCTCTGCTCAGCTTGGATGGGGTGGAGTCTCAGGGCGGAGCAGACAGCCTTGGCTTCCTGTCAGCCCTGCCCTATGAGGTCCCTGGGTCTCAGTGTCCCTCGGTAATCGCTGCAAGCACCTCTGAGAGAAAGCCACCCTCAAGTTTCGCCTGCTGCCAGACAGTCCAGTTTCTCCCCGAATGAGTCTGGGTTCCCAGAAACTCGCCCAGAACTGAAATTCAATGCAGTCTGGAGCTTCCATCTCCCTTTAGAAAGCCAGCTGCGCACTCAGCTGCCTGTGCACTCAGCAGTCAGTCCTCTCTGCGCACGCGTGCCTCTGGACCTCTGCCTTCCACAGCTCCCCGGAGTCTCAGTGTGCTTTATCTTTTCCTGACAGTCCAGATTCCCCCCGAATGTGTCTGGGTTCCCAGAGTCTCACCTGGGACTGGAGTTCAGCGCAGAGGAGCTGCAAAAGGCTGAGGTACGGAGACGCGCACATGCGTGGAGAGGACGGGCTGCTGAGTGCACAGGCGGCTGAGTGCGTGGCTGGCTTTCTAAAGCAGCCCGTCCTCTCCACGCATGTGCGCGTCTCCGTACCCCAGCCTTTTGCAGCTCCTCTGAGTCTCAATGTGCTTTCCTCTTTCCTTCTAGTTGCAGAATTTCCACTCAGCCAGCTTTCCTGTGGTTCTGGATGGTGTCCGTTTTGTCTTTTAGTTGTAGTTTTGATATTGTTGTGAAAGGTAGCAGTTTAGGTGTTTACCTATGCCGCCATCTTGGTTTTTCTCAAGGCAGTTTACTTTTAACATTGCACACTAGAAAGTGAAGTTATCTGATTTCATATGTAATTTGAGGAGTTGATATAAAGAGGCCAGGGAAAGCCATGGATAGTAGAAACATGCAGACCATACTCCCATGTTGGTAAGACTTAAGAGTTATTTTTCATTTGGGTTCAAACTTTATATGCTAGAAAGCACTGTAGTTTTGTATTCATCAGGGATGTCATAGAAATTTCAGCTTTATCATGACCTGAGGAGGCCAGATCAGTTTTCAGTGTGGGTTTGAATTCCACTAGTTTTGTGGACTTATCAGAAACTAGAGGCCCAGTGCACAAAATCATGCATGGGTAGGGTCCCAAGGCCTGGCTGGCGATCACGGCTGACTGGAGCCTTCTGGCTGCCGGCTGGGGCCTTCCTTTATTCTGCGTCACACCCTGGTGGTCAGTGCATGTCATAATGAGTGATCAAACTCCCAGTCTCCCAGTTGAACTCCTGTGGGGACAATTTGCATATGAACCTTTTATATATATATATATATATATATATATATATATATATATATATATATATATATACTAGTGGCCTGGTGCACAAAATTCGTGCATGGGGTGGGGTGGGTGTCCCTCAGCCTGGCTTGCACCCTCTCACAATCCGGGACAGCTGGCTCCTAACCACTCACCTGCCTGCCTGCCTGATTGCCCCTAACCATTCTGCCTGTCAGCCTTCTCACCTCCTAATGCCCCCCCCTTGCTGACCTTCTTGCCAACTGCCCCCCCACCAGCCTGATCACCCCCAACTGCCCCCCCCCCCCTTGTGGCCTGATTTCCCCTTACCACCTCTGCCTCAGCCCTGCCACCATGGCTTTGTCTGGAAGGACATCCAGGAAGGTCTCCTGGAAGGTCTCCCAGTCTAATTAGCATATTACCCTTTTATTAGTATAGATAAAGGCCTGGTGCACAGGTGGGGGCCAGCTGGACTGCTCTGAAGGGGGTCTGGGAACAGAGTGGGAGTCCCCTTGGGGGCAGGGCCAGCCTGGGTGAGGGGTCTGGGGCAGTTTGCAGGCTGACCACACCCCCACTGGGGGAGGGTCCCTGCTGGGGGGCATGGCCGGCCTGGGCGAGGTGCTGATGGCTGTTTGCAGGCTGGCCATGCCCCCATCAGGGTGAGAGTCCCCACTGGGGGATGTGGCCAGCCTGGGTGAGGGGCTGAGGGCCTTTTGGGGGCAGTTTGCAGGCTGGCCAAGCCCCTGGCTTCGTCCAGAAGGACGTCTGGAAGGTCTCCAGAAGATCTCCCAGTCTAATTAGCATATTACTCTTTTATTAGTATAGATAGATATCTGATTCAATTCCCTTGCTCATTACTGTAAGGGATTTTGACATGGTTGCAGGATATGCTATACCTTTTAAAGGACCAAATAGTTCTTCATCTTCCCAAAGATGGGACTATTAAACCCCTAGGATTTATTTCCTAGCAAAAATAGTAATAATAATAAGAGCAAATATGAACAATCCTCATAACTTTATCCATCTCCCTTCCCTGAAGTAGAATTATTTTCTGAAGACATTAAGTGAAATGTCTGCAGAGAACTCAGGTAGCTAGTTGTGGGAACTGGTTTCCCAAGCAACACACTCTGCCTTCTTGCATTTAGGGGCCCTAAAGCATGGTTTCCTCCCACCATTCTAAGCCAAATTAAGTAAATTAGTTCCATCTACATATACTGAGCTTATAGGCAGCTTTACACTTCACTGAGAATGGGTAAGTAGGGACCAGCTGATGAGAAAAGGCCTGCCAGTGACTAGAAAGACCAAACAATATGAATATAGGAAAAGAAAGAAAAAGAAACATCCCAAACAAATAGAGCTAATACAGGGAACAAGGAGCACTTTATTTTTTGTGTGTGAAAACAACAACAACCACCACCACCCACTATTTGTATTCTCAGAGACTCAAGATACATTGCTTTTGCTAAGCAAGGAAAGGGTTTTATAAGGAAAGGAAACAAATAGAGACTAAGAAAGGCTGTTGAAATAAAAGATAATTGATGAAACAAAACCAAACCAGTGAAGGGTTGGAAGATAAAATAGAAAAAGATATCTCCTAGACAAGAGAATAGCAATAATAGAGACAGAACATAGAGAAAAAACCAAAGACCTGGAGGATCAATGCATGATGTCCAATACATGACTAAAAGAGTCAATAAAATAAAATAAGAGTGGAAGGAATTATATATAAAAAAAGAAATACTGAGAATTTTCCAGAATTAAAGGAAAATTATGTTCAGTTGAAAAAGCCCTCTGAGTTCTCAACGCTGTGAATAGAAGATCTAGGCCCAGATATATTCCTGAAATTTTTCAGAAAGCCAACAATGCAGAAAGACTTTCTGGAAACGAGAATCAGTTTGTAATAAGATCTCTTGTTATCCACAGTGGATGCTAAAAGATGATGGAGTGGCATCTTCCAACTTCTGAAGAAAAATGACTTTGAATCAAGATTTCTCTATTCAGCCAAACTATCAAAGTAGACAGATCCTCTGCTCCCTATTAGAGATTCTGTTCTGGTCTGAGTTCTGGTTTCCAAATTCTAAGTCCTTGATGTCTTTACCTCCCTCCCACCCTCCCACCCTCCAGGAAATTCCTGCCTTTTCTGCCCATGCCCAAGGATGCAGGCTGCCTTCAGTTTTGTAAGAAGCCATTAATCCTCCACTTTGATTTCTAGACATCCAAGGGGACTGTTAGCTGAATTTCATCACTCTTGCAACAACTTTATAAAAAAAATCTTTAAAGATCATCCCTCACCAGTTGTTTGCAGCTTTCTCATCAGCACACACATACTCACACACACAGATACACACTTACATGCACACTCACACACACACTTATGCATATTCACATCTATACATGTCCACACACTGTCACACACATTCACATATACACATTCTCACATATTTCTCTCACACTCATATACAGTCACACATACACTCACATGTACACCCCCATTTGTGCACACACAATTGCATATACATATATACACACTTTCTTACACTCACACACATTTACAAACACACAGTACAGATATGCTACATACACCTTTATACACACACACACACACACACACATACACTTACACATTCACACATGTACACACACTCTCACACATTCACACATAGTCACATATTCACTCTACATTCCAGGATATTCCCATATCCCCCAGGACATGACCTGAGGGGACTTTACAGAGTTGTGTCTGACTCACATCTGAGTAAGCCAACACCAGGCTCACTGTATGAAGTAATTAATCAACTGTGGGTCTTACAACCTCAGCACTGAACAGAAAGGCAAATCTGTGCATGGAGAAATCACTATTTCTGCCCAGAGGGACCCCATAAAGAAAGAACCTGTTATAGAGAAAACAGAATATAAGAATCAGGCCAAGGAGCTGCCAAGTAATAATAAAAGGAAAAACAGATTTTCAAAAGTAATTGCAATAATATATGTAAAAATGCCTGCCATAGAGTGGTTCCTTAATAGTTGTTAGCTTAAAAAGGGGTCCCTGCCCCCAATTTAGCATCTGTAAATAGTGGTAAGCTTTGAGAACTGCTAATTTACCCTCTCAGGGAATAAGAGTCCACATGCTATTTGGAAAATAATGGAATTTTAAAAGCCAACAATGATTATAGAAGCCACAGTAAAGTATATACCTTACAATAGATTATTGTTCAGAGTAATTTATATGTTAGGTGAAAAAATCCTTTGAGAATTTAGTGGCCAGACATTTTTTGGTTCAATTTACTGTCATGATTATGAAAAAACTAGAAGCCTGGTGCATGAAATTTGTGCACTCGGGGCGGGGTGGGGGGGATCCCTCAGCCCGGCCTGCACCCTCTCACAATCCAGGAGCCCTTAGGGGATGTCTGACTGACAGCTTAGCCCATGGGGAACGGACCTAAGCTGTCAGTTGGAGGTGGGAGAGGCTCCCGCCACTGCTGCTGTGCTCGCCAGCCATGAGCCCAGCTTCTGGCTGAGCGGTGCTCCCCTGTGGGAGCACACTGACCACCAGGGGGCAGCTCCTGCATTGAGCACCTGCTCCCTGGTGGTCAGTGCATGTCATAGCAACTGGTTATTCTGCAGTTTGGTTGATTTGCATATTACCCTTTTATTATATAGGATAATGTTATTTCTATTTTATTCAGAATAAACCTAGAAAATTTTTGTGATGATTATTGTGAAATATTCAGATCAACAGGGTAGAGTAATCTTGGTTGTATGTAAGAGTAAAGGCTAGGACATTGCAACTCTGGGGTGATCATGCTCTGACTATAAATATATGTACCTAATTCAGCGTGGCAGACCCAATCAATAGACCCATGTCATTGCTTGTAAATAAGTATTTTCTTGAGCAATTGTACATAGCTAACAAATTAGACCTCTGTCTAAGATTTGAAAAAGGTATGATATTGAAGTCAGCCAACACCCAACTCTTAACTACCAGGGTAATTACTGCCATATGTATAAAAGGTGTTGGGGGATGTGATGCTGTCACTGGAAAGGGGCTGGGCCAGAGGGGGTCTGCCTTGAGCTGGCTATAGTATATGGGTTCTTGACTTCGTGCAGGAAATACTTCACAACATGAGTCCAGGTGATTTTGAGAGTACATTTATTAAAGCTGGGGACAGTGAAACAAGGAAGGAGTTGGGGTAGATGAAGCAACAGGAGAGAGTCTAGGCAGTGCTCTGCTTTGGCTCTCTAGATGCTTTTTGGGAAAGAAGTGAGCCAAGGCAAGGCTGCTGTTAGCTCACTGAAAAGTCAGAGAAAAGGGGGCTTTGGAGCCAGGTTCAGGAGGTTAGCCCAGGATGAGCTGCTACTGCCCTCTGCTCCTTTAGTTGCAAGTCTCGTGGGGACCGTTAGAGTTTAGGAGAAAGATAGTAAAAAGTTCATGTCCGAGAAGGGGTATGGGCATGTTCTAGAGAGAGCCAGAGCTGGCATCCTTTGTCTTGAGGATTTTTATCTCTCTGCTGTGGGGCAAGAATCTTAGGGGAGGGTTTCAGTGGAATGAATATTCATCAACTTTCCAGGTGTGTTTTTAATATGTTGGTGCATCATGATGAGTGGATAGAAGAGTTTGGTATTATTCTCTGGTGAACTTCACTGCTTTACTTTTATCTTGGGTCTGTCTGAGTCTAACCAGGTTTGTTGTTGTTGTTGTTATTTGTTCCTCAGACTTCATTCTTCCTTGGGATTAGCTGGCACAAATGGCATTAATTTGGTCTTGTCCTCTATTTCCCTGACTAGGGCAATTTAAGCTATGTATTCTCTGGTTAGGGAGGAGAGGTATAAACCATTTATTCTTAAGTGTTCTTGGTTAAGGAAGATAAGGTCTGAGCTAACAGCAGACCTGGCTGTAAGTTATTCATATTGTTTGGCCTTGTTCCACTGGCCCAGAAATTTTCCTAGCTTCTTACTATCTTCCTTCAATGTCATATGTGGGAAGGGGATTCTGTGGTCCAGGTTTAGTGCCTTGGGCATGCTTTGAGTCCCAGCTGTGGGAGGCAGGCAGCTGAGGACCACAGGAGGGCTAAGATGAGTCATTCCCTGCTATATGGCACATTATTATTTCAGGTGGTGAGCATGGGTTTAAACAATGGCAGTAAAATCTATACAGTACAGAAAGAATTAATAAGCATTTAACCTGAATGATTCTTGAACTCAGACATTCCAAGCTGAGTGTTCTAGTTTGAAATGCTTGGTGCTTGTGGAACTTTAAAATACTTTCTGGAGACCTCACTTCCTAGAATTCCAGGTGTGGTAACAAGAACAATGATGTTCAAGTCTCAGAGTTAGCAGGGAAGGAACTCAGGACAGACTAGGAAATCCTAAATGGCTTTAGTACAAGTGTGTTAGTTTCGTATTGCCACCATAACAAATAACCACAAACAAGTGGTGACTTAAAACAGCAGAAATTTTCTCAACATTCTGGAAGCTGTAAGTCTGAAACCAGGTATCTAAAGGCTCTAGGGGAGGTGTCTTCCTCTCTCTTCCAGCTTTTTGGTGGCTTCTGTCATTCCTTGGCTTGTCCAATCTCTGCCTCCAATCCCATTGTCTTCACATGGCCTTCTCCCTGGTGTCTCTCCTCACTTCTGTCTTTTGTAAGGATACTTGTCATTGGATTTAGTCTACCTAAGATCAACTCCTCATCTTCACATGTTTAATTTAATTATTTAAGCAAAGGCTCTTTTCTCTCTCCAGATTAAGTCATATTCACAGGTTCCAGGGGTTAGCTAGGACAATAGACATGTCTTTTCAGGTGTGTGTGGGGGCACCATTCAACCCATTACAAAGATTATCTGAGTAACACAGGACAGCTATCAGGTAGAATTTCCTGGTGGCATCTTAACCAGCTGCTCCGTGAGTAGGTAGCACTGTGTCTTAGGAATTAGACCCTGGGTCCCATGGCCAACACTCAGTCCCGGTGTGGAACTTCAATGGCTGCACAACCTCAGATAAGTTACTCGGGTAACCCCTGCCTCTGTCCTTTATCTGACATTTGGCAAGAACACTAACACCTGTATGGAAAGGCTGTTGTGAGGATTAAAGGAGTTAATATGAGTGAACTGATTACAAGATAGCCTGGCCAGGGCAGGCCCTAGAGTGCTGGTTTCATTTTCACCACCCAGGATGCCGGTGATTGTGTCGACAAAAGAAATTTCAAACCTAAATAAAGGTTTAATGAGTTTGTTCAAGCCAGAGTTGAGGCTCAGGCCCAGAAGCAAAATCTCAAAGGGCTGAGAAATGTTCCGAGGAATAGCAGTTTCATAGCTTATTTTATATATTAAAACCAAAGGAGAAAGATTAAGGAAGGGTGCATGAAATCCACTGGTGGTAGATTAAGAAAGCAGGAGAAAGTAAAGTGGGAAAATCTCTAGGTATGGATAAAAAGATAAATGAGAGATACATTTATATCGGTGGGTGCAGGGTTTAACATGCATAGTTTACAGAGGTATGAGGCTAAAAGATAAAATGAAGAATGTTGGGGTCATCTCACCCCAGTATCGGGTGTTTATCTCTGGAGGTCTGGAGAAGAGATCATCCTGACATTTTAAGTATGTTATCCTAGATGCACAAAAACGATGGACGGGGCTTGCTCAAGATAAAGATTAATCTATCACATGGGCCTTAGGACATGACTTCTCATTATAACCTGTTCAGTTAGGAATTTTAATGACCAGAACATCCTGTGTGGCTACTTTCAGTTATTGAGCTTGTCAGGTCTGCTATGCAGCCCTTTTTCCTTTCACAATTACCATCTATAAAATGCAGAGTCCTAAATTGCAGTGAGACTTTTCATGACCTTGCAAGCTGCCTCACCCTGCAGCCTGGTCACTGCTCACATACCACGGGATGCTGGAAAAGACCTCTCCTTGACCCTGCAAAGTTGCCTTTCTCTCTCCCATGAGTGTGTTTTCATTCTTGTTCTCTCCTGGGGTCACCCAGTTCCTGTGCCCAAGTCCTGCTCAAGACAGTCCCCACTCTCAGCATCACCTGCTCCTCCCTCTCTGGCTTCACCTCACACCTCTCAGAAGCTCCTCTCAAAACCTTGCTGGTGGCTCTTTTTGCCCTTCCTTATGCATGGCAGACCTCCCACATTCCTGCCCTGAGCCCTTCAGGTCTCACTCCATGCTCTGTCCCTTGATAATTTCACCCTAGACATGACATTAATGGCCTATAATTCCCTGTCTCCTAAACCCCTCTTTCCATGGCTCTGTCATGACCTAGACACTGAGCACTGGGGCATCCACTCAACTGTCTTCTGGGTATTTTTACTTGAACATCCCCAAAGCACCACAACCTCAAGATGGCTAAAATATAACACCCCGTGCTCCCTTGATTTCTTCCTCTGGAATCTTCTGTCACATTTCATCCTTTCACCCTCTCCAGGTGTTCAAGCCAGAACCAGAGTCAGGTGCAGCTCTCTCCCATACTAGTTCTTTTGTTCCACTGACTCCCATCCTAAACATTCTCACAACCATCCCTCTATTCTACTTTTCATCATTCCTCATGTGGACTGATGCTGTAGCTGGGACCACTGTGTGCTGTGGATGGACTCCTGCTCACCTGCTCATACCTTCAGGGGCTCCCCATTGGGTGTAGGCAAAGGTCTCTGCAAATTGGTCCTTTCCCCTCATTGTACTCACCCCACGAGACCCTCTGCTCCTGCGGGACAGAACCCACTGTTCTTGTCTAAATGCCCAGACCTGTGTCAGCATTCAGTTTTTCTGGTTTTATAAAGTGATATGTTTGTGGTGGTTAATTTTATGTGTTAACTTGGCTGGGCCATGGTACCCATATATTTAGTCAAAAATTGTTCTAGAACAGTGATTGGCAAACTCATTAGTCAACAGAGAGGCAAACCGCAGCTCGTGAGCTGCAGCTTGCTGACCATTGTTCTAGAAGATTCTGTGGAAGTATTTTTTAGATGAGATTAACATTTAAATCAGTAGACTTTGAGTAAAGCAGATGATACCCAATCCAATCAGGTGAAGACTTTAAGAGAAAACCATTGAGGGCTTCCAAGTAAGAGGAAATTCTGCCTCCAGACAGCCTTCAGACTTGAGCTGCAGCATTAAATTTTCCCTTGTTCTTCAGCCTCCTGGCCAACCTGCAGATTTTAGGCTTGCTACCTTCTACAATCACAAGAGCCAATTTCTTAAAATGATCTCTCTCTTTCCTCTCTCTCTCTCTCTCTCTCTCTCTCTCTCTCTCTCTCTCTCCCTCCTTCCCTCTCCCTCACTCTCCCTCTCCATCTCCCTACCTCGCCCTTTCCTCTCTCTCCCCCTCCCTCTCCCTCTCCCGCTCCCTCTTCCTCTCCATCTCTCTCCCTCCCCCTACCCCTCTTCCTACATTCTATTGGTTCTGTTCCTCTGGAGAACCCTGATTAATATACCACCTCACCCCAGGGATCACTGCCTGGGTCTCTGGGCACCACGACTGCCCAGCTCTCTCCTTCTCTAGCCCTGACCACAGGGAAAATTCCAGGTCTTCCTTCCTTCCAGTAAAGGCTTGAATAGAGATTTCCTGCCAGGCTTCTGCTTATGGCAACTTATTTGCATGAGTCAGGGTATACTGCAGAGCCTACCAAGCCCTTAGATTCAAGCCACATGCCACCAGTTATCCCTGGCACCCCTCAGAGGCAGGCACTTAATAAGCAGGAATTGAGGAGAGTGATCCCGCTGGTGTCCTTTGCCAACAGCAGCTTGAGTGAGTCATATTGGCCAGTCTTGTGCTGGGCTGAGGCCACAGAGTAACACTTTATTTGTGTCATAAGAGCTGTTGTCCCTGGGGGTGATCTGGGTTGAAGAAACAAAACACCCTTGTTCAGGCATGCTATTAGAGTACCACTGGGATTTGCCATCCAAGTGAAGTCTCATAAGCAGCATTTCAACAGCTAAAGAATTGGGCTTTCAGGTAAACTAATGCTGGAGGAGTTATGGATCCATTTATTCAATAAACAATTGTTGGGCATCTTCACTGTGCTAATCACTGAATTACAAAAAGATACATGACAGTCTTTATCCTTGAGGTGCTCACAAGAGAGACACCTAATCAGCAACTGACACTATAACATGATGTGTGTTATAGTAATAGTTACAGATATTGAATGCTTAACATGGGTCAATGACTTGCCAATATCCACAAGTAAACAGAAGAGCCATAATTTAAACCCACATGTATTAGTTAGTGCAAAGCTAAATGCTGTATAACAAAGAGACCCCAAATTTTATAGCAATAGAGAACAATTATATAGTGGATACAATATTCTAAGTGTTTTGCATTTAATTCTTCATTTAATTATCACAACCACCTGAGGTGTCATGTGTATTCTTAATCTCTCCAGTTCAGTGATGAGAAATCTGAGACAAGGAGATTAAGTGACCTGCTCAAGGTCATAGCTATTAAGTGGCAGAGCTGGGATTTGCTATCATGATGCACACTTACCTGTCTTAAAAGCATTTCCTTATTTTTTGCTCAATCACCCAATAGTTCCAAGTTAAGTAGCCCATTTCAGTGGGGCAACTGCTCCATTGGGCATTCCAAGTCCCATATTTCTTCTAAGTCATTCATCCTCTATTCTCAAGGGCACCAAATCTGATATAATAGCCATTGGCAACATGAAGTTATTTAAATGAATTAAAATACAATTTAAAGTTCAGTTTCTCAGTTGCACGAGCCACATTTCAACTGCACAGTTGCTACCCTATTGGATAGCACAGATCTATAACATTTTCATCATTTCAGGAAGTTTTATTGGAAGTAACTGCCATGGTCAGGTCCAGCCAGAGAGATGAGAGAGGTGATCATTGAGAGGACTCACTGGATGGGTTAAGCCTCAGACCCAGGTCTGGCACATATTGCTTCTGCTCACATTTCTTAGTATCAAGGCCACAAGTAACTTCAAGCAAACCTGGGCAAGGTGGACCAGCTGGGGAAGCCATGGATCTGGCTTCACTTCCATTTCTGTGGGAGAAGGGAGAGCAGATTTTATTGGGATTCAAGTGGTCTCCACCATATGCATCTGCCTGAAGGTGGAGCCTGCTCACTTAGCCTTTCGCTGATCCACTACTTCTGCAGGAAGGGACAGGTCCCAGATGTGCCAGCATTCTGACCAGGGAGTTATAATTCTACCCAAGGGAGTAAGTGAAAGCTTCATTGAAATGGATGAGTGAATATCCCCAAGCATGGGACAAAAGTGCAAAAAGAGGACTTCCAAGCAGAGGGAGGAAACCTGTGAAGGTGAGGAGGCGGGGACTGCAAGGGTCCAGCCAGGCCCTAGGGTGTGGGTCAGTGGGAGGCAGTTTTAGGTCCCTGAGAAAGACTCAGAGTTCATGCTGAGGACTGGGAACTCTCAAAGGGAAGATGAGGGCTGAAGCCTAACTTCCTAGAGGATGAATATTTCCAGACTACATGTTCCACTCCTTGGAGGGTCTCACGGCTCTTCCAGGGGCACAAACACCTGATCCCCTCTGGCCCCACCCACATAACTGGGGTCTTGTAATGGATCAAGTACGTGGGGCATGTGAATAGGGTAATGCACAGAGATTTAAAAATCCCTGCTGTAGACAATTGGAAGATGACAGAAGATTTTAGGTTGAGGAATGATATAATCAATGCCTTTTTAGAAGAAAGAGCCAGTTTATGTTACAAGAAGTTAAGGTTGGTTTTGTGCATGTTGCATTGAAGCCAATAGAGAGAACCAGATTTGTCAAATGCCTTCCACAGTCCAATTGCTATTCTGGATGTCTTACACATTGATAGATGCTCCCTTTATTTCCAGGGGGAGAAAACTGATGTCCAAGGTAAATCAAAATGTGGCACAAGTCATACCAATATATCAAAGATGTGCTGGGGCTTTGTTTCTTCCTGGCCATACCTAAATTCCCTTTTTATTTTTTATTTTTTATTTTTTTTTAAAAATATATTTTATTGATTTTTTACAGAGAGGAAGGGAGAGGGATAGAGAGTTAGAAACATCGATGAGAGAGAAACATCGACCAGCTGCCTCCTGCACACCTCCCACTGGGGATGTGCCCGCAACCAAGGTACATGCCCTTGACCGGAATCGAACCTGGGACCTTTCAGCCCGTAGGCTGACGCTCTATCCACTGAGCCAAACCGGTTTCGGCTCCCTTTTTATTTTATTTATTTATTTTTCATATGATTTCAGAGAATGGAAGGGAGAGGGAGAGAAAGAGAGAGATAGTAACATTAATGATGGGAGAGGATCATTGATTGGCTGCCTCCTGCATGCCCCTTACTGGGGATGGAGCCTGCTACCCAGGCATGTGCCCTGACCGGGGAATCAAACTATGATCTCCTGATTCATGGTTCAGTGTTCAACCACAGATCCACGCTGGCTGGGCCTAAATTCCATTTTTAGACAGTCAGAAGAACATAAGGAATACCACTTGGGGTCACTGAGGGTTCAGTGCAATGATGAGTCTTTGGTGTGAAGGTGTGATGGTGTAGGTCTCAAAGCACAACACTCATGAATTATGTAGAACACATACACCATTTGTTTATATTTTTAAAATACTCAACCTTTTGGCTTAACAAGCTTAATATATACAGTATTTATTATTGTAGAAGCAAAAGTCCTCTCATTTGTTTGTGGAGGTAAGAATATGGATTTTGAAGCTCAGTGGACCAGGATCCAATGTCACCCCTGCACCAACCAGTTGTGTGGTCTTGGCAGAGCACTTACCCATTTAAACTTCAATTGCCTCATTGAAATTGGGGACTAACCGTACCTATTCTGGAAGGTTGTTTTGGCAATTTTGTTTAATATAATAAAATATCTAGTGCAATACTCGGCTGTCAACAAATGGCCATTATTATGATTATTTGTCCTAATGTGGTGCTCATGGAAATGTATCTTTCATATCTCTGATTACAGGGCCTGTAATTGACCAAGGGCTGCAATGCTCCAATCTGAGATCTATTGCAGCTTTTACTCCAGTGGGCTGCTTCCAGCCAACAACTGGGTAAAGCAGGGAGGCTAGAGCTTATTCATCCTGAGAGACCTGGGACTTGCTGATGAGGGATTTGGGTTTGAGGACTCTGTAGAGGTCTTACTGAACTCTCCTTAGAACTGCACTGAAGTCTCAAATGCTTCTAGCTTTCCTTCCTTCCTTCCTTCCTTCCTTCCTTCCTTCCTTCCTTCCTTCCTTCTTTCCTTCCCTCCTTCCTTCCTTCCCTCCTTGCTTCCTACCTTCTCTCCTGCTCTTGGGGTCAGACCTATATCTTGGTCTGGTAGTTCTTCCAGATGTTTCTGATTTCTTCCTCATTTTCTCTAACAGTTTCCCTAAAACTTTCTTACATGTTTAATTCCATCTTGGGATGTGACTCCAGAGGACCTGGACTAGCACAAACAACTAGAGCCATTTGCTAGAAGGTTAAGGAGATTAACACTAATTCTTGTGTCCTAGGCACTAACAAGCATGTCTGTTTAAAGTTGTGTAGACCTTGCTTGTGTCCCTTCTTAGCTTCCATCTTCCATACTTGAGAGTCTTAATATATTTTTACTTAGTTTTATGACAAAATCTGCTTCATTTTTGCTTATTTCAGGTGCTCTTTGCTGGATAGGGTCCTGATGATCTTTCTTGGTCAGAATCAGAAGCAGGTGTTCCAGGTCCAGGTGCTGATTTTCTGCAAGGTATGATGTTGTTTTTGGATCATCACAGTTAGAGGAGCATACTTGAGCACAACTCATTTCTCTTTGGAGTGTTTAAGACAAACTTAGACCTCAGCTGAAGGTCTTTAATTTTTACAGAAAACTATGTGGTATCAGGACTGAAGCAGTGTACTGAAGGAACTAGTAGGGTGAAAATGAGTATGAAGTCTAAAAAGTTTATATGTCTGTGTTTGTGTGTCTGAGTGTATAATTGTCGAAAGAGTTAGATATCTTATCTTATTCCATTTCTGTGATTTGCCCTGTCCTCTCTTGAATTTGTGACAAACTTTTCATAGAAATTTGATAGTGAAAGTCAACTGCACACTTCTACTACCTGATTGGCTCACTTGCCAATCTGTAGGCTTTATAAGTGTAATCTCATTTTGTAGTTTTTAAAATATTATTACACTTTCATTAATCAGAATTCCAAGGTAGAACCACAAATGATGCATGTAAAAGAAAATGAAGAAAAATCTTACTGTTTCTTAGTACTTAGTAATATAAAAACAAGACACAATTTTTATTTTTTATTGCACAAGTCATGCCCTCTCATTGATATGTGAACCTACTAGAATGAGTGGTAAATCTAATTTATTTGAACATTCATGTGTCAGTGTGGCTCCTGGGGAAAAACAATATCAGCATACTCTACCAGCTAGAATTATTCTGCCTCCCAATTGTCTATTTAGGGAAATTTTTTTGGCCTATAGCTGACCATCCATGGTGCAAATTATAGTAGCCTTCTCTTAGGGTTATGAAGAATAAATAAGATAATCTATATAAATTGCTATTGTCATCAGTATGATCATGACCACCACCATCATCATCATCATCATCATCATCATCATCATCATCATCACCATCATCAAAACAACAGAGTTATACATCTTCCCTCTGCTACAATGGTTAATGTGCTGAAAATCTGCAAAGTGAAAAGCAGAAACCAGCTGTTTTACCCTCTTGGCAGGATAGCTGCATTAAAAAAAAATTAAGCTGAATCTAGTTCTCAGAATAAATTAGAATGAATGGCACAAAGATGCTCCAAATGGCATCACAAAGGGCCATGAGTGCTGATGGAGCAACAATAATGTGAGCGAAAAAACAAAACAAAAAACAAAACAAACCCAAAACCAGCCTCCAGATTCCAAGGTCACAAAGATGTAGCAGTAAGGAAATGTCCCAGTGGCAGATCTTGTCTACGGAGAGAGAACAAGGCAGTCCGGTCTACAGTCAGCAGAGCTCGGAGGGCTTTCTGCATGCAGCATCCTACCAGGTACACCAGACTTGCTGGAATTTTTCAGCCTAATTTCATTTACATTTGGAGCCTGGGGTGTTACAAATTTTAAATGGTTCTTGCAAACAAATCAACAGTATTTAGGATGTTAAGGGAAAGCAGTCACTACTTAGATGTTTAAGGAGGCAAAGGGTGAATTTCAAATGTAGATTTCAGTGGGTTTTGAATGCCTTTTGTTTCAGTAGAGAATAGTCAATGGAGCAATAATTTTGGAGAACTGTGAGATAAGTGCTTTAGAAATGCTTTTAAAGTCCTGTGCATTCAGTGGATCTCAATGGCTCCATTTGGGATGGTTTCAAAGTCAGACTTTAAAACCTCAATTTCTGTTCTCTCTCTAGCCAATGCAAATAAGAGGCAAGGGGAAGGAGAAAGTTTATAGAATTGAAAATTGGAGCTGAAATGTAGGGATTGATACCATAATTGCACTCATTACGACCTGACATGAATATCGAATAGCGCAGTCACAAGGCAGAGCTGGGGCTAGTGTTTCTGAACAGAAGAGGAAAGTTGAATTGTGTCCTGGAAAAAAAGATATGTTGGAATCCTAACTCCCCGTACCTCAGAATGTGACCTTTTTTGGAAATAGGGTCTTTGTAGTTATGATCGAGTCAAAATCAGATCATCAGGGTGGGCTCTAATCCAAAATGACTGGAGGAAAGGGGAAAATTCTGACAGACACCTGGGGAGAAGGCCATGAGGCATGCAGGCAGAGATCAGGGTATGCTTCCACAAGCCAGGGAACCCCAAAGATTGCCATCAAACCACCAGAAGCCAAGGGAGAGGCCTGGAGCAGATTCTGCTGTAGTCTCAGAAGGAACCAACCCTGCCAACACCTTGAACTCAGAGTTCTGGCCTCCAGACCTGTAAGAGAATACATTTATGTTGTTTAAGCCCACCTGGTTTGTGACATTTGTTTGCAGCAGCCCCAGGGAATTAATACAAGGGTAGCATAACAGACCAGGATGACTGTTATTAGGCAGGGAAAAGCAGCAGTGCAGACATCTCCACTGCTGTCAGAAACTGGCCCTTGCAAGCAATATAGGCAAGTACAGGAGTAGAGAGAAACAACTCAGTGAATGCTGAAACAACAAACAAAAGACATAGGAGAGGGGCACAGCAGATGAGCCATAAGTCAAAACTGCAGAAGAACCCATTTCTCTTAATTATTTGGAAAGCAAGTTGCTGCCAGGTTCTATCCCCACATACAAGAGTAACTTCTCGAGGAGTTACATTCATAGTGGAAAAGTAGGCGTTTGGTTTCTTTCTGCTTCTTCCTTTGTCTCCTTTTCCTGTAGCCTCTAAATAATAAAAAATCATTTATTGAGCTAGTTTGCATATACTTGGGACTCTGAGGAATATGTAGCTTTAGGTTCCTGTCCTCAAAATGTCTAAAATGTAATTGGGAAGCTTAGATATGAAAAATAAATTTTAATGACAATTCAGGAGATTCAATGTCAAAATAAGGGCAGACAATAGCAAGGACATAAAGAATAGCCACATGCTACTTACTTCCATGACTGTCTCTAAGCTGACTGGAACTCCAGTGTAAAGTAATACTGAATAGTTGGGGTGACAGTTTCATCATTAAGTGACGCCTTCTGCAGGAGTTTACTATTTATCCTTCATTAGATTCAGGACGTTTCTTTGTATTCTTAATTTTCTCAGAGGATTTTTTTTTTTAATTAATCATGAATTTGGGTTGCATTTTATCAAATGTCTACTTTTTAAATCTACTGGGGGTATTTTTCTTCTATACTCTTTCATGGACTTAATTATAGAAAAGATTTGAATGTTTAACCATTCGTGCAGTCCTAGGAAAAGGCCGGTAGATCATTATTATTTTTTGCAATATGAAGTGTGACAGGTTGTATTATCTGAGAATGGCTTCAGTAAGACTTTCCATGTTACCTCTTCTTCCAACAATGTGATTTGCTTCTTCCATGGACAGGTTTGGTTTAGGTTCCCGCTCCGGAAATCTAAATGTGCCAAGGCTCTGATAGAAGTGACATGATGGGACTTCTAAGGCTAGGCCATAAAAGGCAGTACAGCTTCTGCCTGCTTCTTCTCTTGAGCTATGTGCTCCTGGAATCCAACCGTGATGAGGTGAGAAACCCTCAAAAGCCCAAAGAGAGACTAACATGGAGGGGGACCCGGTCTTTAGTCTACAGGCCAGCTGAGCTCATAGCTGGCATCTACTATCAACATGGCAGCCGAGTGAGCCAGCCACCTTGAAAGCAGATCCTCTAGCTAGCCCCAGTGAGGCTACCCCCACCAATGTGACAAGGAGCTGTGAATGCCATGCACAGCCCACATTGCAGATTTGGGAGCAAATAGGAGGACGGTGGTTGTTTTAAGCCACTAAGTTTTAGGGAGGTTTGCTATGTAACAATAGATAGCTGACACACGATATTTGATTCAATCTGCTTATGTTTTATTTAGGGTTTTTTCACCCACTCTCAGAAGGAAGATTGGACTATATTTTCTTTTCTTCCTTCCCCCCACCCCACTGTCCTTGTTATTTGATTTTCATATCAAAGTTATACAACCCTTTAAAAATGAGCTGGGAAGTGTTCGTTTGTTTAGACAATCTAATTCAAGAAGCTGTCAGGGCTTGATGCCTTTCATTTCTTTAAAAGAGAATTTGCCCACTGACCAATTTATTGAAAGGTAAGGGTCTATTCTGACTTCCTAGTATTTATTAAGTTAATTTTCGGTAGTTTCCTAGAAACTTTTCCATATCTTCCAAATTTTCAAAATATGAATATCAAAACAAACAAACAAACAAAATATGAACATCAAGTTTCACTGTAAATGGATTATGTTCCATTATTCCATTCTCTCCATTTTCTCCTCTTTCTCCCTGATGGGACTTGCCAAAAGTACGTATACTTGGCTTTTCAAGTTTTCTTTACTGTTCATCTTTCTAGCTTCTGAGAATAGAAAGAAAACTAGTGAAACACTTTTATTTTCATCAGTATATGTCTTTGCTTTAATCAATCCTTTCTATATAATTGTTGAGCTTTTGATTTTTCTCTTGCTCCTTTATTTTTCTTTTTGAATTGAAACCACAGCTTATTGTTTCCAGGCTATTTTCCCTCAAAGTATCACATTAGAAACAAAGCCGAAGTTTGGTAAGAAGTACTTGTTATTCAGTTCCAAATATTTTACAATTTCCCCTTTAACTAGGATGACATATAATGTATCAACCAAACTGAGACACTTGATAGTGAGTAAAAGGAAGTGCTATTAATAATCACACCAGAGTTAGATATTGATGTAACCTAGGTTTTATTAAGTATGTCTTTATGACAGGTATAAATAGGATCTTGCCCCTACAAATTCAGATGTATGTACACCCATAAATGATTTCAAAGAGTGTGTTTTGGTTTTCAAGTATCTGTGTGGGTGTGCCTATGTATCTAAAAAGCAATCAACTTCATTGATTTCCACTGTTGTTACATTGAGGTCCCAAAGTCTGGCCTACATAATAGAATTTATAATTTGCTGAAACTAACTTTGTGATCTAGCAAATGGTGAAATTTTATAAATATTCCATATGTGATTGGAAGCAATCTGTTTTCAGACATCACTATTTCTCACAGATCACATTTATTAATCATATTATTCAAGTTTTCATATTTTTTATATATTTTTGGTCCACCTGATTTATTATTTTCTGATAGAGGTAGTCCAAATTTCTTGTTATGAATATGGATTTTTTAATGTTCCCTCATAATTTGTCAAATTGTGGGCTTGATATTATAAGACTATGTTGTTAATTGCTTTAGTTTGACATTAGTATATTATCTTGGTGAACTTTTCCCTTTATCATTAAAAAAGTTAACTTAGCCCAGTTGGTGTGGCTCAGTGATTTACCATGGATCCATGAACCAGGAAATCACAGTTTGATTCCTGGTCAGGACACATGTCTGGGTTGCAGGCTCGATCCCTAGTTGGGGGGCATGCAGGAGGCAGCTGATCAATGTTTCTCTCTCATCATTGATGTTTCTATCTCTCTCTCTCTCTCTCTTTCCCTTCCTCTCTCTCAAATACATAAAAATGTATTTTAAAATAGTTAAAAAACTATTTTACATTTCCATTAATTTTTAATATTATATGTTTTAACAATTTTCTTTTGGTTGCCTGGCATATCTTATTCTAATTTTCCCTTTAACTTTTATGTATGTTTGTTTTAGGTGTGCCTTTGAAAAACCACATAGCTAGATTGAAATAGCAACAAGAGAAAATACTTCCAATCTGAGAGAATCTCTCTTTTAAACTAGTAACATTTGTTTACATTAATCACGATATTTGTCTTCAATTCTTTCATCTTATTTTGTGCTTTTTCGTTTTCATGCTTGTTCTGTGCTTCACTTATTCCCTCTTTTTCTTACCTTCTATTGAATCGTTTTCTTTTAGCCCTCTATTAGTTTGGAAGTTACATATTCTACTACAGAGATAACCTTAATTAAAAAAATACATATTTAATAAAACTTAAGTTGCATCAATATCTATCTCTTTTTTCTTACAATATTGAGAAATAGTGTTAATTTCATATTCTGACCTTTCCCCGGATATACTTTTTTCTTTTGTCAGATATTTTATTTCCACCTTGTTTTAAAATTCCCCTGAAGTTAATTGTCATTAAATTGGGAGGGAGGTGTTTTACATAACATTTCTGTGTACTCAGAGTGGGAACAGAGACTTCCCATGTCAGTTCTGTTCACCACATGGATTGAGTTCCTGATTCAGTAAGTTTACAAATTACCTACCTTCTCTGAGTTTCCATTTCTGGTAACAGCTGGGAGAAGGTTGCAGATTATTTAGAAAAGGAGCTTCCCCCTTTTTCTGGATCCTAAGAACTGAAAAGTACAGGTGTTGAATATTATGATATTCAGTAAAATGAAGCACTCTGGCTTGAGGAGTTGACAGGTGAGTGTATGAGCAAACATTGGATAGTCCTAGAAGAATGAGCAGAAGAACTTCTTAAGTGCAAGAGTGATGTGATCAAAAAGGAAGTTCATTTTACTAAAAGCTTAGTGAAGTAGAAAAGGTTATTCTTTTTTTATTATTGTTTGAAGTATTACAAATAGTAGTACATATGTCTCCCCCTTTTTTTTCCCCATTGACCTCCCCACCCCCCGCCTCCCCTACCCCCAGTACATGCCTTTACCTGCCCCTCCCCCCGCCCCGCCCAGTGTCTTGTATCCATTGGCTATGCTTATATGCATGTGTACAAGTCCTTCGGTTGATCTCTTACAGCCCCCCCCCGCCCAACCTCCCCTGCCTTCCCGCTGTAGTTTGACAGTCTGTTCAATGCTTCTTTGCCTCTGTATCTATTTTTTCTCCCATTTCTTTCCTTTAAAAAATCTTGCCTCTGCAGACTAGAAATAAACATATAATAACAAAAAATGGGAAAGGTTATTCTTGATAGGGAAACCGCACAGGGTGTTGTTTATTAGAGTTGGACCAGGAGGTAATTGCCTCACCTAGGCAGGTGGAAGGAATTAGGGAGGGAAGAGCTGAGTCAGAGACCATCTCCTTCTTGGGAAAAGCAAGGGTTAGAAGAGGTGGTGGCTAATTGTATACAAGAGGAAAGAAGGGAATCTGTCCTCAAGGATTCCAACTGAGGGGCGGTGAAACCTTTATTGGTTCTTTCATGAAAACTTTAGGATTTTCATCCAGGTGGTGTTTGTGAAGATGCTGCATTGTATGGAGCATGGAGGGGACCAAGACCTCTGGTGGGACTGCCAGCAGTTAGTAATAGAAGGCCTCAGTTGTGACATTAGGGTTTAAGTCAAGGTGAGTTGTCTTGGCTGCTAATTTATTCATTTGGGGATGGCAAATCCCTACTGGGAAAATCACAGGTCTGAAGACCAGCTTGAGCAGCCTTTCAGGCCTGCTGGATCCTGCACAGCATCTTTTTTTAAAAAATATGTTTTATTGATTTTTTACAGAGAGGAAGGGAGAGGGATAGAGTTAGAAACATCGATGAGAGAAAAACATCCATCAGCTGCCTCCTGCACACCCTCTACTGGGGATGTGCCCGCAACCAAGGTACATGCCCTTGACTGGAATTGAACCTGGGACCCTTCAGTCCGCAGGCGGACGCTCTATCTACTGAGCTAAACCAGTCAGGGCCTGCACAGCATCTTTAGGGTGTGTGAATGAGAAGCTGAGAAAGTCTTACCCCGCCCCCCCCCCAAACTTTGCATAAAGAAATGCAGTAAGGGACGGTCTCTAAGATCTTAAAGATGGCTGGGGGGGGGGGGGGGGGGGAGCGCAGGGTTTCCACTTTCTTCATTATACTTTTATCTGTATTGTTTTTAATTACTATGAGTACATGTAATTTGTATATCCAGAAAATAAAGTCGTTTTAATTGTGGCTACAAGCTACTCTCTCCGAGCCCTAGCCGCTGTGCTTTTTCCCTTTTCCTGGTGTTACTTCCTCTAACCTCAGGTAACTGTCAGGTCTCATTTCCTAATTTTATCGACGTGAACAGAGGCTCAGGGACAAGGGAACTTGTTCAGGGCCAGCGGAAGTAGAGCGGGGTCTTGCGGGTCCTCACCACCGGCCCTTTGCGGCCCTTGCAGCACGCTGGGGAGGCCTAACGACTGACACCTGGTTGTCCGCTCACCGGTGCCGCTTAGGGCTGCTGGGGCGGGGCCTAGATAAAGCCCGCCCCTCCCGCCCCCAAGGCACTCCAGGATCCAGATCCAGCCCCCTCCTCCCGCCCCTAGAGGAAACGGAAGTGGTGGTAGGCTCGGGCGGAAGCAGGAAGCGGCGGAGCAGGACGACGCCAGTGGTGGTGCAGCCGACTGTGGGGCCATGGCCGAGAAGTTCGACCACCTGGAGGAGCACCTGGAGAAGTTCGTGGAGAACATCCGGCAGCTCGGTATCATCGTCAGCGACTTCCAGCCCAGCAGCCAGGCCGGCCTCAACCAAAAACTGTAAGTGGCAGCCCGAGTCCGCCGGCGTTTCTCGGGGCCGGCCGGGCGGCGTCCGCTCTGGGAGCCGGAAAGGGGGTCGGGGAGGGGTAACCGGGATCCGAGAGCCGGGAGCGGGGGTCGGGGAGCGAGGGCCGGGCGGAGAGCCTCATCCTCTCTCCCCCTTTCCTCTGGGCCTGGTCCCTCTCGGACTCCTTCCGCTCCAGGCTGTGCTCCAGGGCGGGCCGCAGCTGCCGCCTGTTGCCCGCCCGCCTCCTTCCCGCTTTGCCTTGCTGGGACCTTGAGGGCCCATGCGGAGACGTTATGCCAGACAATACAGTTTCTGTACTGGGGCCACATCCGAGGGAGTCACGCTTCATTATCTAAGCCTCTCCCTGCGCACTTGTGACTCCCAGGGTTTCCTCCTGAACTCTGGGGAATTCAGAGTCTGCCTCTCTCCAGAGGGGAGGCGGGCTTCACTGGGAGTGCTCTGAAGCGGGCCCGGGAAGCCGGGGCTGCTGACACCACCTGCTGCATAGGTTTGAATGTGGAGGAATTGAAGGGAGGGGCGGTGAGAAAGGCCGCAGACCGTTTATTAACTAATATTTTTTGGCAGCAGCGTTGTGCTGGCCATAGCGTTAGGCTCTAGGCTGGACCGAGGCAAACACACAAAGAGAATGCTCTAGAGAAGAGCTCACAGCTTTATAGGGAGGATAGGCTTACAAACATAATTGCAACCCTGTGTTACATACCCAGAACTGTGGGACTAGCCCGGTGATGTAGGAAGGCTCCCCACCAGGGGATCTAAAATTCAACCAGGTAGTGATGGCATTCTTCCCCCCAGACTTGGAGGATGGGTTCTTAAGCTGGAGTCCACTACCCCATGTGTTCTGAAACCCACACACAAAATCACATGCATATCATGGTAATTGTTTTTGAGAGAAGGTTCATATTTTTATTACATTCTCAAGGGGATTGGTTCCTGCCCCCCAGTATTGGCAATTGCTCGTTTATGAAGCAAATCAACAAAGATCTGAGGATATTCTCTAATTCCAAGTCCTTCCTTGGAATTCTGTACGTAACCAAAAAGTTATGAGCTATGTGTAACCCCCGCATGTGGAAGGATCACTTTTGTGGGTGGTGCTCATGGTGTCATGGAGAATTAACCAAATGCCCCCATTTTTGCCTTTTCCCCCAGGAATTTTATCGTGACTGGCTTACAGGATATTGATAAGTGCAGACAGCAACTTCATGATATTACTGTACCTTTAGAAGTTTTTGAGTAAGTACCATTTCTGATATTCATTCAAGTATAATTCTTGTTTAATTGTAGTGTAATGACTGCTTCAGTCATGGGTGTTTTAGTACCTGCTGCTAGGTTGTAGGCACAGCCTAGGTGCTTGGAGATATGCCAGTGAAGAAAATAGGCAAATACATCTGCCCACATGGAGTTTCCTGTTCTGATGGGATTAGCAATTTAAAAACCTCAATATTGTTGAAAAAGAGTTACTTGTGAATAGAGGTATATGAAATATGAAAAACATCATAGACCCTCAAAGTTTTGTTTAGCTAGAAGGACAGCCATATAACTTCCCTTTTTAACTTAAAAAAAGAGAAAAAAAAGGTAGAAAGTCTTAAGTGGGTTTAAGTGGGTTGTATTTTAAAAAAATTACAGCCAGAAACAACCTGAAAAGTAATCTGGTCTAGTATCTCTGATACTGCCCTGGGACTGCTACTTCTGGGAGGTCGATATATATATATACACACTCTGTTGAAAAAAAAGTTTCTTAGGCCAAGTAAGTTTGGGAAGGCTGTTCATGGTTTTCTACAGGAGTTTATAAGTGCCTACCACAGTCATGGCCCAGAGAATGCATCCAGGAAATAAACTTCTTACGTTTTTTTAATCCAAGCTTTATCACACTGGTTTGGTTATCACACCCCTGATTTCACAGGTGAAGGAACTGGTAAATAACTATAGTGGGCTATACACTAGTCAGTGCCAGAGTTAAGACTAAAATCCTGGACTTGTCCTTCCTCATCCAGTACTGTTTTCCTGACAGACAGCCTCTCCCTCCTGGATCTGGCTCCATCTACAAAAGCATGCTAGCCCTTTTTGTGGTATAACTGCATATGTAAACCACCAATTTCCTTGAACAATAAAGGAAGAGCTGTTGTTATTTTACATCCCCAGAAGTTAGAGATACAAGTAACAACAGCTCAGCAGCTGTCCACAAAGATAGGACACTCAGGCTGCAGTTTTCACGGGCTTGGCTCCATCCTCGCCTTTTGGCCATGGTGTCATGTTTTCTCAGTCAGCCCCACTGAGTTCTCTGGCTTCAGGTGGGTGAAGGTCATGTACATGTGTTCCAGCTCTGGATTCTTGGTGATGATGCCGGCTTGTGAAGTGTGGGAAGGTGGAGGCTACTTTGCCTTCCTCATCAGTGCTCTTCTGGTCATGAATGTACAGAATGGGTGTACTGACAGATGCCATTAACTACTTGAGTCATTAAAGAGGGACAAATGAGAGTAAGATGTTGGGGAGAGGTTGCTAAAGGACAGGGGAAGTTGGGGCCTCGGCCTCAGCCACAGCCCCAGCAGGTGGGCAAAAGGGGCAGTGGAGACTCACTTAGGGTATTGGGAATGGGGTGGCCTCTGGGTTCTAATAAGCAGTGATACAAACTGTTATTCATTTTTGCATGAAGTAGAAGGAGTTTCCAGGCTCACAGTGGCCTACACATACTTGGCCAGACACATTGTGTCTGTAACAAAGATAAACATGTAAGTCTGGGCCTTTCTGTCCAGCACTTTCTGACCTCACAGGGTGGTGTGTTGGCAGAAGTGGGGGCCAATCTGAATAATATTGCTGTTGAATGGTTGTTTATTTAGGACACTTGAACCTGTAAGGTTTTTTTTCCTCCAGAAATGGACGGATTTTGTTTAGAATTAACCATAATTCTGCTTCCTTCATTCCATCATTTTAAAAAACATTGCAATACAATGGAATTTCTAGAACTTGTGATTTATTTTTGCTGTCTGCCGTGATTAGAGGCCAGTTTTTATGCTGTTAACAGTAACTTAACAGTGCCTTCGATCTGAAGTGATCCATTTTTTTTAACTGACGCATTAAAATACATAAATCGGGCTTAGTGTGGTAATTTTTGTTTCTTTGTAATGAATAATTCAACTTAATTGAGTGATATGAAGGTCTTCAGGGTACAGAAGTAGGCAGGTGGCCTACAGCTGGTAAAATGTGCATATTTGTCTAGGCAGTATGCTTAGGGAAATCTTTGGGATAATGAATACATTTTGGAGACAAGTGTTGAAAATTTCAAGAAACAGTTTTATACTGTTAAGAAATTATTGGAGAGAATCCCTGTCTCTGTTAAATTCAAGTTACTTAGGTTATTTAATGTAACTGAAAGAGTGGAACAGTTTTTAAAGTAATCTTGGGGTGAGCAGGGCCCGGCTATCCGCTTGCAGCTCTCCCCACTTCTTCCAGCAGCCCAAGGTCCCTCCACAGAGGATCCCCCAGGGGACGGGGACCTGGAGTGTAGGCTGCATCTTGGAGGGCTCTCCCATGTTGCTGGGCCTGAAGCCCTGGCCCACTTTTAGTTCTCTCTTATCAAGAGATTCCTAAACTCGCAGGTTGTGAGGATCAGAAGGTAATGGCCATGAAGCCTTTGGGAGGCATCGATGCTGCACATGTGAAGTGGTGTGGCTGTGGAGCTTGCCAGGTTATTAAGTGATCATTGCTTGATTTTATGAGTTGTTCATGTTATTACAAGTAATATGAGAGAACATCATCTATTCTTGTATAAATGAAGGAATCCTAACGTACCTGGCTCCTGGACACCGTTTCTTCTGAACAGGCCATGTGAAGTTATATACAACTAATTTTTTTTTCCTTAAGAAAACTGATAACTGAGAATAGATATCAGCCAAGAGAGTGTTAATTAGATGTTTCCTGTTTCCAGATATATAGATCAAGGTCGAAACCCACAACTGTACACCAAAGAGTGCCTGGAAAGAGCTCTGGCGAAAAATGAACAAGTTAAAGGGAAGATTGATACAATGAAGGTAAGGCTCCTATAAACAGAAAACGTCAAGACATAAAGCCTTAAAAAGCAAATTTGGCTAATAGACTGTCATTCTTTTCCATACTTGGTAAAACATCACCTATTTTATTACATTACACAATTGAGATTTCTGAATTGTATACCAGGTAGTAAACAAAGTTAAATATCAGTGATGCCTTCTGTTGGGCCTTTTCCTGTAATTGTGGTTCTTTCGTTTGGAGTCTTGAATCCTCATTCTGTTTTTCTTAGCGGGTGCTGGTCTCCAGCTTCTGACTCCAGACTCCTTTATACCATATACCCTGTCACACAGTTCTCCACAGAGAACCTGCTCTGTTTCTTTGCTGTGATGAGGTCTAGGAAAGGTCTGATGAGGCATCTACAACAGGAAATAAGTTGTTTTTTCGTACTTAAATTCACTCAAATGAGGTCCCAATTGGAGCCTGTGTGGTTTGTTTTTTCCTCTAATTGGATGGTGCCATTCCTTTTCTGGTTTCCCATTTCTGTTGGCCTCATACAATGAGCCCTCCTGCCTCTCCACCCCCATTCCTGATTCTGGCCCAGATACATTGTTTCCGTTTCTCTTGTGACCTCTTAGGGTCAGACAGTGTGAGGAGCAAGCAGAGAGACACTCAGGATGACAGTGACAGGCGTCACCTGTGAGGTCGCAGGGCTTCTCAGTGTCCCCCCAGGGTATCTGTACTGATGATAGGCAGCGTGCCTGGAGGTGGCTTTGCTGTAACTGTTAATATGGCTTCATTTCTATTTTGTCAGCTTGGGACTGAGTTGCTGTTGAACTCGGTGTCACCCTTGGAGCATTATACAACGTTAATCAGTAGTGAGTTGTGACTCTTTGGACTCTTGTGGATGAGTTGCATTGTCAAGCAGAAATCTCCTCTATATGGACAGGGTGTGGTCCAAATGTGTTCTGCTTGGTCCCACCACGCTTCTGTGGGTGATGCAGAGGTTTCCTGTTGGAGGTACTGCACGGGGACTGTATGATTTATCTTCAGTTTGCCTCTGTTGTCGCTTGGCGTCATTCTGTCTGAGACCTGTGAATGTCACTGTGCCATTCCATGGCCTGCCTTTGCGCAGTGTGTGTTTATTATCCTGTTGGAGTGCAGTCACTTTAGAGAGTGTATTCTTGCCTGTGTAAGTATTATATCTTTGTTTATATCCACACAGCTTCTTCTTAGTGTAGCTTATAAGAAAGATTTTGAGGTGCTGATAGGTACTTAATTGCCTTTAAGACTGGTGTACAACGAATGTTAAGTGGATAAATAGGGTCAGGAAGCCATGGCATTTGGTGTAGACAGGTTTCCAGGTCCTCTGAAAGCTTTGATTGAGCTGTTTGCATACAGTGTGTGTGATGTGGTTCGAATCATTAATTACTTAATTAAGTATTATTTGAAGATTCCTGTTACGTGTGCTGTGTGCAAAAATCATTTCCACCTGTGTGGCTGGCTCCCTATAGGATGGCCTGTTTTCACTTAGAAGCAGGAGGGAAGAAGTTGTATTTGAAGGTGAATTTCTCTTTCAGGTAGTTCTTAATGTACCTGTAACATAGTTCTAAGTGTTATTTGCAGCTGGTTCACCAAGTATTGCATCCGTGGGCAATGAGCAGGCAGCATTGGAACATGGGTTTGCGTGAGGGCAAAGCAGATTCTGTTCCTTCAGAGGCTATAGGGGTGGGGGTAGTCTTTAACTTGGGTGATGGGTTACAAACAAAGCTGTTTTGACAGTGTACATTTTTCTTCTTAGAAATTTAAAAGCCTGTTGATTCAAGAGCTTTCTAAAGTTTTTCCAGAAGACATGGCTAAATACCGAAGCATCCGAGGAGAGGACCACCCCCCGTCGTAACTTCATCCTTCCTCTTTGAACATCTAGTGCTGTGTAAGTCACCATGACCTTCAGGCAGCTTGTGACTGAGCGGCCTCAGAGACAGGAGGCCTAGAGGGCTTTGTAGAGCTGTGCTGCCAGCGGCCCCCTCTTTGCAGAGGGCTGGTGAGCGCACATTTTTGAGTGTGATGCATTTGATCCTGTATGGCAGAATTATCTCGGAAATATTAAATATGGTAGGTAAAGTAAAGGGTTTAAAAATATTACCTAAGACTTTTCTGTTTGTGTACTTTTTCATTTTATTATAATGTCAAAGAAAGCTAAAAAAAATTAAAGAAAAGGTTTAATATGAGAAGTACTGGAATTGGTTTTGTATTTTATATTTTCAAGTATAGTGCATAAAGAACGTGTTCAATGTGACTGTTTACGTGGATTCAATTAGATATAAGCATATAATAAAGTCATTTAAGTACTTACATGACTTACTCCATGTTATTTGTAACATTTTTACAGTGTAGTGCAGTGCATCTTGTAAACAGTCAGTTATTACTTCCCTAAAGTGTGAATAATATTCATAAAATTTGTTCTTCTGGAAGTGGATCATGGGATTTACGCTTGTTCAGGGTTGCCATACTAATTTTCTATTGCCCTCAAGCTCTGAAATAACGAGGTATTAGTTTCAAAGGCAAATATTCATCTATGGGGAACATCAGTAATGTCCCTGGGTAGTTTATTGCATTATTATCAAATAAAAAATATGTGAATGGCTTGTTGAAGTATTATTGTAGTTAGTGACGACCCAGATGCTGACTACTGCTGTTGTCACATGGTAACCCTGAACAACCAGATAGCCTGCTCTGTTTCTTGCCACTCACCTGGACAGAAATAACCTTTCCGTCCAAGTGACAGAGGTACCATTGATCCAAGAAAGAGCATACAATGCTTGATTCTTTAAAGACCCAGCGATGTTAGGTGGCAGCTGTTCTTTTTAAGAATGCCACAAACCCTAGAAGCTACATAGGAAAAAATGAATACATTTGGCTATATAAATGTTAAAAAATACCCCAAACTAACATGAAGTTACAAAAACACAATATAAACCTCAAAGACAAAAAGCTAAGCAAAAATATGGCTATGTATGACAAAGGGCTAAATATTGTATATAAAGCTCTTACACTAATAAGAAAAAGAAGATACATTATGGAAGAATAGGCAGATGTTCATTATTACATTGTTTATAATAGGAAAAAAAGGGAAAGGAAAAGCAGTAAGTTGAATGCCCATAAACAGTAGCTAGATTAAATTATGGTTTATCCATTTGATGGAGTACTACACAGTGATTAAAAAGAATGAAAGAATAAAGAATATATGCAATGATAAGGAGAAATTGCCAATACCCTATCTAATAAAAGTAGTATGCAAATTAACCATCACCCTGCTACACCCACAAGCCACGTCCACCAGCCAATCAGGAGCGAATATGCAAATAAACCCAAATAAGATGGGTACAGCCACAGAGAGCAGGAGGGAGGCTTGGGTTTCCCCAGCAATGGAGGAAGCCAAGCTTTCCGCCTGCCCTTGCTGGTCTAGGCCTCCACTCAAGGCTACAAAGTTTCAATGATAGAAGATACATAAACCCAAACAGAAATGGCAGCAGCCATGGAGCTGGAAAGAGCAGGAGGCTAGGGTTGCCCCCGGCGATGGAGGAAGCCAAGCTTTCCACACACCCTGGCTGGCCCAGGCCTTGCTTAAGGCTACAAAGTTTCAATTATAGAAGATACATAAATCCCAATAGAAATGGCTCCCACCACGAGCAAGCAGAAGGCTTGGCTCCGCTCCAGGCTACAAAGTTTCAATTGTAGAAGATAAATAAATCCCAGATACCAGGGCCTCTGCTTGGGTCGCCAGGGGGTGTGGCCGGCCTGCAAACCACCACAGGCCCCTCGCCTAGGCCGCCCCATGCCCCAAGGGAACCCCCCAAGGGAACCCCCACCCTGATCCAGAACACCCTTCAGGGCAAACCAGCTGGGCCCCAACCGTGCACCAGGCCTCTATCCTATCTAATAAAAGAGTAATATGCAGATTGACCATCACTCCAACACACAAGATGGCTGCCCCCATGTGGTCAAAGATCCTGCCCCCATGTGGACACAAGATGGCCACCACAAGATGGCCAGCAAGGGAGGGCAGTTGGGAGGGACCAGGCCTGCAAGGGAGGGCAGTTGGTGATCAAGCCTGCAGGGGAGGGCAGTTAGGGGTGACCAAGCCAGCAGAGGAGGGAAGTTGGGGGCAACCAGGCCTGCAGGGAAAGGCAGTTGGGAGGGACCCAGGCCTGCAGGGGAGAGCAGTTGGGGGGGACAAGGCCTGCAGGGGAGGGCAGTTAGGGGTGACCAGGCCTGCAGGGGAGGGCAGTTAGGGGCAAACAAGCTGGCAGGGGAGCAGTTAGGCATTAATCAGGCTGGCTGGGGAGTGGTTAGGGGGTGATCAGGCTGGCAGGCAGAAGCGGTTAGGGACAATCTGGAAGGCAGGCAGGAAGCAGTTGGGAGCCAGCAGTCCTGGATTGTGAGAAGGATGTCCGACTGCCCGTTTAGGCCCGATCCCACTGGGATCGGGCCTAAACGGGCAGTTGGACATCCCTTGAGGGGTCCCAGATTGGAGAGGGTGCAGGCTGGGCTGAGGGACACACATCCCCGTGCACGAATTTCGTGCACCGGGCCTCTAGTATATTATTAAAAAACAAGTTTGTTCAACAAGCATTAATTAAGAGTCTACCTATGGTAATCTAAGCTATATGCAAATTGGAGTGAGTGTTTCTCCAAAGTGATCTGCCTACTGGTGGGACCACTGGGGAGCTTATTAAAAATGCTGATTCTAGGCCCCACTCCTCCAGGGCTGCTGCACTCAAGTGAGTCCTTTCCTCCCTTGACTTCTAATCAACACACTCCACCTATGAATTCAGTGTTGGGTTTCTCAGTGGTTCTCTTTCATTGTACACCTTCTCCCTGGGCAAGCTCATCCATCTCATGGCTCCAGTTAGACTCCGTGCCAAGATCCTCAGGTTTGTATACATCCCTGCTAAGGGAGTCCTACACATCCTTAACCCGACTTTCTGTTCTCCATTTGGCTGTCCTCCGGGTGCTTCCAGCTCAGTGTCCCTAAAGCTGGACTCAACATCTTTCCCATCCAAACATCTCCTTAGTGTCTCCCCCTCAGAAGTTGCCCTGCCTTGTGTCCAGGACCATCATTCTTGCCTCCTTTTTCTCCCTCACCACTTCTGCCTTTGTATGGAGGCGTCTCTAAGTCTCCTAAATGCCCCATTTCCTTGCTATTTTTACTTCCCTGATGCTAGTCTTTGGTTCTCCCAACACAGCACTTCCCTTCCTTCATGCTTTATCTCCCTACCTGGCTACTTCACTCATATTTCAGGTTGCAGTGTAAAAGCACCTTCATTAGTTCACCTTCTCTGAGACCTCAGAGCAGAGCTGGTCTATTTGTTAATCTTTCCTTTGACACTCGGTATCAAAGGCACTGAGAGTTACAGCAGAAACTGTAATCTCCCTAAGAGCCTGGATCATGCCAGCCTTACTCGTTCCTTTGCTCTAGGACAAACGTGTCAAACTCAAAGGCTAACATGGGCCAAATAAACAAGGTTTAAGTTTATGTGGGCCGCAAAAAAAAGCTTCAATTTTCATAGAAATGTAGGTTTATTTCAATAGAGACATGCGGAATACAAAGGGCTAAAATAAATGAGTAATCGTTAACATAAAATAGTAGAACATTATAATAAAAATATTTTTTCTTGAACATTAACTTAGCAGACACTGAATAACTGCACAAATTAATAAGCGTAATGCAAATAAACCTATTTTTCTTGTTCTCTGAAAGCAAAATATTTCCTGTCGCACACGCCAAACAAGTCAGTCCAAGATTAATGACATGGCGATTGGCTGCTAAAATATTCCCTGCTAGTATTAGTGGAGAGAAATGGTGTGCCTGCTTGTAAGGCACGTAAGGGAAATTAATGCAACATGATTATAGTAATCAGTCATTAGTTAACATTGTAGTTCGTTATTAATAACTAGAGGCCCTGTGCATGAAATTTGTGTACTCAGGCAGGTCCCTCAGCCCAGCCTGCTCCCTCTTGCAGTCTGGGAGCCCTCGGGGGATGTCCCGACTGTCGGCAGTTGGACATCCTTAGCGCTGCTGCAGAGGTGGGAGAAGCTCCTGCCACTGCCACTGCATGTGCCAGCTGTGAGCCCAGCTTCTGGCTGAGCAGTACTCCCCTTGTGGGAGCCCACTGACCACCAGAGGGCAGCTTCTGTGTTGCACGTCTGCCCCCTGTGGTCAGTGTGTGTCATAGTGACTGGTTATTCCGCCATTCGGTTGATTTGCATATTAGCCTTTCGTTATATAGGATTATGTGTAACGGGATATTGTAAAAATTAAGTTACGAAATTTTTATTAAAACGTTTCTTACATACTGTTATATTGGCTGGGCTGCAAAAATATTCATTGTGGGCCGCGGGTTTGACATGCTTGCTCTAGGATTTACAATGTGCCTGATACAAACAAGTCTAGGTATTTGGGGAATCATGCATGGATCCAGCAGTGGCCAAGTGAAACTGCACAAAGCAATTGTGTGACAGAACGGAAGTGAAGTGTCACAATTGCATTGGACCCTAGAGAGGACTGTTCTAGTCCCACAGGAGGAAAGTTCTGGGTGTTGCCCAGACCATATATCTACACTCTATGACATAACAGGGGGCAGAGCTCATGATATGAAGAAAATGGCCAGACTCCATCAAAAGCAGTTCTGGTTGGCTGGCTGAGGACTCTGTAACTGAAACTTTGAATGGAGATGGTTGTGAAATGGTCCTCCCGGATCACCCTGTGTGTTTCTGCACAGAAAAAAAAATACCTGGTTCAAATGGCTTCACATTCTCATTCACTCCCTTCATCCTGGCCCATTTAGGATCTGTTGAGGGCAGGTGCTTAGCAGGGACTTCTGGTCCATTAACTTTGCCTTTGCCCAGCTGAGCTGATGTCTCTGGATCAGCGATGTGGGGCCTTCTCATGTTTGCCTCTTTCCTTTTTTGGGACCCTCACACAGCCTTTGGCCAAATTTGGGTTGTTGACAAAAAGATCCAGATATGTGATAGCTATTCCTATTGTTATAGAAAGAACATTGCTTGTCTTAAAGGGTACAGCCATATGTTTATATGACTCTAAAATGACTTCGTATCCAATTTATTATAGTTTCTAAGAATCTATTGTAATACCATTTTGGTCCAGGGCTATACTAAATACAAATAACTTTATTACATAATATTCGTTATCATTGAATTGTTGCACCCCAACTTTAGATTTCATTGATTTTTTTTTAACATAAAAATTTTAATGCATGTACTTATATTTCTTAGGTAAAAATGAAAATAATACAAATAGTTTTGTATTAAGGTGAAGGTGAAATCACTATAACAAGGAGACCAAAAATAAAGATAAAATAGAAGATTGTTTCTCTTACTTGCAGCCTGACTGGTCTCGGTTGGCAGATCAGCTGTATTAAACAAGAACATTGGCTGCCTTCTGGGAGCTGCCCTATGGAGAGGCCCACATGGCAAGAGACAGGTGCCTCTGGCCCAGAGCCCAGCCACTGCCCACAGTACACATCTGTGCCCCTTTTCCCAGTGGACACAGGCCATACCTTCAGAGTTTAAGACAGAGGACTTGTAAAAACACTAATCTAGTGAGTGTCCATGAGAAGACAGCACCATTTGTCTTCTTCCTTGTCCCATATGATTCTTTTTTGCTTTTTGAAAGGAAGAAACGGAATTATACAAAAAGAAGAAAAATACACAGGCCTTCTGGCTCGGTGATAAGGAAGAAATGTGGGTGACAGTGAAAGTTATAAAGCTGAGAAAGCAGGAATCTTTGCGGACGGCCTTGGCACGCACACACTTCAGTAAATCTTCATTATTGCAAATGTGCTGATGGTGGGACTGGCTTTCATGCAGCAGGAAAACCCAGCAGTGCGGGAAAGGTGTGTGCTGCCCAGGCAGCTCTGACACAGGTAATAGCCTCTGTGGGAACTTCGGGAGCTCTGGGACCGAGGTTCACGGAGGGGATCCGGGGCCCATGTGGGGCAGTGCTGGGTGATGCTCTTGTGGATGCTCCAGGAGAGGATAGCTGACACATGCAGTGACCCCACACTGCACATCCTCATCCTTGTTTGATGTGAGCCTACCGAGGGGATGTTTGTATCTTTCTGTTGAGCTGGTGAGTACAGACTCCCTCCAGTAGCACATCATCCAGAGGCTCTCACTAAGCATTTCTGTGAGTACCATTTTAAAAACAAACATTGAAAATGGCTTGCTTCATTTGATAAATACACTGTGAACACAAAGATATGCGATGCACACATCCATTTAGTTTTAAAGTACCTCGGAGATACAGGAGCAGGCCAGTGCTGATTCGTGGCCATCGTTGGCTATAGTTACTTATATTACCCAGAGCCCGTGCTTCAGGTCCATGTTCCCACATGTGCAGATGTTATGGCGTCCAAACAGACAGACACCCATGTGTATTCTCTACCGTGCTTGGAACGTTTTAGCTCTCACTCAATAAGCCAGGAAATAGTGACCAGTCAATAGGAGTCACTTCCTTTGATTAATTCTCTCTTAATTCTACTGAGTCCCGTTGCTAGTCTTGGTTCCCAGAGCAGCTGTTTGGTTTTCTTGGCTGCTCACACATTGGCCCAGCGGGACACTTAGCACCGGTTGGAGGAGGGTGAGGAGGAAGATGGAGATACTGTGATGTACCCATGCTGGGCAACGACATGCTTGGTAAGACAGTGCTCAGGCCTTTGGTTATTTCCTTCTAAACTTTTCCTGCCAAGACATGGAATCAGACAGATTGGCCGCTCCTGCGAAGTGGGCACAGACAAGTGTGGTCACAGGAGCAGTCTTTTTTTTTATTTTTTATCATTTTTATGGCAGAGCCATTAGGATAATGAGAGCTGAAGGGAGGCCAGGATTGCTCTGCAGCTGAACACACACAGGCTGCAAGAACAAGGGATGCGCTGATGGAATATTTATTTCTGACTTTATTTATAGCATCGTCTGGTGCAGAATCTGAAATCAGCAAAGCAGCAGATAGGTGGGACCGCCCTCACATGGTGCTCAGGCTGTCAGACTTGTCCCTTTGTTTTCTTTCATGTCCCAGTCCACGTCCAGTTCTGCACTTTATCAGTTTACCTGAGCTCCTTGGGGTTCTGTGATTGAGTTACATTTCACAAGGCCTTTTACTGCCCAGTAATTAGGGGACTCATGTGGGAGACAAACAGGATTGCTGGAATCTTGCTTTCAGCGGGGCTTTTCTGACATTTTATTTTTGTGAGTCCCCATCGGACTAGGATTTTTCACAATGGTTCAGAAACATTTATTTTTGTTTTCAGTAATTTTGAAGTTTCAAAGGCTTTTAGGAGTGAGCAATCTTATATAACATCAATAATACTTTAAAAGTTATTTATTTAATGATATTTTAAAAATATATTTTGATTTTTAGAGAGAGAGGAAAGGAGAGGGAGGGAGAGAAAAACATTGATGTGAGAATGAAACATCAGTTGGCTACCTCTTGCACGTCCTCTACTGGAGACGGAGCCCCCAACCCAGACATGTGCCCTGACCAGAAATGGAACTGGCAACCTTTTGATGCAACTAACTGAGCCACACCGACCAAGGCAATACTTTGAAATTTAAAAACAATTTTACATACTAGATCGCACTGGATAAATTAAAACGGAATAAATTGGATAACTGAAAATAAGTGGCTTTGTCTTCACATCACAAGAAGGCTGCTGCACCTCCAGGCATCATCTCTGCATTCCACATAGGGAGAACATAGAAGAGAAAGGCAAACGGTGATGGGCAAAAAGACTTCTCCTGTGGAGGCATTGCCATTTTATTCCAGAAGGGCTCTCCCTCTGAGACTTTTGCCCACATGTCATTGATCTCAATGGTATCTCATGGCCACTCCTAGTTGCAAGGGAGGTTAGGTGATGTAGATCTTAGCTTTTACAACCTAGAGCAGAGGCAGGCAAGAGGGGAGGGGACTGGGAACAGGAATTGTCAGGCAACCTTCAGGGCTGGCTCTGGCACATACAGAACAGAGAGAGACCTCGATCCCCACATACCAGGTGCTGATGTTGGTCCTTTCCTGAAGAAACTTACTGGTAGGGGTAACTTAAAGCTAGAACTTTAAATTTTATATAAGTAAGTTTAGGTCCCAGATGCAGTGTTACCAATTTTTTAAGTTTTGTTATTTGGCAAATATGTGGGGACTTGTATATTAGGAACCAAAGGCACAAGGTACAAGGAAAGCTGTGTCACATCCCACCATCTAGACAGAGTCTGGAATGAGAAGGACCAGGACGTGGGTCCTCCACAGGCTCACTCTGGGAATGCTCAGTAATAACATCGATGGTAAAGATGCTAGAGCAGCATTGGGGTTCATGGCCATTTCTCCTTGCATTATGAGCTGCAGGTGAGTGACACCGTCCCTCCCCAGGTCAACACCAGTGCCTCCTAGGCTGCATTCACCTCTGCCCCGTCTGTGTGTCCCAAATCAGTGTCCAGATGCCGCAGCTGAAATGCACAAACTGCTGAAAAAGCCGGAAGGTGTTGGCCCTGGTCCCTGAGGTGGCCGACCCCTGTGTGTAGAGCTGGAAGAACTTGGAAGCACAGTGGCTCTAAAACACTTCCTGTGATGGGTGAGGGAGGCTGGGGGTCTAGGAAGACAGTGGTCCTTGTCTTCCTGCCTTGGCGGCAGTGCCAGTGTCTGTATCAGTAGCAGCAGCCTCTTTACAGCATCACCCCCAGTTTATTTTCAACTTCTCATCTTTTCTCCTTTATCTGTGATCATCTCTTTCGACCTTGCTATTCCTGGCGCCTTTGCCTTCCCGAGGCTGGGGAAGGTGATGGATGAATAGACAGTTCCAGAGTTTACGGGTCTCCCGCCTCCTCTTTCTGTCTGTTTTCCCTCCACCTCCTTCCTCCCTCTCCCTCCCACTCTTCCCCTGAAAATGCCCTGAGTTCTGATCTGTGTCCTTCTCAGTCGCCCTCCCTCCCACAAAGGGGCTGAGTTTGAGATTGCTCAGAATGAAGAAGAGGTTGGTTCTGCCCTCCCTTTCACATGCTCGCCATTCACCTCCCCCAGTCAAGCCCGCAGGGACCCTCATGTGTCCTTGGCAGAGTATTGGGGGAAGATGCACATATTTTAAGTGCCCTCTGGGCAGCCCATTCGTGCCGTGGTGTTTATTAATTCTCGAGCATGCGCAGGCTGCAGCATCAGCGTCCCAAGAGGCTGCTAACACAGTTGTCCACTGATTTAATCAAAAGAAGCAGCTGGGGCTCAGGGTGAGGTTGAGTTATGAAATTAAGGCACAAAGCAAAACACAGGATGGGCCTTTTATGTAAACTGTTGTCTAACCCCTTTAAGTTGGGGGTGCGAGTGAAAATCGAATGCTAGTCCTCAGATGTATATCATGCCCCACTGTGAAACTAATTGCATTGCAGGAGCAAATGGAGGCCATTATCGTTACTATTATTAATAACCATGTATTCGCTGTCTACATTGTCCATCCGGAAATCTTACTCAGCTTAGAGCTCAGCAGCCTTCCCATATATATAATGGCTTAAACGGTATTGATTTGGATCAGTTTTTTATTGCACCTTTTGTTAAGCTTCAGTAGTCCTTTGTTTGTACAAATGTTATCTTATACGGCAAGCAAAACCAGATAGTACACTTACTACTGTTATTTCATATGCTGTTTTCCATGGTGTGAAATGCAAATGGTGCAGTGTGGATGGCACCTTCCAGACCCTAGCCTCCTCCTTATTAACTACATATATCCTTTCTTTCGGGCAAACCAGAAATCCTCTAAGTATGTTTATGCGTATACAGATACAAATGGATCTTATGATATGCACTGTTTAGCATTTCACTTTTTTTACTTAAAATATCTCTGGAGATCCTCCCTTGTTAGCATGTGCAGGGCTAACTCAAGCTAGTTGCTGCCAGAATGCACTGTAAGGTTCTCACTCATCCCTTGCAATTGCTGCAGCTCCCTCACTGGTGGATCAAGGTATTGCTGCTGTGGTGGGCTGAATGATGGACCTCAAGATGTCCAAACCCTGTCCCCTGCCAACCCCAGCCAGCTCCCAGCCAACCTGGCAAATGAGCATAGATCCATGAGTGAGCCCAGCCGAGACCAGGAGAACTGCCCCGCTGAGTCTAACCCCAGTGTCACAGAGGAAGACTTCTAGAGCTGGCCTGAGAGCTCCATGAGCATAAATACTATACTCTGAGAGGAAGTTAAACACAGTCCTACACAACCTGCGCCGAGTTCTGCAGACATTTCTAATGCTATTGGTGTGAGGCTCTGGACGGAACAATAGGTCAAGAGGTTGACAAGGATTTTAACATGCTGGGCCTCGAAGCTGGGCAGACGAGGAGGGTGAGCAGATGCTCTGACAGTTATCTTCAAACCTTTCCAGCAAAGCATCCCCTCATATCAGAGGAAAAGGACTTCTGCCTGGATTCATACAGTTTGGAAGCAAAAAAATAACCAAAAAAACCAAACACCAAAAAACCAAAAAAAAAAACAACACCCAAAAACGAAACCTGCCTCAGCAGACTTAAAAAAATATTTCTTATCTATAGCTTCATAGGCTGGTATTTGTTTTAAATAAAATAGTGTTGACAATAATAAAAATAAATAAATTAAGTTAAAATTATTTGCTTTGAGCAAAATTGTTGGCCCGAAATCTCTCTCTGTTTATCCTGTTACTTTTCTACCCTTGGGCCCCCATGGCGGTGAGGGTGTAGAACTGTGAAAGGATTGACTGCTAGAATTTGAAACCTAGTTACCATGGGTTCTTGAGACCCATGTCTGCATTCTCAGCAATGCCTGTAGGCAAAGTAGAGAAAGCTCTGATCAGGGTCTGATCCATTAATAAATAGGTGCTTAATATATATATATATATATATTTCCTTCTCTGCTGGGAAGAACTCAAGAGGTTTGGTTGAGAGCAGAACAAATAAGGTACCATTATTAAACAATTAAATCACCTCTAAGCAATTATCCTGAATGGCTCTTGATGCAATGCAGGTGGGTACCAGCTGTTTCCCTCTCTACCAAGTAAAGCCTTTAAGAAGGAAGGCTGGGGCCCCGTCTCTATCCTGCTTCCAGGGTCTGTTCACCATAGTCTCTGCTTTGCCTCAGTCTCTCAGTTTGGAGCCCATGTCACTTCAGTCCTGGTGGGTTCTTGCTCCCTGGTGGTAATTTAACTTGGGAACAAAGCACAAATTGCAAGAACTCTCCAGTCTTTAATGGTAAACTTTAGAATTTCAGGCTCTTTGGCAGCTGTGATTTAGAGCTCTCTCTACTTATTGATGCTGTTGGCTCCTGTACAGGTTGTGTAGTTGCTGGAGGGTGCCTCTCCATCGGATGCTTCAGCCTTATTCAGGGTGGTGCCAAGGGAGCCCATCGTCTTTTCCCCTGCCATGTCAGGAACCCAATGGAATAATGTAAGCCAGAGCAAGAGGAGAGCTTGCTTCTGAGGTGTGATAGGCTGAATAATGGCCTCCGAGTCTGTCCACATCTTACTCTGTGTGGCCTGAGGATATGTTAGTGAGTGAGGAAGGGGAATCAAGGTTGCTAATAGGCTGACCTTCACATAGGGAGATTATCCTGGATTATCTGAGCCCAATGCCATCACAAGAGTTCTTAAAAGTGGAAGAGGGAGTCTGAAGAAGAGAATCAGAGGGCGATTTGAGGACAGAAGGGAAAGAGAGCAGAAACAATGTTGCAGATGGAGAGAGGGCCATGAGCCTCTAGAAACTGGAAAAGGCAAGGGAACGGATTCTTCCCCGGAGCCTCCAGGAGGAATGCAGCCCTGGCAACACCCTGAGGTTAGCCCAGTGAAAACTTTTTTGGACTTCTCGCCTCTAGAGCACCAAGATACATTTGTGCTCTTTTAAGCCACTAAGATAGTGGTAAGCTGTTCCAGCATCAGCAGAAAACTAATACATGAGGTTTTCTGAAAGTCTCCCGACCCTGAGGTCATTCACTTCCCACTGGCCAGGGGCATCTTGGATTCTGCAGTGGGTGGGGTCTCATTCTGTGGTACCCTCGAATGCATACAAAGCAGAGTGTGCATCTGGACACAGAGAGGATCCTTTGTAGAAATCTCCATTGGCTGGGCAGAACACAAGAGATTCCAGGAAGTATGGGAGAGCTTCCGGCAAGGGCAGCAGGAGGGACCTGCCATTGCAGGGACTGAGGTTGAAACAGGGCTTCTAGGCACTAAGGTGACCCTCTCCATGACCAGCCCAGAAAGAAGCAGTGTGAGAGAGCCCACAGATACTGGAGTGAGGGTGTGGGTCAAGGCAACACAGTTCCTGACCTGCTCAGCCCCAGCAGAGAACAACCACAGGAGAGGTGTCTCTCGCGGAAGCTCTCTGAGCCTCACTTGCCTTCCAGCTGATGTCATGCAACAGGGACCAGGGAATGTCCCTTGGGATGGGACAGACTCATTCCACTCCCAGTTCACCTGCTTTCCACATCTATAAGGGGGCGTGATAAAACAACCTGCCTGGTGAGCGTTTGAAGGATGCAGCGACGTAGTGTAGACCCGCTCTGTGAACTCTCAGGGCTGGAAGGTTAGGAAGATGCCTATCTCATGCATTTTTGTCAATCTGTCCAGATAGTAGGATTCTCATGGATGGTAGAATACTAGTGTCCATCCATTTTCTCCCTGACGTATTTCTTTTCCATCAACTCCGAGACCTGTGTGCAGAAACCCTCGCTGACTCTCAGCCTCTTCTCTGAAAACTCCCTTTGCAGAAATCGGCCATCCCCCGAGGCCCTCCAAAGGGACACTGTTCTACCTCTCACTGTACATGGTCCCCGTGGAGCAGGGGCCCTCCTGGCTCCCCCCACCTCTTCCTGAGCCTTCTCCTTCCTCCTCCCTCACACCCATAGCCCCTCTCAGGTACAGGTTCCATGCTGTCATGCCTGGCCTTTGGGTCCTCTCCCTCATTCCCTGAGACTGTGGCTCCAGATCATGGTGTTCCCTCTGTTTTCTCTCCAATCACCATTTTTAGGTCATGGGTCCCTTTGAAGATAATCCAGGGAACTATCTTCAGTGCCTGGTCACTGTTCCGTGACCTCCTCAGAGCTCCAACTATCTTTCCCCTGCTCACCTAAGCCACCTACTCCCATGGACATACCCGAGGCCTGCCATTCCCACAGAGTCCTGCCTCCTCCAAAATCTCTTGCAAGCCTTCTCCCTCAGACTGCCTGCCTGGTCTCCCACTGCCGAGCTCTCTTACCCTCCTGGAGGACTCTGATTCTTCCATCTTACCCATGTCCACTCCCCAGCTCCCCCCTCCTCATTTCCCTCCCCAGCTAAGATTCTGCAGTTTTCCCTATACTCACTCCTTTTATGCACCCTCAATTCCCTTGCCCTCTTCCCTCTATTTTATAATTCACTTGGAAACATCCCAGCTCTGATTAAACCCATCCATCTGCCCCGAGTGTCTGAACATTGAAGGAGAAAATTACACGACTGGGCTATGCACTCACTTTAGATTTACGACAGCCAGCCTTGAAGAGCCGGCATGCAGCCCGAAATCGCCTGCATTTTCCTGGCAAGGCCTCGGCTACCCTCTGAGGGCCTTTCCATGGGGTGTTAGGCAGCCGTGTGTGTGTCTCTCTCTCTGATTCTTAAACCTGGCGAGGTATTGTTGGCATCCCTGTAAGGCTGCTAAGGCCCCATCTCCCAACTGTTCTCTCTTGTTTGGTCTGGGGTGGGGCCCAGGCCTTCTTAGGTCTTATTTGTTCTTTTCTATTTCACTGACGTATGAGAGTATTAGTTTCCTGGGGCTGCTGTGACAAATTGGCACACAGGTAGTGGCTTAAAACAGCAGAAAGGTATTCTCTTACAGTTCTGGGGGCTGGAAATCTGAAATTGAGGTGTCAGCAGGGCCGAGCTCCTTCTAAAGGCTCTGGGGGAGGACCCTGCCTGCCTCTTCCAGCTTCTGGCTCATGGAAGCATCACTCCAGTCTCTGCCTTTGTCTTCACCTGGCTCTCTCTGTGTCTCTGTGTGTCCTTCTGTCCCTTAGGACAGTCTCATTTTAGATTGAGAGCCCACGAGGGCAATCCAGGATGAGCGCCTCCTCTCAAGAGCCTTAATTTAATGACTTCTTTTGCTAAATAAGGGGACAATAACTCTTTTGTCATATATGATTCTGGGAACAAGGACATGGGCATATTATTTTGGCGGCCACCATGCAGCCCACTATACACAGATAAACAGGAAAATGGGCCAATCCTGAAGGCATAATTCAGCAAATTGCTGCAAACTGGATACACCCCGGCAAATAGGGTACAGATAAAGTAACAGAACCCCCTGTGCCTCCTGTCAGTCATTGCTCCCTACTCCAGGGACCCTCTCCCCCACCTCTGAACAGCCTGATTTTGAATTACACATTCATGGAGTTTTGTGTGTGTTCTGTGTTTGCTTCTCTCACTTGCCATCTTGTGTGAATTTGATCCTCATGTGGTTGTAGCTCCTTCATTCTCATTCTGGTGTCCTCCTATGTGTGACCTCACCAATGTTGTTAATCCATTTGGCCCTAAATGGGCAGTGGATCATTTCTGCTTTTTGGCCACTACAAGTGCGCTGCTATGACTACTGTCGGATCGCGTCTCTTGGTACACACACACACACACACACACACACACACACACACACTGCTGTGTGTGAACACCCAGCAGTGTGAGAGCTGGCCAGAGGGAGGCATGGTCTCAGCATCTATATATGCTGTTCCCAAGGCCATGAGTCCACTTTCCCAGGGGAGGACCAGAGCCCGTCACTCACTCTGCCCATAGCTGGCATTGCCTCGTCCTCTTTTCAGCAGCTCTGGTGAGTGTGTTGACCGTGCCATGTTGTGATATGCTGGTAGGTGATGTTGACCATCTTTTCATCTGTTCACAGACAATGTGGCTATCCTCTTGTGAAGCGCTGGTCCCTTTGTCCAGTTCTTTGAATTTGATTTTCTATATTTTTTATTTTTTATTGAATTGTAGGTGTTTTTGAATGTCTTGTAAATGTCTTTTTCCTCTGTAGGTTGGTTTTTTCCTCTCTCAATGGTGTCTTTTGATGAACAAAAGTTCTTAGTTTTAATGTGGTCCAATTTAACAATGTTTTCCTTTTTATGGTTAGTGCTGTTTTTTTTTTTCTTTTCCCCTGTGTTCTTCTTAAAGCTTCATTATTTTGCCTTTCACATTGAGATTTATAATCTATTTGGAATTAAATTTGAATGGCGTGAGGTAAGGATCATATACGTGTGGATTGCCCTCTGATGTTTGAATCAACCAATTGAGGTTTCCCACTTTCTCTGTCTTCTTGTCTTAGATCTGGGGATTTTTCTTTCTTGTATTTCCTAGGGCTCATTTTGTGTGGGTGGTGGTGACAGGGCAGAGAGAGATGGGGAGGCAACAAGCTCCAGTAGCTTTGCTCCTCCCTCGACACTGCTTAGCCAAAGACGTGCAAGGCCAGATGGCATCTGCTGGGATGTCCTCCCCTGCCAGGAGCCCATGTGATTGACCCTCCTGTCTCCCCCTGTCTCCTGGCCCCCTCCAGTCTGGGCAGTGAGTGCATCTGACCCATACCAACCCCTTATTTCTCACCTTGCGGCCCCACCTGCTCTTCATTTTCCAAAGCCTCTCTGCTTAAATCTAGTCACATCCACAGGCCACCTTCCTGCCCTGCCCCCTGCACCTTGTCAGCTCTTTCTGGAGTGCAACTCGCTTCTGTCTCTCATCCTCCCAGACCCAGGTCAGATGCTGGCTGCCCTGCTTGCCAGTTGTAGGGGAACAGCCATGCCTCCTCCGCCCCTTCATGAGGTTGCACAGCGCAGCACACTGCAGTGCTTTCCTTACATTGTCCAGGAGCCTTTCCAGGGTAAGTGCTATGCCCTTTTCCTCTGGGCATCACTGTCTGCTGAATTGCATGGAACTCGAATACTCTTCAGTACAGCCCAGGAAAATGTTGATGTTTTGTAATTCGGATCTGAAGCTTAAATTAGATATTCGAGTGCATTGTAAAACTATTGGGGCGTGTGATTGTTAATTACTGAAGTTACCAGGTGTTTGTGGACTGGCTCAAGTGGCCACCAGCTTACCTACAACACTCCTTCCATGGTTTTGGAGGAAATGAAGGAGCTCCAGCCAGGCGTGGGTTAGGTGCTAAGGGACAGTTAGCTCCTGCTGACCCTTGCTCCAGGCAGGGTCGGGGCGGGGGCGGGTCCTGATTTCATTTGAAACTGGTACTGGCACCCTCTGCTCAGCCTCTTGCCACTGTTGGTGCCTTGTCCCTGCTATGTGGGAAGAGAGGAGAGGAGCTGTGATGTAATCGGTGCTGAGGGCAGTATTTTAGGTCCTAAAGAGAAGGGGTGGGATCTGCACTGCCCAGAGGCTCTCCCCAACACTGCTTAGCCAAAGACACCCAAGGCCAGATGGCACCTGCTGGGATGTCCTCCCCTGCCAGGAGCCTGTGTGATTGACAGCCAGTTTATGAGCATCGTGCCTGAGTGTGTTTACTGAGCCCAGGAGTCCTGCTGAGAGAGTTCCCTGGTATTTACCAAGTGATGCCCTTACGTGGACCTTATAAAATGAAGCTCAAGTGGAACAAACAGCAGCCGCCGCAGCCAGCCCCCTTGGCCCCGTGTCAGCAGCTTTCAAATCCTGTGTCTCTCCTACCCCCCGCTTCCCACCTCTCCACCAGTCGCTGATATTATATTAAAGTTCTAGCTATAAGAGGAAAATATTTTATAGACAGATTCCCCAGTCCAAAGATTATTGCCTTTCAGTACAGTTATTGCTTTTTGGGGTGGCACATAATATTGTCAGAATTATTGAGACAAAAAAATGAAATTCAATTAAAAGAAGCTTGTTATTAAATAGTTCATGAATGTCTTGTAACTAATTAAAAATAGTATTCCACTTTTATTACTTGCCCAGTTTGACAAGTGAAATTATTTTAAAGCTACGTATAGGGGCAATATCCCATATATAATTGCATAATGTGTGAAAAAAAACAAACCCACATTCATTTTCTTAGTACCTTTAATAAGACAAGTATGGATAGATGCCAGATCAAGGATATCAGACTGGCTAGTTACATTAAATACTTTTCCTAATGTTTTAACATATATATGTGTATTTTTAACTGTGCTATCATTGACATAACATTATATTAGTTTCAGGTGTACAGAATAATGATTCAATACTGTTTATATTGTGGAATGATCCCCACAAGTAGTCTAGTTAACATTCATTACCATACATAGTTACAACATTTTTTTGTGTGTTATGAGAACATATGCATTTACCACTTCTTATCTCATACACTTGTATTCATTAATGGTCAATTGATAATATGATGTCCCAAAATATGAATGCAAGGCAAATAGGGATAAAAGAATTAGCCCGAGGGTCTATTTTGCTGCACGCGCCCTCTATTTTAGAAAATCTCACTGGGCATCTCAGAACCTATCAAGTCTTAGAGCTCCTGTGCACTGTCCCCTGGTCTGTCAGGGACACACTCATGCCTGCCCCCTCCTGGCAGTGTAAGGCAGGTGTCTGGTGTGGGAGGTTCTCCTGGCACCAAGATGAGACTGACCTTCTGATGTGGGGCCTTTTTGGCCATGTCTGCAGCCTCTTCGGTGGGTGACAGACAGTACCATGTGGCTCCTACGAAACAAGCCCTTCTGATGATAAAAATGAGGCAGGAAACATGAGCCAGCATTCTGGATTCAGGGCCCCGCTGCAATCCCCCTTCTCCTGCACTGCGCTTGAGGAAACCACATTAGGAGCCAAAGGGAGATTTGTGTTCTTGGTGTTAATCGTGTAAGCCGCTTTCCCACGCCTGGAAGGACCCTCCAGGACCACACACACACACACACAGCCAGGACAGCGCCTTCAGCACCAGGGTGTTTATTAACCACTAGATAAAAAGGTCAGGGCGACGTAAGCTGGGATGAAAGGCTGCTGCCGCTAAAGATCATTTGCAGGGAAGATAAGGCCTCTGTAAAATTATAATGTCAGTCAGCAGGAAGATGGGATTCAGAGCGGTTTAAAGCTGAAATCACCTTAGAGATTTGCAAGCAAAGCCCCTTTTTTTTTCTGGATAAGAAGACAGGAGGCTGTTGAGATTAAGCAGGCTCAGGAGGCACAGGGCTGGCTCTGGAATCCAGACCCCTGGGGCTCAGCCCTAGGGTTTTCCCAAGACACCAGTTGGCCTTTCTTTTCTGGAAGAGATAAGGACTGGTTCCCTCTGCCAGGGTCTGGGATCCAGCCTGTCACAAGCCTCAGGCTCTTGTGGCTCAGGTTTGTGTGGAGGTAGTGGGGAATTTCCATGAACACAAGGAAGTAGCAACAGCAGCAAGTAGAACTTAGCAGTCACCTGGGCACCTCCTGGTGGTCAGAAGCCCTAAAGCTACGTGAAGCTGTGCTCCTGCTCTGGGCCCCTCTCAGGGACTAAAACCTTAGTCTCCTGCCCACCAGCATGGCCATTGGCCAGAGCCCTCCCCTGCCACTGTTATGCAGCCCAGCAGACTGATACATGGTCCTTGGAGTCCGCTCCCAGCTTCCCCGACACTTGCTGCTTCTGCTCCCGCTGTCCAGGCAGGGACTGCAGCAGTCCCCTGACTGGTCCCTACACTTCCCCCAGCTCCATCGCTTCCCCCACTCAAATCCATCCTCCTTGGCCCTGCAGAGTGGCCTTGCCACTCTTGCATCCTTTCCCCTCCGCTCAGCAATCCTCAGACGACCCAGCACTGCAGCTTAGTAGACATGGCTCAGTGCAGCCACCTGCCATTTGAGAGCCTCCTCTGTCATTTCCAGTCCCCTCAGTCCCTGCATCAGGGATCTCCGTTCTGTAGGGCTGCTGTTTCAGTATCAGGGAGCTGCTGCCTCCCTGTCTTGCTTGCACACGTCTGCCAAGTTTAGATGCTCCAGAAGGCCCCCTTCCTTGCTCTGCAAAGAAGTTCCTGCCCCCACCTGGCCCTAGAGGTAACATAGTCCTCTTGTCTCCATCCACCTGGGCATAGATGTTGGTGACCCTACCATAGGCGCCATGGCCGCTGGAGTAGTTGACAGGTGGCCTCCCCAGTAGATGTTTGTTTCTTGATAAATGTTTGTGCTGGATGTTTGGTTAGCTACGCCGTGTGATCTCAACCCAGAACTGGTTCAGATTGCATGATCATCAGCTCATCATCATATCATGCTGTATGTTTGATGACTTTCATAAAAACAAATTAGTGACTTTTATGTTTAGCTTTTTTTTTTCTTTTGAATCATCCTGGTTAGAACTCAAAGGAAAAATTAATCTGGTGCCACTTATTTATGTTTACAAAAAAAGCTTTTACAAAAACATTATAAAGATAATTGCTCCAGAATTGTCCTGTCCATGGCTAGAAAACCCACTTAAATGATATTAAAATTAATGTTGATAAGATTAGGAATGAAAAAATAAACTTAATTTTAGTGATCAGATTTCCATTAGAATCAGGTCACTTATAATGAACACTACTTAAAATACACCTTAGTATTAATATGCATTCTATATTATTTTGCTTACAGTGATGCAGTTAATGTTCTGGGCAGAATAATAATTCTCATATATATTTGAGATGATTTGTTTAGTTTGTGTGGGACATGCGCTAAATTTAGGAAAGTGAGTAGATTACATTTCCCCAGACTTTACGGGGTTTTATTTTCAGTCTCATTTCCAAATTTTCTGGTATTTATTTTTCCAGGGTCTGAACAGAGTTAGCATTAAGTGCTGGAGGCCTGTCTTCTGATGGTGTAGGAGAAGCCCATTGATTGGTTCCTTCCATCCTCTTTCCTTCCTATCTAACTATCAATAATAATAATAAATACAAGTGGTCATGTGCAGACAGCTTCAAGCAATGACCTGACTCCATTCCTATGGAATTAATCAGCACCTTCAAAGATGAGACACATTCAGAAACAACCATACAACTGTTCTTCACATGTTCTGATATTACTCAGAATCAGGGTGAGACACCAAACACAGGTGACCTTGTGCTGGGCACTGAAGAATGTGAGGAGGACAGGGGCTCTGGAGTTGAACTGGAAATAAAGGGCAGGGGACAAGTGGTGGGTCAAAGTGAATTTGGAAGAGCTTTGTGTAGGCATACAACATAAGAAGCGTCACTTCATTTATTGGAGCCAGATTTTGTAAGACAAAGGCTATAGAAAGAAGCAGTTTCATTTCACAGATGGGAAACTAAAGTTAGTATAAGTTTTAGGCTCAATTTGGGTGGAAGGTTTATTTTGTAGACTGTCTCTTCATCCAACCATCCATCCATCCATCCATCCACCCACCCACCCACCCACCCATCCATCCTTCCATTCTTCTTTCTATTCTTCCTTCCGTTCTTCATTCTGCCCCCCATGCCTCTATCCATCCTCTTTCATAATTCCTGGAAAACTAGCCAGAACATTTAGAGGGTTTGCTGTGGTTTTTGAAGTAAAACAAAAAGACTCAGGGCCCTAGTGTGTCACCTGAGAGGACTAGCAGCTTCTGTTCAGAATGCCAACCCATTCAGGTTCCTGCTGGTGTTGTGTTTCTCTATACACAGCCTGGCTCTTTTTATTCTTCATCTTCAGGGCCTTCACATATTTGTCAGAAGTATCATTTTGGATATAACTGATATATTTTACCATGGACTTAGTTCAGAGTTCCTAATAGATTTACAAAGACATGGTCCTTTGTATGGATTTAAACATTGAATACATGGTCAGAACTGAAGGCATTAAAAACATTCAAAGATGCCCACAAGGCCAGCCAGCATCAGATGATCCCCCTGTGTCCTTACTGATTCCCAGTGTTAACCCAGGGTCTTTGCCACTTTGAGACCATGGGATTTGGAAATCCTCCAAAGTGCAAGCCACCTTGAACTGTATCCTGGTTTTAGTATTTCCCACAAAATGCCAGGCATGCTGGCATATATGTGGGCTCCATACAGAGCCCTGGTTCCATCTGGTTGTCACACCCACCGTCTCCAGTACCACTATCCTCTAGTGTGACAAAGCCTCTTTCCTGGCTCTCCAGGCCTCAGCACATCTCTCACCTTTCCCTAGATTCTCTCCTTGGAGCAAGCACCACCTCCTGCACAAACTCCCAACTACATCTGATCTCTCCTCTCCAACAGGCCACTGGATTTCCTACCTGAGGACCACAAGAGACCTCACTTCAGCAGAGATGAGGGGTGCTGTCTTTTTTCCATCTGGAACCAGCTGTGAAGGACACTAAGGCCACTTGTGTGCCCTGCTCAACACACTTTGGTAGCAGTGTCAACCAGGGCATCCTGTTCCTTCATTCCCATGTCCTTTTTATTTGTGACTTGGTGATGTTTCCAGTGCCAGGTCAGGGCTCCGTGGTTCTCCCCTGGCACAGTGTGGCTGCTCATCTACCCATTCTGCAAGGGGGAGATGGAGCTGTCATACCGCACCCCTGCTTAGAGCCCAGAATGACACCTTCCAGCCACTGGGATCTTAGAACAGTTAACTAACAATAATGTGGTGCTTATGATGCTCCTGGCACTTCTGGGATGATTTATAGATATATAAACTCATTTAATCATCAAAATAACTGCTTTGGACTAAATGTCTCTGTCCTCCTCAAATCTATATGAAATCCTAATTCCCAATGTGATAGGCTTTGAAAGTAAGGACCTTGGGAGGTTATCAGAGTTAGATGGAGTCATGAGGTTGGGGCCCCCATGATGGGAAGGCAGCTATCTAGAAGCTGGGAAGTAGGCCCTCACTGGATACCAGGCCCACCAGCTTTTTGATCTTGGACTTCCCCAGTTTCAGAACTGTGAGAAATAAATGTTTATGATTTATTTTTGTGATAGCAGCCCAAACTAAGATAATAGCCTAACAAGGAAAGTTATTACTACACCCACTTACAAATGAGGCCCAGAGAGGTGAAGTGACTTGTACAAATGACCCAGCTTCTTAACTGGTTTAGCCTAGTCAGATCTGGTCTTAAACAATCAGACACCCAATGCCCTCAGACTGACACTTATGTTCCACTTCCTCTCACTTAGCCGAGCACCCATAGGACCCTCCCAACACAACCTAACTAACTTTTCGTCTTTGCATCTCTGCTCTGACCATTCTCATGCTCTCTTCTCTCTCCCCTTCTCTTCCATCCAGCTCTGCCCACCTCCTGCACTCACCACACCCTGCTTATCTTGTGAGTTACCTTCTCCTGAGACTGTATGGAACAGGCTGTGAGCTTAGGGAAGGCATGGCACTTGTATATGTTTATAATTTGTGTTCACAGTTCCTCACCATACTAATTATACTGACTTATCTATAATAATAGAAGCATACTATGCTAATTAGACTGGATAGCTGAATGACCTTCCGGACGTCATTCCGGACATCCTTCCGGATGAAGCCTTGGTGGCGGGGGCCGAGGCAGAGGTGGTTAGGGGTGATCAGGCAGGCAGGCAGAGTGGTTAGGGGTGATCAGGCAGGCAAGTGAGTGGTTAGGGGTGATCAGGCAGGCGAATGGTTAGGAGCTAGCAGTCCCAGATTTTGAGAGGGATGTCTGACTGCTGGATCGGGCCTAAACTGGCAGTCTGACATCCCCTGAGGGGTCCTGGATTGCGAGAGGGTGCAGGCTGGGCTGAGGGACCCCCCCCCCCACCCCTGCCCCTGCTCCGTGCATGAATTTCATGCACCGGGCCTCCAGTATATAATAATAACTCAATATATATAGATTATCAAGGAAAAATTTGCTTCATACTGATTATACAAAAGGAGGAAGTGAGGTTATAGTTACAAAAGCAAAATGAAGTGGAAATCAAGGCAATTGTATAGATAATTCAAAAAGAAAAAAAATCACTTTGTGGGGGTCAATTATATGGATTTATCAGATGAGAGAAAAAAACTCTAATTGGCCCAAGTGTTCCATTCCACTTTGGGTGGGTTTGAGGGAGCCGGAGTTGGATGTTCGTGTGCCAGATTCACCATCGAATTCTGTGATCCCATGTGGCTTCTTCGTGCTCTGGTTTTCCTCTGTGATTTGAAGGGGCTGAATGCTGAGCAGAGCTGATTTGAGTTGCATAATCACCTTCGGGTCACTTGGTTTGTCTCAGTCTCTAACTCTCTGAAGCCTACACTTTGGCATTCATTTTATACATGTTTTCTTTAAATAGTATGAGTGTTGTCTCTTTAATGAGGTTGCCAAGTCTGTGATGCTGAGGTCCGACTCCTGCTTTCTTGCCGACCTGCCCACCTCCTTTCCTGGAAGTCCCTGTGGGTCACACCCAGGAAAACATGGCACTGATGGACGGGACAGTGAAGTTACCACAGACTCAGTGTCCTGCCCAATGCCGTCACCTGCAGAGCATCTGATGTAGTGAATCTGGGTTTGGCCTCCATGTGGGTATTTTATTAAGAGTCTCAGATGATTCCACGGAGATCATGAGCTTCTGTGGTGTTTACTAACACACCTCTGTCAAGGTTGTGGACAGCTGGCTCCTCGGCCTCCCCAAGGTAATAGCAGCTCACCTTCACGGCCCTCAGGACCAGGAGGGGTGGCCGGCCACAGAGGAAGCAGTATATTATGGTGTCCATCTCATTCTGGCACTTTTTAATAAAACACCTCTTTAGATTGACTCAAGATCTGGAAGAGAGAGTTATAGGAAAGTTCCAGCATTTATTGACTTTGAAGTGTTACAGCTAGAAATAGAAAATCAATTTTTTGAATCAACTTAAAAAAAAACGATTCCTTTTTTTAAAAACAGCAATTCATGAGATGACCACAGTCTTATAAAAGACAGGACTTTGAAAGAAACCTGCAGAGCATCAGTTTCAGGCTGGCTGACTGGCACATTCACGTAGGCTATTTTGAGAGTGACGCTGGTCTTGGACATGCTGTCAAATTATGATGACAGCCCTTGTCCAATACTAACACTTCAATTTGGTTATTAAGCAGAGGGCTCAGGGGCGAAGGGCTTAAAAAGTCTGAAACTTGCAAGGTTTAAGAGTCTGTTCATTTTCCCGTGGCCAGCCAGCCTTGTTGGAAGCATCCAGCTTCAAAGCCTGGTGAATCAGTGTTTGAAGACAGATCTGGCCTAATTTGGAGATTTTGACTCAGCCGTCAGTGAACTTGAGCAATTTTCTCCTGAAGCTTTAGGTGACCTTTGGGTTTCATTCAAGTTCAAACACCAAGGGCAAAGGGAGGGTAGATCACAAACTCTTGTGAAGATTGTACAACCAGGAGTCTGAAATCAACTCATCTGCTGCAGGACTGAATTGAATCTTGTTTGCCTCTTGGCTTTCCTTTCCCAAGGGGGTTGGGGGTGAGGCAGGAAGGAGAGGGAGGGCAGAGAGGGTTCAGGAAAAGGTGGACCTCCCTGGTGCATAGGAGGCATAACAGACCCAGATCACACTCCCAGCAGCCTGCGACTGGCCAATCCTTCGGAGCTCAGCAGCCCGTCGCTGTGTCGGCTGACGCGTTACTGTAAATCTCCAACTCAGACTTCGAGCAAGCGTTCAGCTGATGCTAAGTGCTTTCTGCTCTCAGCACAATTATGTATTTCTGAGAAATACTCAAAGCACCCTTTGAATGTGAAAATGGGTTAGATCAAACCTCCAAAGTGTACCTTCCTCCCGATCATGCCTTTTAATGTATCCGTCGTTCCTGACAGTAAGGGGAAGTGTGCATTTAGCTGTGTGCTTTTATGTCTCCAGGCTACGACTTGCTTGTTCAGGCTGTAGATACCCTTAAACAGAGAAGAAATCGGTGGACATAAAATATTAATACTGTACCTGTATTAAAGTACACTAAGCATCAGTAAGCATGTGTTAGGCTGTCAGGAGGCATGGACTGTGAAATGTAAGTTGGGATCTTCATTATCCCGTGGACCGAAAACCTCGCTAATGATGTGATTCTCTTGCAGGCCTGTTTCAGAACATTTTAGCTGCAATGCTTTAGCGTTAAGATCTTCCCCTCAGGCTTTTCTGGTCTGAATGATTTCTTCCGGTATTTCCTCTAGGTAAAAACATCTTTGTTGATTTTATTTAATTCTAGAAAAAAATGTGTATTCATCATATGGGATTTAAGTGATGTAGAAACAAAAAACATAAAATAGAAAACTTTATAGGTTTATAATATAATATTAATCCACCCAAAGATCTTTATATACATAAATATGTAATATATATTATATATGTATACAATATTTAGTATTATTTTGTTATATCATACAAAGGGTATTATTTTATATCTCTTTTTTCCACTTAATAATGCATATTCAACTACTTTCTATGAATGTATGTTACTATTTGGTAGAAAATTATGTTACAAAAAGATAAAGTAAAGAAACATTATGGTATATGTATCTATTCATTGGGCAGCATTAAGTGAATTATAAATATTACATTGTTATGTGGAACTATGATATTCAATGAATGAAAATTGATATAAAGTTACTCATGAATCAAATATCAGGTTAGAATTCTTCCCCACAAACCCCATGTATCTTATGTTGTTTAAGATGACTTTGTCTTAAAACTCATGGTCACAGACAATAGTAGGGTGGTTACCAGAGGAAAAGGGGGTTGGTGGGAGGTACAAGAGGGGTCAAATATATGATGATAGGAGACTTGACTTTGGGTGGTGAACATACAATGTAATCCTATATAATAAAAGAGTAATTGACCATACCTCCACTACACTCACAAGCCACACCCACCAGTCAATCAGGAGAGACTATGCAAATTAACCCAACCAAGATGGCTGTGGCCACAGAGACCAGCAGGCTTGGGTTTCCCTGGCAATGGAGGAAGCCAAGCTTTCTGCCAGCCCTGGCCTGCCTTGGCCTCCGCTTAAGGCTACAAAGTTTCAATTGTAGAAGATAAATAAACCCCAGATATCAGGGCCTCTGCTTGGGTCGCTGGGGGGCATGGCCAGCTTGCAAACCACCACAGGCCCCTTGCCCAGGCCGCCCCATGCCCCAAGGGAACCCTCACCCTAATCCGGGACACCCTTCAGGGCAAACCTGCTGGCCCCCACCCATGTACCAGGCCTCTATCCTATCTAATAAAAGGGTAATATGCAGATTGACTGTCACTCCAACACACAAGATGGCTACCCCATGTGGTCAAAGATGACTGCCCCCATGTGGACACAAGATGGCCACCATAAGATGGCCAGCAGGGGAGGCAGTTGGGAGGGACCAGGCCTGCAAGGGAGGACAGTTGGGGGTGATCAAGCCTGCAGGGGAGGGCAGTTAGGGGTGACCAGGCCGGCAGAGGAGGAAGGTTGGGGGCGACCAGGCCTGCAGGGAAGGGCCATTGGGGGGGACCTAGGCCTGCAGGGGAGAGCAGTTGGGGGGGACCAGGCCTGCAGGGGAGGGCAGTTAGGGGTGACCAGGCCTACAGGGGAAGGCAGTTAGGGGTGACCAGGCCTGCAGGGGAGGGCAGTTAGGGGCAATCAGGCTGGCAGGAGAGTGGTTAGGGGGTGATCAGGCTGGCAGGCAGAAGTGGTTATTGGCAATCAGGAAGGAAGGCAGGCGAGCAGTTAGGAGCCAGCAGTCCTGGATTGTGAAAGGGATGTCCAACTTCCCGTTTAGGCCCAATCCTACTGGGATCGGGCCTAAGCGGGCAGTCGGACATCCCTCAAGGGGTCTCAGATTGGAGAGGGTGCAGGCTGGGCTGAGGAACACCCCCCCCCCCGTGCACAAATTTCGTGCACTGGGCCTCTAGTATACAGATAATGTATTATAGAATTGTACACTTGAAACCTATATAATTTTATTAACCAATGTCACCTCAATAAATTTAATAAAATTTCAAAAAAGATGACTTTGTTTTGATTTAAGAAACACACTAAAACTCGTGCTTTGTTGAGAAAGCTTCCCTTGGATGTCTTCACAGCAGACCATCCATAACACAGTGAGCATTATTTCTTAGAATGACCCAGGTGTGAGTTCAAGGGGAGTCACTTTCCCACCTTGATCTCAACAGGCTTGCTCCCCAGCCCCACCCAGCTGAATGATAAGGACGAGATGATGACAGTTAGTGGGTGTCATCCTTTGTAATCCCATTTTTAAGCTCTTTAGAAACTCTTGGGGGGGAACTAGTTTTAACTCTAGATGAACTTTCTTTTTGAATAAATGTGAATTAAACAATTTCAGAGAATAAAATGTTTGACAATGATTAGAGTGAGTATAAAAGATTTAAAATTTTATTTGGGATGTTAAACTCCAAATGGAAATAATTTGATTTTCCAACATATCCAAGTATGTAAAAGTTATATCTCATCCTCCATAAACTAGGAGGTATTCCTATTTGTTAAATGTGTTCTAAAATGTAGTCCCATCCCACTTTGTCAACCACCCCCCCCACTCCACAGGTTGGTAAACTGAACCACTCTTTACACAGCTGCTTAAGCCAAACATCTAGAAAGTGTTCTTGTAGAGAAGGTAGCTTCTGCCACAGAAACAAATACTCCTGGAATTTCTGTAACTTACATATTCATGAATATTTGCTTTTGTTCATCCGTCAGCAGGTAGGCTGAAGCTTTCTGGGATCTGATGCTCTTGGGTAAACTCACTGGGGCCCAGCTGGGGTCCATGTATCTTCTCATCCAAGACCCAGGCTGGCAGAGCAGGCACTGCCTGGGGGGGGTGCTTTTCTCATGGTGCAGGTAGAAGCTCAGGAAGGGTAGCAGAAACAAGAGTTTGTGATCCACCCTCCCTTTGCCCACTAATCTCTCTGCTGTATCTACACACTGTCACTTCTGTGCACATAGCATTGGCAGGAGAAAGTCATGTGGACAAGTCCAAAGTGAATGGAGAGGGACATGTGCTCTCCCCTCAGGAGCCATATTCAGGGTGGGATGGATTCACTGGAGAAACCCTTGCCTAGTTCAAGTTCTGTTGCCTGTCTATCCAGAACAAACATCACCCTTGCCCTCTTCTCTCCACCTCCACTTCTGCCCTCCATGACAAGCCACTATCTTCCTCCCCTGTGAGAAACCCTCTCTCTGCTTCCACTCTCCACCGGACCTCTCAGGTCCATTCTGCATACAGCAGCTGGAGAGATCTAAAAACACACAACAAAATGCAAAACAGGCCTTGTTACTATCTTGCTTAACACTACCCTTTGGCTTCTCATTACCCTTTGGCTTCTCAAAAATCCATTCTCCTGCCATTGGCCATAAAGCCTGATGGGTTCTGGCTCTTGCCTGCATCCTGAAGTCATCTCGGGCAGCTCCCCCTCCCACACTCTCCAGCCACTCTATCCTCCTTTGTTCCTCCAGTACATCAGTTTGTTCTTGCTGTAGGGCCTTCACACCAGCTGTTCTCTCTGTGGGCAGCAGGCTCCTCCTGGTTTCTTTTTAATAAGGCTCAACCTTTATGGAGACACTTTCACTGGACATCAGTCTAAAGCATTCTCTGCATGACACTCAGAACAGCTGGCGAGTTCTTCTTTTTTAATTTGTTGATTGTTCATTGTCTATAATGTCAGCTCAAGAGGGCTGGGCCCTCGGCACTCCTGGTATCTAGAAGAGTTCCTAAAAACCACAGGGACTTGGTGGATATTGATGAATGAATTTTACAGTTTCCTAATGGAGGTCAGGGCACACTTTCTTTTATTATTGACAAACTTAAAAAATGCACTACTTTAAGTGAATGTGAAGGCGGGGAGTAGAATATTGGTTCAATAGTTGATAGGGTATGGAATGAAAAGCCAGGTCACATGATGGAATGAGAAATAAATTCACAGGGAGGAAAGACCTAGGGACTTCCATAATGCGAGTATGCAGAGTGAGGGGAATGAAAAAAGCTCATGGGGGAAAACCAGGGAGCCTGTGGGGTGGCTTCAGTTCTATTTCTTCCCAGCTGTGTCCCTGGCTATGCTATTTTATTCCATTTAACTTAATCCTTGACAGCCTTATGAAGTAGATATTATACATATTTCATGAAGGAAGGAGCTGAGTGTGAGAGATTATATATAATTGGGGTCTGGCCCAATGTGGAAGTTCAGTAAGTGATGGCCCCTTATAAAATCTATGCCAAGTTCTCTGTGCTGGCCTTTGTAAGAATGTGATGTATTAAACTTCTAAAACCCTACAACCAGAAATAAAAAAGGAGTAATTTCTGAAATTGGAAAAATGCCTCTCCATGGAGGAATTCACCGCAGGGAATCTAATTACAGCAGTACCCATTACATTTAATGTGGTCCCAGTGGCAAAGGCATGCAGATGTGGTTTTCTGTCATAGCTATACAGCCCCAGAGTGAGGGGCTGGTTTCCCACAGCTCACAATACAGGTGACACAGGAGTTACCCTGTGCTCTGCCTGAGCGAGGCCAACGGGGCAGTTCCTGCCCAGTTATCTGTTTGCCAGTCCCAAAGTTCTGGTGAATCAGTGTTATGACTTGGAAAGGCCTGCCCAGGACTGTTCCTTTACCCCACAGGGGAGTTCCTACTGACTTCCTGGTCCCTTCCCAAGGGGGCTTATTATATTGATCTAAAGCCTATTTGTGATTATCAAAAAGTAAATGTTTACATATATTCAAACTTTTTTTAAAAAATATATATTTTATTGATTTTTTACAGAGAGGAAGGGAGAGAGATAGCTAGAAACATCGATGAGAGAGAGAAACATCGATCAGCTGCCTCCTGCACACCCCCTACTGGGGATATGCCCGCAACCAAGGTACATGCCCTTGACCAGAATCGAACCCGGGACCCTTCAGGCCGATGCTCTATCCACTGAGCCAAACCAGTTAGGGCTATTCAAACTTTTTTTTTTTTATATGAATGGGAAAAACTAGTTAATAACCATTAGGAATTTCTGTCTCAGGTTTTAAAAAATCTGAAAATTTTTCCCCCTCAGGCTGCTTGAAAAAAGTCAATAAACTAACCCATACTTTTCTTGTTTATAATTAATTAGCCCAATTTCATGTAGGACTAACAATCCTACTGGAGGCTTGATTGCACACACTTTAAAATGAAATAATGGGGATGCAGAGAGGTTGCTCAGGTCACACAGCATTCAAGTGGCTGTAGATGCAGGTTCTGGACTTTGGAGTTCGGTTCCCCATGATGGCACTGGGAGGTTTGCTCTATATTAGTTTGGCTGCTGTAGCAAATTACCACAAATTTAACAGCATAACAATACAAATTTATTATCTTACAGTTCTAGAGGCCAGATGTCTGATGTGGGTGTCACAAGGCTGTGTCCTTTCTACAGGTTCCAGGGAAGGATCCGTCTCTTGCCTTTTCCAGTGTCTGGAGGCCGCCTGATCTCCTTGGCTTGTGGCCCCTTCCTCACCTTCACAGCCAACACGGGGCCTTTGTGTGCCTTTTTTCATGGTCACATCTCTCCAGCCATTTTCTGCCTCCCTTTTGCATATTTAAGGATCCTTGTGATGATGCCAAGGCTACCCAGGTGATCCAGGATGACCTCCTAATTTTAAGGCCAGGTGGTGAGCAGCCTTAATTCCATCTGCCACCTCAATTCCTTTTCACTGTGTAACATACCATATTCACAGATCCCAGGGATCAGGGCATGAACAATGTGGGGCAGTCCTCCTCCTGTCTACCATACCCTATATAGCATTTCTGGAGGGAGCTGAGCCACAAAGACAGGAACCCAGCCAGGTGCCCCCTGGTCTCCCCTCCACTTCTGAAAAGAGAGGCTCTTAAAAAGCTTGCATTTGCTGAGCATCGGGGGGACAAAGCACCCAGTGCCTGTCCTCATATCTTATTTGACTTGCACAAAAAATAGGAAAAATAAATGTGTGAGACATTGTCTATTCAATTTCAAAGTTATTTCTTAAAAGTGACTTCTGACAACTGTCATTAAAAGAAAATAGACCAATATGAAACCCCCCCCAATATCTAATATAAAAATTACTTCATTGCCTATGCTTTGCCACTGGTTAAAAGAAAAAACAAAAAACCACAAGCTCTTTTTCTACTCTGAGCTTCTGTGATCCTTGAATTTATATGACTTATGTCCCTGCTGGTCCTAATGCTTTATGTATACAGTGCCCAGTGGAGTCAACAATAAAAGCACAGAAAATACTTCTAAAGTCCACAGATTTCAGTTCAAAGACATCACTGCAGTGGGAACAATTATGCACCAGCTCTGGCTATTTCTTGTGCTTTGTCCATGAGAACAGCGTTCTCTCTCTCTCTCTCTCTCTCTCTCTCTCTCTCTCTCTCTCTCTCTCTCTCTCTCTCCTTTTCTCTCCCTCTCTCTTCCTCCCTCCCCCCAAGTTCTGCAAACCATAAATCATGATTCAGATCTTGCTGTATGAAACAGCAGCCACAGCCTTTTAGAAACGAGCTATCCTGCTTTTTGTCTCTGCATCTCACCACTGCAGGGTATTTTCTACCAGAATGAGGATCCACCTGGAGGGGGTTGGAGATAAGAGATGTGGAGGATGGGGATGGGCTCTAACACAGCTCTGCAGTTGGTTGGAGGGGGGTTGGAGGGTCTCCCACTCAAGTCCACTCAGACCTGGATTTCAGTATTATTGGGTTCTTTGTAATCTTTGTTTATTTTATGCATTTTAAAACAACATTCTTGTGCACAAGCATTCACAGCTTCACCAGGTGCTGGAGAGAATGCTCTGTTGCAATGAAGGTTGAGAACTGCTGGTGTAGGGAAAGTGAGAGAGAGAGGAGTTAGTACTGCCTGGGCCAGGACTTGGGGGGGCAGCCCTGAGCGAGCAACCAGATTTTCCTATTTTCTGTAGTCCAAGCTCTCCTTGCCTTTCTAATGCAACAGCCTGTGGGAGCACCTTTTGGGGTGCTCTCTGCTAGGGACCATGAGAGGCTGCCAAGCTGGAAAGAGCACCACCCTCCTCCCCAGGGAATGAATGACACTGAAAGGAAGAGGGCGTCTGTACTGAGGGAGATTGACTTTGTTGATGAGCCCTGTGATTGAGATTCTGTACAAGCCTATGCAGGAGAATGAGGAAAGGAAGAATTCGGTTCCATCTCAAGAGGATGCCATCCTGGGGGAGGTAGGGTCTTGCCTTCATCTTGAAGGTTGGTTTGCTTCAAGGTCTGAGGGAAGGACATTTCATATGCAGGGGAAATAGGCTCAAAGTCAAAAGCTGGTGTGTGTGTGTGTGTGAGCAGCCACCTAGAGTGTTTACGAGTGCACGAATGTACTAGTACGTGTACCTGTGTGTGCATGTTTTCATGTGTACGCACACACATATGCATGCCTGCATGTGAGTGTGTGAGCGTGTGAGCGTGTGTGTGTGTGTGTGTGTGTGTGCTATTTGTGAAAAAGTCTGGTGAGGGGAGCCAAGAGCTGAGCTGATTTTCTGGCGGGAGCTTGGGAGGCCTGAGATGAGGGGTGGGTGAGGAGGAGGCTGAATCATTTGGCCCCAGCCCTGGAAACTGCTTAGTGGCTGCTATTTAATTACTTCATGGCCATCGTGAGTCCCTGCCCCACGCTAGATATAGGAGGTCTGGAATTTCTCCATCGCCTCCATAGTGCTCAGACCCTGTCATAGTATACAATAAAAAATCTTTAAGAACAGTGCTTCCAAAGGAACATAGGAGTACATGCATGTGTCTGCAGTGCTAAATTGTGCACACGGGCTGGGTGTGCACTGAACATACAGGCTGGGGATTCGGAAACATCAAGAGACAAATTTTCAGATTTTCTTATTCTCCCAGCTCAGTTCTGTTAAGTTGTCCTTTCTCTCTGTTGGACCCCGAAGCTTCCTACCTCCCAGCATTTGCAGAATCCAAACCTGACCTGGAGAAGCAAGGACCCAGCTCCCCATGGCCCATCATTGTTCTGTGTATGTGTGCACACACGTGCATGAAGTCATAGGTACCTATGCTTCAGAAGAGCTTGCGTATTGTTGAATGAACGAATGTGTGAAGAATAAGATGTCTGCACTCATAGTGAGAAGGCTGTGACTGGGAGAAAGTGAGAACCTTCCTTCTCTGGGGGACTTGACAGAGGATGCTTGTGGGTGACTCAGGTTGAGCTGGTTGAAGGTTTCATGGGCTCCCTCCAGCCAATCTGTGCATAATTATTCTGTGATCCTGTGAAAATCATACCTGTTTGTTGGTAAATGTTACCTTTGCAGGGTGACAGGTAGATGAAAACATCTATAACTCTCCTAATTAGTCATTGAATGTTTACTTAACGAGTCAGAGCATTTTGGGTGTGGTCAGTCTGGCCCTGTGCAGTCCCCCTAAGGGGGGATACCTGTGTCCTCTCACAGTTTACTCAATTCTCACTGTTTACATAAGTTCATGTGAAATGTTTTTAAGAAGTGGTAAAAAGGCTGTGCAGTGTATAAGAGCTCCAAGAAAACAGAGAACTGTTAATAAAGCATCAGACAGGAGATCAAGTAGGCCAGAAGGCTTAAAGGAAACTCCCTTATGCCCAGAAAGGACAGAGACCATGGAGAAATGAACAGAGAACCGTGTGTCCCACTGCAGAGGCCTCGGCTGATCAGATGGAGGTTCGGCTATGAATAATCAATCATGTGTAGGAAACAGGGAACAGCTGCCATAGGACACGTGTCGCAGCTGTGAGCTCTGCCATGATGGCAGCCGCACATGAATCTCCCTCTTTCTTGTTTTTCAAAAAAGAAACTATTTTCTATAGGTTTGGTTTCCTCCTTATGATGACTAGCAAGCCACAGGGACAGGCTTTTGGGAGAATTTGCATCTATCTTCTGATACAAAACTCTGGGTTGCTTTTACTGATATTTGAGCATGGCTTAATTAGGTATGGTGCCTGGGATGAATGGCATTTTAAATTATAAACCGTGGAAGCTTGGAAACATATTTTTAAAATTCTTCACCATTGTAAGGTGGGAACCACGTCCCTGCCCCTTGAATGTGGGTTCTGTGTTGCTTGGATAGTAGAGCACAGGGGCCTGACTGTCCAGATTCTCAGCCCAGGCTAAGAAACGGGCAACTCCTACTTTCTGCCTCTTGGGACCCTTAGTCTAGGACCCCAGCCACCGTTCTGGAAGGAAGCTTAAGCCACCTTGTGGAGATACCCACATGGAGAGGACCTAGTAGCCAGCACCAACTTGCCAGTTCTGTGATGTGCCATCTTGAAGTGGATTCCACTGAGTCATGGCAAATGATGCTGCATGGGTCAGGGCCAAGCTTCCCTGCTGAGGTCTGCTCAGCAAAATAGTGAACAAAATCAGTTTGTTGTTGTTTTAAGCCACTGAGCTTTGGGGTCATTTGTTCTGCAGTAACAGATAACTGAATCTCACTCTCACTTATGAATAAATATAATGATACAGAAGGATGTAAACCACAGTTATTTCCAGATCTTTCGTTACTGGAGTGAACGCTCTATGATATTGGTAGTTAGATACAATCAAAGCTTAGAAGCCTCAGGTTTCTTATCTGTAAGAAAATAGTGTCTGTCTTACGCTTATGTTTGAGGATGAAGTTAGATATGCAACGTGGCTAGTGATTTCCTTGTCAGAGAGCACCCCACAACAAGGTGGGTTTCTTTCTCCCTCCATCACCCCACTCTCCATCCCCAGGAGACAGTGGATTCTTTTGGTTTGTTTTCAGAAGTGACCTAGATAGATAGGTACTTGGCGATAGTAATTGTCAGGCAAGAGGAAAGGGAGATATAGTGTTCAGGGAAGGGCCAGAAACCATCTTTTGCACAGTTTGGACTTAAAAAGCACACACATCAATTGTGTTTCAACAAAAAGGAAACAGAAATACAAATACTAGTATTTTTACAGAAGTGGCCTAGAGGTGGAAGAAAAAAAAACACTTTCCAAAGTTGAATGAATTTCCAAAAAGATCAGGTCTTAGGGCAAAACACAGGCTTTAAGTTCTTAGATTTGTTTTTTACAGGGGCCTTATAACAAGGGACGCTGGCTGTGAGACTGGCAATCAGCAAGGGGCCTCCCTCCCCCTCCCTGGGCTGCTGGAGGCTTATGCCCTCCTGGACCTGAGTCACCTGAACTCCAAGCACTCTTGTAAGCATCAGGCTGTGACACAAACTTTAGCTGCAGTGAGGTGAGCAGACGCTTTGGGAATCTGACACCTGATGAGGAAAAATCTAGGAGCCAGTCTCATTCTGAGCTGGAAGGCTCACTCATCTGTTGGTAGAGGAGGCAGGGCTGGGCCTTAGTGCCTGTCCACTCTCGGCTTGCCTTCCATCTTCCTCAGCCAGTGGCAAGGTGTGAATGGAGTGTGTTCCCTCGAAGCACTAAAACATTCACAAATTATTATCTTTTCTTCTAGCCACAAGGCTAGATAATAAACTATAGAACTTGATTTGCATTTTATTTCATTTATATATTGGAACTTGCACTTGAACCTGAACCCCAATGCAGAGGGTCTTGACTCGGGTCAGGCCAGTCAGGGCCAGTGAGTGGGAATGGAAGAGAGATCATTAATGCCTTGTCTAATGCTTCGGACTGTACGTCGGTGGTGGCCCACTTGGGAGTCAGTGAGCGAGAGGTGAGGACTCTGATTCTGGGGTCACCAAGTGATGGCTTCTGGTTCCGTTGTCCTGGAAATTATAGATGGGCTTTGATTAGCTTGGAAGCAGTTTCAGTGCCTGACCTTCTGATGTAGGATCGCTTTCTTCCTCCTCACTCCCACCTTCCTTTCTGTGTGAACCCCTCCCCAGGAGCTGCCGCTGGGTGTGTGGATGCTGAGCTTGCTGTGCCCAATTCCCTTTGCCCAGCTCAAATTGGAACAGATGCCAGTTGGAAAAATGAATTGAAACCGGTAATACGACATGAGTTATTGAATTGTTTTGATGGACTCCCAGCCTAATACAGTTCCACCTGGCAGCCACAGCCACAGCTTTGTCTGGCTGCATACTAGCCTTGGGTTGAGCTATAACAGTCCCTCCCTGCTCCAGGGACTGCTCCTGGGCCCTGAGAGCTGCCACTCTCCGCATCCCTGGTGAATAGTATGTCAGGCAGGGTGGAGGCATGCTGGCACAAAGCTCTTCTCTTGTTGCGACCCACAGGTTGAGAACTGCTAGCAGGGTCGCCTAAGACCATCAGAAAACACAGATATTTACATTACGATTCATTAACAGTAGCAAAATTACAGTTATGAAGTAGCAACGAAAATAATTTTATGGTTGTGGATCACCACAACATGAGGAACTGTATTAAAGGGTCGTGGCATTAGGAAGGTTGAGAATCACTGGTATAGAGGGATTCTCAAACTAGGCACCAGGAACATTTTGGGATGAATAATTATTCACAGTTGGGGATGTTTCTGTGCATTGTAAGCTATTTGGCAGCATCTCAGGCCTCTACCATCAAATGCTATTAGCATCCCTACCCCAATTATGACAAGCAAAAATGTCTCCAGATATTGCCAAAATCATGCCTGGTTGGAACCACTGTTCTGTATTATATATACATGTGTATTCTCTATTCAACAAAAAAGGTCAGTTAGTGCATCTGCTCACAAGGCAGATGGAAACATGAAAGACCCATAGAGAATGGTCTCTCAAGAAAGGCAGGTGTGTGCCCTGGGCAGGACTAGATAACAGTGCTGCTCAGCATGTGGTCCATGGCCCAAAAGTGGACTTAAGACACCTTCATGAGCTGTACACTCATCCCTAAACACAAGACATATCTTTGCTGCTATAGATGAAGGGAAAGTAATTCACAGACTTTTATTTTTACCTGTGATTAAGGCCTACTTATTATTACCTGGCCAAGTGATTAAGGGCTAATAAAACCTGGCATTTAAATCAGAGATGCACCAAATGACAACATGCCAAATGATAAAATTCAACTGCCAGCTGAGTATTGCCATCATAGGCTAAATTGCTAGGATATAAGAATAAATTTGAATCTTGTTAAAAATGGGATCATTATTAATTTTTGGTGGTCAGATTTTAAGTTTGATAGATTGCCTCTGTGATCATCCTACCATGAACATTTGGGTGTAAGGTACTTGCTCTCTTTCCATTGACGATGTTAGAGCAGATGTAGGACCTGCATGGATGCTGCTGAGCAAGGCCACTGCAGTGAAGGTGGTTTAGTGGCCCCAGGAAGGTGATTTTGGCAGCATTATGTTTTGTGATAATAAATGTAAATTTATGCTTCAACAGATTGACAAAATTTTAACACATGAAAATCTTTAGATTTCACTTCAACTTCTAATACATGATTTTTAAATTAATTCAGATAAGGACAATAAATTCAAGTGACATGATTGCTGCATTATGCTGGCACTTCTATGCTGACTGGATATGACAGTAGCTTATGCATCATATGACTGTTGAGCATTCACAAGTTTAGGGATCCTGCAATGACATGGATATAGGAATTTGGCTAATTTCCTTCCAAAGGCTAAATATGAGTCAAACAGCAGATTGGGGGAGACATTGAATGTTTAACCTAGTTTGTTGAGGATTAATTCAGGCTCTCCACGAAGCCTGGCTGCCCCACAGAACCAGGCACCATGGCCAACCTCCTACAGCAGATGCTGCAGTCTTTCACTTCTCTTGAATTGCTCAGTGTTTTTACTGGCTGCTCCCTTTGACTTTAATGATAAACTACTATTAATTTAGCTTTGTAATATAGTCACCCTAGGTTTTTGTTAACCCTTCAGTGTGTAGTATTAGCATTTAAGCTAATTAGAACCCCCCCCCCCCGCTGCTTAAAATCCAATATGAAAACTTAAGAATACATACACTATGGTTTAAATATGATTTTCTACTATTTTGTTGACCAAGGGGTGCCAAGACATTTGATCAAACATTATTTAAAATATGTCTGTGGAGGTGTTTTTGGGTGTGATTAACCATTGTATAGGCATATTAAGTAAAGCAGGTTGTCCTCCCCAATGTTGCTGGTCCTCATCCAATCACCTGAAGGCCTGAAGAGCACAATTATTGAGTAACATTTCCTTCAGCTGCCTGACTGTTTGAGCTGCACATTGGTTTTCTCCTGCCCTGGATTAGAATTTACATCATAGGTTCTCCTTATTCTCAGGCCTTCACACCACTGGATTTCCTGGGTCTCCAGCTTGTTGACTGCAGATCCTGGGACTTCTCAGAATCCATAATTGCATAAGCTGATTATTATTATCTATCTATCTATCTATCTATCTATCTATCTATCATCTGTCTATCTATCCATCTCTATCTTTATTTCTCTCATATTATCCTCTTATAATGGAATCCATGTCTATATCTATATCTATATCTATATCTATATCTATATCTATATCTATATCTATATCTATATCTATATCTATCTATGCAACTTGCTGGTTCAGTTTCTCTGAAGAACTAATAAAGGGGACATCTCAGGGAAACAGAAGTGAGGAGTGGGAATGTGTTTCAGGAAAAAAGAGAAACATCAGTAAGGATTCCCTTACTGCCTTAATCCCCTGGAGACCTGAGGAACCATGCTTTAGAGTTGTCTCACAAGAGGATGTTGACGCTAGGAAATTTGTCCATGGATTCCCATCTCCCAAGGGTTGTCCTGGTGCTCTGCTTTCCCCAGTTCCAGATTAAGTCTGCATATAGTTCAGCAGCGTTGTGCAACTTTGGGATGTGGAGAGACAATTGGCCCTGCTTGGCCTGGAAGCACTTACAGTGTGAGTGGAGCTGTCCACCTCAGTGGTACTGAAGTTGCAGGGATTGAGAGGATGTTGTGTGTTACTCATCCCAAGGATCAATTTATTACATAAGTGCAGTAAAACTACTGGGTTATTTTTAAGATTATAGGGCATAGTTTTATAATACAATGGTAATCTCTGTGAGGACATAAGTTTTTTGTCTATTTTGTTTATGGCTATATTTCCAGTGCCTGATACATAGAAGAAAACAATACATTTTTGTTGTATGAATATATATAAAATCAAGTGCATAGGCTCACATTACCCTATTATAAAAGAAATAATAAGACCTTTCATGTTTCTAAGAAGTAGTTTACTTCAACAGTTTGTTCCTGGTTTCTTTTCTCCTTGAAAGAAAAAAGGGGAGTGAATGGTGGGCCACAAGTTCTTCTGCACACTTGAAAGCAACTACTCTAGACCACCCCACTGGTAGGACTAGTACTGAGCTCTGAAAAGAGAGTCTTTGCCCAGGGTTGGCAATCTTGGGACCTGAGGCAATGAGATACAAGAGCGGACAAGAGGGGATCATTAAAAAGGCCTAACCAAGGGCAATGGGGAGCCACTTTCTTTATATATTTGAATGATAAGGGTTTGGATGCTCACCTTGCTATTTCATTTTTATGACCTGATTTTGTGGTAATCTGACTCTGTAAAGTTTAATCAGAATGTGAACTGGAGTAGCTTTGCTTTGTTTTTAATCTTGACTACTCTTTCTCCCTCGGGTTGTAGATGGAAATTGTTCAGTGCACTGGCCAGTGGGATAGTAATGCATCCTTTTCCAAGAAGGACTTTGTGTAAGCTTAAATGAGTTTATTAAATTAGTATGTGGAATATGATTTCATTTAAGTAATAAAAGCTGCAGCTGCTTTAAAGAAATAAAGTTGTATTGCACTTGACATTCAATCTTCAGCTGCACCAGCTCAGGTGCCCCATTCCATTGATGCAGGGCTCCTGGAGGGCCTTCCTTGGGAAGGGAAATCAGCCAGGAGACAAATGAGTCTTCCTGGCTCTCATACTGTACATGTTGGCTCTTCCCTAGCAGAGGGTGGAAGTCATATATTTCATTACTACAGGGCACTAAGGGCCAAGGGAAAAAAATCCAATTTACTGCTGCCTCAGTGACTTTGTGTTTTAATCAAATGGATATGAAAGAGTCATTAACTGATGCTCAGACTGATTAAAATTCCAGTGAGAAGGAAAATAAATAAGATTGTGACACAGCCTTAGAAGGTCACTCTCTTTTTGGCATCCTGAACCTACAGAGTCTCACATTGCGATTGGTACCCATTTATTTACTGAGCACCCGTGACCGTTGTGGACAACAGGAGTGGGAAGCCAGATCACCATCCCTGCACTCAGGGCCCTTGCCACAAAGATGGTGCCTACCCCTCCTGAAATAATCCAGTGAGTGGATCGTATAAATCTCCTTCAATGTGCTGATAAAGTTTCCTTTATCCTGCACCCTTGAATCTTGATTTAAAATCACAGGAACGTTTAAAGATGTGGCAACATTAATGATTACCTGTGTATTTTCAGGGTCATTGGAGACAAGAAAGGAAGCAGTTAATGCATTCAAAAGCCCTTTGAAAGCTATGAAGTGCTTTTAAATTTAGCGTGCCTGTTATTATTATCATTACTAGAGGCCTGATGCATGAAATTTGTACATGGGTAGGGTCCCTAGGCCTGGCCGGCGATCAGGGCTGATCTGTGGGGCCACCGGCAGGGTGATGGGGGGACCCTGCTGGCACTAGCCTTGGCTAGCCTGAGGCCTGTGGGCTGGGGGCAGCTCCTGTTTGCCTTTTTGGATGCCATCTTGAAAGTCTGTGAAATTACCCCTAACCCTTCCCCACCACCTCTGAGTCTGTAGTTGTCTCAGTTTGGAGTTTTTAGCTTAAACCCAAGTCTGGGGTTGTGATTTCTCTATGGTGATCACACATCAGGCAAAGGGGCCTTCCTTTTGGAGACACATCGCCAAATCTGTCTTCCTCAGGGAGTCCACAGGGCTCTTGTATTTCAGGATTTGATGTAAATAATCAGTACTCACATCATCATTTTTCTAGTTAAAAATTTATATTCCCAACTGGAGTCTTGGTATTTTTATTTTTTTTAAAGAACACCAAGGTAATTGAGATTGTAAAAACCCTCACGTGGGGACTCTGGCTGTGGCAGAGAGGAGAGAGGCTGCTGGCCCACCCCAGCTGCTGCAGCTGCCTCCCTTCCAGAGCCAGGAGTGACCTGGAACAAGCCCTTCTGGACCATAGGTGATGAATTAAATTGTTGCCAGGAGGCAGAAGAGCAAGAGGGGAAGAGAAAGCTTTTGCAACCAGAAGGGCTATTCTGTTGTAATCTCATGCCAGCGGCAGAGTATCTATGCTTCCAGGTTGAACCCTCATGCTAAAAGGTGTGCCAGCTGCAGTCTCTCGGCAGAGACACATTGTGCAAGAAGGGCAGGGCCACAGGGCCTACTAAGATTGCTCAAATGTGGTTGATTCTTATATTAATATTTTTTGTCATAATAGCAGTTCAAACTCATAGTAAAATGTTTTCTAATAGTAATAATTGAAAATTGCAAGCACTCATATCATGCCTACTGTGTGCCAGGCATTGTTTTACATGCTTTATGTACATTAGTTCTGGGAGTCCTTGATGCATGCAGATGAAGCGGGGCTATGCTGATCATCTGCACATGCCCAAGGTCACAGGGTGCCCTGCAGTGACATCCCTTAGAAACAACCTCTTTATTTATTTATTTATTTATTTATTTTTTTTTTTTTAAAATAAATCTTTATTCAGATTATTACAATTATTTCTCCTTTTTCCCCCCATAGCTCCCCTCCACCCATTTCCCACCCCACCTTCTGCCCTTACCTCCCCCCCACTGTCCTCATCCATAGGTGTATGATTTTTGTCCATTCTCTTCATGAACCCCCCATACCCCTTTCCCCCTGAGAATTATCAGTCCACTCCTTTTCTATGCCCCTGATTCTATTATATTCACCAGATTATTCTGTTCCTCAGGTTTTTAATTCACTTGATTTTTAGGTTCGCTTGTTGATAGATATGTATTTGTTGTTCATAATTTTTCTCTTTACGTTTTTCTTCTTCCTCTTCTTTAAGAATACCTTTCAGCATTTCATACAATACTGGTTTGGTGGTGATGAACTCCTTCAGCTTTTTCTTATCTGTGAAGCTCTTTATCTGCCCTTCAATTCTGAATGATAGCTTTGCTGGGTAGAGTAATCTTGGTTGTAGGTTCTTGCTATTCATCACATTGAAAATTTCTTGCCACTCCCCTCTGGCCTGCATAGTTTCTGTTGAGAAGTCAGCTGACAGTCGTATGGGTGCTCCCTTGTAGGTAATTAACTGTTTTTCTCTTGCTGCTTTTAATATTCTCTCTTTGTCTTTTGCTCTTGGCATTTTGATTATGATGTGTCTTGGTGTGGTCCTCTTTGGATTCCTTTTGTTTGGGGTTCTGTGGGCTTCCTGGACTTGTAAGTCTATTTCTTTCACCAGGTGGGGGAAGTTTTCGGTCATTATTTCTTCAAATAGGTTTTCAGTATCTTGCTCTCTCTCTTCTTCTGGCACCCCCATAATTCTGATGTTGGTACGCTTGAAGTTGTCCCAGAGTCTTCTTACACTATCTTCAACTTTTTGGATTTTTTTTTTTGCTTTTTGCTTTTTCGGTTGAGTGTTTTTTGCTTCTTTGTATTTCAATTCTTTGACTTGATTCTTGGGTTCCTCTATTCTGTTTCTGGGTCTCTGTATAATATTTTTTATTTCAGTCAGTGTATGTTTAATTTCTAGTTGGTCCTTTTTCATATCTTCGAGGGTCTCGTTATATTTATCGGCCTTTTCTAGGATATTCTTAAAAAGTCTTATCACCGTGGTTTTGAATTCTATATCCAGTCGTTTGTTGTCCTCCATTTCTTTCGTTTGTGATCTGATTCTTTGACCCCACATTTTCACTGATTCCCTGAGTTGGTAAGGTAGATATTTGTGCTAGGTTTCCAATATGGCCCAGTGGGTCTGCTTCCCCAGTTAACCTGAGGTGGACACTCTTGGTGCACCCCTTTGTGGACTGTGTGTACAGCCTTGTTGTAATTAAGTCTTTATTGTTGTTGGTATCACTGGGAAGAATTGACCTCCGGGCCAGTTGGCTGTAAGGATCAGCTGTGTCTATACTGGGAGAAGTTCGGTGCTGGAGACAGCCTTATAGGATTAGACTTGCCAAATTGCAATAGCCTCTGTGCTCAGCTTGGATGGGGTGGAGTCTCAGTTTTGGCTTCCTGTAAGCCTTGCCCTTGCGCGCATGTGCGCTTTCAGTCCTCCGCCTTCCCCGGCTCCCGAGTCTCCACCCGAGAGTCCAGACTCCCCCCACAAGAGCGTGGGTCCCCAGGGGCTCGCCTGGAACTGGGGTTCACTGCAGTCAGAACTGGGGCTCAGTGCAGTCAGGATCCTCTGACTCCCTTCCACTAGGGAAAGCCTGTGGCAACCTCCGCAGCCTTTGTGCGCACTGGCCCGCGTGCGCCTTCAGACTTCTGCCTTTCCCAGCTCGAGTCTCCGCCCGAGAGTCCAGACTCCCCCCGTAAGAGCGTGGGTCCCCAGGGGTTCGCCCGGAACTGGGGTCCAGTGCAGTCAGAACTGGGGTTCAGTGCGGTCGGAGGCTTCCTTCCCCCTTCCGCCAGAGAAAGTCAGCCAGGCTCTCAGCCGCCCTTCCTCTCTGCACGCACAAAGCCCCTTTGCCGTACGTGCAATTCTCTGTGAGCTTTTCTCTTTCCTTCTAGTTGTAGAATTTTCACTCAGCCAGCTTTCCTGTGGTTCTGGATGGTGTTCGTTCTGTCTTTTAGTTGTAGTTTTGAAATTGTTGTGCGAGGCAGCAGTTTAGGTGTTTACCTATGCCGCCATCTTGGTTTCTCTCTCCAGAAACAACCTCTTTAGATTGTGCCTCAAACCAGAACATTGCACACTTGTACAAGCACACATGTAATATACACACAGTTTGTGAAACTTGCACTTGGTCACTTAATATCTCTGGGATAGCTTTTTATGCCAGTACACAGGACATTTCTTACCCCTTTCAAAAGCTGTATAATGTTGCATTGTACGGATGTGGCAAAACATATTTAATTATTACATATTTTTGTGGTTTCCAGTTTGTATTTTTCCTTATTATAAACATTGCTAAAGTGATCTATTTCTCTGTAAACCTTGAAAATGTCTCAAAAAAATTCTTAGAGGTAGAATGAGTTGGTCAAAAGGCACATGATTTTAATTGTTTAGTCGATATTACTAAGTTGTCTTTACAGAGCTTGCAAAAATTTATACTCCTACCTGCTTGCCTATTTCTCCATATTCTGATTGACACGTGGTGTGCTTTATTAAATTAGAATATCATTTTAACCGCCACCCCCCACATTTTCTCTGATCTCAGGTCTCTACACCAATCTTAAGTACTAAAGTGTCTAAATCTCCCAGATGAATGCTCTTGGGCCAGTATCTTCTGATGAATGCAATGATTTGTGTACATAATCATCTTAGACCTGTCTCTTAGTGGGATGCTGCAAGGCTGTGATTTGGCCATTTGATAGAAGCCTGTTCCTGCAGGGATAGGTTGAGACAGGTAGTTCAACCTTTGAGACATCTCCTAAGTCTTTGAATACACCCCCAGAATGGCATCTCCAGAGTCTTGAGCTTTCTGGTGCCATTATTGTTGGGGGTATTTCAATTGGTGGGGAGGAGCTCAGTAGGGAGGGTGGAGGCTCTGTTTATTATATATCTTCTTGCCTGAAGCCTGAGAGCAGAATTATGGTAGATGTCTCAAGGAGAAATCACCCTGGTCTTGTCCTTGCAGCCATGTATGGTTGACTGGCCTTTCTCTTAGCCACTCTTCCAAGAAACCTCACAGGATCAATCAGATGTCTTGGTCAGCCACACTGAGAGTGGTTCCATTTTTTAGAGGCAGACTGACGTTAGCCAAGCTAGTAGGACTGCTGTATAAAACCAGCAGGCTGATTTGTTTAATTCACTGTGAAAACTCTGGCCCAGCTGGCCCAGTACATGGGTGGTTTGACTTGGTGAGATCAGCAAACTTTCTGTCCACAAGTGGTGGGATCCAAAGCTGGTTGAGCTGAGTGGTTTAATAGTGCCAGGCTTAGCACCCATTTTACACTAAGGATCCTCTCACCACTGAAGTGGAAGGCCAAACAACCTGTCAGGGCCTCCATTGGTGGGACCAGCTTCTCTCTGGGTCTCTTTCCCTCAGCCTTCTGTCCCACCTCCCTTCTGGTTGGTGTGTTGTGTTCCTTCTCACATCGGCTGAGTCAGCTCCAACAGTTCCCTGACTGGGAGCCTATACTCTTCAGGGTGATTCTAATCCCTTTGCTCTCTTCTTACAATTCTCACAGCAGTCAGTGGGTAGCCCTTTTTCTCAGAAAATGCAAACCAGTCCTGCGGATTGGGAGTCACAGTAAGGAAGTGTGAATAATGAAACAATACTCTTCACTGAACATTGTGTGTGTGTGTGTGTGTGTGTGTGTGTGTGTGTGTTGATTATTCATTGACAAATTTCCTCTCCCAGGATGATGCCCTAGTGATTTAAAGTCCTCCCTTGCAGTGCTGTTTGGAAATATCCGTGAGTAATGATAGCACATTAATGGGCTCCTTACTGTGCCAGAGAGCTGGCAAGACAAGAACTGCAGAGGAGAAGAACAAGTTGGTTTCATAGGAAGAGTTGAAGTCCTCCTGGGAGGCAGCTGTCAGTGCTTCTCGCCCAGTCCTGGCCAAGGTTGAGTGAGGGATCAGGGAGGACACCTGGTGTCAGTCAGGTGAACCCAGGTGACAGGGCTTCTCCTGAAGAAAGTTGACTGTATGTTGGGACTTCTCACATGTGCTGTATGTTTACTTTCTATAATTAGAAACCCATTTTAATTTTTTCTTTGATAGTGTGCCACTTATTGGATTAGGTAATCTGATTTTGAGGGAAGATATTTCTACCTTCACTGGATGCCTCCATAAAGCTAATTTCATTTTCAATTTAAAAAGAAGTGGTTCACACGCAGCTTTTTTTTTTCCCTCTTTCCAATTGCTCACCATGCTCCAAGGGAAGTCTCTATTCAATGTTACCTGAGATATATCTAGAGGGCGGCCTCAAATGACATCACTGGTCCCCATTGTTGTTACTTGCAATGATGTGATAAATTTTTCCACATCTGTAGCATTTTCCATCCATGACAGAAATGGAATGATGTTTCACTTTCCCAAGAATGTGTTAACAAGGCTAGGCATCGCTGTGCTTTTTATTTTTATTTTTTTACTTTTGGAGTTCAGTGTTTCGCTCTTTAAATCATATGCACCAGCTCTGTAAACACTTTAATGAGCACATGCCTTATCTGATAAAATTGGTTTTGTTTTCAACTTAGGAAAAATCAATTTCCCTTCCACCAACTATTCTCTCCTTATTATGAAACAAAACCTGATAATAGTTGTCTGCTTCATTTACTCTGCATGTGGCAGGATGAACAATTGAGCTGCCATTATTGTAGGGGTCTCTCATTCTTAACCAGCCTGCATATTTCTAAAATTTCAGTAGAAATTATATCTGAATAATAGCTTTTGATATACTAGTATACCAAAAGTCCTGAGAAAGCACTTCTATTTTTATTTCTATTGGGTGAATTGTGAAATATTTAATGTTGGCAGTAAAATAGTACCAGGTGTGTCTTCCATTCAGCAACCTCGGTACTTGAGTTCTGGCTAAGAAAGAATTCAGAGCCAAGATTCAAACTACAAGAGAAAGTTCATTTAGAAAGTCACAGAGGTAGAAGCAGAGAGATGTAAAAGAAATGGGCTCAGGAAAAGAGTTACAGAAGCAAAAGAAGGGCCCTTGGAGTTTAGGAGAGTGGTAGATAAGCACCTTGAGAGACAAAAGAGGGAGCAAAATCGTGCGCATGCTCCAGAAAAAGAGAGAGGAAGAGCATGCACAGGTCCCTATCTTAGTGCTTTTATCTGGAGGTCTCAGGGGAAGATCTCAATAGAATAGTCATCAGCTTTCCAATTGTGCCCCCTCAAGTGTCATGGTCTCCACTGACTGGCAGGCACCAGGCATCATGGAAGCTGGTCCTGATGACAGCCAATGTGTCTCTCTGCCTGATTTTGCTGTTTTTCTGGGCCTGGAGCTGAAACACAGCTGAGGCCTAGATGTCACCTGCTGGGGTTAATGCTTGTGGGAGTGGTCATGCAAGGGCTTGTAGTTTTGCCTGTGACTTGGCACCTGGGTGATTGGATCAGGGGGTGACCCTCTGCACCTAGACTATCGTTCCTCCTCTGTTCATGCCTATCTAACTACCTACTACATTTAAGAAGATTATAACATGGCTTTTATAAACATTGTGATTACAGAAATAAAAACTTTTTACTCTTTCACTTTTGATGGGAAAACATTAATGTATCATAGTACATTAGTAGCAATACTTAGCATTTAGCATTCCCTGCACAGCCACTCATTTTGATTAGTACAGCAAATGATATTTATTTTGTATAGATTCATAACTTTTCATTTATATGGTCCAAGAATCCATATCATGGATTGGCTACAAGTAAATATTTAATTACCTCTGATTTTTAGCACAAAGAAAAACTTCAGATACCTAAGTTATATTTCTGTTTGCTCTTCTAACCTCATGTGATCAGTTTCAGAAGGATTTTGGAATGGATCAGCAGTTCAGTGCATGAAAAACCTGTTTTTATTATGAATCAGACACCACCTTGGTGTAAAATGTAAGTTCTGAGCTCAAACATAAAGATATTATCAATGAAAGTGTTTGCCCACGTCACCCTTGCCTTTGCCCACCTCCTCCCTCTTACCTGGTTGCTAGAGTAGTTCTGAGGTGCCCCCTTCCAGCTCATTCTCCTGACTTCTGGGAGACCCATGACCTCAAAGCACCCCTTTGACCATATATGTCCCCCCACAAGATTGTGATAATTCTCTACATTGAAATGGTTGTTCCTCATATCCTTAGCTTTGAACTCAAGAGCACTAATGCTCCCACCCATCTGATCTCAGGACTTTCCTCACAGTGACTCTGCACTTCCTCTCACACCTGGGTATGTCCTCATCTACCTGGGTGCCTTGACCAGCACCTGGATGCTCACCTCCACCCCACCTCAGTCCTGCCTCTTGAAATCCTAGTGATTCCTAAGAGCCATTTAGAAGGCTCAATGCCTTCTTCTGTTTGCTTACAATGATGCCACCCTATATATTATATACCAACTCATCTTTCATGGAATCCCCATGGCTTTTTATGTTTTTTACCTTCTTGTTATATATCTGTATTTAAAACATTTATATCTATATCCTTTATATCTATAACTATGTTCCCTGTATCTACATATCTATATCTATATGGTTATATTATCTATATCTATATCCTTTATATCTATATCATCTGCATACATGTATGTACAATACATATAAATATATAAATATAAATTATAAAAAATATAAATAATATATGTAATATATGTAAATATAATATATTATTATATATGTATAATATATATGTAATATATATACATATATATATATATATATATTACATAAATTTTTTAAGCTATTGAACTCAAAGCTCTGGACATTATTTTACAGAGTGGCCATATGCTATGAACTGAATTGTGTCCCCCCAAAATTTATAGGTTAAAGCTCTAACCTCTCTGTCAATATATTTGGAGATAAAGCTTTTAAGAGGTAATTAAGTTTAAATGAAGTCATAAGGGTGGGGTCCTAATCTGTGGGATTGGTGGCCTTACAAGAAGAGAAGAGAAAGCACAGTGTCTTTCTCCACAGGCCTACACCATGGAAAGGCTATGTGAGGACATGGGGAGGCAGCTGTGTTCAAGCCAAGAAGAGGGCCCTGACCCCACTCCACCCTGCTGGTCCCTGACCTTGGTCTTTCCAGCCTTTGGATTTGTGAAAACTAAATGTCTGTTCTTTCTGTCATCCAGTCTGTGGTATTTGTTATGAGCTGACTAATACACCATATGTAGTAAAATCAGTCAACATTCATTCAACAAGGGAGGACTCTGTGTACTTGGGGAGAAGTCATTTATTTCCACAATTAGATTGGGGAGGCAACAATAATGCAGAGATGCAGTTCCTGAATTTTCTATTTCTTTTTCTTTACTACAGATTAGTTTGACCTTTAGCCATGACACACTCACAAATTGCTCCCAATCACAAGCCTATGAGGAAGCTGTGATGATAATTCAAAGGATTTATTTTTCTACCCCTAGCTCTATCCATCTGATTACATTGTAACCAATATTTGCTGCCATCCCTGTGGACAAAAATTGTTCATAAACAAAAAGAAATTGTACAACCTTGGAAGAAATCAACTTAGTAAATGGGCTATGTTTTTCCCCCAGCCAAGCAACAGAAAAGTTGTAAAACACTTTATTATGCTTATAAGAAAAGAGAGGGAGGAAGATAGGAAAAGAAAGGGGAGGAACTTCTGGCCACTGAAGAAACACTATTGGAAACTATACGTGTTCAGGCCAATAATGTGACATTCTCTCCTGCCAAAGGCTTATTTTTAGTAGGGTGCTTGATGGTGTAATGCTCTCTCTCCCACTTAGGATGCTTTAAAGACATATTAATTAATAAAAACAGCTCTGTCAGAAAAGGCATGCCCATGAGTCAACTGAAATTGATCTATTCTGAAGACAGAAAACTTGGCAACCACCAGCTATCAATAATCAGGGTGAGGGTCTTCCTTGGGGTGTGTTGCTTTCCCCAGGTGTGAGCTACCTCTCTACATTGAAGAGACAGAGGTGTGCACTTGCCTGTCTTTCTGTGTGATGAAGTGAAAGGGAAATGCAAATTATTCTGGAAATGTTTATAAAAAATTGAGTTACCCTCCAATAGTCACCTTGCAGGAGGAGTGGGGTGCCCAGTGCAACTGTGCAGGCTACAGACTGCCTTGTCACCTGGAGTGCACTGCTGTCTCTGGCATGAATGGAGTGCAGTGGCAGTTGTATATTGGTCTCCCGTTAGTGCTCTCAACTTTTTGTATGTCTATTTTTGTACTGCTCTTACCCATCCTGATCAATTCCATCCTGGATGAACACTACCATCTGTAAGGAAGACATGTACCAGATTTAGAATATTTTATTTTTGTCTGTTGGGACTCCATAGGAGCTGAGAAAGTTGTCATCTCTGGTTTGGCTAAAAAGGAAACATCCTAAATAAAGAGAACACCCCCTTCCATCACTGCAATGAGAGAGAGAGAGAGAGAGAGAGAGAGAGAGAGAGAGAGAGAGAGAGATATGAGAGAAACATGGATCGATTGCCTCTTGTATGCACCTTGACTGGAGATCGAACCTGCAACCTAGATATGTGCCCTGAGCAAAAATCGAACCCACAACCTTTTTGATGTATGGAATGATGCTCAACCAACTGAACTACCTGGCTGGGTGGAACTAAGATATTCTTGAACAAAAGTGAATGCAGACAATGTGTTAGATAGAAAAGGAAATATAAGAGTGTTAGAGAAAAATAAGAAATGGAAACAACTTTAATTAAGACACAAACACATGCTAGAGTCTGGAAGAACCATTAAATTTCTACTGAGGCACAGTTACCAAGACCTGCCTCCTTACTCCTGCATCTGGGCGATTGTATGCCCTTGACTGAGGAACTGAGGGTGAAGTGTGAAGGCACACATAGACACAGACAACAGTATGGTGATAGTCAGAGGGATAGGGGGGTTGGGCAGGTGGAAGTGGGCAAAGGGGGGATAAATGGGGAAGGAAAGAGACTGCTTTTCATGGTGGGTGCATGATGCCGTGTGAGATGGTGTGAGTTGTACACTCGAATCCTGCATGTTTTTGTTAACCAATGTCACCCCAATAAACTCAGTAAGAAAATAAACTATGGGATGATGGATATATTCATTATTTTGATTATGGTGATAATATGGTGTGTCCATATTCTAACATCAAATTATAAGCTTAGCCGAAACCGGTTTGGCTCAATGGATAGAGCGTCGGCCTGCGGACTGAAGGGTCCCGGGTTCGATTCCGGTCAAGGGCATGTACCTTGGTTGCGGGCACATCCCCAGTGGGAGGTGTGCAGGAGGCAGCTGATCGATGTTTCTCTCTCATCGATGTTTCTAGCTCTCTATCCCTCTCCCTTCCTCTCTGTAAAAAATCAATAAAATATATTTAAAAAAAATTAAAAAAAAATTATAAGCTTAAAATATGTACAATTTAGCCCTGGCTGGGTGGCTCAGTTGTTTAGAATGTGTCTGGTATACCAAATGGTTGTGGTTTGATTCTTGGTCAGGACACATACTTAGGACACATCCTGGTCAGGGTGCATATGGGAGGCAACTAATCGATGTTTCTCTTTCACATGGATGCCTCTCTCTCTCTCTGTCTCTCTCTCTCTCTGTCTCTCTCTCTCTCTCTCTCTCTCTCTCCTTCCTCTCCCTCTAAAAGATCAGTGAAATGTATCCTTGGGTGAGGATTAAAACATTTGCAGTTTATTGTAGGCAAATTAAACCTCCATAAAGCTATTTTTAAAAAGAAAAAAGGACACTCTGGATTACCCTCTTGCTCAAAACATCTCCTTGGTCTATGGATGGAGAGCTCTAGGGATGAGAGGTTCAGTTTTCTGTGCTTCCATTGGTTCTTCTCTCTCTCTCTTGAATCTGCTTTCTTCCAGAGCTCCCTGTAGTAGTTGACATGCCACTGCCCCTCATTGGAGGGCTTAGGAACTCTGGTGCAGAATGAGCTCCTGAGCTTGGAGAAGGATGGAGATGCATGGGTCTTCAGCAGGCATCCGCCTCCTCTTCTAGGATGTTAGAATTAAGAACTGCTCACAATCCCTGAAACCAACTAAGCACAACTTTGAGATCTTTCTGGCAAAAATACAAAATAATTAAATAGGCTTTTGAATTTACTCAGGGCTTTCATTTCCTCTGAAGTTATTTCTTTAAGGCAGAAAATTATTTTGTTAGCATCTTGGGAGAAAGAACAGATGGAAGTGACGAGATTATAGGCCCCTCTATGCAGGCAAAAGAATTTATAGCGATATTGAAATGGCTTTATTCTTTCTATGAATATGGGAGGAATAAATCACGAGGTTGTAAATATAGAACAATAATGAAGTCAATAGCTATGACTTCACCGTGGCAAATCTGTCATTTACTGGGATTGCAGAGATGTGTAGCTGAGGGTCTGGGGGAGGCCAGGGAAATGTAGCACCTGGCAGTATTTTCAAGGTTATGGGGTTTTATGCTCACGTCACAGGATGGATTCTTTAAGCTCCCAGTGAAAAGTCCATACATAAACGTGAAAGTGCTGGTCTTGCATTTCCTCAAGTTTCACCAGTTTCTATATGTGGGTCACAATCCAAAGGGGAAGATAATTTGAGAGAGCCAGACCTGAGTTCTCATGGCTGCCAAGTGACTCTCCACACAGAAGTCACCTTTTAATTTAAGAAAGTGTCTGCCCAGGTCATGAAGGTCTGGGTGAGCCCATCATGGTGATTGCTGGGGGCTCTGAGAGGACAGCACTAAGCCATTTTTTCCCCTGCCATTTTATCAAGTATAATCCCTTCCTGGCCATTGAGATTGCATTAGCCTGATCAGCAAAGTGCTCTGGTGGTTTCATTATTTCAAATTGAACTGTCCACTCACCTCTCTGTTTTTCTATAAAAATTTCTCCATATTTTTAGCTACATAGCAGCTCAGTATTTTGGAAGTAGTATGCAAAGGGTTAGGCAGTGTAAGGGGCTGATAAGGGGCCCTCTGTCAGGAGGTTGCTCTTGCTGGGAATCTTGGTTTAAAGCACAGGGTGTGAGGATCTGGTCTCCTCACTGCTGCTACAGTCATTCGGGGGGGCAAATCACAAAGGAATAAGGAATAAATGAAAGGGAAGTGTGGGCTAAGGGGTGGTCCTGCTGTGTCCACGTGCTGGGGGAGGGGGAAGAAGAGGGGGGCTGAGGTGGTGGTGTTGCCTTTCTGGGCTGAGAGAGGCAGTGGCAGCCAGCCTTCTTAGGGGACTCTCTTTAAGTGTCCCCTTTTCTCATTCTGGGGAGGGGGCCAAATATGTGGGGGATGGATGTGATAGCAGCAGCAGCAGCAGCAGCAGCTCCAATCTGTCCATCTCTGGCTCAGACATTCTGGCGTCCCACCAGCTGCTGTCCTGAGGCATAAAGCCCACATCTTCCTGAACCCCATTCCTCATTCTTGTCAAATATGAGCTTCCACCCTCAGATCCTGATACAGTTTTGTTCTTGTCATTCCCTTTCAACTAGTAATTCTTCTACATTAACCTGAATGCTGAGGTCATTGCCTCAAGAATGAAGGACACATTTACATTCTTGGCTTTGTAACCCCAAATGGTCTTGAGAGCTCTAGTGTTAAATGCAAGAGATTCTGAGGAGAGGGAAACATACTGCTATTATGTGTTTATTCATACATTTTGGATTTTGAATGCCCAATGTTGGTCTTCAATAAAGGCTACACTGTAAGCCACGAAAGGGAGGCATGTGGAGGGGGCAAGAGCAGTTGCCCTTCTCAGAGAGAGGGTAGGAGCCTCCCAGGACTGAAGAGAGATTGGAGGGGAATAAAAGAAGGGAACCAGACCTGAATGGGGCACCTTCTGAAGGAGAAGCCTCTGTGGAGATGGGAGACAGAGAGCTCATAGAGAGATGGAGGGGTCCCTTATCAATGTGAGGCAACCACCATTGAACAGGCAGGGCTAAGCAGGGACAGATGAAGTCACACCACACCCAGTCGGCTTTCAAGATCTCATATTGACACAGAGGAGCACCTGAAATTCACCAACAATATACCCCACCACAGGGAGAAACAGGTGCTGATGGAGAATGGCCCATATCAAGCATGTGGGTCAGGTGGGAGCAGCAGAGGCTATGAGAGCTCTGAAGAGGGAGCCTGAGTTGGGTGGGAGCAGCTCTGGACACGTCTGCCCTTGCTGCAGAAGGCACACATGGGATCAGATACTCTTCCATGGACACCAGCAAGACACAGAACAGCCACAGACCAAACTGCCCCTCTTCTCTGACACCATGAATGAAGAAGATGTGGGTGAATGAGGTGGGTGGAAGGGGCTACATAATTGGTCCGAAATAAGTTTAAATTCAATGGATGTCCATCATAGAACTAGACCCCTCCATTTTTGGGCTTCCAAGTTTGTGACCACACATTTCAAACTCACCATGTTGCTAATTGAAACAACTACCTTATCTATCATTGGACAAGATTTTCAATAAGTCAGAGTTTTCCACTGGGTGTTGCAGAATAGTTCTCGATTAGTTTTGACTTGTGAAATACTTTCCACTAACTGTACTTAGTGTCAACATCAATGGGGTTTGGCTTATGGAAAAGAAAACACACGCAGAGGAAAGTAACCTGAAACTGGTCTCACTCTTTACCTAATTATCAATGGTTGTGCAACATACCCGAACTCTAAGAAATGCACTGTGCAGGTGTTAGAGCCGGAAGTCTTGGCACCAAAGGAGGAGGGTCTTTGGCAGCAGAGACATCAATGAGTTTTCTGGAAGCAGCCTGGCAGCTCTCCACAGACACCACTAACCACAGGGCCACATCCTAAAGACAATGGCTTTGCCTCCTGTCAGCTTTCCCCATCTCCTAGGGCTGCTCCCCTGCTTCCCCAGACTCCATGGGCCCCTTCACATGCCCCGGGAATACCAGCTGAACCTCCCCATGGCTGCCAGCTGTGCTGCCTGGACCTCTGTGTCCTGAGTGATACTCTGACTTCACTGCTCTTCATAATTGACTCAGTCCTCCTCCCCTTTGGCTTACATGGACCTTTCTGGTGTCAGTGCTGGCCTCCATCGGCTCTGTACCTTTGCAGCCTGAACCCTGGTTCTGAGAATAGTCCTGGCTCAGGGCCTGGAAAAAAGTCACCTAGTCAGGACAGCAAATTACAACTCAGAAGGTTGCTTAGTGAGCATAAAATTGGAGCAAGGAGGGCTGGATATTCTTAAGGGATGTTTCCAATGTGCTGTGGTAGCAAGATACAGTGTCCTTTTCAACTCTGGGGCTATTTTCAGAAAAAGACCTGGGAGGGGACATCTGAAATCCCAACATCCATTCCCTCCACAGGGCTGGAAGAGCACACCTCCCTCCCCGCTTCTTTTAAACTATTGCCATCATTCACCAAAGGCTGCTGCAATTGCAGCACCATGCGTTAGTTTTCAAGATTGCATTTCATCTTTATTAGCTCCATTTGCATCACTTGCTTCCTGATGAGATTTTGAAGGGATACCTTAATCTCAGCAGTGGTGTATTTATAGATCTTATCACCGAGCAGATTGCTTCTGGGAAGATTTTTGCTGATGAGTGAATCAGACCCGCCCCCCCCTCCCCCGCCCCGCCCCCCGACCCATGTCAAGTCCTGGATTTTCAGATGGAGAATGACACCTTCTGACCCATTTTCACAGTGTGGAGGGGAACAGGTCATCCCAAGACAAGCATGACTTCCTCAGGGAGGTGTCTCTGAGTCTTCTGACCAGGAAAGACTGTCTGGTATTGTCCTTCACAGCACTGCACAGCCCCCTTCTTAGTGCTTGGCACTAGGAGGATAATTTGACTCTCATTTTGAGTTTTATTTTGTTAATGTGCATATTAATTCCTAGGGTTGCCATAATAAAGTACCACAAACTGGGGGCTAAGAACTTCAGACATTTGTTGTCTCTTGGTTATGGAGGCTGGAAGTCTGAAATCAAGGTGTCAACAGGGCCGAATTCCCTCTGAAGGCTCTAAGGAGGGGTCTGCTCCAGGTTTCTAGCAGAATCACGTGTTCCCTGGGACTTGTAGATGTGTTACTGCACCCCTTGTCTTCACATAGCACTTCCCTGTGTCCCCACATGGTCTTCCCTGTGTGCTTGTCTGTCTCTTTTACCCCATTTCCCCCCTTTTTTTATAAGGACACCAGGTATACTGAATTAAGACCCAACCATAACTAATTCATTTTAACTGGATTACCGCAGAAAGACCTTGTTTCCAAAATAAGGTTGCATTCTGAGGTATTGGGGGTTAGAATGTCAACAAATGAATTTTTAGGGGACACAAGTCAGCCTATAGGTGCCACATCCATGAAGTTAGAGTTTGTTGTTATTTTCAGGGGTAGCCCCTGAGCCTAGCATGCTGTCTGACCAGAGGGAGTGCCTGAATGAATGAATGAATGAATGAATGAATAAAAGTTGTTTATCTAAGATGAGCTCACCCTCCCTTGCTCCCATGCACATGTAGCAATCTATAAAATAACAACTGCCCGCAGATATCTTGAGATGGCCCTAACCACACAAGAATCAGGCAGATCATCCAATCTGTCCTGTCTTTCTTTTCCAGTACCAATATTTAAGAATCTGAGTTTGTGGAAAAACACAGTGAATTTGATCTTCTCTTTCCTCTTCTAGATTAATGAATAGTTGATAGAGTTTTGTCTTGGTAAAGGGAAGGTTTACAGATTTAGCAAATAAAAATATAGAATGCCCATTTTAATTTACATTATAAATGTAAATTTCCCAAGTATTGAATGGGACATACTTATAAAAAATATTATTTATCTGAAATCCAAATTTAACTGAATGCCCTGTATCTTGTCTGGCAACCCAAGAGTTGTTGGTACCTTGGTGGTGCACTGGTCTATTGAAAGTTGCAGATAGACTTCTCTGGAGATTGAAGAGGAGGAGGCAGGCTGATGAGGACTCTGAGTGGGGAGAGGAGAGAAAGGCAGAGCTCCAGATAAATGTGATGTGGCTATGTTCCATCTTTTTGGCTCCTCCGACTCAGGTTCAAACAGCTCCAGAGTACCTCTCCATTTGCCATCTGCATCTCTCCTCCTATGTCATTTCCTTTCTTTCTGCCTATTCTTTGCTTTCTCTAAGACAGTAGTCTTCCTTAGACAGTGAGTAGTATGTTTCTACACAGTGCTTACACTAAGTACTGCATTGACAGTTGTAGTGATTTCTGCTCCAATCTCTTTCTACAGGCAACTGGCCCCATATCTGAGGCCCAAGACTCACTCTATGATTTCCTAGGCATGTTTCCACTAGGAACTGAACTCTCATTGTTCATAAGAAGACTGTAAATTCCTTAGACTCAAGATCAATTTGGCTTTGAGTGTCCTCTTTGTCTTTTTGAGTAGCCTCTTTGTCATCATCATCAATATCATTATTATCACAACCATCATCATTATCACTATCATTATTATTACCAGCATCTCCATCACCATCATTATCATCATCATCATCACCATCACCACCATTATCATCATTGTCACCATCACTACCACAATCACCTTCACCACCACCATCACCATCATTATCATCACCACCATCATCATCATCACCATCATCATGATTATTATCATCATCATACTATTTCTGTTATAATCACCAATATCTCCATCATTATTATCATCATTGACAAAATAATGATCCTCATTCCTACCATCATCATTATTTTACCCAATATAACTGCTAGGTTGACTTTTTCCCCTTAATACCTGGTTTAAATCCTTATTTCATCCATGTGGAACTATAGTGCTTTCACCTAAATTTTGATAAATTTTCTAATGGTGTATAGTCTCAGGGTGGCCTTTGGACAAGTTAGAACCTGCTTCTACTGACTTAGTTGAATGTAGCAATTATCTTACCAGTCAGCATGTGCGACCCTCAATCTACATGACTTTAATCCTGACATCACTCACCCACACATTTAAATATGTAGAACACTTTATGGTAACTTTTACAAATATAAGAGTTCATATTATATCAATGCAAACTTAATTTTAGATTGTTCTCTTCACAAAAGCTCCTCTCCATTTCTGCAATTTACTCCCCATCATCTGCTATGTTGTCTCCAAGGTCCACTTTTCCTTATTTTTTTCCTGCCATTCTCCTGCTCTTGGCACCAACTTCCTGCTCAGGTCTACTGCACCCCCCTAAAGACTTTTTCTCCTCAAAATCTTACATTTCTTCCAAGTAGCTTATCAAAATGTTTTCCTAAACACAATTCTCTTTTTTTAAAACAGTCTTGTGAAAGCTATCCAAATTATACCATTTTTATTCAACTACAATTAGTTTGAAAGGTGCAGGGAACAATCTGAGCTACCTTCTTTTAAAGAACACTCTTCCTTTTAGCTTGAAATAACAATTCCGTTCAACTTTTGCTTTCAACATGAGGCACCAAGTCACTTTCATCTCAGAAAGGCAGTGGCCTCTTAACAGAAGACTTTGAAAACATTTTTTCCTGATATGCTTAGTTTGATGATCAACATTGCATCATCATTAATTTCTAATTATTACCATACATTTTTATTTACACTTATTGAATAAAAAGTAATGCTAGAAAATAATCCTATTTTTAAAATTCTTCTTAAAATACATTTGGGAAAATTGAAAGATTTAAATGTGAGCTGGCTGAGAAGCCAGACTGAAGCCAGCCTCTGAGGATGGCCTGCTTGCAGGGAAGAGCAGCTGGAAAAGCTGCCTAGAAGTGTTCCTGTGATTTAGTCCTGAGGCTCACATGTCAGCATTATTATTGGAGCTTGGGTTTACTTCTAAGTGAGCACTGAGGATTTGGGACTCTGGCACTGAGCCCCATCGATCTGTTTGGATGATTTCAGCTCCCTGAAGCATAAGCTTCCTGAGCCAAGGGATGTTCTTGAGGCTCCGGAACTAAAATTGTTTATTTTAACACCTTGGGATCATCTCTCACTTTGCAGAATTATTTGTCCAGGACAAATAATTACACATACCACTATGAGGAAATCCACCTTTGGGTCAATAGAGGTTTCAAAACTTCATTATTACTCTAATATTTCAACATTGAAGAATTGGATTCTAACATTGTACTTGAAGTTAAGTTCAAAGGATTCTAGAAAAGTTATAAATAAGGCTTTTATGGGGTAAATTTCTTAATTAGGGAAGCTGCACAGCTCTCCAATTCAGCAGCACAGTAAGACAGAGTTATAGAGAAATTTCACTTGGCGTGAAATCAACTATGGCATTGCATTTTCAGTAAATGCAGCTTGAAGATTCAAGTCGGCATAAACTCAAGGCAAACACTATTCATCCAGAAAAGACAAAGATGAGACAAAAGAAGGGCAAGCTGTACTGCACAGGAAGGAAGACATTTCCATGCTCTATCCTCTTAACTTGCTGGCAAGTTCCTGGAGTGTTCTAGGGGTGAGGTCCCTGCCTACTTCGTGATAAGGGCACACCCTTCTGCAGTAATGAGAGCTTGGAATACACCACTCCCATTTTCTCAGTTTTTCCAATAAACTCTATTTTATATGGCCCCCAAGTCATGCTGTTGGTGTGAGATGGCACCTCCTTTGGGTGACAAGGGTGGTAACTTCGTGTAACCTTCTCAAATTATAATGTACCAGGTAACCGCATAATGTTAGGGGGTGCTTCCCATTATTACAATGCAAAAAATGGGGATCACTTTTTGCATTATAGTTTCCTGGGGTTGGCAGAATAGCTGCTGCCTCTGGAGCAGTGTGAAGCTCACTGGGCTTCATGGGGATGGTACCAGACAATGTATGACTGGCCTCATGAAAAGAGGACTGGCTAAGTGAGCCTGCCACTCACTGATATTCATTCATTAACATTATTGGATGCCTTCCTATCAAGGTGATACATTAGAGATTTTATATACACTATTGCATTTGAATTTTAGTAACGATATTAAAAATAGCATAATAATAAGAATTTTAAAAATATGAAGATTAGAGAAAGTAAGAAATGCTTTCCCCACAGATAATGTATTGCAATGTAAATAAATAGATTGTTGAAAGAGAGAAAAATGGCTGCGGAATAGACAGACGTGTTCCGAGCCTTGTCCCGGAGCAGAAAGAAAGAACAGCTGAGGGTCGCACTAGGAGTGTTTGTTGGCAAGTTGGGGGACAGCTGAACTCCAGAAGAAGGTGGGAGACTGCTAGACGGGGTTCCCCTGACCTGGCAGCTCCCACTGCAGCTGGGTCCCCTCCCGGAGCTGTGGGCTTGGACGCGGAGTCGCCGCCATCTGGAACCGGAAAGTGGAGCTTATCGGAAGCCTGAGAATCCACAACTGCGGCACCCACGGAACAGCTGCGAGTCCCAGAACAACGCTCCCCAATTGGCGCAGACACACGGGTTCAGAGGAGCTCTACACTCCACCACGGAAAGGTCAGATTTCGCCTAGGATAAGGTGAGGTCTCTGGTCCCAGCGCGAGAGAGGAACGCGCGTTTTGCGGGAGCTGGAGGACCAGGGAAGTCTGTGCCTAGAAAAATCCGTGGCTGTTGGGGCTGACGTGATCTGTGAATGTGGAAGGGGTTCCTCAGAGCTGCTAACAGAAGTGCTCTCTAAAAAGCAACCCATTTTGATCTGACGTGCAGGGACACCCTTAGAATTTCAGGGGTGTGCTAGACTTACGCGCAGCCACGGAGTGCGCACACTTGGGCTTTTTCCTCTTGAAATTCTTGCTTCTGGTTACTAAGCCCAATACATAGGATCACCCAGTTGGGGACACCCTGGGAGACTGCAGGGGAAAGTTGTTTTTCTGGAACCTGGGGATTGGAGCGGGGAGTGACCATCGGAGAGCCAGCTCTGAGGCAGCCCACTCCCACAAACCGGTAGTGAGTGCCACAGGGAAAGAAGGCTCTAACACTCCCTAGAGAGGCCATAGATAAACCCGGAAGTCAATCCAGAAACACTGCCACCCAGGGGCTGAATCACAAATTGACTTTTGTGTAATCAAGAATAAAGGAATACGAATTAAGACACACCGCCTGCTTAAAATCAGGACTGGCTTACATCACTGAAGAGCAGTGGAACGCAGGGAACTGCAATACTGTCCGGACTGAGAAACAGGAGCACCAAACAGAACAACAGAGGAAGTGAATGACCTTCACTACTCCACATTTTTTATTTTTTATTTTTTTATTTTCATTATTTGCATCTTTTACTCAAGAAACTAATTTTTTTCTTTTTTCCTCACTTGATTTTACCTTTTTAATTATTACATTTTTATTTTCAATCCGTATTATTACTACTGCTATTTTATCTTTTTTTTTTTTAAGTGTCATTTTATTTTCTCTTCATTTTGTTTTGGGATTAATGTTCTACATTCTATCTTTATCTTTCCTTTAGCATCATTTTACTCTATCTCAACTCTACCTTTATGCCATCACTCTCTTCCTCACTTTTCCCTTTTCGGTGTCCTGTTTATCTTATCCCTTTCCTGCTTTAGATTTTCCCTATTCTTTCTGTTTACCCCCGTTAAAATTTCACCCTACTTATATATCTAATCTCCAATCCCCTGCTCCAAGTCCATACACACCTCTCTCTTCGCTGTCTTAACTATCCAAAAAATTGTTTTTCTCTCTGTCCTTTTGTTATTGTTCGCTTTAATGTAGATTATATCAAATTTTTGTGCTTTTTTGTGAGATTGTTTTGCTTATTCTTCTTTTGTTTATTTTTTTGTTTGTTTAGTGCTTCTGTCTTCCCTTGCCTCATTCAATATTAGTTGGTGTTGTAGTTTGTATTAATCCCCAGGTACTTGTTGCTGGCATTTGCTGGGATAAGTGATTGCTCTATTGGAGTTTTATCCCCAATATATATAGTCTGTTTCCATTTCTCTCTTAGTCTCTTTCTTGTCTCTCTTACTTTTTTTTTCTTCTTTTTTTCCCTTTTCCCAATTTCATTTTGACACTCTTTTTTTTTTCTTCTTCTTTCTTCCTTTTTCCTCTTCTTCTTTCTCTCCTATCCCCTAATTTGCCTTTCTCTGGTGGTCACCTTTATTGGAGGTTATTAATATTGTGAATACATTTCTGTTCAGTGCCTTGTGTGTTGTACCTGGTAGTGCTGTATTTTGTGCCTTTAAATCAACGCAGGAGAGAGAGAACTACATAACCAGACACCCAGAGAAGAGAGACCATGGGGAGACAAAGACACAGCCCGCATATGAAAGAAAAGCAGGCGTCACCAGAAAAGGAAGTAAATGAAATGGAGGCAAGCAACCTTCCAGAAAAAGAATTCAGAGAAATGGTCATAAGGTGGCTGAAAAGAATGGAAGACAAATTCGACAATATGAGCAAGAACCAAGAGGAAATGAAGAAGAACCAAGAAGAAATGAAAAATGACATCGCTGCTGTAAAGAACTCAATAGAAAGCATCAAGAGTAGACTAGAAGAAGCAGAGGACCGCATCAGTGAGCTAGAAGACAAGATGGAAAAAAATACCCAAGTAGAGCAACTTCTAGAAAAAAAAAATTAAAAAGCAGGAGGAGAGCCTAAGGGAACTTTGGGATAACATGAAACAAAACAACATCCGCATAATAGGGGTTCCAGAAGGAAAGGAAGCTGAGCAAGGAATAGAAAACCTCTTTGAAGAAATAATGACAGAAAATTTCCCTGATATAGAGAAGAAAAAACCCACACAAATCCAAGAAGCTCACAGAGTCCCAAGCAAAATGAACCCCAAAAGACTGATGCCAAGGCACATTATAATTAAATTGGCAAACACCAAAGACAAAGTAAGAATCTTAAAAGCGGCAAGAGAGAGACAGAAAGTTACATACAAAGGAACCCCCATCAGATTAGCAACTGATTTCTCAACAGAAACTCATCAGGCCAGAAGGGAATGGAATGAAATATACAAAGTCATGCAAAGGAAGGGTCTGAATCCAAGAATACTGTACCCAGCAAGGCTATCAATCAAAATTGAAGGTGAAATCAGGAGCTTCACAGACAAAAAAGGACTAAGGGAATTTATTACCACCAAACCAGCAATGCAAGAAATGCTAAAGGGTCTACTGTAAAAAAAAAAGAAATAGGAAGCGAAGAAGGAACACAGGTGTAAAGAATAGGAATGGCGACAAATAAGTACCTATCAATAATAACTTTAAATGTAAACGGATTAAATACCCCAATCAAAAGACATAGGGTAATGGCTTGGATAAGAAAACATGACCCATATATCTGCTGTCTACAAGAAACCCACCTCAGAAAAAAAGACGCACACAGACTGAGGGTGAAGTGATGGAAAAAGGTTTTCCAGGCAAATGGAACTGAAAAAAAAGCTGGGGTAGCAATACTTATATCTGACAAATTAGATCTCAAACTGAAGGACATAACAAGAGATAAGGAAGGACACTTCATAATACTAAAGGGAGCAATCCAACAAGAAGAAATAACTCTGGTAAACATATATGCACCCAATACAGGAGCACCCAAATACATAAAAAAACTCCTGGAGGATATCAAGGGAGAGATTGACAGCAATACAATCATAGTAGGAGACTTTAATACCCCACTATCACCATTGGACAAATCCTCTAAACAAAAAATCAGCAAAGAAACATCAATCCTAAATGACTCATTAGACCAGATGGAATTAATTGACATCTTCAGAACATTTCACCCCAAAGCCACAGAATATACATTCTTCTCAAGTGAACATGGGTCATTTTCAAAGATAGACCATATGTTGGGACATAGGCAAAGTCTCTTCAAATTCAAGAAGATAGAAATCATATCAAGCATCTTCTCAGACCACAGTGGCATAAAACTGGAAATCAACTACAATAAAAACAACCCAAAGAAATCAAACACACGGAGGCTAAACAACATGCTATTATACCATGACTGGGTTACCAGAGAGATCAAAGAAGAAATAAAAAACATCATGGCAACAAATGACAATTAAAACACTACAATCCACAATCTATGGGACACAGCGAAAGCAGTCTTGAGAGGGAAGTTCATAGCTCTACAAGCATACTGCAAAAAGCAAGAAACAATGGTAATAAATTACCTAACCCAACAACTCAAAGAGTTAGAAAAAGAGCAACAAGAAAAGCCCAGTGTAAGCAGAAGGAAGGAAATAATAAAGATCAGAGCAGAGATAAACGACATAGAGACCAAAGACACAATACAAAAGATCAACAAAACCAAGAGCTGGTTCTTTGAAAGGATAAACAAGATTGATGAACCTCTAGCCAGGCTCACCAAGAAGCAAAGAGAGAGGACCCAAATAAACAAAATCAGAAATGAAAGAGGTGAAATAACAACAGATCCCGCCGAAATACAAAGGATTGTTAAAAAATACTACGAACAACTCTATTCCAACAAACTGGACAACCTGGAGGAAATGGACATATTCCTAGAAAAATATAACCTTCCAAAACTCAATCAAGAAGAATCTAAACAGCTCAATATGCCAGTAACTATGGAAGAAATTGAAGCAGTCATCAAAGAGCTTCCAGGAAACAAAAGCCCGGGGCTAGACGGCTTCACAGGAGAGTTTTACCAAATATTCAAGGAATAACTGAAACCTATCCTCCTCAGACTATTCCAAAAAATTCAAGAGGAAGGAACACTTCCAAGCTTCTTCTATGAAGCCAGCATCACCCTAATACCAAAACCAGATAAAGACAACACAATGAAGGAGAATTACAGGCCAATATCCCTCATGAAAATAGATGCCAAAATCCTCAACAAAATTCTAGCAAATCGGATCCAGCAGTACATCAGAAAGATCATACACCATGACCAAGTAGGGTTTATCCCAGGAATGCAAGGATGGTACAATATCCGAAAATCAATAAATGTGATACATCACATAAACAAATTGAAAGATAAAAATCACATAGTCATATCAATTGATGCAGAAAAAGCATTTGACAAAATCCAACACCCTTTCTTGATAAAAACTCTCAACAAGGTGGGAATAGAAGGATCATACCTCAACATAATAAAAGCTATATATGATATACCCACAGCTAACATCATACTCATCATACTCAATGGGCAAAAACTAAAACCATTTCCCCTAAGAACAGGAACAAGACAAGGATGCCCACTCTCACCACTCCTGTTCAACATAGTACTGAAGTACTAGCCATTGCGATTAGACAAGAAGAAGAAATAAAAGGCATCCAAATTGGAAAAGAAGAAGTAAAGCTGTCCTTATTTGCAGATGGCATGATATTGTACATAAAAAACCCGAAAGACTCTATCAAAAAACTAACAGACTTAATAAATAAATTCGGCAATGTAGCAGGATACAAAATTAATGCCAAGAAATCTATGGCATTTCTCTACACCAACAGTGAACTTACAGAAAGAGAGACTAAAAAAGCAATCCCATTTTCCATTGCACCAAAAAAATTAAGATACTTAGGAATAAACCTAACCAAGGAGGTAAAAGACCTATATGCGGAAAACTACAGGACACTGAAAAAAGAGATAGAGGAAGATGTAAACAGATGGAAGAACATACCATGTTCATGGATTGGTAGAATCAACATCATCAAAATGTCCATACTACCCAAAGCAATCTATAGATTCAATGCACTCCCCATTAAAATGCCAACAGTATATTTCACAGACCTAGAAAGAACTCTCCAAAAATTCATCTGGAATAAAAAAAGACCCCGAATAGCCACAGCCATCCTGAGAAAGATCTCAATACCAGATTTCAAGCTGTATTACAAAGCCACTGTCCTCAAAATAGCCTGGTACTGGCACAAGAATAGACATATAGATCAATGGAATAGAATAGAGAATCCAGATATCGACCCAAACCAATATGCGCAATTAATATTTGACAAAGGAGGCATGAGCATACAATGGAGTCAAGACAGTCTCTTCAATAAATGGTGTTGGGAAAATTGGACAGATACATGCAAAAAAATGAAACTAGATCACCAACTTACACCATACACAAAAATAAACTCAAAATGGATACAGGACTTAAATATAAGATGGGAAACCATAAAAATACTAGAGGAATCCACAGGCAGCAAAATCTCAGACATATGCCAAAAAAACTTTTTCACTGATACTGCCCCTAGGGCAATGGAAGCCAAAGAGAAAATAAACAAATGGGACTACATCAAAATAAAAAGCTTTTGCACAGCAAAAGAAACCATCAACAAAACAACAAGAAACCCCACTGTATGGGAGAACATATTTGCAAATGGTATCACTGATAAAGGTTTAATTTCCAACATGTACAGGCAGCTTATACAACTTAATAAAAGGAAGATAAATGATCCAATAAAAAAATGGGCAACAGACCTAAATAGAATCTTTTCGAAAGAAGACAGAAGGAAGGCCAAGAGACACATGAAAACATGCTCAAAGTCACTAATTATCCGAGAGATGCAAATCAAAACGACAATGCGATACCATCTCACACCTATCAGAATGGCTATCATCAACAAATCAACAAATGACAAGTGTTGGCGAGGATGCGGAGAAAAAGGAACCATCGTGCACTGCTGGTGGGAATGCAGACTGGTGCAGCCACTGTGGAGAACAGTATGGAGTTTCCTCAAAAAACTGAAAATGGAACTCCCATTTGACCCAGTAATCCCACTCCTAGGAATATATCCTAAGAAACCAGAAACACCAATCAAAAAGGATATATGCACCCCTATGTTCATAGCAGCACAATTTACAATAGCTAAGATTTGGAAACAGCATAGGTGCCTGTCAGCAGATGACTGGATCAGAAAACTATGGTACATCTACACAATGGAATACTATGCTGCCATAAAAAAGAAGGAATTACTACCATTTGTAGGCACCTGGATGGAATTAGAGAACATTATGCTAAGTGAAATAAGCCAGTCAATAAAAGAAAAATACCACATGATCTCACTCATTTGGGGATAATGAGAAACATTATAAACTGATGAACAAAAAGATAGTTACAGAGGCAGTAAAGCATCAAACAGACTGTCTAATTACAGCGGTAAGGTTAGGGAGAGGTGGGGGAAATAAGAGATCAACTGAAGGACTTGTATGCATGCATATAAGAGTAACCAACGGATGCAAAACATTGGGGGGTGAGGGCATGTATGGGAGTGGGGTGGGGGGGGCAATGGTAAGATATGTACACATATAATACCTTAATAAAAATTTGAAAAAAAATAAATAAAAAATAATAGATTGTTGAAATTTACAATAAGGGTAGCCAGGATGTTAAGTTAATGTATACAAATTAAAAAACCATTACTTTATGTAAGCAACATGCCATTAGAAAATTAAATTAAAATATATTTTAAATAGCAAAATAAAAATAAAAAAGAAACCATGTATAAAACTTTATGCAGAAGACTATTTTCTAGGCTAAATTTATTGGGGTGACATTGGTTAATAATAATGAGAGGAATTTAAAGCAATAAATGGAAGGTTTTCCATGTTTATAGATGCAGTGACTCAATACTCTATACATTTCAGCTCTTCCAAACTGATCTATGGGTTCAATGCCATCCCAGTTGAAATGCCAACATGGTGTGTGTGTGTGTGTGTGTGTGTGTGTGTGTTTAACTTGAGAAGCTGATTCTAAAATTTATATGAAAACTATGCCAAGACATTCTTGAAAAAGAAGAAGGTGTAAACATTGTTTCCTTTGAATATTCAACTTTACATAGGCTATGAAGGAGATCCTGGAGTTATTTCTTAATCTAGATGGTGGTTACACTGATTAATTTATGACATTTTATTAAGGTTTTGCTTTTCGTTTGTACACTCTCTCTAGGTATATTATACCATAAGAAGGATTTTAAAAAGAGATGACACAGATACCAAGAGTGGCCACATTTGCCTTTGAAAGCTCTAAATGTTCCTGGCTCTTAAAAATTGATCTTGCTTGTCATTGTCACTTAAGTAAATGATGACTTGATGAAGAAGTAAAAAACACTGATATAAAACATTTCTCCATTTTCATTGAGACAACTGTCCTTAAAGCAAACTATTTTCTTGGACTGGGCTTTTGAAACTGTGCTGAAAATGGGCAGGATGAAATTGTAGCTCTCCCTCTCCCTCCTGTCCCATCCTCCTCCTTCTTCTGGTCTTCCCCATCTCCTCCTCTTCCGGTCTTTTTCCTCCTCACCTCTTCTTCTCTCTCCTTCTCCTCGTCGTCCTCCTCCTCCTCCTTCATCTCTCTCTTTTCTTTCCCTTTTTCCTTGATGCCAATGAGCAAGGTTAGTCCAGTGCATGGCTCTGGAGGTGATGTGTGATAGTAAGTATTGATCTGAATGTCACCCCCAGTGTTAATACATGCTTGCCAATAAACTGAAAACATGTAACCAAGAAGCATTACACAGCAACTAATAAGTATCCAGGAACACAAAGACCTTGACACTTCCATCTTGCTAACACCACAGTCTTCACATGGGGTTCTTCTAGTGGATATGCATTCTTGCATACAAATGGAGCACAATGCCCACTTTATTTTTACCTCAGAGGGGATTGTAAAGATTAATTTTATTTAAACTTATTTACTTTGAGTTCCTCTGAGGGGTGGTTTTTAACTAATATGAAAGAGCAAGAGCAGTACTTGTAATTAGGAAAATGTTAGTGCACAGTAATGAAAGAAATACAAAATTATGTGAATAATAATTCCATTAAAAGGGGTTTTTCTATAAATACAGAAAGTATTATACTAAAAGTAGAACGCTTTTCTCGATTTTCTTGACTTTTAAATCTTTGAATTGTATTTAAACACATTATTTTATTGATGGGACATGTTTAACATAATAATTTTGTCCTTAAAAAATTCATTATATCTTCTGAGTTTCAAATAGGGAAAGTATTCTTCAGATAATAAGACCTTTATATTTTTTGAGCTCATACCTTTGTAATAAAATGTAAAGTACTTAATCCCCTATGCTGCACAGTCTTTCTGTAATACCTATTGGGAATTCATAGGTATTAAATTAGCTACAAGGGGTTTTTGGAAATGTTCTCCAAATGCCATGAACAGATATTGAGAAATCAAGAAAGATAGTGAGAATTACAATAAAAATCAATAATGCTAGATAGTCTACTAAGATTGAAATGTGGTTTGTTTACTAGTATGTTAAGTTTTCTACTTATTAGAAATTTTCTGAGTGGAAATATAATACACAATTTCACTGCTACCATCCAAAGGTGGTTGTTTACTGCACTCATTTATCAGGAATGCAGAGCTTATCAGCTCATGGCACTTTGGAGGATTTGAATCCATCTGATGTGCTTTCTAGCAGAGGCCAGATTGACCACCTCTGCTGGGATGTTGGTCTATGAATTTCAGCTACACACACTCTAAAAACAGTATCTATGTATCCTGTCTATGATAGGATTGTGAGATTTTGAGCTAAACACTCCTTTGACCCTCATTATTGGTATCCACTTGGGATTATCAGGGCACTTGGTCTATTAGAAAGCTGGCCATCATATTGATTAATTATTTATTTAAAAAATCTTTATTGTTGAAAGTATTACATATGTCCTCTTCCTACCCCCGCCATTGACTTCTTCCAGCCACCCCTACCCCCCACCCCAGGCACTCACCACCCCATTGTCTGTGTCCATAGGTTATGCATATATGCATACAAGTTCATTGGTTGATCCCTTCTCACCCACCCTCTCCTGCCTTTCCTCATAATTGATGTGTGGTCTTTTGTCCCACTAGAAATATGAGTAAGAATTTTTTATATTTGTGTTTTAAATTTTTTCACTATGATTACCTATTTACAATAAATTCAAAAGTAATATGGTAGAAAACACACCAAAAGCTGATGGATATTTTTATTAAAGTATAGTTGACATACAACATTACGTTAGTTTCAGATGTACACCAGGAGAATTTGACAATTACATACATTATGATGTGATCACCATGATAAGTTTAGTAAGACTTATCACCTGTCACCATACAAAATTATTATGTTATTGACTATATTACCTGTGAGTACATTACATGCCCAAGGCTTCTGTATTTTATAATTGGAAGTTTGTATCTCTTATTCTCCTTTACCCTTTTCACCCATCTCCCCATGTTCTCTCCTCTGGCAACCATCAGTTTGTTTTCTGTGTTTTTTAAGATTTCACATGTAAGTGAAACCATATGGTAGTTGTCTTTTTCTGTCTGACTTACTTCATGTAGCATAATACCATTTAAGACCATCCACATTGTTGCAAATGGCAAGATTTCATTCTTTGTTGTTGTTGTTGAGTAATATATATATAATCTCACACCTTCTCATGTTCTTTATCCATTTATTGGTAGACACCTTGGTTGCTTCCATATCTTGGCTATTGTCAATAATGCCACAATGAACATAGGGGTGCCTATATCTTTTTGAATTAGTGTTTTTGTTTTCTTTGGATAAATATCCAGAAGTATAATTAACGGGTTGCATGGTAATTTTATTTTTAAATTTTTGAGGAACCTCCATACTGTTTTCCATAGTGGCTGCACTAATTTACGTTCCCACCAACAGTATACTAGGGTTCCTTTTTCTTCACATCCTCACCAACACTTATTTTTTATCTTTTTGATTTATTGTCATTCTGACAGGTGTGTGCTCATTGTGGTTTATATTTGAGTTTCCCTGAATGTTAATTATGTTGATCATCTTTTCATATGTCTATTGACCATCTTCAGGTCTTCTTTGGAAGAAATATCTATTGATTTTTATTTTTATTCATTTTTTATATTACCCAATTTTTTATATTGAGTTATATGAGATTTTATATATTTTGGATATAACCACCTTATTGGATATGTCATTTGCAAATAGCTTCTCCCATTCAGTAAGTTTATTTTTGTTTTGTTGATGACTTCCTTCATTGTGCACAAGCTTTTAAGTTTGCCAGAATATCATTGTTTATTTTTGCTTTTATTGCTGTTACCCAGGGAGACATATACAAAAAAAACTTCTAACACCCATGTCAAAGAGTTTACTGCCTATGTTTTTCTCTAGAGTTTTATGGTGTTGGGTCTTACATTTAAGCTGATAGATTTTTAAGAACAAAGGAGATTTGAAAGATCAGTGTTCCTTCCGCTGGGAGGTTCAGCACCAAGGCCAGCTCTAGGATGGGCCTCCATATTCCCAGCTCTCCCTGCCTCTATGGAAAGTGGAGGGAAGGGAGTTTGAAGGTTACTTAATAAAGGATGCTAATGGATGGGTGTGATACATGCCAATATTTTCTGTCCAGAGTTATCATTACAAAAGATCCCTGAATCCGATTGGCTCTTAGGAAGGGCACGGTCCAGGTTACAAGAGTGTACTCTCATGTCTTATTCTTTGCAGTACTTCGAACCACAAGATGAGAGGAGGTGACAGGATCATTTATGGACATCAGCTTAGAGGACAAAGCAGAGGCTCAGATATTGAATTTACTTCTAAAAAGTTTGTGAGGAGCCTGGTTTACAGTGCTGATAAGTATTTGCTGAATGATTAAATAAATTGTCTAGAGTTGCTCTCTTTACTTTTTAACCCCCCATTCACTCAATTTTTTTTCTCATGAAGTATAACACATAGAGAAAAGTGCACAAGCATAAATGTAAAGTTTAATAAATTATATATATAGTGAAACATACCAATGAAACACCATGTAACCTTCCTTCAAATTCAGAAAGAGAACTATCTTGGCCTACTCAGGCTGCTATAACAAAGTACCGAAGACTGGGTTGCTTAAAAATTAGAGATTTATTTATCATAGTTCTGGAGGCTGGAAGTCCGAGATCAGAGTGCCAACATGTCAGGAGAGAGCCATCTTCTGGGTGACAGATTTCTCTGTCTCCTCACATGGTGGAAGGGGTGTGGGGGCTCTCTGGGGCCACTTTTTATAAGGTTGCTCATCTTATTCATTAGGATTCCACCCTTATAACCTAATCACCTCCCAAAGGCCCTAGCTCTTAATACCATTACCTTGGGCATTAGGTTTTCAACATGTGAATTTTCAGGGATACAAACAAACATGCAGACAATAACAAAAGCATTTTCAGCACTCTAGAAACCCCCTATGCTCCCTCCAAATCATTGCCCCTTCCTCTCCTGAAAGGCTTCCAGCATCCCGACTTTGGTAGTGACCCCCTCCTGGATTCTCTTTACAATTATACCTGGCAGGCAACATCCCTGCCAGAGCTGGTTTTTGTAAATAAAATTAATCAGTATGTTTCCTTTTGGGTTTGGCTTCCTTGATTACTTTATGTGTGTGATGTTCATTTGCATTGTTGCATGTCGTTGTAGTTCTTTAATTGTCTTGTGGTTTAGCATTATGTTGTATGAATGAACAACACTTTACGTGACTATCTTACTCTTAATGGACATCTGGGCTGTGGACATACTTCGTGAACAGCACCGCACATGGGCCCTTATCACCTGTGCCTGTGCTTCTGTAGGGGAATACATGTAGGCAGTGCTGCCCCTGGACTTCAGCAGGAGGTCCCTATACTGGGCTGTGCATAGAACAGACATAGACAAGCACACATTTATTTAGGGACATGAGGACACCTCTCCCACTCAGCACCTGTCCCTCAGCACGGGCACAGCATGGCCCTTAACCCATGACCTCCCACCCTGTGGCTGACACCTTTCAGGCCCCAAGGTAAACTTCTTCCCATCTGCCTCTGAATGCTGGGAGAGGTGCAAGTCACCCCGGACTTTGTAGTGTGGAAGCTGTGTGGGAGAAGCTGCTTGGGAAGGTCTAGCTATACTAGATGGTAATTCTTCACATTGGCATCTAAAAGGTTTTCAGCACAAGAATGGTGAAGAGTTTTATTTCTACAAAACATTTATTACGATTGAATTATAGTTTTAAAAATTTACATAATTACAGCTCTTTAAATACAACTTTGATTTAAATTTTTTGAGCTTATAAATTACAAGTTATGTTTAATTTAACTTTAAAAGGTATTTTACTTTTTAATTTTTATTTATTTATTTATATTTATTTATTTATTTTAAATTTCTTTATTGATTAAGGTATTACATATGTGTCCATATTCCCCCATTAACCCCCACCTGCCATTCATGCCCCCACCCCCCTGTTGTCTGTGTCCATTGATTAGGCTTACATGCATGCATGTAAGTCCTTTGGTTGATCTCTCCCCCTTACCCCCACCCTCCCCTACCTTCCCTGAGGTTTGACGTTCTGACTGATGTTTCTCTGTCTCTGGATCTATTTTTGTTCATCAGTTTATGTTGTTCATTATATTCCACAAATGAGTGAGATCATGTGATATTTATCTTTCTCTGCCTGGCTTATTTCACTTAGCATAATGCTCTCCATCTCCAGCCATGTTGTTGCAAATGGTAAGAACTCCTTCTTTTTTACCGCAGCGTAGTATTCCATTGTGTAGATGTACCACAATTTTTTAATCCACTCATCTGCTGATGGGCACTTAGGCTGTTTCCAAATCTTAGCTATGGTGAATTGTGCTGCTATGAACATAGGGGTGCATATATCCTTTCTGATTTGTGTTTCTAGTTTCTTGGGATATATTCCTAGAAGTGGGATCAGTGGGTCAAATGGGAGTTCCATTTTTTAGTTTTTTGAGGAAACTCCATACTGTTCTCCACAGTGGCTGTACTAGTCTGCATTCCCACCAGCAGTGCATGAGGGTTCCTTTTTCTCTGCATCCTCGCCAGCACTTGTCATTTGTTGATTTGTTGATAATAGCCATTCTGACAGGTGTGTGATGGTACCGCATTGTCATTTTGATTTGCATCTCTCTGATGATTAGTGACTTTGAGCAGGTTTCATATGTCTCTTTGCCTTCCTTCTGTCTTCTTTCGAAAAGTGTCTATTTAGATCAGTTACCCATTTTTTGATTGGGTTGTTTATCTTCTTTTTGTTAAGCTGCATGAGTTCCCTGTAAATGTTGGAGATTAAACACCTATCGTTGATATCATTGGCAAATATGTTCTCCCATGCAGTGGGCTTTCTTGTTGTTTTATTGATGGTCTCCTTTGCTGTGCAAAAGCTTTTTATTTGGATGTAGTCCCATTTGTTTATTTTCTCTTTAGTTTCCATTGCCCTAGGAGCAGTATCAGTGAAGAAATTGCTTCGGCATATGTCAGAGATTTTTCTTCCTGTGGATTCCTCTAGTATTTTTGTGGTTTCTCATTGTATGTTTAAGTCCTTGATCCATTTTGAGTTTATTTTTGTGTATGGTGCAAGTTGGTGGTCTAGTTTCATTTTTTTGCATGTATCTGTCCAATTTTCCCAACACCATTTGTTAAAGAGACTGTCTTGACTCCATTGTATGTTCATGCCTCCTTTGTCAAATATTAATTGAGCGTAGTGATTTGGGTCGATTTCTGGGTTCTATATTCTATTCCATTGATCTATATGTCTGTTCTTGTGCCAGTACCAGGCAGTTTTGAGAACAGTGGCTTTGTAATACAGCTTGAAATCTGGTATTGAGATCCCACCTACTTTGTTCTTCTTTCTCAGGATTGCTGTGGCTATTTGGGTTCTTTTTTTATTCCAGATGAATTTTTGGAGAGTTCTTTCTAGGTCTGTGAAATATGCCGTTGGTATTTTAATGGGGGAGTGCATTGAATCTATAGATTGCTTTGGGTAGCATAGACATTTTAATGATGTTGATTCTACCAATCCATGAACATGGTATGTTCTTCCATCTGTTTACGTCTTCCTCTATCTCCTTTTTCAGTGTCATGTAGATTTCTGCATATAGGTCTTTTACCTCCTTAGTTAAGTTTATTCTAGGTATCTTAATTTTTTTGGTGCAATGGAAAATGGGATTGCTTTTTTAGTCTCTCTTTCTGTAAGTTCACTATTGGTGTATAGAAATGCCATAGATTTCTTGGCATTAATTTTGTATCCTGCTACATTGCCGAATTCATTTATTAAGGCTATTAGTTTTTTGATGGAGTCTTTTGTTTTTTTTATGTACAATATCATGTCATCTGTAAATAAGGACAGCTTTACTTCTTCTTTTCCAATTTGGACACCTTTTGTTTCTTCTTCTTGTCTAATTGCAATGGCTAATACTTCCAGTATTATGTTGAACAGGAGTGGTGAGAGTGGGTATCCCTGTCTTGTTCCTGTTCTTAGGGGAAATGGTTTTAGTTTTTGCCCATTGAGTATGATGTTAGCTGTGGGTTTATCATATATAGCTTTTATTATGTTGAGGTATGATCCTTCTATTCCCACCTTGTTGAGAGTTTTTATCAAGAAAGGGTGTTGGATTTTGTCAAATGCTTTTTCTGCATCAATTGATATGACTATGTGATTTTTATCTCTCAATTTGTTTATGTGATGTATCATGTTTATTGATTTGCGGATATTGTACCATCCTTGCATTCCTGGGATAAACCCTACTTGGTCATGGTGTATGATCTTTCTGATGTAGTGCTGGATCCAATTTGCTAGAATTTTGTTGAGGATTTTGGCATCTATTTTCATGTGGGATATTGGCCTGTAATTCTCTTTCATTGTGTTGTCTTTATCTGGTTTTGGTATTAGGGTGATTCTGGCTTCATAAAATGAGCTTGGAAATGTTCCTTCCTCTTGAATTTTTTGGAATAGTCTGAGGAGGATAGGTTTTAGTTCTTCCTTGAATGTTTGGTAGAACTCCCCTGTGAAGCCGTCTGGTCCCGGGCTTTTGTTTGCTGGAAGCTTTTTGATGACTGCTTCAATTTCTTCCATAGTTATTGGCCTATTGAGATGTTTAGATTCTTCCTGATTGAGTTTTGGAAGGTTATATTTTTCTAGGAATATGTCCATTTCCTCCAGGTTGTCCAGTTTGTTGGAATAGAGTTGTTCATAGTATTTTTTAACAATCCTTTGTATTTCAGTGGGGTCTGTTGTTATTTCACCTCTTTCATTTCTGATTTTGTTTATTTGGGTCCTCTCTCTTTGCTTCTTGGTGAGCCTGGCTAGAGGTTCATCAATCTTGTTTATCCTTTTAAAGAACCAGCTCTTCGTTTTGTTGATCTTTTGTATTGTTTTTTTGGTCTCAATGTCATTTATCTCCGCTCTGATCTTTATTATTTCCTTCCTTCTGCTTACACTGGGCTTTTCTTGTTGCTCTCTTTCTAACTCTTTGAGTTGTAGAGTTAGGTAATTTATTACCATTGTTTCTTGTTTTTTTGCAGTATGCTTGTAGAGCTATGAACTTCCCTCTCAAGACTGCTTTCGCTGTGTCCCATAGATTGTGGATTGTTGTGTTTTCATTGTCATTTGTTGCCATGATGTTTTTTATTTCTTCCTTGATCTCTCTGGTAATCCAGTCATTGTTTAATAGCATGCTGTTTAGTCTCCACGTGTTTGATTTTTTTTGGATTGTTTTTATTGTAGTTGATTTCCAGTTTTATGCCACTGTGATCTGAGAAGATGCTTGATATGATTTCTATCTTCTTGAATTTGAAGAGACTTTGCCTATGTCCCAACATATGGTCTATCTTTGAAAATGACCCATGTTCACTTGAGAAGAATGTATATTCTGTGGCTTTGGGGTGAAATGTTCTGAAGATGTCAATTAATTCCATCTGGTCTAGTGAGTCATTTAGGATTGATGTTTCTTTGCTGATTTTATTGTTTAGAGGACTTGTCCAATGGTGATAGTAGGGTATTAAAGTCTCCTACTATGATTGTATTGCTCCTTTGATATCCTCCAGGATTTTTTTTTTTATGTATTTGGGTGCTCCTGTATTGGGTGCATATATGTTTACCAGAGTTATTTCTTCTTGTTGGATTGCTCCCTTTAGTATTATGAAGTGGCCTTCCTTATCTCTTGTTATGTCCTTCACTTTGAGATCTAATTTGTCAGATATAAGTATTGCTACCCCAGATTTTTTTTCATTTCCATTCGCCTGGAAAACCTTTTTCCATCCCTTCACCCTCAGTCTGTGGGCTTCTTTTTTTCTGAGGTGGGTTTCTTGTAGACAGCAGATATATGGGTCATGTTTTCTTATCCAATCCTTTAACCTATGTCTTTTGATTGGGGCATTTAATCCATTTACATTTAAAGTTATTATTGATAGGTACTTATTTGTCACCATTTTTATTCTTTACCCCTGTGTTCCTTCTTTGCTTCCTATTTCTTTTCTTTTCTTTCTTTTTTTTTTTTTTTTTTTTTTTTTTTTACAGCAGATCCCTTAGTATTTCTTGCATTGCTGGTTTGGTGATAATAAATTCCCTTAGTCCTTTTTTTGTCGTGAAGCTCCTGATTTCACCTTCAGTTTTGATTGATAGCCTTGCTGGGTACAGTATTCTTGGATTCAGACCCTTCCTTTGCATGACTTTGTATATTTCATTCCATTCCCTTCTGGCCTGATGAGTTTCTGTTGAGAAATCCGTTGCTATTCTGATGGGGGTTCCTTTGTAGGTAACTTTCTGTCTCTCTCTTGCCGCTTTTAAGATTCTTACTTTGTCGTTGGTGTTTGCCAATTTAATTATAATGTGCCTTGGCATTGGTCTTTTGGGGTTCATTTTGCTTGGGACTCTGTGAGCTTCTTGGATTTGTGTGGGTTTTTTCTTCCCTATATCAGTGAAGTTTTCTGTCATTATTTCTTCAAACAGGTTTTCTATTCCTTGCTCAGTTTCCTTTCCTTCTGGAACCCCTATTATGTGAATGTTGTTTTGTTTCGTGTTGTCCCAAAGTTCCCTTAGGCTCTCCTCCTGCTTTTTAATTTTTTTTCTAGAAGCTGCTCTACTTGGGTATTTTTTTGTACCTTGTCTTCTAGCTCACTGATGCAGTCCTCTGCTTCTTCTAGTCTACTCTTGATGCTTTCTATTGAGTTCTTTACAGCAGCAATGTCATTTTTCATTTCTTCTTGGTTCTTCTTCATTTCCTCTTGGTTCTTACTCATATTGTCGAATTTGTCTTCCATTCTTTTCAGCCACCTTATGACCATTTCTCTGAATTCTTTCTCTTGCAGGTTGCTTGCTTCCATTTCGTTTACTTCCTTTTCTGGTGATCCCTGCTCTTCTTTCATATGCAGGCTGTTTCTTTGTCTCCCCATGGTCTCTCTTCTCTGGGTGTCTGGTTATGTAGTTCTCTCTCTCCTTATCCCAGGTGAAATCTTACCTTTCTGTGGTGGAGTGCAGAGGTCCTCTGAATCTGTGTGTTTGTGCCAATTGGGGACTGGTACTCTGGAGTTTGCAGCTGTTTGGTGGGTGCCACAGTTGTAGATTTTCAGGCTTCGATAACATCCACTTTCCCCTTCAAGATGGCGCGGTCTCTGCTTCCGAGCCAGTGGCTCCAAGAGGGAAGCCAGCAACAGTGAGGGCTGCCCAGTCAGGGGACCCCTGTCCAGCAGTCCCCCACCTTCTCCTCTAGTATAGCTGTCCCTTAACTCTCCAACAGACACTCCCTGTGTGACCCTCAGCTGTTCTTTCTATCTGCTCCAGGACAAGGCTCGGGACACGTCTGTCTATTCCGCTGCCATTTTTCCACACCTCCTTAAAAGGTATTTTAGAAAAAAATAACTATTTAAAGAAAATCATAATAAGTATTTTTAAATGGCCGATTTTAGGTATTATTTTCATTTATATGTTTATAGACTTCTATATTTCATGTACATAATTTATATATTTGATAGAAATATTCAAAGTTATGCATTTAAAATATTCTTCATTATAAATTTTAATCTGAAATATACATATTATAAACTAAAGGATTGTCTTTGATCATAGAGAATAAATGTAAGTCATTTTTTTTTCGGTAGAAATAGAAAATATGGAAGTGGACCTCTTATGGAAAAAGTTGAAAAGGAAATAAAAAATCTTCAAAGAGGGAGTGATGCTCAAATTAAAAAATAATCTGGAAACAATAAAATTGTGCAGCCTTCTGTAAAGTGTAAATTCCATGAACTTTACAAATAGTATATTTTAGATATTATAGTCAGATTAAATTATTGAAAAAAATAATGACAATGAGCAAGAAAATTATTCTTACCAAACATAAAATGTAAATAGGTCAGATATAATTACTTCCCCTTCAGCACTAAGGAGAGACTGCATTTTTGATCAACTTACAAGAATTGAAAGAGTAATTTTTATCAAATCCACAGCTAGAAGCAACAGACTCAGATCCAGCCTGCTATTAGAAGGTGAAAGAAATGATATTCATGAAATTGGGCAAGAAACATGAAATCTCATCACATTTTTTTTTATTGTTTAAAGTATTACAAATTGTAGTACATATGTCTCCTTTTTTTTTCCCCCATTGACCTCCCCCCGGCCTCCCCTTCCCCCCAGTACATGCCTTTACCTGCCCTTCCCCCCCCAGTGTCTTGTATCCATTGGTTATGCTTATATGCATGTGCACAAGTCCTTCAGTTGATCTCCTACAGCCCCCTCCACCCAACCTCCCCTGCCTTCACGCTGTAGTTTGACAGTCTGTTCAATGCTTCTTTGCCTCTGTATCTATTTTTTCTTCCTTTCTTTCCTTTAAAAAATCTTGCCTCTGCAGACTAGAAATAAACATATAATAACAAAAAATGTTTGAGTCCCAATTTCAATGTCCAACAGTTCTGAGTCCTTGTTTCAATGTCAAACAGTTCCTTATGTGTACATGTCAGCAATGATATCTGGATGGTGGGCACATGGTGGCAATGCAGGTCTGACCCTCTCTGGTTTGGTCCTAGGCAACCTGCTGTGATGCACAGCTGCTGACTGCTAGCATGGCAAGGCGTCGTCAACGTCTTCCATCTCTGGACTGTTTCTCCTCTTGTCTTCGTGGTTGGAGCAGACCTGTCAATTCCTCTCTGTTGCAGGAATCCACATGGTCTTGGAGTTGTTTTCTGAAAATATACAAACATATTCTAGACCAAAAGTTAATAAAGGAATCTTTTCTATAAATTTTACTTGGGATCCTTTTTATTTTTGCCCAAACAATTTTTCTTTGTCTTATTTCGACACCATGTGTGTTTTTCATGGGTGTCTTGCTGTTAGCATTACAAATGAAAATTGATTTTCAAAGTAAACATTTTTCTAGATGTAATTTACTTATAGGATATTTTTCCTTACATGATATTACCCTACTATCCCCCCTTTTTTTGATTGATGGAGGATTTGTAGATTTTATAATGCAGTCTTGATAACTTTAAATTTTAATTTTTTGCACAAAAATATGACTGCTTTAGTTTCATTGCTTGTTCAGGAATTTTAACATGAGATGAACTACCAATAGAAATTTTAGTTACTACTTTAGGAACAGCTTTTTGTCCAGTACAATTAAATTTTCTTGAATATTCACTTATTTCAATTAGCCTATTTAAATTAATCTGAAAACTTGATTATTATTTTACTGTCAAATTTAATACTCTACCAACACTCTTAGTTTACCCTGTAAATATTAGTGGAAAGGATTATTTGCATTCTTGAGTAGGCCCTGAGCATTCCTGGTGATAGGCTGGATTTAGATATAGGGCAGCTGCTGTCAGCCAAGTCTCTGACTGTTACCTGGGTACCAATCTGAGCTGGGCCAAGTCACTGTCTGTCACCTGTGTCCCGATCTGAGCTGGGCGTGGGAAGCAAAGCAGCCATGGGGGCAGGAGACCTCCTTTAGACGGGGTGAGGGTTCAGGCCCCTGCAAGGTTGGGGGGGTGAGGGTCTGTGCCCCACCTCTGTTGACCCCCAAGTTCTCTCCTGATGGCCCCTCTGTGACTGTGCCTGTCTTAGGTTGTTCCTTCCCTGAGGAATCTTACCCATCGCTGGCTAACCAGTCTTTCTCCGGGGCCAAGCAGGGTGATGTGAGGTTCAGCTCTGTCTCCTTGGTAGCCTATGCCCCCATGGCCTCCATGCCCAGCACCTGCCTTGGGATCTCCTGGCCTGCTTCAGGGTCCCAGCACTGATTACATATCTCGGGGAACTCAGGTTTCTTCTCCAGGGAGGGCCCAACTCACACTATTGGGCGAGAGACAGATCCATGGTACCAGCCACCATGAAGCTTCAAGCTCAGCATGAACATCATCACATTGTTTTGATAGTGTGTGAATATTTCTTGCAAACTCACTGATTTAAATGGATGATTCTGATTTTCGTTTGGTAAGCCTGACAGAAAATTTAGTATTCTACAAAAAAATTATTTCAAATGAAAAAAGGGTATAGAAACCAACTATTATATTTTAGATTTAAAGGCAAAGTATTTGGTAACTTTCCCCCCATATTTTATAAGTCAGTTTTGGCTACGATGGTATCTGTGGCTGGAAACATTCAACTTCTTAATTATAAGAACATAAAACATCCCTTGAGCATAATACACATGTAATTACCACTATGGAAAAAGTCTGAATGAACAGCAAACAATCAATAGTGTTCAAAAAAGACGCGTGAACATGTCTTTATCAGAGTAAAATGATGTCCAATATTTAGCAAACATAATTATGTGTTCTTTTTTTGTGTGTGATGCCACTAGTACAATATTTAGAGAAAACAATATAAATCTCCTAGTTTTAGAGAAATGATTTCAAAATTAGATTATAGAATGACTGAACTTGGAATATAAACAAAAATGAAGCACAGAAACATTATCAAGGATGGAATATTCAGATGAGACCCAGATTTTAATGAATACTGAAGATATTATACTAAATGTTTAAAAAAGTCAATATTACTCACTTCAGTAAGATTGCACCAAGGACAAATGTTCTGTTGAACAACTAATATTTATGATCAGCAGTGTTAACTACCAGAATAAAGAGCACAGGCACATCAAAATGAGTATTTGTGTTATTAGTTTTAAATTTATTGTAAAGTGTATTGGTTTTGAGTTAAATAAAAGGTAAGATAAACAACTTTTAGTTTTGACATTGATTTACCATAGTTGAGTGCCTATGGTAAAGGCACTAAAAATGTTGGTAAAGAGAAAAATGTAAAAACCAGAATTTTGGCTGAAAATCCATTTGTTACTAGGCATCACGACTCAATTATACCTATAGTGATAACAATTTTAGAGCAATGAATGCAGTAACTACATATGCTATTTTCTGGATCTTTCCAAAGATAGAATCTCTTACAAATGTGACCTTTAAACCATTCTTGAACACATAAAAGGGAACACCAAATAGATGCTGTTAGATAAATTAGATTTGGTTTATACGAAGTAAAAAATTCACTAGAAGAGTCAAGTAAAACAGAAGAGGATCTCCAAATCAAAAGTTAATATGGTATTCAGCAAACAGATTAAATTAGTGTAAAATTTAGTATGAACTATTGCATGCTAATAATATGTAGCAAGAAGCTTACAAAAAGCCAAATCTAAATTTAGGTATTTTGCCCTTAGGATTAAAATAGTTTGAACTTTATTTTTAGAGAGAAGTGGATTCTGTTTCTGTGAACTATGCACTAAAGGTGACATTCTAATACAATTTAAAAACATAAAACCAGGAAACAAAAATGCTTACATGACTATGAAGAAGATTATGCATTAATGATTGTAAAACTTGTGTCTATTGTGAATCATGATACCATCTCAACTGAAGAGGGATTTGAATAGATTGAGCAACATTATATCATTTTGGGTTTTCTTTATAATATTTCAGAATTGAACAAGTTAAAAAAAGAACTTAAGAAATTCAATTAATTAAGAATTAAGTAAGAGCTTCCAGTCAGGATGGCAGAATAGGTAAATTTTCTATTCACCTCTTCTGATGAACACATCAAAATTACAACTAAACTACAGAACAACCATCAGTAAGAACCACCTGAGGTTGAGCCAAACAGAAGTCCTATAATTAAGGGTCTAGATAAGCCATGTGGAGGCTGGTAGGAGGGACAGAGACCCTGAATGGGCTAAAAATCGGGAGGGGTATCTCAGCTATAGAGTTCCTCACTGAGGAGCGAGGGGTCCCAGCCTCACACCAGGCTTCCCAGGGTTCAAGTGCCAGGAAGAGAAGTTGATTGGCTGGATGAGTAATTGGTTAATTATGCCCTGAACATATCTGAAAAACTGATAGATCTTTCCATGATGATGAGAAAGTCAAGAGGGCCACTGAAGCTAAAATAGGAGTACTGCTGTGGTCATGTTTGTGCTTTATAGTGTGTGCTCAGGAGGGTAGAAAAAGGACTCATTATTGCAGGTCACTGGAAGGTTTGGGGGCAGAAATATTCCAGGCTTCTCTTGTCTCACTTCTCCTTCACAGAGAACCAGAGGGGACGGCCAGGTGCTGCTGACCTCTTAGCCTGTCCTGAGGCAGAGAAGGAGCTGGAAGGAGACAGTGAGGGTTGCTCATAAATCTCTTTTCAGTGTTTCCCTGTGAAAAGAGACTCAATAAAATCATCATTTAAAAAAAATCCAGTAAGATTCTCTTCTGAAAAATAAATGCTATTTTCTTTCTTCCTTTTTTTTTCTGCACTAACAGGAAAAAGAATTAACTTGGAGTCTAGCTCCAAAAGCTGCCATTATGTATTTGGTTGTTCTCATCTCTGTGATCAAATATTGAAGGTGAATGTGGGGAAATCGATACCAAGGTGGAGGAGCGGAGTTATGTAAGAGCCACGGGAATGAAACATTAAGTGCCGCACATTGAGATGGGGGTGGGGGGGGGGGGTGGGGGATCCTAGCCCTGTCAAGGGAGTATTATTTGAACTCTATTTGGGAATTGTGAGAAGTCAATATGAAAGCATACATACCAGGAACATCTTTTTTTTTTTTTAATCTCCACTGACCTAAAAAAGCAAGACTCAAAAAGTGCTCACATCAGTTAATTCAAGGTCTGGGAAAAGTACTGATAACACGTAAGAGAGAAGATGCTCTAAATCACAAGACAAACATCTTTCTTTCAGAATTCCCACATCCCATGTGCAGGCGGTAGTGGTGGCCTAGAGTCTGCTGTCACTGGGGTGCAAGGGAGCACGAAGGAGCAAAATACTGAAAAATGTGAAGTTTAGACTTTTATAAAATAATGCAGATTTATTACTTTTAGATACATGGACTAAGTCAAGCTGGCCATGGAAAGTGCTCCCTATTAAAGGGCTTGATTTAATAAGGAAAAATTTTGGTTCCTGTTCATGGTTCAGTAACCCTGCTTTCATTAACAGTTAGTTCAGATAGATTTAAAAGCAATTCATTCTCTGGAGTAGTAAACCCTTCTTCATAATTGTTATACATTTTAGCTTAGACACTGGTTTTTCATAGAACCCAAAGATGTGACCTTTGGTGCCGGCACTCTGCCGGTGGCTGCTGGCAGGTCCCACACCCTGGACAGTGATGGATGAGCAACACCTCCCAGGACTCACACTGCCAGCCCCCTCAGAAGGCTCTGTCTGCAGATTCTGATTAACCAGGCAGGTTTATTCCACTCCAGAACACCCTTCTTCCCAATTAAGCCACCCAGACTTTGTATTGAGTGAGGACTATGAAGATAAATATACACCTGTCTTTGGGCATCAGAGTCCAGTTGGTGGAGGGAGGCCATGAAGAAGAGTGAGTACAGGGTATGTAGGGATTGGGGGACATGGGGAGGGAGTAGCTGATTCAGCGTGTGGTGAAAGTAGGGGATTAGGAAAGTTATGTTTTGTTTAAGTTTTGAAAAAGGGTTTGGCTGAGAAAAAAAATTTAACATGAAAGAGCAATGAAGGCCTGGCACCCTGGGAATGAGGTGTGTGCTGCCTTTGGGGGCCTGTGAATAACTTTGTGTGGTTGGATAGGATGGTGTTTGAGTGTATGTGTGGGGGGTGGAGGGAGACCTTTCATCATGGATCTGGACAGATGGAACAGACAGATAGCAAAAGGAGCTAAGCTCACGAGTGGTCTCAATGCCACAGCAAAGAATTTAGGTTTTACTCTAGTGACTATGGGGAGCTAGCTAATGGACTTTTGCATTTCTTTTTACTTTTTATTTTGAAATAATATTTGATTTACAGAAGAGTTGCAAGGATAGCACAGACAGTTCCTGTATACATTTCATCCAACTTCCTTTAACAGTAGCATCTTATATTACTACTAGAGGCCCGGTGCACAAAATTCGTGCACTGGAGGGGGGTGTTCCTCAGCCCAGCCTGCACCCTCTCCAATCTGGGACACCTCGGGGATGTCTGACTGCTGGACATCCCTCTCACAATTCGGGACTGCTGGCTCCCAACCGCTCGCCTGCCTGCCAGCCTGATCACCCCCTAACCACGCCCCTGCCAGCCTGATTGATGCCTAACTGCTCCCCTGCTGGCCTGGTCGCCCCCAACTGCTCTCCCCTGCTGGTCTGATTGCCAACAACTACCCTCCCCTGCCAGCCATCTTGAGGTGGCCATCTTTGACCACATGGGGGTGGCCATCTTGTGCAAGGGTGTGAGGGTCAATTTGAATATTACCTCTTTATTATATAGGATGGTGCATTGGTCAAAAGTAAGAACTTAACACTGGGATAGTATTATTAGCTAAACCACAGACTATTAAGGTATCAACAGTTTTTCCACTAATGCCCTTTTCTATTCTAGGAGCCAATCCAGGTTCCATGATGCATTTAGTCCTCATGTCTCTTCTATCTCTGCCAATCTGTTCCTCAGTATTTCCTAAACCTTTCATTGCCTGGAAAAGTTTGAAGACTATTTGTCAAGTAGTTTATGAAATGTCTCTCAATTTGGGTTTGTGCAATGTTTTCTCATGATAGGTTAAGATCATCGGTTTTTAGTCAGAGTACCACACAGGCCATTCTCAGCCTTGGAAATTAGGGGGTATTGAACTGCTGATGTGAACCTTGGTCACTTGGCTAAGGTGTTCTCTGTGTTGTGTGTGTGTTTTTCCCCCATTGTATTTTTCCCCTTTTTAATTGTGGGGGGGGGAGATACTTTGAGTCTATATAAATATCATTTTCCTCATTTTTCTTGCACATTAATATTTTCTGCCCATTGATGTTGGCATTCATTGGTGAGCCTTGCCTGCAAGAATTTATACTCAGTGTTCTAATGGTGATTTTCTATTTCTCTCATTCATTCTACATTTATTAATTAGAATCGTCTGTAAGGAATTTTTTAATCACTTTATTTATACAATCATTTATTTATATCAGTATGCATTTGTGAATATTTGATTCTTTGAGTTATAATACAATACTATCATTATTATGTATTTTGTTACTCAAATCCCTTTGCTTTGGCCATTGAGAGCTGTTTTAGGTTGACTCCTCTGTCCTTCCTTCCTTCCTTCTATTTTTTATTTTTTGGGCACTTTCTTACTTTGTTGCACCAGATTATGCTCCCGACACATCTTGTTTGTCCCTGATCCTAACTAACCTTGTTTTTAAACAAGGAGTGGAACACCAAGAGATATGTTTGGAAAAATCCACTTTGTGGAGAGTGGATGGGTGTGTAGAGGGGCACTGCTACACTGATCAAATTGGATATGTTGACGCAGGAACCAAAGCTCTGGCAGCAGGGACTGAGAAGGGGAGAACAGATAGGTAGTTAAAGAAGTAGGATCCATAGGTTCTTCTGTTTGGAGAAGAAGGAGGGGTTGGATGTGGTGTGCAGGTTTCTGAAATGACAGGTGGATGTGCAGTTCATGGGACTGGAAACACAGAGGAGGCTTTGCATCCTTCTTGTTTTTCAGCTTCCAGCAGCATTCTTATTAGAAATCTCTTAGCTTTTCCTCTGGGCTGTTTTGTGGAGAGCAATCTGGTTTCTTTCCGTTTTGTCTCCATGGTTCTCTGGCTCCTCTCCACCATTATCATCACATGCTACCTACCTGGGTGAAGATGGAGAAAAAAATGAAATAAAGCTAGTGCAAAAACAAGAGTTAGGGAACTGCTGACCTGCCCATAGTTGGTTGTCTCAGAATCAGGGAGGCACTGCAGTGATACTTAACCTGTTTTTAGACTCACAATCAGGGCAGGAGCTGTGGGGAGCAGAAGCTACGTTTCATGAGGCAGGCTGGAGAAGCTGGGAAAGCTCGGGCCCTTCAGACATAAAAGTGAATATGAGCTATACACTCAGTCTAACTTCTCTTAAGGAGGTTATTTTAAATGAGAAGATTTCTTTGTTTTTGTCAGATTAGTGTGTGTGGGGGGAGTGTGTGATAAAACCAGAGATATTTAACACAGGAGAAGGGAGGTCTCTGAAAACATTGTGGGATAACTCCTCAGGAGGGAGTTGGGGTCTGGGTCACCTGGTGACCTGGGCAGAGAACCTGGAGACCAACTGCCTTCTGTGGACTGTGTCAACCTGGCAGACCAGAAACTGGGGATTTGAGAGGGGAAGACTGGGAAAGTCAGCATAAAGAATTCAAATAATGTCTAAGCAATGTAGGACCCAGTTAGTTTGATGTCTTTGCCCAACAATAACATACCAAGGCAGTTATGGAATTAGGACCTCAAGAGAGGGCACATGAAAGATGAAATATTCCAGGTGAGCAAGGATGTGTAACATGAATTTAGGAGTGGATTAGATTGGCTCTGATAAAGGACCATGCCTGGGAAAGATTATCAGTTAGAGATATAAAGGCATTGCCACTTTGAACAGTGGATGCCTTTGGCATCTTTAGAAATTCCCTATTGCATCACTCAGACAAAATCTAGTGAGATAAGCTAGAGAAATAAATGTCAAAGGCTGGGGAGGTAAAATAAGATAAACAAAGGACGATACTGAATTCTAGCAAATCTTGTTAACCTTCTGTTTTGTGGAAAAGGCAAGAAATAGCTGAAGATGCAGGTTGAACTGTTAGAAACACAGTTGAGCTTTCCTGAAAACAGTGGCAAAAGAGAAGAGGTAAATAAAACACCAGACTCATATTCCACCATTTCAGAAAGGAAAATGATGTCACAAAAGACATGCTATGCAAAGCCTGGAACACAGGAGTGCTCACAAAATCTTTTTAATCATGTATCGTTAGTAACACAAAAAACATTCAATGTCATGGATGCTCACCATTTGTTTCTTCCCAACCATGGCTAACAGGTCTACATACATATAAAACCTGTGTGTGTGTGTGTGTGTGTGTGTGTGTGTGTGATGTAATGGTGCATGAGCCTTTACTAAACAAATATAGGTCTTCCCTAGAATGGATGTCTTTGACCTCAGCCCTTTGCAATTGAGATGGGAGAAGCCTATGACTTCCATTTATTGATATTATTCAATGAATAGCACAGCTTTAGAGACTAATGAGCTTTTATACTGTGATCTTTAACACATGAGAAATTGGTTTTCCCTTTATGTGATTTGCTAGTATTATTGAAATTAAAGATTTATTTTTTCTCCACATCTTTTTTATGGAGAATAAAATAAAATATTCAAAGAAACTGCCTAAGTTGTCACATTAGGACCATCTGTTGGGGAGCATGAGGGGGAGCTGAGAAGTGCCAGCCACCACAGTGTTTACCCCATTTTGGGGCCACAAGTTTTGAGAGAGACCTCTCCTTGCCCAGCACTATTATTGGGAAGCAAATAGTAGTGCAGGATGATTTTCCCCCAAAAGAGTACCTTTATGTGCTAGATCCTACACGGAGAGGAAAGCTGTTTCATGCCACCTTTATGAGGTCACTCCTGGACTGGTAAAATGTTGGGTGGTTTGCAAGAAATAAAGGTTTTGCCTGGCTCTTATTCATGATGATTTCCCCAGTGCTCTGAGGTTTGAGGTCTGAGTATGTTCACTCCCATGTCTGCTGCTCCTTTTCAGGTTGAATTCTCTAGGAAGTAGGCTTTGAAATGGAGTTTAGGGTGCAGGACATTTGTTATGGAGGTCCCTTAAGCTCATGGGATCATCAGCTGCAGAAGGGAGGAAAGATAAGCAGAATTGGACAGAGGGAGAAGTTGGACTGTGTTGCCTTGGCTGTCTCCATGAGACCGCTGGATCTAGAATAGCCCATCAGAGTTGTTCTAAATTAGCTGAAGTAGCTGGTCCTTTATACTCTTGTTTCAAGCAGGCATTGAATGTAAACCACCTCTGGAAGGCATGATCTTGGGTGAGGAAGTTCTGAGCAGCTGGTGCCATCCCTGATTAAGCAAAATGACCTTGGTAGGTCACTACCTTCTGGTGCTCTGAGTTTCGGGCCCCTGCAAGGGGATTTCTTATTAAATAGAAATCTTAAACATCCCAGGTCAGAAACTCAAGAGTAAGTGTCTTGGAAGCCACATCCTTGAGATAGCTGTCTCAGAGCAGAAGCTCCAGCCTCCTTCAGATTCAAATAAGCAATTTGCTGTCAGACTTGATTCCTTTTGCTTAGCACATCAAGTCACACTCAAAGAGACTATGGTAAAACCAGAAAGTCTTTTCATATTCCAAATAAAACTTATCAATAGGATTCCAAGGGAGGTCAAAATGACTCCCTAATTGTTTAAACACAGAGTCGACACTATATATAAACACAATTTGAGACAGTTATTATCTTTGCCAGCTCTCAGGGAACTTCTGCTGTCAACTTCTTGTTGCCTCCATCTGAATGAGTGACATTTACAACCTTTAAACATGGGAATGAAAGAAAAGTGTACCTGCCTCCCAGGAGCTGTGAAGCTCCATGGAGATGCCAATCAGAAGTATTATTACTCCCATCCTCTGAATTTCATTACATTAGGTTAACCTTCTATTTCCATAAAAATAGTCTTAAAAATGACTTCAGAAAAAAAAAATGACTTCAGATTGAAAACTATTTCATGCAGCTTCCATGCAAGGGTACATTTTTAAAATACTTGTTAGAAATAATTTGTGCATTGCAATGAAATGGATTAATTCTGGTTCACATCAGGCATTTTTTTTGCAGATTAAAAAAATATACATGATCATGGCCATTTATATATAACCATAGAATTAATTTTGAATGGTTAAAGTCACAAGACACCTTTGATATCATTTTATTTGAGTTGATTTTAACAAACAGACATCAAATATTTTATTTAAGTCTTTAATTAATGGGGGAATCAGTACAATGTTATAACTGGTTCAAAGGAAAATTCAAACAAATAAACACATACATATAGACCATCAGGAATATAGAAACACATATTACTTATTTATTTCTTTATTATTTTTTAAATATATTTTTTATTTATTTCAGAAAGGAAGGGAGAGGTAGAAAGAGATAGAAACATCAATGATGAGAGAATCATTGATCTGCTGCCTCCTGCATGCCCCCTACTGGGGATTGAGCCTGCAACCTGGGAATGTGCCCTTGACCAGAACTGAACTCGGGACCCTTCAGTCTGCAGGCCAATGCTCTATCCACTGAGTCAAACCAGCTAGGGCTAGAAATACATTTTAAAATAGATATAAAATTGATCAATAGCCACAGAGTAATAATCAAGTGCATCTCCACCAGACACAATCTGCTTTACTTTGGGCAAGAATCATTTGAATTTTGTCACTATTCTACAACTTACCCAGTTGTGTAATAGCTCAAGGACAATGAAAGGCAGAGATCGCCTGGGAGGGCGCCCTAGACAGTAATTATATTTACTCATTTCAAAGTCCTTTATACTATTCCTGACACTATATTTTGAATGCTGCCTTTAGACTCAGCTTTCATATCTCATATAAAGTTGGCCAATGAATTTAAATGCTTACTTTTTTCCCTATGTCTAACAAATAGACTTCGGTCTGAAGGGTTCTGAGTTCAATTCCAGTCAAGGGTACATGCTGGGGTTGCAGGCTTAATCCCCAGTAGGAGGCGTGCAAGAAGCAGTCGATCAATGATTCTCTCTCATCACTGATATTTCTCTCTCTCTCTCCCTTTTCCTTTCCTCTCTGAAATCAATAAAAATATAAAAAATGATGTCATTTTGCTTGTATCTATGTTGGGGGTCCCTAAGACTTCCCCCAGGTTTGGCAATCCCACAGGAGGACTCACAGCACTTGGCATATAGTGGTACTCACAGCTCTGACTTATTACAGTGAAGAATACAGAGCAGAATCAGCAACAAAAATGGCTCATGGGGCAAAGTCAGAGAGAAGCCAGATGCAAGCTTCCAAAACCCTCTCCCAGAGAAGTCACACAGAATGTTCTGAATTCCTCTAGGAACATGTGACAATGTGTGAGAAGTGTCCACCAGTGAAGCTCATTAGAGACTCAGGGCCTAGGGTTTTCCTTGGGGGCTGACCACATAGGCACCCTCTCTTCCTGGCATGGCACCCAAACTCTGGACTCCCAAAAGGAAAGCAGGCACTCAGCATAAACCACATTGTCTGTACAAGTAGTTTATTCACATTTAGCCTCTCTTATCACTTAGGGAATGGTGGGACTCTCCTTGAAATCTAAGTTCCCGGATGTCAGCCCAGGGCCCATCTTGCAACCAGGCCTTTCTAAGGACAGCAGTCTCAATCAATCATATTTTCTCTTTTCTGTACAGTGTCTATATTGTAGCTTATTATAGGCAACATTTTGATTTTAAGATTTATCTATCTGTTATGTTTAGTTTATTGAATTTTTATAGTATTCTGTTGATGAACATTTAAGTTGTTCCTTATTTTTCATGGCTGCAAATACTACCACAAGAAACATTCATCTGTGTTCTTGGACACGTACAGATATCTCTGGACTATAATGTATACATATCTTCAACTTTGCTAGGCAGAAGAAGGTGCTCTCCAAATTGTACCTACCTTATAATTTCACTTGCTTCTTTACCTCTTTGCCAATATTTATTAGCCCAATTTTTACTGATCCAGTCAGAATGAGGGGAGGTTTCCCTTGATTACAGTTCTTAAGGAATACATACACCTGGGAAGCAAGAGCGCTTACAGGTAAAAGAGCTGCTGGAAGTAGTGCATATGGGATCAGGGCCAGACAGAAAGACAGAGCAGGGTCTGCTCCTCCCTAACCATGTCCATCTCTGGCAAGGGTGCTCTTGAATAACATTGAAATAGCATCAAAAGAAGTTGCAGATCATGAGCTATAACAATGATTAATCACAAAATACTGCCAGTTTCTGCGTAAAAAATAATCAGAGTTCTTTCCTGTGATTCATACACTACTAAGAAATCCCTGGCTTCCTAGAACTCCAATAAAAACTCTAATATCTAAGCAATCATTCTTAATAGTACTTTTTTTTTTTTTGACTGAGGGACACCAGGAATACGGCCTGATGCTAGGTAGATGTTTTGCATATCTCAGTAAGGATTTCTACAGTGGCTCTCTTCTCTGGATTTCCTGTGACAGGAGGATGGGAGGAGGATGTCCATTCACGGGTTTTACAGATGTTACTGAGCATCTGACGGTGATGTGTCCTCTCTGGGGAGACTCAGTCCAGTAGAGGAGACACTCCTAGTCCAGGGGTAAAGCACACCTAATCAGCAGTACCCAAGCTGTCCTCCCTGGGGATCTGCCTAGGAAACAGAGAAGGTGAAAATGACTGTGGTTTGCAGGAGGACTTCCAACTTAGAGAAGCTTAAACCTAAAAGCGGAACTTAATATGACAATATTAAGGTATGTAAAAGGCTAAACTATGTATCTGCAAAATTTATATGTTGTTTTTCCAACCCCCAGCACCTCAGAATGTGACTGTATTTGTATATAGGATCTTTACAGAGATAATTAAGTTAAAATAGGGTGGGTCCTAATCTAATACAACTGGGGTCATACTGAAGTAGAGATTAGGACACAGAAAGAGCAGAGGTCAGGTGGTGTGAAGCCATAGGGAAAAGACATTCATCTATAAGTCAAGGAGAAAACCTTCATAAGGAACCAATCTTGCTAACATCTTGATTTTGGACATCCAGCCTCCAAAATTGTTAGAAAATAAATTTCTGTTGTTGAAGTGCCCAGTCTTTGGTTCTTCATTATGGCAGCCCTCCGAAATGAATACAGGGTGTATCATTGAGGGACATGAAGACAAGAATGAACTGACTTCAGGGAAGACTTGCAGTGACAGGTATGGGTATGGAAGCAGGAGAGTCCGCGGTACCCATCTACTTTGTTTCTAAGCCCCAGCCCCTTTCTCCTCTTCTCTAGTACACACAGTGGAAACATGTCTATTGAATGCTCAAATTTTTTTAGAGCCTTGATAGATTTACTTACTAAGCCTTGTTGATTGCTCATACCATGACTGAACTATGCATTTACAGGTGACTCACTTACTCTCCACCTCCCAGGGAGCCTGGACCCTGGCTCCCCATTTAGCTCTCTACCTCTGGGCAGCCAGGACCACTCTATTCCAGGTATGCTTGAATCCAGGCTTCTGACCCACTAGTCCTAAATGCCCTATGTTTTATAGGGTGGGCCTTCAGCCACCCAGAGAAAACACTGATATCCTTGACTCAGTTTAAGTTTTAAAATTCCCTAGGGCAGGACTTGAATTAGTTTATCTTGGGCCAACTTAGCTGTGCTGGGGTAACCATGTGAATGATTTGGAGGGGCTACTCTGGAGGCAGGGAAAGGGCCAGAAGTAAGGGAAGCTGCTGAGCTGATCACAACATGGTCTTCTGAGAAGTGGGGATGACTTCCTAGAGGGAGAGGTGTTTTAGCCACAAGCTAAGGACCAGGAGGAATGTATTCAGCATATGTTGTCAAGGAGACTGTTCCCTGTGATTGAAACATGAGATGCACCTGCAAAGTGGAGGGGAGTGAAGAAATGAGGCAGGGCCAGAGCACCCCAGGCCTGGCCTGGGTGTTTTCATCTCTCTTCTCAGAGGATGATTAAAGGGCATTGAGTAGGAGAACAGCACATTCAAGGTCAGATCTCAGCTCCTTGGATCAAGAGCTGAATCAAACAAGGTGCTGGCAAAATATCAGATTTATAGCCACACACAACCTACTAAGTCAGATTTTTTGGGGTGGGATCCAGGAATCTAAATTTTTCACAAGCTCTCCTAGCAATTTGGAGGTACAGTGGGGATTAAGAATTATTGATCAGGTATCTGCCATAGAGTAACTTAGAAGCCGCTGGTAAAGACTTTCTCTGCCCTGACTCTCCTTCACTCTTTGTTGCTTTTGACCTTTTTTCCAAGCAGAACAATGTCTGGGCTATTTTACAAGGCAGGATTAGATTTGGATTATATTTCATAACTATAGGAAGTATGCATACATGCACATGCTTAATACCATTTGCTATGAAACCCTTGAACATCTGCTACATGAAAACAACACTGATTCATGGGGAGAGAAAAATGAAATAAAAACAATCAGCTCAAATAAAATAATAAGAATAGCAGAGCAGTTTGGATTAACAAGGCATTTCAGCAGGTGAATTTGTAGCCTCTGATGTTAAAATCTGGCATGCAAGACCACATTTCAGAGCCCTTTTCTAATTCCCATAAGAGAGGCAGATAGATAGGTCTTTCAGGTGGAATGAGAACACATCTGACTTTGCTGGGATGCAGTATTCACTGTCAGATCTCCTGTGTACATGACAATGTTTGCATTAAGGCTGATGAGGGTACAGAGAGAGTCATTCATGATGCATAGCACAATGTGGTGCTGAACAATAGATCACCTGATGGGCTTTGCTTCCTTATACAGACATGAGGCACATGTATCCATAATTTATGTTCTAACCAAGGGCTCTCTCTAAAGGGGAGGTGATCAGGACTTGGGCAATGATGTAAGGAGGGTCCTGGCAGTGGCATCTTGATGATATAGGACATGAGACCACTACAAGGCAGGTGAGAATGTGTAAAGGAGAAGCTATTGCCATTTTCCGGACTGGCTCTCATCCATCTTTGGAGGGTGGTGTCATCTTTCACTGAACCAGAAACTGCTTTCAATCCACACTCTGCTTGTCTGTGGCTGTGTGTTGAGCATGAATCAGCTCAGTGCATTCCTTGGACCATTTCCACTCCTTATCCAACGAATATTGCAAATAGGTTAAGGAGTGGGGCTACACCAACTCTGCCTGGTGGTTGTGACTTCCCTCAGACATCTTTGCAGCATTTAGTAATGGGTGCTCTGGAACTATAGAATAATTATTATTACTATGAGAGAGAGAGAGAGAGAGAGAGAGAGAGAGAGAGAGAGAGAGAGAGACATGAATGTGAGAGAGAAACATTCATAGGTTGCCTCCCATATGAGCTCCAACTGGGGATCAAACCTACAACATTTTGGTGTATGTAAACCTCTGGCGTATGGGGCAATGTTCCAACCAACTGAGCAACCCTGTGAGGGCATTATTACTGTTATTTTAACTAATTCTGGACATCAGGGAATTGTGTCAGATGTTGTTGATATCAGAACCAAAAGCTTCTTCTCATAAAGAGAAAGCTTAACTGCACCAAAATACTTACTTTCTAAGCTGCCCTATCCCTTAGGGTTAGTGAGAGTTCTTAGGTTCAGACTTTGCTTCTCTAGAAAAATACGTTGCCAGTAAGAAGACATTTATTCAAAAATTAGTCATTGAACAGATATGGCACTGGGCCCTTGGATAGAATGATAAGCAAATAAGGGGTGGTCCCTGCCATCTTGGAGATCACTTTGATGTGAAGACAGTCATTAATCAAAGAATCACACTGATGACTATGTTAGATATGTTTTTTGAAGAAACAGAAGACACTGCATAAAGAACATGGAGCATGAGGAGAAGGTCACTTGTTGAGATGTCTACACTTTGGAAATGGATTGGCTTGAGAGGCCACAGTGGATTCAGGAAGACCAATTAGGTGAAAGACAAGGCTCCCCTGGACCAGTGGGGTGTGTGGCAATGGTGAGGAATGAGTTTATTTAAGAAATATTTAGGAGATGAGACAGACAGAAGGTGGTGCTGAGTTGACACTGGGAGAGGAGAGGAGGATGCAAGGATCGTGTTAAGGCTATGACTTTGGCAGTAGGTGGGTGGGAACATTTGGGGACCACATTTGTGGTGGAGAGATATGGGTGGAGATGATGAGTACAGTATGTGCTGTGAAGAGCTCGAGATTGTGTTGAGACATCCAAGTGCAGATACTGAGCAAGCCCTTGGATATGAATGTCTAAAGCTCTGTAGGAGGTCTGCACCTAAAAATACACCTGAGGATCTTTGGGGGATGACACTACCATGCATAAAGTTGCCTACAGAGAGAGTCTGCATCATCTTATCATCAACATATTAATGTTTTTAGTTACTAGTTCTATTGGATCCAGAATATCTGTCAATGAGAACCTAAAGAGAAGAGTGAAGTGGTCAATTTGTATTTCTTAAAGGTCACTCTGACTGCTTTGTGGTGAGTATATTGAGGGTTGTCAGTGGAGCAGAGAAACTGGATGATTCTATTTTGATAATTCAGGTGAGAGATGGGGTAAGTTGGGACTCTTGGAAAAAGTGGTAATTGTGAGAAGGGGATAGCTTTGGGTTATTTATGTCTTGTAGGTGGAGCTAATGAGATTTGCTGAAGAGTTGGATGTGGGATATGACAAAAAGGTAGAAATCAATAATAATTCTTAATGTCTTTGTCTGAGCAACTGGAACTATGGTGTTCCAATGTACAAAGTGGGGGATACTGGAGGAGCATCAGGCTTTGTGTGTGCCATGCTTGAGGTTCCTAATAGAACATGATATACCCCTCTCTCCCTCAAGTAGAGACTCTCAAGGAGAGGGTTAGCTACTGGACTCTGTTGCTAAGGATTAAGGGTAGAGTCATTGGGAAGCTTAGGACATAGAATGCATCTGAGGGAAAAAGAGGGTGCCAAACATTGGTACATAGGAGCTGAAGCCACCTTCGGGACAGAGAGAGGACACTGGGTCGCAGGTTGTATTTCTCTCTCACTTCTTCCTGACTGCACACACACACAGGATTATTCATTTAAATTGAGGTTGAAATGACTGCAAAGGAGACTCAAATGTTTCCATTAAGCCTGTTAGTTCCTCCGTCCTTTGTCCTTTTATAGCATCTGAGAGGGAGGGGAAAGAGTGAGGAGAGGACTGGCCTTGTCATTATCATCAGCACAAGAGGGAGTGGAAACTTCTTGCTCTGTGTCATGTCCCTGCCTCCTTATTCAGCTGTTAAAGGAGCTGTTTGATCTTTGAAAATTCTGGAGCTGGTTAAGATGCAGTCCAAATGACTTTCTTTTTATGCTTTTAACGTGCTGCTTGTTGGCTGCCATGGCCACCGGCTTTGCCAAGGAGCCTTTTTGACATTATCTCAAGAAATATTCTATGGACCACCCACTCACCTACTCATATTGTCTTGACAACCCGGTTGATTTTGTCCAGAGACCTCTGGATTTTATTTTATTATTTATTTATTTATTTTTATTTTTTTAAAAATAAATCTTTATTCAGATTATTACAATTGTTTCTCTTTTTTTCCCCCATAGCTCCTCTCCACCCGGTTCCCACCCCACCTTCTGCCCTTACCTCCCCCCTCACTGTCCTCATCCATGGGTGTATGATTTTTGTCCAGTCTCTTCCTGAACCCCTCCATACCCCTTTACCCCTAATAATTATCAGTCCACTCCCTTTCTATGCCCCTGATTCTGTTATATTCACCAGATTATTCTGTTCCTCAGGTTTTTAATTCACTTGATTTTTAGGTTCACTTGTTGATAGATATGTATTTGTTGTTCATAATTTTTATCTTTACTTTTTTCTTCTTCCTCTTCTTTAAGAATACCTTTCAGCATTTCATATAATATTGGTTTGGTGGTGATGAACTCCTTGAGCTTTTTCTTATCTGTGAAGCTCTTTATCTGCCCTTCAATTCTGAATGATAGCTTTGCTGGGTAGAGTAATCTTGGTTGTAGGTTCTTGCTATTTATCACTTTGAATATTTCTTGCCACTCCCCTCTGGCCTGCATAGTTTCTGTTGAGAAATCAGCTGACAATCATACGGGTGCTCCCTTGTAGGTAACTAACTGTTTTTCTCTTGCTGCTTTTAATATTCTCTCTTTGTCTTTTGCTCTTGGCATTTTAATTATGATGTGTCTTGGTGTGGTCCTCTTTGGATTCCTTTTGTTTGGGGTTCTGTGTGCTTCTTGGACTTGTAAGTCTATTTCTTTCACCAGGTGGGGGAAGTTTTCTGTCATTATTTCTTCAAATAGGTTTTCAGTATCTTGCTCTCTCTCTTCTTCTGGCACCCCCATAATTCTGATGTTGGTACGCTTGAAGTTGTCCCAGAGTCTTCTTATACTATCTTCAACTTTTTGGATTTTTTTTTCTTTTTGCTTTTTGGGTTGAGTGTTTTTTGCTTCTTTGTATTTCAATTCTTTGACTTGATTCTTGTGTTCCTCTTGTCTGTTTTTGGGTCTCTGTATAATATTTTTTATTTCAGTCAGTGTATGTTTAATTTCTAGTTGGTCCTTTTTCATATCTTCGAGGGTCTCGTTATATTTATCGGCCTTTTCTAGGATATTCTTGAAAAGCCTTATAACCGTGGTTTTGAATTCTATATCCAGTCGTTTGTTTTCCTCCATTTCTTTCGTTTGTGATCTGTTTCTTTGACGCCGCATTTTCATTGCTTCCCTGAGTTGGTAGGGTAGATTTGTGTGCTAGGTTTCCTATATGGCCCAGTGGGTCGGCCTCCCCAGTTAACCTGAGGTGGACACTCTTGGTGCACCCCTTTGTGGACTGTGTGGACAGCCTTGTTGTAGTTAAGTCTTGATTGTTGTTGGTATCACTGGGAGGAATTGACCTCCAGGCCAGTTGGCTGTAAGGATCAGCTGTGTCTACACTGGGAGAAGTTCGGTGCTGGAGACAGCCTTATAGGATTAGACTTGCCAAATTTCAATAGCCTCTGTGCTCAGCTTGGATGGGGTGGAGTCTCAGGGCGGAGCAGACAGTCTTGGCTTCCAGTCAGCCTTGCCCTTGCGCGCGTGTGCGCCTGCAGACCTCTGCCTTCCCCGACTCCCGAGTCTCTGCCCGAGAGTCCAGATTCCCCCCAGTAAGAGCGTGGGTCCCCAGGGGCTTGCCTGGAACTGGGGTTCAGTGCAGTCAGAACTGGGGTTCAGTGCAGTCAGGTGCTTCCGACTCCCTTCTGCTAGGGAAAGCCTGTGGCAACCTCCGCAGCCTTTGTGCACACTGGCGCGCGTGTCTCCAGAACCCTGCCCACCGGGGCTCCCCCGGGTCTCCCCCGGGTCTCCGAGTCTCCGGGTACCTTTCTCTCTACCTGACAGTCCAGACACCCCCTGTATGAGCCTGGGTCCACAGGGTTTCGCCCGGGACGGGTTCAGTGCAGTCAGAACTGGGGTTCAGTGTGGTCGGGGGCTTCCTTCCCCCTTCCGCCAGAGAAAGTCAGCCAGGCTCTCAGTCACCCTTCCTCTCTGCGCGCACAAAGACCCTTTGCCGTACCTCCAATTCTCTGTGAGCTTTTCTCTTTCCTTCTAGTTGTAAAATTTTCACTCAGCCAGCTTTCCTGTGGTTCTGGATGGTGTCCATTCTGTCTTTTAGTTGTAGTTTTGAAATTGTTGTGAGAGGCAGTAGTTTAGGTGTTTACCTATGCCGCCATCTTGGTTTCTCCCCAGAGACCTCTGGATTTTAACCACAGGATCCAAGCGGCGGAGGGAGGCTCTGGGGAAAATTCATAGAGGTAGCCAGAATGTTCCCTAAGCTGTTTCTCTTCTGTTTTAAAGGAACTTACTGCACATGTTCAGCCTTGATCTCCTTTCTGGATCAAGGGGTTTTCTGTGGTGGGTACAAATGTAGTCACTTGCAGCCCATATTTACTGTAAGAGATCTCTTAGCTCTCAGGACAACCAAGATATAGAGATGGCAGGAGCAGCCTGTTACTTCCCTGGTCAACTGTTGGCTGAGTTTTAATGGTTGGGTTCCTGGATGTTAGATTTCTCTCATGTTGTGATATAACCTTCCCAGAGGCCCAGCTGCCTTAACCCTCTTTCAGGGAGCCAGGCTGGGCTCATTGTACATTAAATAAAAATGTACTAGAATGTATCTGTTCCCAGAAAATGGTTGACAGTTTCCAGTTCCATAACATTTCCAGGGGATGAGCCTAAATTCGATATCTCTTTCCCATTAAGAAATGAAATGACAGCCATGAGACTGGCACATACTGCCTATAAGAGTCTTCCATGGGTGGCCAGGGTAGGGTGCCCCATTGCTCAGGTGTGGCTGGTGCAGGGCGTCTGGGGCAAACCTTGAGTGCAGGTATCAAGGTTGGGCGCTGGTCTCTCCAGGATCCAAAGAGTCTGCAGTCATAAGTCTCTGGGCTGGGTGTTCTCTGATTGCCTCTGGGTGAAGCGCTCCCCCCCGCCTCTCTTTGGGTCTGCCATGTGGGTGTCCAGCAGCCCAAGGCCACTGAAGAAGGGGAGAGTGAGTCCCTAGCTTTGCTCTTGGCCCAGATGTCCAGGGCCCTGTGCAGCATCCAGGTTGAGGATTGTTAACATACAAGTAAGGATAAAATGGGGTATTTCTGCCAGTTTCTAGTTTTGATCTAAACCTAATTCCAAGTCACTGGACTATTTATAACCATTTTTTTAAACATTCAGGCATTTCACTCCTTCCCCTCCCACTCCTCTTTTTCCTTTTCTTTCTCCTTTTCCTCCTCCTTCTGTGGAATCATTTAACTAATTTCTCTGACCATGAATTCATCTATAGCATTTTTGGAATAAAGTCTTGTGGTATTTAGATCATCAGGAGCTGGGCAACATAAACCAAATCAGTCTTGATTTCTGCTTTATATTTGGGGTACTTTTTTTTCCTGTAATCCTTACCTCTTATTGATTTGAAACCAATGGTGTGATCCTTAATTTGTAAGTTCCCTACTTCAACATTACTTCACTAATTTAATACTCTGTGACCAAATATTCCTCCTGGGAAGAATTTTCCTAAAGGTCATTAACACAATGTTACCAAAAGTCATTTTAGAAATCAAATTTATTTCCATTGTTATAAATCTTAATTTTGATTCCCACAAGGGCTTCCTGGAAATCTTTTATGGTCTGTTTCAAAATCAATTCGATAAGATTTGACATATTTTTTCAAAGAGCCTCAGAATAACAGGGCCAAAGCCTTGTTTGGTATTGTTGCCATTAAAGTACCTGACTGTCCCAACAGAAATATATATATTTTTTACATTATGTTCATTTACTTTCTGGATTAATTTTATGGTAGAAGAAACTGACTGCTGATTTCTTCTGGGAAACACATAAGGAGGCCAGATTTTAATATATTCCTTCACTCTGCCAAGGAAACTTCGCAAAGTCTCAGCTCTGTGAGTATATATAACCCAGATCTGGGAATTCATTTGTGGAGTAGTCTAAATTCAATCCTTTAGAGCAAACCCTAAAGTCCCTGTACATACAGAATGTCCACTGGAGTTTAAATTAGTTGATAAATCACTGCATCTTTATGTTTCAAATGATGGTGGTGCATGGTTTGTCTGTAATTCCTAAGGGAGTCCACGATGAATGGCTATTTTTAACGAAAAGGTTTACATCAGTCATGAATTCCTTGCCTATTTATCTCTCAGTTGTGAGTAAAAAATAGATATTAATATACCTGCTGGCCAGAGAGATGACCCAATCCTTGCAGCAGCTAAAGAAATGACAATTTAGCTGCCAGAGGCTGCAGACAGCAATTAAACTGGTTTCTGGGAGGCCTAATTCTTAATAAAGAGCCCGAGGTGCAATGCATAGCCTGCTCAGTTGTGAGCATTCCCAGCAAGTCTCCTGGGACATTCTGCCCAGCTACTTTAGGGAGACCCCTTGCTCTGAATGGGCTGATTCTGTCCAACCTTAATCATTGTGTCGTACATGTCTGTGTTCTTGGTTTTAACATGAACTAATCCTGCATTGCTTTCTCATCCAATAAATACTCTAATAACAATAGAAAAATTACAACAGGAAGCACTGGTGTCACATATGACTTAGCCAGTGCTGATAGGAAGTGGGTGGAAGTTATTCCTGAACCTCTGACTTACATCCTGAACTCCTAAGCTCCAGTATCACATGCCCCAGAGTGTATCCTTTCCCCACTGATTGGATTGCAGCTGGTGAAGCCACAAGATGGAAAGACTCTGGGTTCCTGCATGAGCTTGTGGAGCAGAGCAGTTCTGCCTGCCCAGGACTGAACACAATGTATGTGACTGGTTAAAGAGAAACTTCTTTGTAAAAGCACTTCATTTTAAGGTGAGAACCTATTAACAGGCACTCTAATGATCACACTGTATTAGTTCCTAAAGCTTTCATAAGAAACTGAGTGGCTTATACAAACAGAAATTTATTATCTCATTGGTCTGGAGGCTAAAAGTGTGAAATCAAGGTATCAGCATGGCCATGACATTCTGAAGCCTTTAGGGGAATCTTCCTTGCCTCTTTACAGTTTCTGGTGGTCTGCTGGCAATCTCTGGCACTCCTTGGCTTGTAGCTGTATCACCAATCTTCCATCTTCACATGGTGTGTCTTTCCTTTATATATGTCTGCCTCTTTCTCCAAATTCTCCTTTTTATAAGGACACCAGTCATACTGGTTTGGAGCCCACCCTTATGATTTCATCTTAGTTTCATTCCCTCTGTAAAGAGGCCATTTCCAAATAAGGTTACATTTTGAGGTACTGGAGGTTGGGACTTCAATGTGCCTTTTTGGGAGATACAATTCAACCCATAATGCACATCAGTGTTTACTGAGGACTTATTGTAAACATTGTAAGCATCTTTCCAAGCCTCTACACAGATTACCTTATTTAATTATCACAGTAACTTTATGAAGGAAGTACTGCTGTTCTTGCTTCATAAGATGATGAAACAGGCGTGTAGAAATAGGAGAGAACTTGCTACAGGCCACACGGAGGCTAGGGTTACTGGGTATATGGACAAGTCTGAATCTAGATCCCATCTTGTGTCTAAAATCCTTGGCCATTGGGAAGAAGAGGAACAATGGATGAGTCTGTCTCTGGGAATCTTAGCCCCACCAAGCACTCCCCAGATGACTTCAGATGTGGGACTATTTTGATCCGAGAAGTCGCAGAGAGATTCCAATACCAGGATGACAACATCAGTGCGTGGACTAGGAGTTCATGGGTCAGTCTTTTGGGAGCCCAAGGCAGGTCACAGCGAAGTTTTTGGAATTCAGAAGCTGCTGCTTCCTGTGTCTGTGGGATTTACTTTGTGAGTGTTGGACTCTTATATGAAATCTGGTCCTTCCTTGTGGCTGTCTTGGTTTCTCTGGGAACTTCACTTTCTGTTTTTGCATAACATCTGTGGATTACTAAAGGGCCAGAGTTCAGCTTCAGTGTGGGAATCCGGGCTCCTCTATGTTGGTCATGGAGCTATTTATTTGGAGGTGAGCATACCATATGAGGTGTAGTGTAGGGGATGGCTGCAGAGTTCTTTTGGAGCTGGATAATGGAGAACCAATTGGCCAATGAGCAGCTATGCCATTTTGGGGCAAGATACAGACCCTATGTTCTTGAAGTTACTTGATATATTAGAGATACTTAAGAGTTCAGCTGTCCCAGAAAAAACACTATAATATAACATCTACTGATTAAGGTCTAAGGAAAGTGCTTGTCCCAGCTCAGCCTTGTTTAGACTGATGGTATTCTACCATATTCCTAGATCCTGAAAGCTAGCCTTAAATTTCCCTTGCCCCTCCCCACCCACACCCTTACCATCTTTCAGCCAATAGGCTTTGGAAAGCAATTTTAATTGCAAATGACATCAGATCTAAATCAGGAAAGCAGCTTCCTTGTAATCAATCACTCCAGTTCACTGCTTTATGTGCCTACTAGCAAAAAATAGATTCAGTCAATTTAATAAGATGGCCTGGCCAATGCGTTAGGAAGACCTATGAGCACCTCACCCAGTGAGCAACAGACTGGGCTCAGGAACAGCCAGCACCTGCGGTGTGGCTGGGAGTTCCTGCGGCTTCTGGGAGGTGCTGTTTGTGGCCATGGGTTTCCGACTGACATTTCTTGTTTACAAGGTGACCCCTGAGCACAGAACCTTTTAATTAGCCCACAGATACAGTACATTTTGTGTGGGTGACTGTCGGTTTCTTTGCCTTCTGAGGCCCTCTGTTGCCATGGCAACATTCTCCTAACAATGGCTTAGGCTGCTGAAGGGAAAGAAGCAGAGAGGCAGGCAGCCCAGTGCCAGCTCCCAGCCAGATAGTAAATATTCATGATAAGACTGTGAGGTTAGAAACTGCATTGTCAATGGGTTTTATTATTCACGGTCAGCATTACTCTGCTGGGGGTGAAAAAAGGAAGCTAGTTTGTCTTAAGGTTAAAACAAGGAAGCTAAAGTATCAAACTCTAGAAAATTCCCTGGGAAGTGTGAACACTCCTCACAGTTGAGGTTTGACTTAATTAATGTCCAATCTTTCTATGGAGGTAGAAGGAATATAGGGATATCTTTATTAACTGGTAATGTTACTGTAATAGCACCTTGTCCAGTCCATTTGTTTAATAATACTGGGTCACAAGGAAATGGGATTAAAACTTGAGACAGTCAATGTGTAATTAATAGTCTTCTGAGTAGCCTCAGAGCCCCTGGTCTCATAACATGCTTCTACTTTCCTGTGAGACACATTTGGATGAGCCAACCTGAGGTGCTCTGTCTATGACACAGATGTCTGCCCTCTGAGGCACTCATCCTTTGGAGAGTTCCACAAAAGAAGAAATGGGTACGGGCACAGGCAACTTCAAGTAAAACCTGAATGTTGTTTTGAGCACTTTTCCCCAGGAGCTTGACCCCAGAAGTCTGAGTTCCCAGGAGCTAGGGAGATGGTTGCTAAAGGTAACACCTCTTTCTGGTACTCACCTTTTCTTCCCTTTTACCAGTTCAATTGGGCCTGAGCTGTGTCCTCTTCAGGGGCTTGTGCTCACCTGATGGTCAGATTTGGATAGAAACAACAGTGCTCTGGTTTTGGTCCATTTCCTCCTCTTCTGGTCACTTGGGTCTTGGTTGCCCAGAGGCCCATCAGGTGTGCTTGGTCTCATTGCTGGTTGGCAGGCCTGGGCTAGTGCATATTGCTGGGCAGAGGGTGAGAAACAGGACTCATTTCCCCCTAATGATTTAGTCCTACAAGGGGACCATGGATTGATAATCAGATCCTTACTTAGATCCTTGTTGGAAACTCATTCCATAATAATGGGGCTGCTTCAAGATAGCGGGAAGACTTGCCATATTGGTACGTACAAAAGTATTTCATTAAGTATTAAATAACTGTTGTAAGTGTATTACCTGCAGCTTACTAGATTATTTAATTCAGCCTGTTGAGGAATTAATTACTATTTAATCAGTGCTGTCATTTAGAGGACAGGCACAATCACTGAGGTTCTGTGCTAGTAATACACATTATTGTTTTTCCTTTTAGTCTGATGTGGTCTAACAGCTGGAGGCTGCGTTCCCATCAGCACGCTGAATCCTTCAAATCCAGATGGATGTGGGCTGGTGTCAACAGGGTACCAGCAGGGGCCATTCTTACTGTGCATCTCTGCAGGTCACAGGGACATAGCCAGCCTCGGTGCCATCTAGCTTTGACAGTGAATGTCACAGTAAAAGCTAGCTCTCAGTTGGTCAAGACTATAGGAGGTAGAAAACCAAAGCCATATTTTAAAATTTCCAGTGGGCCAGTATTGCTTGAAGGAGAGGTCTAAAAAATTTTAAAACTTCTGTTCTGTGAAAGAAACATCAAGAAAATAAGAAGACAAGCCACACACTGGGAGAAAATACTTGCAGAAGACACAGCTGATAACTGTTTTTCAAAATAAACAAAGAACTCTTAAAATTCAACAGTAAGAAAATTAACATCTTGATTTAAAAATGTACAAAAGACTTGAACCTCACCAAAGAAGATACACAGATGGCTAATAAGTATGTGAAAAGATGCTCCACATCCTATATTATCAGGGAAATGTAAACTGAAAACACAATGAGATATCCCTACAACCTATTAGATGCCCCAAACCTAGAACACTGACAAAACCAAATGCTGAGAAGGGGTGGAGCAACAGGAACATTCATTCTTTGCTGGTGGGGATGCGAAATGGTGCAGCCACTTTGGAAGATTGTTTGGTGGTTTTTTTACAAAACTAAACATACTCTTATTCTACGTTCCAGCAGTTGAGGTCCTTGGTATACACCCAAAGAATTTGAAAATTCATGTTCACACAAAAATCTGCACACAAACATTTATAGCAATTTTATTCATAATTGTGAAAAGTTGGAAGCAACCAGGGTGTCCTTCTGTAGGTGATAGATAAACTGTGGTCTATCCAGACAATGGAATATTACTCAACACTAAAAAGACATGAGCTATCAAGCCATGAAAACAGGGAGGAAACTTCAATGTATGTTACTAAGTGAGAGAAGCCAGTCTAAAAGGGCTGCATACTGTGTAATTCCAACTATTTGACATCCAGGAAAAGGCAAAATTATGGAGACAGTGGTTTCCAGGTGTTTGGTGCGGGGAGAGATGAATAGGCTGAGCACAGAGGATTTTTAGGACAAGGAAACTACACTATATGACATGTCATTATACATTTTTACATGTCATTATATATTTTTCCAAACCCATAGAAGGTACAATATCGTGAGTGAACCCTAATGTAAACTATGGCCTCTGGTTGATAAGATGAGTTATTGTAGCTTCATTATTGTAATAAATGTACTCTGGTAGGAGATGTTGATGGAGGGAAAGGCTGTGCATGTGTGAGGGCAAGGGTATATGGGAAATCTCTGTACTTTCCACACAGTTTTTCTGTGAACCTAAACCTGCTCTTAAAAACAAAGTTTATTCATTAAAAAAAAGATAATATACAGAGAAAAGGCATGCAATTGAGCAAAAAGTACAAGAGACACTTCAAGATTACTGGAGAGTCATCTGCTTTACTAGTGTGTAGCTGAAATTGGTGGCTCTTTACAAACAGCTGACCAAGGCTTTGATTAATTGTATAAGATGGATGTACATATAGGTGAGGACTGAACTGGGAAGCCAGCCTTTTCATCTTCTTGCAAGGCTGTTGGGAAAAATGAGAATGCTGGCTGCGTGCTCCGGTCAGATCATGACAGAGTGTTCAAGTGTTCTTGGGTTCTGCTGGTCAGCAGGATTTTAGAGAGAGATTACTGTGAAACTCCAAACTCTAAGAGAGGAGTGCATCTGGGACATCTTTTCTCATGGGTATTGAATGGTTTCTCCTGTGACTGGTGTGAGCAGCTGACAATAAACCAAATGACACATAGGAAGTGCTTAGAAAGCATTTCCTTTGCAAAGATTTCAATTACATTCAATATGTGGCATTCTCAATTAACCTTATTATAAAGGCTATTATTGAGTGCTTCATATGTGCCAGGGATACTTAATTTTTATACTAAGTCTGGGGGAAAGTTTCATCCTCACTTATACATGAGGAAAGGAGGCTCAAAGTGGTTAAGTGACTTTCCCAAGGTCTCATATACAGTGAGATTCCAACTCTCGTTTGGCTAACTCCTAGGCTGGTGTTATTTTCAGCATGCCTCATGTGCTATTCATCCTGTTCTGACTCAGCCAGGGACATTCCAGCTCAGCTACCCAGCATTCTTTAAGCCATCTGTCCAATTTCACTGATCATCTTCCAGAATGGCCTGCTTTAGTGATGAGAAGTCTATGTGTTGATGACACAAGTGGGATGGAGCCAAACGTAGTAGTTAAGTCTCTTTTACCTTCACCCGAGAGGCTCCACGTGTTGCTAGTGCTTATTCTTGCTCCATTTCTTGGTGCATCCAACTTCCAATTCAGGACATCTTAGGATTCTAACAACCCCACAGTACTTGCCAACATGCAGAACTTCAGTCATTCCCCCTGCTACGCCCCTCCCCCCCCACACATGCCAGGAATGCTAGAATCTTGGAATTCAAATCACTCCAAACATGAGACCTCCATCACTCAGGCTCTACGCCACTCTTCTGAAGCCAAAGAATCGAATTCCTCCCTCAACAGCCCATGGTCTGGTCAGCAGCTCTGAGTGTGGAGAAGCTCTTCCTAGGGTCAGCTAAAACTCTCTTGTGTGTAATTTCCTCTTGTCAGTGGCTCTTCTATTTTTATAATCACACAGAATACTGCTGCTCCCCATGACATAGCAGCTGATAGATTTGGGTGATGGGGTTTGAGAGCCCCTTGTCAGGCTTTTTAGCTATTACCCATAGACTGAGGTGAACATACCACCATCCTCACCGAGCCTTGAATTAACAGAATTTTGGTGAACATGGACAAGCCTAAGTACCCTTTGTACAAGTTTGCTTGGAGTCTTGCCATTTAGATTTACAGTACGGACAGGAGGAAAGCACAGATTCAAGGAAGCAGAGCCAAATTCAAGGTCATCTTTAAACCAAGAAGTTATCCTGGCCTCCTCTGCCGGTTTGTCCCCTTGGCCCAGACCCTCCTAAGTTCTAGGCCTGCTTCATTTCTTGCTTTCTATCTCTGCCCTTTGCACCCCACTGGGAAATACTTCACACTCGCAACCTTGATAGGAAGTAAGTGCACAGGATGACAATTCATGAAGACAGCAAAAATATAAAAAAGTACCTTATGCTCAATTCCACATTTTTAAGGGAATTCAACAAATTACATAGTATTTCCACTATAATATCAAGGTGCAGAAATGCTGTGTTTATTGTGTTGGGAATTAAATAAATCAAATGTCTCCCATTTTCTCTCACTCTACCCCATTTACCTCTAAGCTGTGAAGAAATGTGAAATAATTATATTTTTATTAGGGAATTAATTGTTTGTTGTTTTTTTAAGATATATTTTTATTTTATTTCACAAAGCATGTTCTGGAATATAGGAAAGAAAGTCATATCTACTTGAGATTCCTCTTTAACATAGGGTGTGACTTGATCTGGGAATTTGTAGGTACAATGATACATTTAAAGGTTTCATTCACTTCCTCCCCACCCCCTGAGGATGACTATCTGGTATCTGAATGTCACTTCTGACTTGGATGTAAGAAAAAAGCCCTTTCTTTAACCAGAAAAATAAATAGCTGAATCATTCCTCACCTCTAATTCTAATTCATTGAAATCATGGTATTTACATTACCTGACATCTTTTTATTACTCTTTACCCATAAGATGAACGAGATTGCTGCCTTTGTACCATGGAAGCCTTATGTCTTATTAGATTTGAATTCCAGATTAGATGACAAGATGGGTGCAGATTATCATAAATGCAAGTCATAAGTGCACAGGAAAAGATCTTAACAGGGGCAGGATTTGTGGTGTTGCTTTGATGCAATTTAATTTCAAGATTCAAATACTGGTATTTTCTGAAAAGTTCAGAAGAAGAGGCTTGCTGCACCGGGACTGCAGAAAGCATAAATTAGCAGGGGGAAGTGCACAGGCAGGACCATTTTGGATGTATGGTAATCTGTATTTCAGCATTTATAGTTGTCTCATATAAATGAGGGGCAATTTCAATTCTGCCATCACTGCAAGAAAGGCTGACATGTTTTGGCATCTTCATTTAAAATGGTGCAAGCTGTGTTCAACAGGAGTTTTTACACTAGATTTGCTAATCTATCATAATGAGAATCTATAATGCGAAGGGAGTTTCGGGTTTTGTAGCTGGGCAGAGGGTGCAGTGAAATTGAGAATACATTTTTCTGGCACAGAGCACAAATTATGATCTCCATAATAGGCTGTAGTTCCCTGTAAAATGCTTCCTATTTATTGAAAGTGAATGTTAAATTGTTAACGGTGTATTCCTCTGCATTTCTCAAGTTATTATTTTATGGCAGGAAATGAAATATGGATTGCAATCATAAAAGCCTTTATACTCACCATCAATTCAAAACAGTTTGCTGCAGCAAGGTGTGAATTAGGTGGGCATAGCGTGGACCCAGTAATCCCAAAGCCCAAAGTTGCAGACAACCTGTTGATTGTAGTAGCCCTTGGGCCAGGTCACCAGCCCATGACATGCTTGCTGAACCTGGCTCAGGGGGCTGGGCACACACATGATGGCCATGTCCTATGTAATGCAGTTGAACTTTGTGTAACAGCTGGTGGAGGTGGGTGAGCATGTGTGTGTGCATGCTTGGTCACATGTCCTATGTATGACAAGCCTGTGATTCATGTTTAATTTTTGGCTCTGCAGTTTCCATGACACCTTTGTGATGCTCTTGTCTCCATGGGGACGAGCTACATCTCTACGATCACTAGTCTGAACCCTAGAACACACACCCAAGCTGCACAGATGTGCACCTGAGTGTGAAGGGGAGTTTTGGTAAATGACAGTGAGTTCAGGAAGAAGGAAGTGGCAAGATTGCTAGGGTAGCCCCAAGAGTGCAACAGAAGGGTAATGTTGGTGGTAACTGGTGAAGCTCTTCCATGCATGTGGCCCATCCAAGCCTATTGAATTCCTATAAAGTCATGGATTAGTTTCCTAGGGCTGCTATACACAGTAACACAATAGAAAGTTATTGTCTCAAGTTCTGAAGGCTGGAAATCCAAAATTGAGGAGTCAGTGGGGAAGAGCCTCTGAAGCTCTAGGGAAGACTATCCTTCCTTGCCTCTTCAGTTTCTGGTGTTTACTGGTGATCCTTGGTGTTCTTTACTGTGGCAGCAAAACTCCAGTCTCTGCCTGAGTCTTCACATTGTGTTCTCAGTGTGTGTTTGTGTGTCCAAGTTTCTTATAGAGAAATAAGTCATTGAGTTAGGGCCTACTCTAATCCACTATGACCTCATCTTAACTTGATTTCAATGACCTCCCCCTCCCATTGATGCATCTATTATTATCCTTGGATCTTATCCCTGCTATAGGTTGAAATTGTAGGACTCCAAGCCAAAAAAAAGTTAACAGCTTTATTGAGGTGTAATTAACATACAATAAACTGCATGTACTTAATGTATACAATACACATTTTTATGAGTTTGGACATATACAAATATCCTTGTTATCATCACACAAATCAGGGTAATAGACATATCCACCACCTCCAAAATTTTTCTTGTGTTCTACCTATTTTTTTGTGGTAACACTTAACATAAAATCCACTCTCTTAACTAATGTTTTAAGTGCACAATATCTTGTTGCTAACTCTAGGTGGTTTGTTGTACAGCAGATCTAGAACTTAGTCATCTTGTGTTACTGAAACTACATCAATTGAACAGCTTCCCATTTCCCAACCCCTGATAACTGTTATAGTCTCTGCTTTGTAAATTTGACTACTTTATATATCTCATATAAGTGAAATCGTGCAGTATTTGTCCTGTTACTAGTTTATTTCACTTAGCATAATATCCCTCAGCTCATCCATGTTGTCACAAATAACAGAATTTTTTTTATAAGGCCCAATAACAACCCATTGTATATACCACATTTTATTTTCATTTATTTGTTAATGGACACTTGGGTTGTTTCCATATCTTGGCTACCGCGAATAGTGCTGTAATGAACATGAAAGTGTGGCTATCTCTTTGAGATCTTGATTTAATTTTTTTGTTGTTGTTTATATCCAGAAGGCCAATGGAACAGAATAGGGAGCCCATAAAAAACACATATATAGTCAACTGATTTTCAACAATGGTGAAAGAATACACAGTGAGGAAAGGATAATCTCTTAAAAAATTTGCTGGGAAAGCTGGATATACACATGTAAAAGAATAAAATTGAATTCTTATTTTACACTATACAAAACAATCAATTCAAATGGATTAAAGATTTAAATGCAAGACCTGAAACTGTAAAATTCTTAGAAGAAAATAAAGGAGAAAAGCTTCATGACATTGGGCTTGGTATTGATTTTTTGGGTATGACACAAAAAGCACAAGCAACAAAAGCAAAATTAACAAGTGCAACTACATCAAACTAAAAAGCTTCTAGACAGCAAAGGAAACCATCAACAGAGTAAAAAAGCAACCTACATATGCACATAATGGGAGAACTTATTTAAAAACCATACATGAAAAACACACAAAGAACTCCTACAAGTCAATAGCAAAAAACAAGCAAACAAAATCTGATTTTTATTTAAAATGGGCAAAGGACTTTAATAAACATCCTCCAGGTAAGACATATAACAAGCCATCAAGTATATGAAAAGATGCTCATCATTACTAAACATTAGGGAAGTGTAAATCAAAATCACAATGAGCTATTACCTTATACCTGTTATGATAGCTATTATTAAATAAACAATATTGATGAGGATGTAGAGAAATTAGAACCCTTGTACACTGTTGGTTAATGTAAAATGGTGCAGTCTTTATAGAAAACAGTATAGAGATTCTTTAAAATACTAAAAGTAGAACTGCCATATAATGCAAACAAAATTGAGAAAATTATTCTTTATCTTGTTTATTTTCACCAAAATTGTACATAGAACAAGACTCTACTTCCAAATAAGGTCAAATGCACAAATTCCAGGAAGACATGAATTTTGAAGGGATATTCTTCAACCCAGTACAGGCCACATACCTAGTTCTTGCCAATTGGCTGCAATGGTATTAATGGTGATGATGATGGTGATGATAATGGTGATGACAATGAAAATTTTGATGATGATGATGATGATGATGGCTATGATTATATGGTATTAACTAGAGGCCTGGTGCAGGAAATTTGTGCATGGGGGAGGTCCCTCAGCCCAGCCTGCACCCTCTCCAATCCGGGACCTCTTGGGGGATGTCCGACTGCCGGTCTAGACATCCCTCTTGCAATCCTGGACCGCTGGCTCCTAATCGCTCACCTGCCTGCCTGCCAGGTTGCCCCCAACTGCCCCCTCCCTACCAACCTGGTCACTCCTAACTGCCCTCCACCCCTGCCGGCCTGGTCACCCCTAACTGCCACCACCTGCTGGCCTGGTCGCCCCCAACTGCCCCCCCTGCTGGCCTGATCACCACCAACTGCCCCCGCTGCAAGCCTGGTCACCCCACACAGCCTGCTTGTTCAGCCCACCAACTGCCCCATGCAGCCTGCTTGTTCAGTTGTTTGGTCATTCCTCACTAACCCCCTGCTGGCCTGGTCACCCCACACAGCCTGCTTGTTCAGTCGTTTGGTAGTCCCTCTGGCTGGCCCTGGGTGGCTGGGGGGCTGAGGGGACTGGGGGATTCCAGAGGCAGGCACACAGAGCTGCTGGACCCACCTGGGAGCAGGCCTGGCTGTGCTGCGCGCCTGCCACCCTGGCAGGGCTGAGGGGACTGGGCTCCGCCATCTTGTGGCTGTGGGTGCCACCATCTTTGAGGGTGTGGCAATCAATTAGCATATCCCCTCTTTATTAGATAGGATTAGCTTTCAAATATTGGGAGAAGACACTCCTTAGGGCTCTCCCTGTGCACTACCAGCATCCATGTTCTCCTCTTTCTAGGTCTACAAGTAAACTATAACTTCCAGGTCTTGCATATAAGTAGGGCCGTATGATTAATTATCACTAGTGGGATGTGAGACAAAGTGACATGTAAATTATCCAGCTTTAGGCATTTAATGTAGGTGTGCCTTCTTCACCTGCTCACTGTCCCCACTCACCAGATTAATGCAGGGGAGGATGAGGCCCTAGAAGTTGCTGGAAGTTTAAATGTGTTTAATAGGGCATTTTAGATTATCTATTTCATCTTGACTGCATTTTAGTCATTTATAGTTTTGAGCAATTGGTTCATTTCTTCTAAGTTGTTAAATTTATGAGCATAAAATTGTTTATAATACTTCCTGATTATCTTGTTAATGGCTGAAGGATCTATAGTGATATCTCCCAATTCATTCTTAATATTATTGATTACATTTAAAAAAGTCTCAAGTCATAATCCTGCTTAAAATAATGTAAAAGATTTCTATTTCCTATAAGACAGAACTCCGATTCCATGCATGCATCCAGGGCACTTCCCAGCCTCACTGCTGCCTTTCTTGCTAGCCTTACCCTTCATCAGCCTCCCTCACCATTGCCACCATTCTGGAAATACTTGCAGTACAGAAACCCCTGTCTGTCTCCTACTCTGAGCCTTGGGCACACTGCTTCCTCTGCCTGCTAACATTCATCTCCACATTTCCCCTTAATTGTTTCAGTTCCGAGAGGCTTCATCTTGCTGTTGCTCCCTTTAAGAAGTCTAGAGTCAGAGTATAGTATATGAGACATGATCAGGCAGTAGCTTACAAGAATAATATCTCTTTCCCTGCTTCATCAGCTGGCTTCTCAAGTCTTGTCTGACAACATTGCATCAATAGCATCATCTTCTTTCTTTGAGGAGGTAGATGAAGACATCATCAAGAAGTATTTAATGATGTATTTTTATGTGCTAAGGTCTGTATTTTATGTAATGTTACCTTAACCCTATAAAATAGACATTATCACCATTCTAATTTTATGGCCAGGGAGTCCAGGCTGGGAATTAGTACTTTCGCACAGAGAGTGTGCTGGTCCCTTCCATTTGCTACCCTGCGTCCTCACTGTTCCCTGCTCTCTGTCCTCGGCTTCCATTTGGGGTTGCCCAGTAGAAAGCTTCGGCAGGAAGTAAGATATTCTCCTGATATCCTTTCTGGGAGATCCCTTTGGGCCAGTTCCTCTCAAGGGACCAAATCTATAGGATTTGTCTCCTTTGGCCTGGTTCCTGCCCTTTCCTGTCATCTTTTCAGTCTCAACTTGGCTATAGCTCTTTTTGCTGCCATCCCTGTTTTCCTGCCTTGTGGTTCTACTGCACTGAACATTTGTAAATAATCCCTGGGTAAAAAATTCTCTTCAAATGCCCCAATTTCCAATGTACCTTCTATCTCATGTTGGGACATGACAGAATAGAGCAAATTGAAGAACTGGGAATTCAATCATCTCCTAGGGTTTCTAGGACCCAGGTTACCGACCACCGCATTCTGCCACTCCCACACACCTTTCTCAAGTTCCAGTAACAGACACAGATTACTGGTCCTGTATGCTACCTGTGCTGGGCTGAGAAATCCTTCTGGGTGAAAAGGTAAATGTCATCAAACCAAACCAAACAGTACTGTGCCAAACTCATATTCCTCCTTGGTGCATTTTTATTAGAATGTAAAGGCCTAAAGGCTGACATCAAATCATTTTAAAAAAAATATTAAAAACCTAAAACAAAGAGAATCAGCTTTCCAGCTAATATCTGGGTGAACTTAATGCCATTCAGAATCCAAATACTCAGACATAATATGTATATGAGTGATGTGATGATCATCAGAGTGTTGAATTGTGAAGTCATAAGACATGCACAAGAAAAAAGACTATACTAAAAAATTAACTGTTGTGTGAATGTTCTTGGGAATAATTCTGGAGTGGCTGGTATGACCAACACAGGTACCCAGGCTACTCCAGCTTTGATAGCTCTTTTAAGAAACAGATTTTTCTTATTCGGCGACTCCTATATTTTTTGCACTTCATCAGGTGTTTTCAAACATGCTGTCTCACTTAATCTAAACGACAACTTCAAGAGGCAGGTGCGATTGCACCTATTTATAGAGGAGCAAACAGAGCTAAGAGAGGTGAAGGGACATATGCAGGGGCACAGAGCTGGGGAGTGGATGGGCCATTTTCCACTCCTGGTTTCTGAGAGTGCATCTTATCTAGCCAGAAACAGAAGGATAATAGTTCCAGAAGAAATAAAGATTCAAGAAAACTCCCTAGAAGAGTTAGTAATTACATTCTCTGCCATGGGACACATATCTTCCTGAAACATAAAAGCTGCAAACAACTGATAAATATATAGTTCGCACAAACGTTGCTAGTAGTCTTGCACCCAGCCACCAGAAGCTTCCCTGGATGTCATCACAGAAGGTCCATTAGAGCCATCCAGTCACAAGTGTGCTCATTCTCGGGCTACTTCCTGTTGTATGAGTCACACATTCACAAACTAGCGGCTGCCTTTCTATGTCATAATGTGTGGTGCTTATCCAAAGAAGCAGGGTCTTGTCTTTGTATTTTAAAGACAATTATGTAGGACAAATGCTTTCTGGAGAAACAATTGTACCTGAGAAAACTGCAGGTACCTATGAATAGTGCATATTCATAGTTTGGGTATGTTTTTGTTCTCCTCTTTCATCAATGCATTCTTTCTTATCCATTAGTCTTTTTATTTGTCTCTCCATCTTAGTACTCATCAGCCTTTGGTCTTAAGTACCCATTTCATCTTCCCTGTAATTCCATTTGTGTGGGTCCTAATTGCTGTTTGAGCTCCTAATGATCCTTTCTCTCTTCTGCATCAATATCTCCTCATTCCTATCAGCCAAAAGCCATACTGTGCTCAATGTCATTCCTAAGAAAAACAAAGATTAAACATAAACCTCTTGGATCTTGTATATCCCTTTCCTCTATAGTTCTTTGCTTCCCAATAGAGCAAAAGCTTCAACTTTCCATTAATAGGATTATGCCCTGTGTTTTCTTTCAGACTATTTACTTGATTTTCCTCTTCTTTCAGCTCCATGGCTCAGTCCTTGAACTGTTTTCTTACCTATCCTCAGTCCGAAGTGCTCTCATCCAACACCTTTGCTTTAAATACTATTGTATACTGGTGACTCCCCAAATTATCCCAGCCCCATTTTCCCCTGAGCTCCAGACAGCCAATGTGCCTGTCCACTGGCCATTTCCATTTGTGTGCCTGAGAGATGTTTTGATGTGACATTCCTGAAAAGGCTCCCATTACCTCCCACTCCAAACCAGCTCTTCCCTCCCTCTTCCTCTCCTCCACTCGTGATCACATTCAACAAGTATGGGAGTGAATGTGCAACAAAGTGGGTCAGAGAAGGACCCCCAAAGAAGTGGGCATGAGTTCAAGGACGTGGCATGTTGCTACACTTGAGTTTGGTGTGATGGGACAAGTAGAGTGAATGTGAAGTTTCTCTTTTAGCTGTGAGCATTTAGAATGGGTTGAATAGTGTTTTCTCAGAATGTATGCCCACCTGGAACCTCAGAATATGACCTTACTGGAAATAGGGTCTTCACAGATGTAAATAAGTTAAGGATCTTGAGATGAGATCATCCTGAATTTAGGATGGGCCCTAAATTCAATGACCTGTTCTTATAATGATAGGAGAGGATGCACAGAGAGGCAGAGAAGATGGATGAATATGGCAGAGATTTGGGTGATGTAGACAAGCCCAGAAATGTCAAGGACTTCCTGGAGCTGCTGGAAATGGAAGAAGCATGGAATAGACCCTCCCCTGGAGCCTTCACAGGGAGTGTGGCCCTGCTGACACCTTGATGCTGATACCAATTTTGTGTTAATTTGTTATAACAACCCTAGGGAAATGATTCAGCATTACAAAGAAGTAAAGCTCCCCCCTCTTTCTCTCTGATTGAGCTGGAGAGGTATGGTTTGAATAGATCCTGATAGCTAAAAACTGGGAGAAGTAGGGTCTGTATTCATTTCTTGCCAGTATAGTAAAACCTGCCTGACATAAGGAGAGTTATATAACCTCTCCATGTCACAATTTCCTCACCTATTTTATGAGAATAACAATACTATCACCTTATTGGGTCTATTCCAGAGCCCAGGTCTTCACCAGCCTGCTGTGTTCTGCCTCTCTCTGTCTCCAGTGGAACCATATGGAAGCTGGGATCAGTTTAACAAAAAAGGGGGATGCTGTTCCCAAAAAGAGACAAGCAAAACAGTAGACATTAGCTGAATGCTACAAATATCAACTTTTTGATAGATGAAAGACTCTAAAATGTATATTTAGAATATCTACACATGTTAATAACAAAGATAAATGAGTAATAATTATGTTGTAGAGAACACACACATATCCATAATGTATGTGAATATATCTATTTGAATTATTCATGGCTTTTTAAAAAGTTATGTACTAAATATAAATTCTTTTCAACTATTTGCCCATGGATGATGGCACAACTTTCAAGTTGCCTAGACTGAAAGCAGGAGTTTGGGTAAGTCCAGAATGAGCTAAAGCTTTTGGTGACCATGGGGCAGTGACCAGAAAGAAGGGGAGGTGGTGATGAGGGCCCTACCCTCAGAAGTAAACCTGAAGAAGGGCAGGACAACGTGAGTATAAGGGTGGGATTGAAATTCTGATCTAAGGAAAGAGTTGAATAACCCCATGTTTTCCTGCAGGAACCAGGTGCGTTTGGCTGTTTCATCTTCTCCGGGGGTCCAGGATGGCATCATCTGGCATCAACAGGGTACTTGGGTTTTCGTTTTGTTTAGTTTTATTTGTTTCTATTGCTTGAAAGCTAGGGACAATCTGCACTGTAAGGAACTGTGTGTTTCCACCAAGGCAGGAAAAGCAAGGTCTCCATACTGACCACAGGCAAAAACTTGTTTGGCAGTCAAGTGGCCACATCCGTTTCTGTGGGTCAGAAAGTTTGCTTCCAACACATCTGCTCTTGTTAAGGAAGCTGGAGCTTTGATTCCACTGCCTCAGGGATGCTAATAAATAATAGAAAACACCTCTCTTCTGCCTCTTTCTTCTTATCATATTAAACAGATATCACAAAATTCCCCAGAATCTGAGCTGCCCATTGCTTTCTTTTTCGCCTTTCTTTATATTTTGATCTTGTTAAATAATTTCAAGCAGCCTCCGGCCCAGATGACCACAGTCAAGAGAGATGCTGGGGTTTTTCACTGATGTTCCAGGCTGCTTTCCTTGTAAAGGATTGATTTCCATTAGTGGAGAAGCTCTTTGTCTCAAGTTAAGTCTGCTCTCAAACAGTTATAAGTAAATGTCTCCTGGATGCAGACACTGAAGGCTTTATTGGTAGTATTCAAAGTAGTTGAGATGGAATCAATAAATGAGTGAGTGAGTGGTAAACGAATGAATGGCCTTCATTTTGAGCAAAAGGAGGAAGAGAAACTTAATTTTGAGGGTGAGGAGAGGTCTGACTTCCCAACAGCTCCCATTGGCCGAGTGCATGACCCTGTCTCACAAAGCACTGGCCAGGGCCACAGATCAGGGTGCTGGGGGATGCCCCAATTGGCCAGGGCTGGGGTGAGCCACTTTCTCAGAAACTCTGGCTGAATGAATTTCTGAACCTTTCTCAGGTTCTGATGGGAATCCAGAATCATGAGGCATGGGCCCCAGGCACTGGGTAAAAACCAATGTGTCTGCTACAGGCTCTTGGTTATATTTGTTATATAAGGTATTGCAGAGTACAGAAATTTTTGGATATAGTTCTCTTGTGTTCTTTTACAGTTTCCAGTTCTAGCATCAGAGAACCTTCTCGATGCCTGAAATCCCCAGAGTTACATATATATGTAATTTATTTTTGCTATTAAAAGTTATACAGATGTACCCTATTTTCCCCCCACTGACCCCTTTTAGCCTACCCTATCCCCCTACCCTAGGCCTTCACCACACTATTGTCTGTGTCCATGGGTTATGCATATATGCATATAAGTTCTTTGGTTAATCTCTTTCTACCCACCTACCCTTGCCTTCCTCTGAGATTCATCAGTCTGTTCCATGTTTCTACATCTCTGGATCTATTTTGTTCGTCAGTTTATATTTTATTTTAGTGCTTATGAGGTCTAAATTTTCATAAGCAAATCTTAAATTCATTTGAATATGAGGGAGAGATAGGGGTCTGTGTCCATCGGGACCCCTAGTAAGTGGACTGTGTAGGTGGGCTAGGGTAAAGACAATTGCTCCTACCTTGGAGGCCTTAGGGAGGAGCCACAATAGGAGCTGGTCCCAGCCACCACTCCATTTTAATGAGAGATGGAGCCACGGAAGGGACAGAACAATGTGGCCAGAGCAGGGGGAGAGGAGAGAAAAAAATGCCTGGACCTTTCTCTATTCCTCGTCCCACATTTCTCAGCGGTTCCCTGGATGAATCTAATCTCAAGCCAGACTTTGAGGCAGTCTAGTCCAAGGATGTCACCACCAGGGCACAGAGCTGGGCAGAGCTGGGCAGAGGAGTGGTCCATGGTGGGTGAGAGGGGATGCCAAATAACCATCACAGTAACTGGTTTCCCTCAATACTTGTGTACTTGTCCCCAACATCACCTTTGTCCTCTCCTGTTATATTCTGATGCCTGTTCTGTGTCGGTCTGCATGTTCCACTAAACTCTGCATGTTCCAGAGTTAAGACAGACTATATGATTAAACTTTGGTGAATGTGAGAATTTGAGTTTTTAACTGTCTTTAGAAAACCATTTTAAAGGCTGAGAGAAGGGGTGGTAGAAAATCCTATTGTTTTCAAGACAGCATAGTTGTGTCCATTCATTAATTCATCCACTCATCAATATGCATGTATTCCTTCTGTGTTCTGCTGGCCAACGAGACCAGCAGCACGGACATGTCTCTGGCAGGCGCTGCTCCTGCCTGCAGTGCCAGGATGAAACACATCTTTTCCCCTACAATGGGGTCTCAGTGAGGCACCGCCATGGGTGGGGAATTCACGGGGATATTCCTTATCATGGTGTCTGAAAATGTCCATAATGAGGATGATGGGATGCAAATGCCACCGGTACCTTGGAAACGTCCACACCACTCAAGCAAGGAGCTCAGATTCCATTTTCAGGTGCTGTCACTGGCCTTTCGTCTAAATAAAACATATCTGTTCCTGCATTGAGGACACTTTCTGGAATGAAGAGCACAGGGTTCTCGAGGCTGCAGAGACCACAGCCAGGCCCTGGAAGATGCCGTGAGCATCATATGGGAATGCATGTTCAGGAAATCATTCAGAAAGAAACTCAGGGCAGCACAGCATAGCAAAGGACTGAATATGTGCAGCCACGTGACACACAGAACAATAACAGATCCTGTAGCTGATACCTGATATTATCATAACCTCTCTTTATGTCCCCTTAGCGTAATTGAGTTCATTGTACTCAAAAAAATCTTTAATGCAAAATGAATCTTTGGTAGCACTTAGTTTAGAAATTTTTATATGTTTTTTTTTTTTTTTTTTTTTTTTTTTTTACTTTTTTTATTGTTTATTATAAATAGTAGCACATATGTCTCCTTTTTTTTTCTCCATTGACCTCCCCCTGGCCTCCCCTACCCCCCAGTACATGTCTTTACCTGCCCCCCCCCCGCAGTGTCTTGTATCCATTGGTTATGCTTATATGTATGCGTACAAGTCCTTCGGTTGATCTCTTATAGCCCCTCCCCAACCTCCCCTGCCTTCGTGCTGTAGTTTGACAGTCAGTTCAATGCTTCTTTGCCCCTGTATCTATTTTTTCCCATTTCTTTCAGAAATTTTTATCTGTTGATGGCTTAGACTGCAGTGGTCGGCAAACTGCGGCTCGCGAGCCGCGGTTTGCTGCTCTGTTGACTAATGAGTTTGCCGACCACGGGCTTAGAGCAAAAGAGCTGATGAATAAATGAGTAAGAATGACTGAGTGCTGGCTTCCAGTAAAGCACAGACTAAAATTTAGCAGTCTTAACTTTTTTTCCATTTTGCTTTTTCCCAAACCACAAACCAGTTGTTATATATTCAAAATGTTTAACTTTTCATGTAGGGATTAATTGCATTAATTTAAGAAATTGTGTTTGAGTTGGAAAAGATTATTTAGACATGTATTTGAAATGTATTCCCCAGAAAGATAAGTTTGGGAAATAATTTCAAAAGCTAACTGCTTTCTTTTGTTTGGAGTCATTATTCAACAGGCTTTTAGTTAGTGGGTTGGAGCAATCTAAAAAATGGATGAGTCCTGCACTTAATAAATTGCATCCTTCTTTCTTGAGGAGGCTGAGATTTAGAGAAATGATGCTGTGCTGTGTTGTGTGTGTGTGTAGGAAAGGAGAGTTTGTCCTGGACCTGGAGTGTTTACACAGAGTAGAAGATTCCCTGGGAGAAATTTTGCAATGAGACTTTGGGAGTCATCCTTCCCAGAGGAGAGGTGCTGGGAGGAATGCATGGCTAACATCCATGACAGCACAATCTTGGTGACAATACCAAATGCAGAAACCAATTAAGCTAAGGACAACACAAATGGGACTGGAGAATGAGAAAGCGAGGGCATTCTCTTCACACATGTCAATAAGATGCTAGAAGAGACCTTTACAAATTAAATAAATATATTCATTGGGTTACCTAACCCAGTGGTCAGCAAACTCATTAGTCAACAGAGCCAAATATCAACAGTACAAAGACTGAAAATTTTTTTGAGAGCCGAAAACTGACTTCTGCGCATGGGCCACGAAGTTTCAATCGCACTGTACGTGCGCGCCCGCACGTTGTATTTTGTGGAAGAGCCACACTCAAGGAGCCAAAGAGCCGCATGTGGCTCGCGAGCCGCAGTTTGCCCACCACTGATCTAAACAATTTTCAGACATAAGCAAACAGATTTTTAATAAAAGAAAAAAATATCATAGGGGGGATGCAACTGATGCGATTAGATTCAGCGCAGACAAGACCAAACCATAACTTAATGTAAAATGCACTGACAATTACAGAACCTTAAATATTTGTTCTATAGAAGAATAAAGCATGACTTTCAGGTATGATGATCATACTTACCATGCAAAAGGCACAATTTGATTCAGTGGTCTGATTACAATTTGCTAGTGAAGGGTAAGAAATGAAAACAAACAAACACCCAAACACCCAAACACACCTGCCCAGAAGCACCACCATTAATTAGGAATCTGAACTGGCACAAGGGAAGGGTGGGGAGAGACCATCAAACGTTTTGTAAAGCAAAAATCACACTGAGCATTTCTTTTCATGGAAAAGCATCCGTAAAGGACGTGCTTCCACGAACCAGGCTGGGCACTGTGCAGAGGCTGAGATAAACAGAACAGAGGTGAAGATGCTAAGCTGCCCCCTGAAGCCCAGACGAGTCTCCACCTCCTGCAGGTGCCAGAAACCAGGAGACTGTAGGCAGTGTCCTCAATTACAGTCAGCTCGTAGCCACATGCCACTGTCCTTCCCGAATTAAGAGCTGGGTGAAGTGCTAACAGACACACCTGGTCCAGGTCAGGAGCAGGGCAGCGGAGGTGAGCAGCAAGATGACAAGATGCCTTCCCCAGCAGATGCTCAATGTTTTTGTCAGAACCAATATATTTAGCAAGGCAAAAACTCCCCACAGACCACTACATGCTGACTGAGGTTGTTAGTTCTATTGCATTTTCCAGATGGATTGATTTGAGTCACTAGATTGGTCTGGGAGGTTTAAATCTTGGCATATGGCAGAGATCTTTTATCTGTTGTGGGAGAACAAGTGAAGATTCCTCTCCCTCTAGCCAGCCTGCAGAGCTGAATGGCAGGAGAAGAGGATGCATGGAAACCCCAGGTTGCACACACTGGGCCAAAAGCCTGTGTGCAGCAAATGTGGTGTGTTCATTTTTATGATTCTGCTCTAAAACTTTCCAAAGTCATGCACACATATTCTACTGGAAAGCTTTCTTCTCTTTTAAATGTCCAGGAAAAGAGTTGCATACATTTCTGAGAAAGGGGATTTATATGTATTTCATGTTTACAAGTCTCTTCCAAGAAAACAAATCGAAACAGAAACAGGTGGATGACATCTAACCACTTATTACTGATTATCTTCAGGCTTAATTGTTTCATATATATAAATAAATTCATGTTTCTTCTTATTTTATCTCCATTCTTTTCTTAAGCACCTGGTGGATTGAATATGTCCTCCAAAGTTTATATGTTGAAGACTTAATCTCCAACATGTTTGGAGAGAGGACATTTAGGAGGTTATTAAGGTGTAATGAGATCATAAGGGGTAGGGTCCAGTGGGAACCCTGTCTAAAGTACGCCGAATATTTAAGGCCAATTGGAGTGCAGGCACCCTGTCCAGAGTACACCGGATGCTCAAGGCCAATTTGCTATACACAGATGAAAAAGCGAGAACACAGTGATTGCACTGTATGCACTACACAGGCGTGCCTTTCTATAGCCCAAATATTGACATCACTATTTGGCTAGAAACCTCTTTTGTCTAAGTTAGTATAAAATATGTTACTGACCAGCCAGTATGAGGCTGCTTGGTCAGACTACTTTGTGTGATAGATCCTATGTTTACTAAGGCTGCTTTTATGTAGGGCATGGCTGATTGCATGGCTCCTATGTTGGAGGCTGCTACTTTATGAGGCTGCTTTGAAGAAATGCTTTGTCTAATGGCTCCTTGGTAGCAATGTCAACTTGGACTGCAATAAAGACTCTCTTGTACTCCTGCATATGACTGCTCATATCTTCTCCTTTTAATACCTGACTTCCACAAAAGTTCAATTTCTTACAGGAGAACTGAGGCCCCACAATTGGTGCTGTGAGCAGGATCCATGAATAAGCACTCCCACCATTGCTGCAGCAAGCAGGGTCAAGGAGAAACTTACTCCAACAGGTCCTAATTCAATAGGACCAGTGGCCTTATAAAAAGAGGAAGAGAGATGCTTCTCCACAAAGAAGAGGCCACATTGAGAAGGTCTTCAAGCCGGGAAGAGGGCCCTCACCAGACACCACCATGCTGATACGCTCATCTTGGATGTCTAGCCTGCAGAACTGTGAGAAAATACATGTGTCCTTGGTATTTGTTGGGGCAGCCTGAGCAGACTAAAACAAAATATAAGCATTGCTTTCTCTGGGCAAGTGCCTCTGTTTTTGTCTTGGAGGCTCCTGGGGCACATGGAGCAAATCTTGTTGTTAAGAAGGTCCATGGCACTGACCTCTCATGTATGTCACATGCGTGTGACTCCGTGTCTCTTTACCTGTGGCGCTGGGTTCTTAGGTTTCTCCCTGCCTCAGCCAGCCTTTGTCTAATCTGGTTTTCTTAGCCTGTCTCCAAAAGCAATTTTCTCTCTGTGCATTGTTTGTATTTTCTTTTCTGGATATAGTTCTTTTCTATGCAATGTAATTTCCATTTCTAAGTGTGCACCATGAAGGCTCCTCTCTGTGAATACTGTGGGGCATATAGTGGACAGCCATGCAGATACAGACTCAAGGTAGTAAGAAGCCGCTTTCTTCAAATGCTTTCAGCAAAGAACTCATCAGTCTGCCCCACGAGAACGGTAAAAGCAAAGTGGAATCAAGGGTTATAACTCCATCTCTATAGTAGATTGAATTGGATTGGAGTGAATTGAATTGAATGAGATGAAAAGCAAAACGGTGCCCCAAAGATGCCTTGAACCTCCATGAAAGAAAACAAATGCAACACTCAGAACAAAGCGGAAAATCTTCATGGTATTCTCATAGGAAGTTCTGTATTCAGGGGTTTGCTTTAAGAAAAAACAACCCAGGAGAATGCATTGGGGAAAACTGAGGATTTGAATGGGTTGGGAGGAGGACCCAGCTGCTCTAGGCTTGGTCAGGATAACGCTGCACTTTCTGGGCCTGCTCTTCAGAGAAACAAGGGTGTCAGCGCAAGCAACATCCCAACATCAGAGACAGGGTTCTCCCTGGCTGTGACCAGTGTAAGGTCTACAGAAGGTCTCTGCATAATTCTATGTCCCTACAGGGTGCCCTGCCTGGATTCTCTTCCAAAAAGAGTCAAATCTTGGTTGTACAGTACTTGACATTAAAAATAAAATAAATCTACTTATTTAAAGTTCTTTGAGGCTAAAGAAGGGTGTACAGTAATCATCACAGCTAAGAGCTATTGGGCATTTCTATGGTTGAGAGCTGTTATAAGTCACATATCTATTACATCATTGAAACCTGATCAACCACTGAGGAAGGGGCTATTATTATTCCCATCTTAGAGATAAGAAAACGGAGGCACAGAGTAACAAGAGAATGTGAACCAGGCCATGAGGAATGAGTAATTGGCAGAGCAGATGTTCCAGAACCATATGGCTCCAGAGCCCTGCTCCTTAACACCTCAGTGCACCCTGTTTGTGCCGATGGAGGGCGAGGTCGAGATCATCCCTTAACGCCAGTGGTTAAAATAATCTTTCTTCTCGAGCTCATTCTGATTTCCCTACTCAATCCTTCTATGGTGGTTTCTAGGACAAGACTCAGCTGAAATGTCCCCACAGTTCTTTGTCTTTGTTTTTTCTTCTCTTGGTCATGTGGACTATGACATGCCACCAAGAAGACTCTCCTTGGCTGCTCAGAGAATGTCTTGGTCTCTTCCCACCATGTAGACATCCCTCATCCATTCTTCACATTAAGGAACATGGATGCATTTGGGGTGACCCTGAATCAATCTCACAGTTTCTTTTCCTTACCATCTTTCCAGTGCAGTGGTGGTCCACCTGGGCACCAAACCACTCACGACCTGGACTCAGAGATGTCTGTGTGACCACTGCCCTGGCCAATTGAGTGGTCATTAGGGGCTGCCCACAGAACTGAGGAGTCTCCTGAGAGATAACTGACCTTGAAGGAAGGAGATGAGGAAACCCAAGGTTCCAGGAGGAAGGTCTCAGTCCCTTGAGGGATGAGGGTATCTGAGTCCAGCTTGGGTTTGGTCACTCTGAGAAGTCCCTGACCTGGTTCACCATGGACTGGGTCCAAAGAGGGTAGGTGAGAGCTCTTTTATTAAAACCAGCAGCAAGGCTGTTCTTAGAGTGAGGTAGATGAGGGAACCAGAGGCCAAACATACGGGGCATCTTCTCTCTCAGGGCCAACCTCCACTGGCACCACCCTGAGAGTAAGGGTCTCACTTGCATTATCCTAACACCAGCTGTTATGGGTTCAATTGTGTCTCTCCAAGAAAGATGTATTGAATTCTCACCCTCCAGTGCCTCAGAGTGTGGACTTATTTGGTTAGACTTACAGAGGTGATCCAGCTAAGCAAGGTCACTAAGGTGGCCCTAATCCAATATGATGGGTGTTCTTATAAAAAGGGGAAATTTGTACACAGACACATACGCATGGAAAACACCACTCAAAGATGGAAGAATATATTGGGGTGATGCTTCTACAAGCCAAGGGAAGTTGAGGATGATCAGCAAACCCTCAGAAGCCAGGGGAGAGCCTGGGACAGATTCTCCCTCATAGCCTGGGAAGGGACCAACCCTGCCTGCCGACTCTTGGTCTCAGACTTCTGCACTCCAGAACTGTGAGATGATAAGTTTCTTTTTTAAAACACCCCTAGTCTGTGGTGCTCTGTTAGGCAGCTGATGCTGACTAATACATGGGCCCTGGCAAGCAGTGACACTTTAGTGCTCAGGGCACAAAGAGGGCTGTTTTCAAGGGCTGAATGTTTTTGAGAGCCTGGCGCATTCATATCAAAGAGACTTGTTAAAAATACAGAATACAAGGTGTGTTTTTTTTTTTTTTTTTTTTTTTTTTTAAGAGTGGTCGTGTAAAGAGGGTTTGGAGTTTGTTAGGGTAGTGGCTGCCTCTATTTAGCACTAAGGGGGTTGGGCAGTGTGTGGCCTTGAGGCTTTTAGGAATGGGGACATCAACCAATTGTGGGAAAGGCATTGGACTGAAAGTCAGGGAACTGCACTCCATCCAGGAGCTTCTAGTAACTTTGAACACATCACACAACTCACCAGACTTGTTTACTAAACTGCATGATGAGGCTGCTTCCTTTTGGTTTATTTCACAGTTTTATAATATGCTTGTGGGTGTGTTTTTTTTTTTTTTTTTCCTGTGATAGGGATGAGAGCACAACCAGGAGACATATCTTTGTGTCCCTAGATGCAAATTAAAAGTGAACAGAAGACCAAGAGTCTTGAGCGGGTAGGGAATAATAACAGTCCTGGCTGTTGCAGGGCAGGCTGTCCTCCAGCCAGGATGGGGTAGTCAAGGGGCAGGTGTGGGACTGAGGGAATCAGCAACACAGCACTTCGGCTGTCTCCTAACACACAAGTCCAGCAGCCCAGGGCACAGTCACCAGAGCCTGTTGACAGGTGTGGGGTGGAGAGGGGGCTGAAATCTGAGTGGGGCGGCAGGTCACCTGGTGTGCCCACCATTTCCAGAATCTCACTGTGGATTCACCTGCAGTGGGAACAGAAGCACCGCAGAGGTAGGCTTTTTAAGTTTACAACAAATGCCTCTTCCCAGGGAGCCAGTTTGTGCTGTACTAAATGACACGTCAGTGTGTACTGGGACATGAGATAAATCGTTTATATGGCACCGTAAATGTGAAAGGATATACGTGGATAAAATAAGTCAGCTCAATCGCTTCCTAAGCATGGGTTACTAAATTAACATCTCACACTAGATTTTTATCTAAATCCTCAGTTTAAGTTTCAGTTTCTCCGTCAACCAACCGAAAGCCTTAAATATCTTTCCATTATAGGCTGTGCTGTGAATGTGATAAATGGTCCCTCCTATTGGATGTCACCCTGGCATCACAAATTCATCATTTCAATTTATCATCCGTCCCCTGGGTGTCAGAGCTGTCTTGCTCTTCCCTTCAGTGCTGTTTCCCTCTGTGCTACCAGGAATGCAGCAGGCTCAACCACGGTGATGGTGGGAACTGTAGAGATGCCTGCTGGCTGCCCCCACGTGGCGCGCAAGCTGGGCTCACTGGATCCTTAGCGACTCTTCCCTGCCATCCGTACCACATTCTCAGTGGTAGCACTGTCAGCATAGAAAGCCTGCCTTGAAGCCTTTCTAATATCCTCCTTTCCCATCTATCCTCCTGAGACTTTAGCAAACCTTCCTCCTGCTTCACTCTGAGGAAGTGAGGGCAGGATATGCAGCCTCCAGTGATGGGCTGCAGTTGGTTATAGAGGGGCCAAGAAAGGCAGGGGTCAGTTCCATCTGTGGATGCAAAGCCAGGGCCAGGGTCAGGGCCAAGGGTTGGAGGCTACAGACAGGCAGGTGGCCTCAAGGAAGCCTTTCTGCAGGTGACATGACCCTTTCACCTGTGGATATGTGTACAGAGGCACCCAGCCTCCTGTGACCATGTGATGCATGTAGAGAGGTATCATGCATGTAGAGCCCTGAGGCCTGGGAAAGTGGGCATGGGGGTCTTCATTTCTGAACCTCTCAAGAACAGCTGCCATCCTGTACCCTCCCAGCTGTAAGCCAGTCCTCACCAACATTAGATGTTTGTGTCCTTTGAGCAGGTAGCTATTTTCTGGGTAGCCCAGGTCCACCACGCCATCTTCTTAGGTGTTGCTGCACCTACCTCACCTCTAAATGCTACTGAGCTCAGCTCTGTGCAGGTGTTGATCAATGCTTCCTGGACCTGCACCCCAGCCCATCAGCAGCACAACACCCACCAGGCTCCTATCCATGGGGACCGGACCAACGGTACATTCCCTGTTCGGAGGGAGTATTTGTAGGGCTATCGTGTGCACAGTCCTGGGTGGAGTGAATGGCACTGAGACAAAGTGAATAACTCCCTGGTGGGAGAGGCAGTCTCATGCATTCAGTCTTTTGATCCCTTGTGGGCAAGTAAGAGTGGGCCCTGGGCCTGGAGCGCTTCCTCACTCAGGGATAGAGCCCTCATATCTGTGCTGGACTTGCCACCTTATGCAGAAACATCATTCCCTGTTTCAGACTCAGTGTGGGCTCCTTGGTTCTGCTTAAGTGTGTGCATATGATGCCTGGCCAACCCCACTGCTCTATCTGCCCCCTGCGGGGTGGGGTCCTTCTGCTACAACACAAGAGGGTTATGTGCAGGTCAATGATCCTGCATCAGCTGCAGGAGGTGCCTGCTGGCCCTGGGGGCCAATGCTCTTTGGGGAAGCTGACCTTGCTCTGTTCACCTCCATGTGAGCAGAGCATTGTTCCATCCAGGGCTTGGCTGCCTTGTTTTCCTTGGAGACCCTGATGTCCGCCCACAGTAGACAGAATTGCTGGGACATCCACTCCTGGTGGTGGGGACACTTCTCAACAACCCTGTAAGGTGTGCTGTGCCTGTAGTGTGCTTGGGGTCTGTTTTCAAATCTCAGGGGGTGCATCTTGCTACGGTGCTTTGCCTCCCCTCTTCCTGACACTGAACATTCCTCCTGCCAGGAAGTGCTTTCTGCAGTGCCACCTCCTAAAGCATCGGGTAGTGCCCTCATTACAGGTCCCCTCCCACTTTTCATTCTGCCCCACCCCCAGCCCAGGAGCCTGAGGCAGGCTTTGGATGCAAAACCCATATAGTGACACATAGGGAAACCAATGCTTTTGTGCAGCGACCAGAGGGTAACTTTGGAGGTCCCTAAATGCTTTCTTCTCCCATTGATAAAATAGCTTTCTTTTGCTTTTCTGAGTGTATAGTTGCAAAAAAGTTAAACAATAGTTTTCATGAACATTGCTTTGAAATGTTACCATCCTAAGAAAAACCATTAGGTGACCATCCTTCTACACTCCTCTCTATACAAATTTCTTCTTTCTACATAGATCTTCGAACTGGGGAACCACAGGGCTATGATCAGGGAGGTCTAGTGTGGAAAGAAGAGCATGAGGAGACTGACCTCTGGGCTTGAGTCCAGATCAACCGCCCTCTGTCAGTCCCTCCTGTGTCCCTTTCCCAGAGACCTGACCAGCTATCAGTGTGTGAGTACACAGAGTGGTGACCTGGTGCTCCGTCCTGAGAGGCCCTCTTCTGAGTGTCCCGTTGGTGAAGCTTCAGGAGGGAGGAGCTCACCCTGGGGCTCCAAGCAGACCCTTGTACTCCCCAGGGCCCCTCAGTACCAGCACAATTTGAGTTCAGTTCCACCTGCGTCCTGGTATTAAGTTAAAGCTACAGTGAGCCTCCTGCTCTGAAGGAGCCTCTGCTAATGAGGAGCCATCATCAGGGCCAGGCAGCACAGAGGCACCTCCCTCCCTAATAGCCACCAGAAATATTGGTCTTTCACGTTCCAGCTCCTTGAGCTTCTGATTCATGGCTGTCCTTTAGGGAACCAGTCACAGTCACACCCTCTGGGAGGGTGTCCAGACAGCCTTGGGGATCATCCTCACTGGGTTCAGATCCATTGTCTTGTAATGTTGACCCAAGGCAGTTGTGTCTACATAAATTTGATAAAACCAACTCCTGATAGAGACCGACATCATAATAATCAAGTTACTGTCAGCTGTCAAGAGTGGGTTCCTTGGAGACAGACTCTATGAGGGAGACAGGTCTGCAGAGCCGTCTGCCTGGGAGTGAGACTCTATAGGAGTGAGGGTGGCTTGGGTAAGATGTGGAGCCATGGGAACTCTTGCCCTGGATGATCCTTCCATATTCTCACTGATGGAGGCCAGTGGATGGGCCTTTGCATTCTTGCAGTAGCCAACCATTACCACTGACGGCCCCTAGGGAGCATTAACTTTGGGTAGAGCAGCTGTTCTCTGAGTCAAAGGGCTATGCCCTGTGTTAGGTTGGTAGTGCTGCTGTAACAAACTACCACAGGCTGTGGGGCTTGAACAATAGCCATGTACTGCCTCACAGTCTGAAGACTGGTAGTCCAAGGTCAAGGTGAGAGCAGGGTTGGTCCCTTGTGAGGGGAGGATCTGTTCCAGGCCTCTGCTTGGCTTGCAGATGGCTGTCTTCTCTGTGCCTCCTCACAATGTCTTCCCTCTATTCTTGTCTGTCATTGTGTCCAAATTTCTCTGTTTATAAGGTCACCAATCTTATTGGATTAGGGCTGTGAATATTGGGATTTATAAAAAATATGTATTTTGTCTTTGTCCCTGGTTCTGGCATAGACCTTCATTAGAATTGCTTAAATAAGGACATCTTTTGTTATGTTAACCAGTTGACTTTTGGAAAGCACCTAAGGATTGGGAGCCGATTGGCAGGAGAAGCAACCATGTGTTTGTTTGTTTGTTTGTTTATTAAATACAAATTTTTATTGATTTTAGAGAGGAAAGGAGAGGGCAAGAGAGATAGAAGCACCAATGATGACAGAGAATCATTGATCGACTTCCTCCTGCACGCCCCTACTGGGGATTGAGCCTGCAACCCAGGCATGTGCCCTGGCCAGAATAAAACCGTGACTTCCTGCTCTGTAGCAACCATGTGTTTAAAGGTTTGGAATATCCTGATATCCTGGGAGGTGAGTGACTTCAGGTTGAATCAACAATGGCTAATGATTTAATCAAGCATGCCTACTTAAAAATTCAAGAGGACGTTTTCCCAGTGAGCAAAGGCTGGGTTGGTGAGTGCATGGAGATTTGGGGAGAGTGACATGAAAGCTTCAAGTTCTTGCCCCATACCTTGCTCTGTGCATATCAACTTGGGGCCCCCATGAACTCATTTCTTTGAATCAGGTATTTGCTGAGTAAATGGGATGTTTTAAAAGGCAAACTCTGTCCAGGTAAGATAAATTAGGTCTCTGACAGGGAAGTAGAGGGGACATGGGTGCATGGAGACCTGGTAATGCCCCTCAGTAAACTGCACGTGACTCCCCTGTGAACATCACTCCACTGTAGCAGTCCTGATGAGTTGAAGTGAAAAGAGAGCTCTGCCACAGTAAACAGAACCAGCATTGTTAAAACACTTTGAGGAACACACTGGAATGAATGGCACTTGCTGTCTGGACTGTCTTTTCCCATGTGCCCCTGGGTGACCACATGCTGGGTGACCATGTATGGAAGTTCTCCAGAGTGAGTATAGACTCCCAACTCTACTCTCGACAAAGCAGCCACCCTTGTTCCTACCATTGGCCTGAAATGGGCAAACAGAGACCAAAGAGTGAAGAGAACTTCCACTGGGTCCATAGTGGGTGCCTGGCCAGAGACCTGAACCCATGCCTTGTGACTCATCACCCAGTGCTCTTGCCACTTCATTTGATTATGGCTTGTTGCTGCATAGGATTGGGTAAAATTTGACAGAAGGGACTCTGTCTTCATCCTCAGCCAATGATCCAGTTAACGAGGTCCTAGAATAACTTGGTTACACGAGGATTTTCTCAGAAACTTTTATGTAATAGTGATTTGAGCATAGCATAATAACAGTAACCTGAGCCTTTAATAAAGTGGAAAGCTCTTTTTAAATGTAAAAATCATTTTTAAAGGTCAGATCATAATTACGTTTTGTGTGTTTGAAAAGAACTATAACATAAATGACATGAAATTTTATAAGGTATGAGAACAAAAATTATTCTAAAAGCTCAAATCAGGGAGGGAGAGAAGGAAAATTCTAAAACTGAAGTAAGTATGAAATTGACTGATTTAATATGCCCTTATATGGCATATCTATTTTGGACAGCACGATAAATGTCAATAACATAGAAATATTGGCTGGACATAGTTTATTTAATTCACCGAAGCTTAGAACTTTCAGCCATGCAATGAAAACTGAATTTTGACTAGTCAGGAATTTCCTAAGCTTTTAGTAAAGTTTTGGAGGTGGATACTGTGATGCCTTCTTTGGAGCCAACACATCACACTGTCCAGGTGCTGGGCATGTCATCCGCCCAGGGCTCATAGCTGTGACTTTCCTGGGTGCTATGGGTTGAAATGTGTCCACTGCAAAATTCATATGTTGAAGTTCCAGCCCCTCAGTACTTCAGACTGTGACCTTATTTGGAAATAGGGTCATTGAATATGTAATTAGTTAAGTTAAAATGAGGTCATTAGAGTGGGCCCTATGATTCCAACTCTAATTCTAGCATACATCAAGCAATTCTGGCACACCAGCTGGGTGTCCTATACTTCAACTCAATCCTGACACTATCTACCTAGAAATAGTGCCAGATTCCACAGGTTAATGGCTCAGTCTCAGGGTTCCATTATTCAAAATGGTTTTCCCAAAAGCGTGGATTTGTTAATATAGTTAGCATATGAATACCATTATTGATATAATATTAATATACTTCTGTACATTTAAACAAGAAAAATGGAGACATTAACCAGCATCTGCCTTGAATCTGGTTCTCTGAAAGATCACACATCACCACGCTCACCACCACCATCACTGCATCTCTTATGTAGTGAGAATCTTAGGTTAACACCAAGCATTGCGCTCAGGGCCTAGTCCATATAGGTCCTCAATGCATGGTTATTATAGTAGTTATTATTATTATTGTTAGTATTTTAGGGAGTAATGTTTTTGCAGTGAGCAAAGCCTGGGTTCTCATTTGCAATTTTGGTTCCCAACGTCCTTATAAAGTAATGAACACCAGGTTCATTATACATACTGAGAACTTATATGAGGCAAATTATATGAGTGTGTCTGTTTCCTAACTTTTTCCTGGTTAAAGGATTGATTAATTTGGGACCAGGTGATTTTAAGTATTAGTCTAGCTTCCTTTAAATAAACTGGAAGGGTAATCATTGTCACCAGACATCACCTCCTGTCTCAGGCGCATGGCAGCTTTGAGAGGACCTGACACTGTCTGCAAATGTGTAATGGTTGGTGGGTGTAATGTGGTTATGTGGAAGTTCTCCATGCTTGGTGATACTACCTTGTTTTATTTCCTTATTGTCATCAAAGCATTGTTGACCTGCTATCTCATTTGATCCTCATAAAAGTCCTGTTGGGAGCTCAGGGGTCAGGATTCTAGTTTATTGAAAAAGAACCCGAGACAGTGGGGGCACCTGGCTTGTTGACGGTTCATGGCTTGTGTTTGATGTGACAGCCAGGACGTTGGCAGGGCTGACCTGGTGCTACTTCTTCTTTCCAACTTTTTTTCTTTTAATGATCAATGTTTTATCTCAGGAGTAAGATTATAGGACATAAACACTTCTTTTTAAAATTTAATCTGAAATTGGAATCACAGGTCAAAGAAAAATTCTTACTAGTAAAGGCATTCAGCTATTGTCAACTCAGCTCCATGCCTGGGCTTGGCCTTCACAATGACACCACCCACTTTCTTCTATCACTTCTCAGACTGATACCTGAAGTGGCTTAGTCCTCAAAGTCATCCCGTGCCAATGAAATCCAAATGGTCTGAACTGTCCTAGAATGACAAAATTTCCGTTTTGAAGGTGTGGGTCTGAGAGCCTCTCCCATAGAGCCTGCCCGCACTGGCTCCGGTCTGTGCTGGGGTAGCAGGCCACCAGCTGCCAGGATGCATGGTCAGCAGCAACACCACCTGTTGTCCTGGAGCGCCATGGTGTTCTGTCCTCCTCTGCCCTCTTTGATATTCTTTGCATGATCATCTCCCTGGTCCCCATAGAGGCTTCTGTAGCCCTCATATTTTCAAAACTGTTTTTTGGGGTGGGGTTGCTTCATTCAGAAACAACTCAGAAAATATCTTCTGGAAAACCAGCTCTGTGGTAGGAGTAGTATAAGGTGAGTTGATAGGACGAGTACATCCCAGACTTGCCCTCATGGGGCTGAGACAAAGGGGGAAGCTGGTGTGTGTTCCCATGTGGCCAGGGAGTTGGTAAATATGACCTGGGCAGTGCTCCACTCTGGGATGCTAAACAAGCCTGGCTGCAAGCTGACAAGCACTGTGAACACTCTTGGAAAGTAACATATGTCATAGAGCACTCAGGGCCCCTGGGAGACAGAGAGCATGAGTAAGGGATGGGATGGGATGGGAAGGACCTCTGCTAACTGCAGTGATGGTAGTGGGTATGCATTAGCAGGTAATAGGAACCTAAACACAAATAGTATGCTTGGTGAGTTATCCCTTTGGGACAGTATGAGCATTTGGAACATCAATACTCAAAACAGACTCAAGACAACTGGGAGTAAAGCATCCGATGGTATTTTGGGAGGAAGGGGCGTTAGGCTTACAGATACTAACACGATGCAGGATTCATGGACACCTCGGGGGTAGAATGGCTGTGCCAGGTGACCACAGCAGTCTTAAGGGAGAGTTAATTTTTTCTACCTAGGAAGAGTTCAAAGATCCAGGTGTGAACACCTACATAGACTTTCCTTTGGGATGCAGTGTGGGTTAGAAGGACTGATGGGCTTTGAGGTTCGGAAAAACCAGCTCATGGAGAAGGTGAACACACAGCTCCTGATATCTGCTCCCTTTGGATCAATGTAAACGGGGAATGGGTAGAATATGAAGATTCAAGGGATTCTGAGCCCTTTGATGGTGGCATGGCTGGAATTTTCTCAGTGTTGGCACAAAAGGCAGTGACAGCCTGGGATATTCTGAAAAAGAAATCTCAGTCACCACAGAGTGAAATGGTAGCATTGTTCTCCAGCTTGCAGCTGCTGGCCAACTCATCGGTGAGACAGCAGGATGTTAAGTCTTCACAAGATCAATTCAGGAGAATAAAAGAATTGTAATTTTTATTTATTCTGTGACTATGTTTCTCCTACTGAATAGTTGGAAAGTCTAAAGGAGGCTCGTAGGGCGAGGTATTTTATTAAACACCAAAGAACGAAGTCGATAGAGCCAATGCTTTACAATTCATGATGGCAGGTGGATGCCAGATGCTGGTAGGTAACAAGCAGCCTGCTGTGGAGACAGTGGTGATTTGGATTTGCGTGGCTGGATTTACAAATGGGAGCAGCCTTTTCATGCCAAGGAACTTTGCCAAATCAAACACATCATTATGCAACTGGAAAAGAGTTTTATGGAGAGAGGTCCCACCTTTCGCCCTGGAAACTTTCAGCCATCTCCCAACCATTGTGTATCTTCCTTGCCAACTTCTTTGTCCCTCAGTATCGAAGTAATGTGCTGTGCTCCCAGTACACAGAACTGTGGCTATTACTTACTTTTGGTTCTATGGCAGTTATCTTTAGAATGTCCATAGAAAATCTGCTTTCAGCTGGACATTATGAGAAAGAATGAAAAGTTTGAAGGCACAGAAATGTGTGTGGTCCCATGTTCTGCTCTTGTCTTGCTGTGAGAAAGTTGCTTGACCTCGCTAAGATTCAATTTTCTTTTATATAAAGTGGGAGTAGTTATAATCACACTGACATTTAGGGTTGTCAGCAGGATCCAAGAGAACATTTTTTGAGAAAGTAATTTATGAACTCTTTATAATTTGACAGATGTTAGATTTTACTTTCTCAGTCAGAGCCTGTGGCAACACTGTGTCCCAAACCACTTATTGCTTCTCTGGGCTCCATTTCTATGTTACAATATTCCACCCCCATCAACATGAGCTGGAGCCATTTCAGATGATTCCAGCTCAGAAGAGACCTGTGCTGGTCAAGTTACCAGGGACCTGCTGGCACAGGCAGGGGTGTCCTCCTCTGCAGATTTCCAAGGTTGGACCTGCATCAACATCTTGTCCCCAGGAGATGAGGAAAGAGGGCCCAGCCCCTTAGCACACTATGAATACCCCACATGCATTCTTGGAATGAAAGATCGTAGGTTCTCGTGATTCTCAAAGTAACCTGCTTGTTGAGAAGTAAGTCCACTGGTTCCTTCTGTTGCTAAGGCAAAAGCTTTTATTTTTGCTAAAATAATAGCCAAATTATATTTTCAGTAAAACAAAAGGTCACCATTTTGGTGTCCTATCAGAAACTATCATTGTTTCCATAATTCAGGAAATTACGTCAGCAGGGGGAATTGAAAGGAAGTGATCTCATTAGGACTGACCAACAACCCACAGACCAAAATTATAATCCATAGATGAAAGATGATAGATAGATAGATAGATAGATAGATAGAGAGAGAGAGAGAGAGAGAGAGAGAGATACTGATGTAAAGAGCAATCTTCAGAAATAAGGGTCCCTCAGGAGATAGCTTTATTTCAATTTCTAGAAACTAAGATGGTTCACAGAAAATAACTGACTTTGGAATCCAGTAATCCGATATAAACCCTAGAGCCCAGACTAGCTCTGATAATTGAGGTTCAGATGTTTGTAATTTGGAGTAACTGGAAAAAGTATGCACAAGCCCCAATTTATGATGGTTCAACTGTGATCTTCAATTTTACAATATTGTGAAAACAATGCACATTTAGTGAAAACCCTACTTCAAATTTTGAATTTTGATCTTTGCCAGGTGCTAGCAAAATACAGTACCATAATCTCTTGTGATGCTGGACAGAGGCAGCAAAATGATGTTGCCCAATTGTAGGCTAGTGTAGGTGTTCTGAGTACAGTTAAGGCAGGCTATGCTAAGCTATGATGTTTAGTAGGTTAGGTATATTAATTGAATTTTTAACATAAAATATTTTTAACTTATGATAGTTTTATTGGGATGTAACCCCATCTTAAGTCAAGGAGGTATGTGTGATATTGAGAAATATAGTAAGAAGTATATATTTGGTTTCACCCTGTTCTTGGCACAAAGCTTCTAAAACCTTTGGAATTTCCTAATTAATGAGAGTGATAAACGTGTTTTTTGTTATGTTAATGAAGCGACTTTGCACCTAATGAAGTGGGCTGGTTGCCAGGAGAACCAACCTTGTGATTAGAGGGTTTTCATGCCATTCTCTGACCTCCTAGGAGGGGAGAGGGCCTGGAGGTTGAATCAATCACCAATGGCCAGTTATCTAATCAATCATGCCTCTGTAATGAAGCTTTCATAAAATCCGAAAGGATGGAAGTCTGAGAGCTTCTGTGCTGGTGAACATGTGGAGATTCAGGAATAGTGGGCAGCTAGCAAAGGGTGTGGAAGCTCTGTGCCCTTTCCCTATACCTTGCCCTATTCATCTCTATGTTCCTGAGTAATTAAACCTTTTATAATAAAACTAGTGGCCCAGTGCATGAAATTCGTGCACAGCAGGCGGGTTCCCTCAGCCTAGCCTGCACCCTCTCCAATCAGGGACCCTGTGGGATTGGGCCTAAACCAGTGGTCAGATATCCCTCTCTCAATCTGGGACTACTTGCTCCTAACCACTCACCTGCCTGCCTGATTGCCCCTAACCTCTTTGCCTGCCTGCCTGATCGCCCCTAACTGCTCTCCCCTACAGGCCTGATCTCTCCCCCAACTGCCTCTGCCTGCCTGATCAACCCTAACTGCCCTCCCCTGCTGGCTGGATCTCGCCCCCAATGGTCCTCCCCTGCCAGCCTGATCTTGCCCCTAACTGCTTTCCCCTTCCAGCCTGATTGCCCCTAATGGCCTCTGCCTTGGCCCCCACCAACATGGCTTTGTCCGGAAGGAAGTTGGACATCTGGAAGATGGCCAGTTGACCTGGTCTAATTAGCATATTACCCTTTTAGTAGTATAGATAGATTGTATAGGATAGGATTGCTTAAATGAGGGGCGGGGGGAGGGAAAGCCTTTTTCAGCAGGAAGAGATGCTCTTGGCAGACAAAAATACATAATTCCTATATCTGGACTGATAGCCAGCCATATGCACTATACTGCCAAACCGGTCATTAAAAAATTGAACTGCTTTCTTACATCTTACACTGAATAGCTGTTGCCCTCAAAACCCCTCCTCAGCCCCCACCTTAGGTTCTACCTTCGCAGTTCACCCAGATTAGGTTCTTATTGGTTGATTTCTATGCCAGTCAGTGTCAAAAGCTCCACCTCTTAGGCAGCCATTGGCTCCTGGCACTTCACCCAGACTTGATTTTGATTGGTCTGTTTCTATGCCAGTCAGCATCAAAAGCTCCACCTCCTAGGCAGCCATTGGCTCCTCACACTTCACCCAGATTTGGTTCCAGTTTGTCAGTTTCTATGCCAATCAGCATCTCCGGACCTATCAACGGGCCTTATCAGAGAGATGGGACTGATCAGCAGTCCCAGCGGAGGCCCGAGAGAAAGAGAGGCATGGCTGCTGGCCAGGCTCCAAGAAAGAAAGAGTGGGGCAAGGGCTGATCAACAGCTGCCATGGAGGCTACGGATCAGACCCTGCTTCTCTCTCCAGGCCTCTCTTAGAGCCTGATCCTCAGCTCCCTTGGCAGTCAGTGCTGGGTCGCCATGGCAACCGAGCACTGACTTTGGGTCGGTCGAGCCTTCGGTCATTTTGGATGTTACAGACCCTGGGTTTTTATATATTAGGATGGTGATATAGTAAGTAAAATGTTTTTTCTGAATTCAGTGAGCCACTTTAGCAAATTAATCAAACCAAGGAGAGGGTCTGGGAACCTCTGATTTAAAGCAGTTCAGTCAGAAGCACAAGTGACCTGGGTTTGTGACTGACATCTGAAGTCTGGGTTTGGGGGCAGTCTTATAAGACTGATCCTTCCATCTATGAGGTCTAATGCTACCTCTAGGCTATGAATTCCAAATCAGAATTGGGTTGAATTGTGAATACCCAGCTGGTGTCTGGGTATTGCTTGCTGGTGTGGGAGCTTCCTCTCCCCACTCACACACACATTGGAATTGGATGCAGAATCATTTCACAATGGAATAAAGGTAACTTGAGTTCCAATGCCTGCTCATATCACCTACTAGTGAGGCAACTTTAGTCAAATCATTGTATTTCTTTGGGTCTGTCTTCCAGCCTGGGCCAGGCGTGGATGATCTTGGCTGGATACTTTTGGGTCTTTCTTCCAACCTGGACCAGGCATGGCTGACTTGGATGGATACATTCATGTGGATGAGTCAGAGACTGACCAGTATAGGATGGATTTGCCAGACACAGCACTTCCACATGGTCTCTCATCCTTGCCAGATGAGTGTGGGCTTGCTCACTGAGTGTCTGTATAGAGAACCAAGGTGGTGGATAATGAGGCTTGGTACTGGCCACATCTATTGCCCAAGCACCTCACAAGGCCAATCCAGATCCAAAGGTTAGGGAAATTAATTCAATCTCTTGATAAAATATGTTGAAAATCATATTGGAAAGAGGCATAAATATAGACAAAGAAATAATAGCTATAATTTTTGCAAACAAGTTAATACAATTGGTAAAATTAAAAATGCCAAACTAAAAACCAAACCAATTCAAAAATTCAGGTCACAATTTAGACCCTGGAGGCAGAAAAACAATCAATCGTGGCCATGCTTCATAAATCAATAGCTCCAGGCAGTCTTTCTCCCAGCACATTGGGTGCACACTTTCAGGGTGAAGCTCTTAGGAGAGCACCCCTAGTATAAGGTCTGGTTCTTGTATCTGTTCACCACATTGACCTCTTGACATTCCACTGCAAATAATGGGGGAGGAGTAGAGGGGAAACTTTGTGAAAGTTTTCTGAGGATCAGATGAAGTATAATCAAGCTTTACCTATATTCTCATTTTCTTTGCTTATTCTGCCAACTTGGAATAATTTGATAACAAATGCTCTTTGCTCCTGCTCTCAATGATCTTGAAGTTCAATATGCCCCAGAGTTGACTCAAATGTCCGAAATTGGTTCCAGATAATCCCAATATAGGCTCAGCTTCTTTTAATTGTGAGGCCTCTAGGAAATCCTTGGAGTCTATGGTTACTCTATTCCTGATTTCTCCCAGGAACAGGCTGTAGACCACCTGTGGGGTATAACCTATCTCTTAGATGCATGTTGACCTGGGGCCAACCCCTAAGCTAATACACTTTGGATATCTCCTTTGTCACAGAGCACACTACCTGCAGAATGTATGGAGGGCATCCTTATCAGTCCATGGTTTTGTGTCTCAGTCTCCCAGCATCTGGGAAGAACAGAACCTAATGCCACCCATTGTGTTTGCTGGAATTACATTTTTACAAGCCATCAGTGAGATCTGAGAAGACCCTCATTTAAGGAAGCTCAGATCTGGGCTATGGAACTGAAGTTGGTATCCCCAATTGCCTATAGCTGAGCCATAAATTTACATGTTTTGATGAAAAGAAGATGAAATAAAAGAACTACCCTTTTCTTGTCGATACTAATACTGATGCAAATTCTGCTTTTGTGTAAGGAAGTATCAATATGATGAATTGCTATTGATAGCAACAGTCAAAGGTGCACACTTGACAGGTGTCTATTGAATAAAATCAGAGAGATTTGTTTGTGTAAAAAATATAATTAATAGGAAACGTTTTCCTAACATTTATCTCAAAGTTGCAGTGGAATAATAATAAAATATAAAGAACTATCAAACCAGGAAGACTATGGGTATATTACTTTAAACCTGTGATTTTCTTAAAGCCAGGAAACATAAGTTGAGATGGTACTTTGTACCCCCACAGAGACCTCAGCAGCTCCCTCTAACAAAAGAAAGGCTATTTGCTGGGAGCCAGGGAGCAGTGTGTTACCTGGGCACCTCTCTGAGCTGCATGAGCAGCTCATTAACCCTGATGCCATGCCCAGGAGCTCAGAGGCAGGAGGCATTGTTATCTGCTTTTCACAGATGGATCAGTCAGATCCCAGAATCATCACACAGTGATGGACCCTGCAAGTGGTCCCGATGTTCTGCTGTCCAAGGCAAGATGCTTTCCAGCCCATTCGATGTGTACACGCAGGCCATGAAGGACAGAGGGAGGGCAGATGAATGGCAGTATCTTCCACTGCAGCTTCAAAATGCCACAGTGAGAACTTCCCCTTGGAAATGAGCATATCTGTTCCTTCTAAATAAATCTGTCTCATCTTTGAAAATGTAAGCCTTCAGAAGTAAAAGTTTGGATGAGATGTGGAACATGAATAATTTTTTTTTTTAAGTAAAAAAGGTTAAGGGTGCCTGCTTCTTAGTTTCCAAAGCACATTTTTCTAACAATGCCAGACAAAGGTCCAGGACAGATAGGGAGCCTGTGCAGGTGCCCCTTCCTATGACTTTCTATGGGTTGTGCTTTTTTTCTGCCCCACGTCCGTGACCCCAGCTCACCCCCGTGGGTGTGCTAATGGTGACCCCAGAACAGACCTAATGAAGTGCACCAAATGGTAAGGATTCACGCCTGAGGAGGGGCCTGTCTCATTAGCCACTCGGACTGCCTTAACCAGAATGGTCTGATGAGGGGTATTGTGAGGGCCCCTGCATCTGTCAGGCCCACCAGATGTCCCCTCACTGCTTGGAAAGCCATTCATCTATGTCCATTATTTGCCATGGTGGGTCCAGCTGCTAATGAAACCCCCCGAGAAAGCTGAATGAGAAGGCACGAACTCCCAGGCATGCTGGAATGGTCTGCCCCACCCCACACAAAGGTCCAGCCACCGGCCTCCAGACAGGAGTGAGAAGTGAATTCCAGTCAGGCTGGCTTTGTCAGAAATCACCCACAGTGACATGCCATGGGAGAACCAGGCTCTGCATTCCTGGTTTTTGCCTCCGAGAAGGAGCTGGTGGGCGGTCCGTGGAGCAGAGTGGGTTGAGAACAAAAGGATTCCTGCCAGAAAGGTAGGACATTCTGCCATCCCAGAGGTGGATGTTGGGCATACATCCTTCTGTCTTTCTATCCTGGGGGGAAGGGGTTTGGACCCATATGTTCCTTTTATCTACCCTCAGAACTGGCAACATCCCTCTGTCTGTGAATCATCCTAGATCCAGACTTTCAATCTGCCCTATCCCTGCAGTAAGAGATACGAAAAGGATGTGAATACTTTTAGGAACATCGCTATATGTCTGTGAATTTCTCTGTCTGTCTGTCTGTCTCTCCCCCTCTATCGCTGAATTATAGGGTCTCCCTACAATCATTTACAGATGGATTATAAAAAAGAGTTGACAAGTAAATTTGCAGGTCATAACACAAAGTGTCTCTTCTATCGCTCACAATCTTCAATGGTGGCTTTTCTCTTCTTTCCCCAAAATAAAAAAGTAAATTAATCTGTTGCCAAATTACCTGGTGGCTTTGTTATCCTGCCTTCTTTCTCAGGCTGGGGGTGCTGGAAAGTGCTGAGGGTTTCTCCAGACTCATCCAAGACCTTTAGGGCTATCCCCGTCTTGTTTTCTTGTTTTTGCTTTCCTGCCCATGGACCTGCCCCTCAGCCACAGTGACTTCCACCAGCACCAGGTGCAGGACCACCTTCTCTTCTAAAGGAGGCAGATGAGGGAGCCCCACTGGGAGGGGCTGGAGGCATGGGTGGGAGGTGCTTGCTCTTGGAGTCCTCTAGGGGAAACTGCTTTTGCTATGGAGCTGAGACCCAGTCGCATGCATCCCTGGCAGGATAAGTGGGAGGTTGAGGTGCAGCGTCTTCAACTCAGGGCTCTTCTTGGCAGACACACAAGGTGTTCCCAGAGCTGCCTTAACCCGGATTAGATAAAAGGGAGGAGTCCCATGGAAGCACTTGCTACACAGAGAGGAGGTTCCCAACTGCAAAACCTCAGTCCTGTCATATCTAGAGCCAAAATGGAAAAATCAGTGGTGCTTGCAGCCTGAATAAATGGATGGATGGCTTTACTGGTCTCGTTTATAATATAGGGTGATGTTGTTCTCCGCCTACCCCGCCAAGTGCTGTCAGTCTTTATTGGGGAAAGAGGCCACATGAAGACAGGATCTGTTATTACTATTAAATTGTTTAGGGCTTGAAAGCATATTCATGAGTTTATTCAATTTAAAATAGACTTAATTTCCTTACATGGCGAATGACCCCCCCTCCCCCTGTCTTATTATGGTTGAGGAATTTAATATTGAAGGGATTTCACTTGGCAGTTTGCATCTGTGAACATTCAGTTCTGAGTTGAGGTACACAAAAGGGAGAAAAAGGCAAGGCTGTTCAACTTGGCAAATGGAAAAGAAATTTTGCTGAATCTCGAAGGTTATATGTGGCACAGAGGACAGGAATCAAAACACTCCCTCCCCTTAAGAACTCAGATGGCTCCTCATACAATCAGCGTGAGCCCATGTGCCTCTTCTGCACTTTCAGTGGGAAGGACGCACTTGGCAGATGAATGGGTTGATGTCTTTGTGTTCAGCTGCAGCTGATGGTATTCATGGAGGCTGTAACTACTGTCGTTCAGAGCTAAAGGGAGGTGCAGGAGAGCTGAGAGAAAGGCAAGGCCCACCGTGGCAGGTCCGGGCACTAGTGCAGACTCATGGCTTCCTGGTGCCCACCAGAGATGTGCTCACGCTTCCAGTAGACTGAGAAAGCAGAGCTAGCTCTCAAACTGACTGAGCGAATCTGATGTACTTAGGGGAATGAATTCTAGCTCGACAGATCAACAAAAACGTATACATGACCTTTAAACACTTCAAAATGGTGGGAGGTTTTGGGGGGCACTAGAGGAAAAGAAGCAATGGCAAACATGAATGGGGCTGTAAAATGCATCTTGTCTAATACAGGAAGCCTAGAGACTAGACTTGAGGTCAGCATTTTGGGTTTCAGATGGCTATCGGGACTCGTGACCTAAAAGCAGTTTGAATCATTACTGTCATTTACTTTATTCAAGCAAATTAGAACATCTACCTTTTTTCTATATTGAATAAAACTTTTTTACTCAAAATATTTAACACATTACATCCTGCTAAGTTTTCTTCCAGTAATGATTATAAAAACAGAAATATATTCTGATAGAAACTTGAATTTTTAAAAGTACAGTTATTACCAATGAACAGCATATTCCCTAGCCCACACATTCCACACCCATAAATAAATCATCTCTGATGCTGTCCTTGAACTATTTCAGTTAATTAAAAGAATGTGGAGGAAGCCCTTCTCTCTGGTTTGGTTCTGTTAATTATGGAGGTATTCAGTATGCCACTGCAAATGGCATTCGGCTAGTGCTTAATTAAAATAAATACAGAAATTTAAATGAACTAAACAGATTTTGGCACTGGTCTGTAGTTTCAGGGCCAAATTTTATGTGTGGATATAACACAAGCAGAGGAATAAATCTTTACTCTTGGTCTTAATGGACTGGCACCTGGCCAGATGCAGAGGATGCAGCCTGCTGGTTCAACCACCGCGCGTGTGTAGGAGTTGCTGCAGCCCCCCTTCCTCACACCCAGTGTGGGCAGCTTTAGGATACCCACTGCAGATCTCAGGGGATGGGTGCCAGTTTGAATCCCTTTCCTTTAACAATTCAGAATGTGAAGAATAACATGTATTTTTTCACCATCTTTCGTCAAGAGCTCTGAGACGTTTTTCAGATATGAATTAATTAATTTTTCCCAATCTTCTGTGACGCAGGGAGTTGGAAGGAAGACTGCTCCCAATTGACTGAGTAGGAAGTGGGAGAGGTCTGAGGAATACACTGCCTTCCTGTTGCTGCTGCTTCGCCATGATTTCCCGGGCTGCAGAAACAAGTGTAGGGCGCTGAAATTTCACTTTGCGGCATCCATCAAAGTGCTGCTGTTAAAGAATTGGATGGTGCAGATCAAGTAGTTGGGGCTGTTTATTGGCGGGTTTCCAAGTGTTTAGTCCTCCTTTTGTATATAAATTGTTGATACATCAGACCTTCATGGATGCCACCTTGTGGGTCCTATGTGCTGGGACTTCTGGGTAGCAGAAATATGTGTGAAAAACATCACCATTGCATATCATTATTTTAAAATTCACAACTTCATTTCTTCTACAACAACTAAAATTGAATTTAATTTAGAGAATCAGTTGAGTGCCCTGTCATAGGAAAGGATTCATTAGGTTAATAGAAACCCAACAGGACTAGCTTACAAAAAAGAGCGAATCATTGAAGCATATGGAGGTCCTAGAGGCCCAAGGGGCAATAGAGAAATCAGAGAAGCAGGGATGAAGCAGGAGCTCAGGACATGTTGAGCCAAGCATTGAATCCTCTTAGGACTCTCTCCTCTGTGGGCTTGTTTATCTCCCTCCTCCCACACTTCCTCCTCCCTCTTCTTCCTTCTTCTCTCTCAGAATTTCTGCCTCTACTTATCATGGCCAATGAGAAAACCTGGGTGGCAATACATCTTATTATTTTAGCCACTGAGAGAGGACATACGGATGCAATTTCTGGTCGTGAATCAGGAAACCCGGGATAGTAAGTTATTGGGACCAGAGTGAAGGCATGTATACCCACAAATATATGGCCTCTCCTCAAAGAACTGTGAGGATAGTGGGAAGGAGGAGGAATTCTTTGAGGGGATGCTGCTCTGAGAAAGGGGCCCTGGATGATAAAAATAACAGCAGGGTATGTGCATAGGTTATGTGCATGCCTACCTTGGTGCAAAGCATGGTGCTGGGAGACCAAGTATAGACTGGAGTGCGACATGCAGGATTCATGTAGAAGAGTTGAGTCAGGCATGAATTAAGTGACTCCATACTTTAATCCAAGACATTGAACTGATCCTGAGATGCATACTCAATGAACAGTTGTCACATGAGTGAATGAGGAAAATACATTTGTTCCAGGAATGCATTCGAGTGAGATTTTCCCAGATTATGAGGAGGGCATCCTCCAGGAGAGTGAGACACCTCCAAGGATGGTCAGAGGACATAAGAAGTGGTAGGTATGACATACTTTGAAGAGAAAGATTCTAACAGACAGGGGCGTGGGACTGTAAAGAAGAGGGTACTCCTGCAGGAAAGTATGGTTTGAGGAAGGATGAGAAGAGGAGGGAAGTCTGAGGATCACCTGGGACTTATGAGCAGTCTGGTGGCTGGTGAGTGGCTGAATTGACCTGTATTTGTCTGCTAAGCACAACAGACTGGGTCACTTATTAGACATTTATATTCTCACAGTTCTGGAGACTGAAAGTCCAAGATCCAAGTGATGGTAGGGCTGATTGATTTCTCTCAAAGCCTCTTTCCTTGGCATGTAGATGGCCTTCCTCTTGCTACCTTCTCCAGGGTCTTCTTTCTGTGAGCTCCTGCCTCTGGAGTCTCCTCTGTGGGTCCTAATCTTGTTTTCTTATAAGGACACCAGTCAGACTGGATTAGAACTGACCCTAACAGCCTCATTTTAATTGAGTCAATTATTTAAAGAGCCTATATCCAAAATACAGTCATATGTTGGAATACTAAGGTTAGAGTTTCAACATATAAATTGTGGGGGGCAAAATTCAGTTCATGACATGGTTATTTTGCTGGAGTTCCCTATTAGACAATATTGCATATTGGGTGAGGAGTTTGTCCTTTATCTTGATAAGCAGTTGTGATCAGACTCAGTCCTCCAAATAGTTAATAGGTTCATTGTAATTAGGCCCAATTAGGGGTCAGATTGAAATGAGAAACAGATGAGAAGATGCCTCTGTCTGCCCTACATTTTGGTGTTACTGAACAGGAAATTACAAAGGTTCAAGTTAGGTTAGCAGCCCTGTCTTCTAATTGGCACCCCCTGCTGCTGGGGCTGCAAAATAGCATTAAACAGGGTCTAGAGACCATGCCAGCCTCTAAGATGCCCCAGAAGGGGGATATGGGCAGGAAGCAGAGAATCAAATGTTCTAAAGAGTGATGTAGGGCCTCTCTGAGGCCAAGCTGGCAGATGCAAGGGCCATCGATACAGAATCAGTGATTTCATCTCTGGGACGTTATGTTCAGGGGCACAAAGAAGCTAAAGCAGTTTGTGGGACTGAGGTGTGAGGTGCTAAGCAGGAGAGCTGGACCCCCAGGAAGAGCCTGCATGGCGTGCTGGATTTGGTTGTGTGGATTGGGGGAGCCTGGGCTGTTTTGGGAGTGGCCTGGGAAGGGTTGGGGATTGCAGGCCCTAAGATGCTGCTCTGTGGTTGCTTTCTGACCCCAGGCTTCTCACAGCTTGGTTAGAGCCCTCACCCTATTTACTCCTCCTCCTGTTGGATCCTCCTTCTCTTGTTGGATCCTGGCTTTGCTTGATGGTGAAGACAGGTGTTCTCTCTTCATAGAAGGAAGTAAGACTCTGGTTTATGGCCTCCTTGGTGCAGAACTGCAGCAAACCCAGTCTTGTTTCTAAGGAATGTGGAATTAGTGCCAATTTTTGCAGGAAGCTTCTTGGCACTGATTAAAAGCACTGGAGGCGAAGGTGAGAATTACTGGGACTTTTTTTACTCTCTCCCAGAGCTGTTCATTATAGTTGCTTGGAGGAAGCAACTGCTGTCAACAGCCTTGATGTAAGACATACATCGGGGACCACTGAGAGCTCGTACAGCTGCACTAATGGGGAAAATTACGGGGCTGACATTTGGCATCTTCAGATTCACTCTGTGATCTTCCTCTCACAAAACTTGTCTACTTGCAAGCTAATGGCCAGAGCGAGCCAGCATGCTCCAAACTGGTGCCTGATTTTCCCCTTTCATCCCCATTCTTAGATGCTGTATGTTTTCTGAGCTTAGCATCTAAAAACATTTAAAAATTGTATCATTTAAAGCAGGGGTGGGGACTCTTTTCCCTGCCAAGTGCCATTTGGATATTTATGACATTATTCATGGGCCACAAAATTATCAACTTAAAAATTAGCCTTCTATATTTGGTCAAACATTTAATTAAACTCACCCCTATTGTCTTGGCAGGGCCAGACCAAAGGATTTAAGGCCTGTGGGCAAGACATTCCTCACCCCTGATTCAAAGAAATATAGTTATTTAGTAACAATCAAATAACATCTAAATGTGGCTGTAAAATTTGCAGAAATCAGAAACCTGTAATTAAAATAGAATTAATATATTCATCTAATTAATATATTCATCTAATATAGTGACATGATTAAACTTAAACATAAACATGGGTTCTACAAGATGCCATGACCAAGATGCAAATGAAATATTTAATATTTTCTACCACTTTGTTCCACTTCTTAACAAGTCTTAATTGGCTAACAGCCACATGTACCACACTATGTAAGACCCCATCTTCATTAGCACAGAGGTAGCAACCTAACACTCATGTGACAATTAGTGATAAAATGCTACAACACTTGAGGAAATGCTCAATGTTGTGGCACAGCCTCTGTGGGCTGTCGACATCCAGGGACCTGGGTAGAGGAAGGGAGAGAGAGAGGACATTTCAGAAGAAAGTGGCAATGGTGACTGTATGGGGAGTGAGGGCAAAGGCTGTGGAGAAAATGGGGATTTCTTTCTAGCAATAGAAGGGACTGTCAGAGGAAGGGAGGGACAGAGACTGGGAGAGTCTGGAGCTCAGGAGAGCCTGAGGGCATCCAGTGAAGGAGAGGCAAGTGTTACAGTGGTGGCAGGAAGCATGGAGAGGAAGGGACAGGGTGACATGAATTTCAAAGGGACAGTCAATAGATTTTGTCTGTGTTTGTGATGGAACTTCCAAGTTCCCATAAACTTCTCTTTTTAGAGTCACCATCAACCTCCTCATCTCTACTTCTTTCCTACATTTTATACTGCTGACCTCCTGGGCCTCTTTCTTGGGGTTCCAGAATGCTGCTAACAGTTACTTTTATGCATCAACTTGGCTAGTTCAGGATATCCAAATATTTGGTCACAGCCAATGTAGATGTTGCTGTAAATATATTTTTTAGATGAGGTTAACATTTAAATCATCAGGCTTGGAATGCAGCAGATTACCCTCCACCATGTGGCCTTATCTAATCAGCTGAAGGCTGTAAGAGCAAAGACTGAGGTCATTGAAGAAAAGGGAATTCTGCCTCCAGACAGCCTTCTGATTGGAGCTACAGCATCAACTCTTCCATAGGTGTCCAGCCTACCAGCTTGCCCTACAGAAACCAGACTTGCTAGCCCCCACAAATCCCTTGCTGTCATGGAGCTGACATCATATGTGGGGAGACTCATCATAAATGAACAAATAAGTCAATACTTGGCATGTCCCAGAGTGATGAGCTATGTGGGAGCAAAAGTGCAGATAAGGTATTTGGGGAGTGGAAGAGCTAACTAAAGAGGGTTAAGAATGGTTGGTTGCTATTCCATAGAGTACAGCAGGACAGGCCTTGATAACGTGGTGACATTGGAGCTTAGACCCGAAAGAATGGAGGGAGCAAGCCTTGACAGTATATTCAATGGATGCTATGTCTTCAAATCCCTCTGTGGAATCTAATGAGAGGTGTTTTACTTGGAGGAGGATCTTTTCTGAAATATATCCCCCACACCTCTCCCCAAGGGTCAGTTAAATGACAAGTTTCTCTAGTCTGTCCCTTTTCTTTCATTCTGATGGTTTTCTTCATATGCCTCATGATCCTGGCAGTCTAGTTTTTTTAATGTTGGCAGGATGGTGAATTTATCCAGATAGCTGGTATAAATTTCCTCTGCTGTTGTGTGTAGAAATCTGGCCTTTGAATATGAAACCTTCTGGAGATCTCTGTGTATGTGGGGAAGGCCTGTTGACTTACTTTAGGGTAAATGAGTAGATGACTGAATATTTTGGGAAAAGGTTTAATTTATCTGTCTACTTATCCATCCATCCACCCATCCATCCATCCATCTTCTCAGGCATCTATTTGAACTATTTTACATGGAATAAAGAATGGGATGTTAGAGCAGTATGTTCATCAAAATCTTGGGTTGAAGGACCAGCTCAGTCAGATATTTTATGGTTGGCTTTGAATTCCTTCACTTTCCAGCCTTGTTTTTAGTTCTCTTTCCACACCTACCCACAATGTTCACCATGGCTGGGTCTAGAGCTCCTCTTAGGTTCTGTGCATGACAATTTATCATCTTATACAGGGCATGGTATGAGATTCAAAGCCATTCTGGCTTCCATGCTTACTAGCCCCATGACCTTGGAATGATGTAGCCTCTCTGTACCTTGATCTCCTCGACTGCAAATGGAGATAGTAACTGCACTGATCTCCCAAGGTAGATGTGAGCACTGGATGTGAGAATGTGTGTCAAAGATTTATTGCTGGGCTTAATGTATGTCAAAGGTTTAGCACATGATCATCACTCAATGCAGGTTAGCTGGTATTATTAAGGTCATTGTAATTATTGCCATTGGTGCAGTTATTACTTTTAACTTGTGCACTACCCTCTTTTTTTTTGTGTATTTCAGGCCATGAGCTTTATTCTGAGTTATCACTTTTTAAGCTTTCTGTAATTTGTAAAATTTCTCATTGATGATGAGTTCCTTCCTATCCTCTTTGCCTTTATGAGTTTATTCTGCTGCCCCTTTCTTTTGTTCTCTCTCTCTCTCCCCCCGACTTCCATAATAATTTCATTATAATTTTGCTAGTGTCTCAGTAGGAAGAGGAGAGACAAAGGTCAGTGATTGATCACTTTTTTTCTTTTTCTTTTTGAGAGTTCCAAAAACACCTAAGATGATTGGGTTTGTTTTATTCAAAAGATAACATAGCTTCTCTTTGTAGTGGTGTGATGGAGAAGGCACTGAGCTCTTAACTGTCTAAATTTCTCCCTAAGCAGTTTAATAAGCATTCCTCACTCTGTGTGTCTGAGCTTTATTACAGTCATCATCTTGTGTCAGCAGTTTCCATTGAGCCCACACATCATTGCAACTTATTTCAGTGTCTCTCGGAGACCCCAAAGCATTTTACACAATGTAACCTTTTCATTACTAAGTAGAAGGGTGAATTATAATATTAACTGATCCACTACTATAATATGTCTGCACTAACAGGATGGCAGGTAACAGTCCATCATTTATTCAGCCCATCATGGTTCCCATGAGCAGGTGAAGGAGCTGTGTTGCAGCAAGTCACTCCTTAGACTGTAACTTATAACTGAAAATGAGAAGCAGCCATTCTTGCTATGATTTGCAGAGTGTGTGTGAGATTTCATGAAAGAAAAGCAAGTTCAGATCTGTGGGTGTTCAGCTTCATACCATAAGCACACTAGGTGCAAAAATATGTGAATAAAACTCAGGTTATTCCTGATTAGTTCTCTTTATCCTCAAATCTGTCATGGTTGCCTCCCTAGCTGCCCTCTGTCCCCACAACTCTGTACCGGAGAGCTCACTTGCACACAGCTCCCAGGTGGACGTGGTTGGTTGAAGAGTTCTCCTTGTGGTGAGGACAGTAGTCATCCAGGTCAGGGTCTCAGCCCACATCCTGCAGAGCCTCAAGTGCCTGGCTGCTCTGGACTCCCTGTCCACATCTTTATATTTTTAAAAGGTTCATTGTAGAGTGATGAACTTTTGGGAGGATGGCCTTTTCCCAACAGACGGGTGGCTAATGGGGAAAGGTGATGCTGGGAAGCTAGACCTCTCCAGTCTTTCTTTAAACATACAAATAATGAATCAGCAAGTGTGCTTACGTCTGCCTTCTGTTCCTTATCTATTCTCAAGTGGCAAAGTGACTCAAAACTTAGTGGCTTAAAACAACAATGACTGTTTATTATCTCCCCTGGTTTCTGTGGTCAGGGATTCAGGATTATTTCAGCTGGGAATTTCTGGCTTGGGGTCTCTCATGAAAATATAATCAGATGGCCTTGTTGCAGGGTCATTTCAAAAGCTTTCTTGCTAACAGGTGTGGAGCCTGGGATGGGGACACCTACAGCATTGGTGGTCCTCCATATGGTGTTTCCAGTGTGGCTTAGCTGATTCCCTATGTGGCAGCTAGGGCTCAAAGGCACCTATTTTACAGGAGGGAAAGAGCGAGGAGACAGACACGGAGAGAAGAGTGGAATTCACATCCCCTGCCATGAACTGTCCCCAGAAGCCACACAGCACCATTTCTGCCACATTCCGTTTTCTGAGGCATTTGTAAAAACATACCCAGCTACAAGAAGAATAAAGAATAGACTTCAGTTCTGGATAAAGCAGGAGGTTTTGAAAGAGCATGTAGGACTGAAAATATTGCTGTGGTCATTTTTGGAAAATAGAATCCACTTACCTTAAAGTTTTGTCAGTTTTTGTGTATTTTTTTTTTTTACAGCAGTAATTTTTCTTTCAAAAGGTGGTTGCCCTCTGCTGGTTGCCATGACAGCGTATGCCTTGGTCATTTGTCCATCCCCCTAGACCATCAGTCTCAGGAGATGACTTGGGTCTTTATACTGTGCTGCACACTATCACGGTCAGTTTGTCTGCTTATAAAGTCAAGATGAAAACGCCAGTCCTCAGCAGCTGCCTGGAAAGCAGTGCGGCACCCAGGAGAGCATAGAAACACCCGGTGTGAACACACAGCCTGGATCCATCTTCAAGTTTCAACACACTTCATAGAGGACTCTACTTTCTAGTGCTCTTGGGTTGATCCAGGTGCTCTGAATGTGTTGACTAACTAAAGAATGCAAGCTACCCTTGCTCTCTATGTGGAATAAAAAATTAATAATTCTGGCAAGAATGCTTGGTCCTATGGCCTGCATCCCTAAGTGTTTCCACAGGATGGACACCTGCAGTCACTTGGCAGCACAGCTCAGCTGGGGGCCCAGATGAATGGAGCACAGACTCCGGGGGCCATTTGGAAGTCAGCAGTTTGGAACCACAGAGTCAGGACAAGCACCTAAGCTTAGTTAACCCCTGTCTATTTACAATACCTAGAGTTTGAACCTTTGCAGCCTCACTCTCCCAGCCTCACAGTTCTAGAAACCTCCAAGGTTCTCTGTGCTGATCTGTGTTGGGCCGGAGCCCTGGGTTTGTTGGAAGATCATGGGAGGGAGAGGTGGTCAAGAGCAGGAAAGGGAGTGGCTCCCAGGTTGAGCCCACACATCATTGCAACTTATTTCAGTGTCTCTCAGGGACACTACTGCTCTAGGAGAGGGAACAGAGAAAGGAGAGGGGGAAAGGGTGTCATAGTCCCACCTCTGACATGGAGATGAGAGGTGGCAATGCAGGAAGTTCTCTGTGACAAGGCCAGAAACAAGTGGCGCTTTTGCTGACTGGCTACAGAAGGCTGGTGGGTACCTGGTGACTCCCCTCCAGGAGGTGGGTCCATGGGATGTGCCAGGGTCATTTTCTTTGTAGCCTGCAGAAGAGGCAGAGAGAAGTAGCCGGCCCACCTGCCATCCCAGAGTGATAGGCAGCCTCTGATTTTGAGGAGGGAACTCAGGAGTTCATGGGACAGAGAGGTCAGCCTCTGGCCTCTTGCTGGGCCTTGCTGCCTCTCAGAAGCGCTTGGCTGAATGGTGGGTCCACCTGTGTCGGGGTGCCGGGCATGTATTCTATGAAGAAGGCAGCTTGAGGAGAGCAGGGTTTGGCATTTGATTAGAGTTTACAGCTCATGCCAGGAAAGCTTCTGGGCAGCAGGGTCTGCAGCAGTCAGCCATCCACACCACCTGCTTACCTACCAGCCTTGGGAAGCTGGGGAAGCAGCCCTTGTGTGGCAGAACCCGATGGAATGCCAGCACGCGCATCTTGGTCTAGGGTCTTCTCCAGCTCTGCATCCATTCCTGGGTGCAGGACAGGTTTTCTTTCCGAGGACAGCCATCTGCACTTTTCCAAGTGCGCTAGTCATCCTTGCATCTCCTGAGTCAGGGCTCTGTCCACCAGCTCCTGCAGACTTTCTGAGCCCTGCTGTCTGTCCCCACTACTGAGGGGAGCATGGTGGCTCCACAGCTTGGATCCACCTCAAGGTTCAATTTTGTGATAGATGGAGCCTCACAGACAGCAAATTGCTAATAGCAGAGAGTGCAGCCTACCACACGGAAATGCCAGATCTCAATTTTCTAATGGGCTGTGCAAAATGGCATAATCCTGCCCCAAGTATTAATTCATTAAAGACGGAAAGCTCTTCTCCTCTGGTCAAAGGGAGACTGACAAGCAACAAGGCCTGTCAGGGAAGGTGCTCAGCCCCAGATGAGGAAGGGCAGGCCCGATGTGCAGAGGATGCTCTTTGTTAGACCCTGACCGCTGTCGTACATGGAACCAGCTCTAGAATGCGGGTCAAACATCACCTCACTAACCACAGACATTTCTGGGCACAGGCTGCAGGGTGACAAGCACACCCTGAGATGGAGCAGATGTGGTTTCAGAAGTGGGAAGAGGAGTCACTGGCCAGCAGGTCAGGGAGCTAAGACCTCAGGGGTCCCAGCCCTGTGCAGGAGAAGCCAATAATAGAAGGGCCCTCTGAAAACCACCTGGTATCTGCAGAGAGCCATGTCCGCTGTGAGCACGTGAGAGCAGTGCTACCCATGCCTCCCTCAGGGTGGAGAGGAGACTGGGAGGGGATACTGAGATACAGAGGAAGGAGGATGACTGTTCCTCCTTCAGGGTGGAGAAGAGAAGGGGACACTGAGACACAGAGGAAGGAGGATGAGTGCTCCTCCCTCAGGGTGGAGAGGAGAAGAGGAGGGACACTGAGACACAGAGGAAGGAGGATGAGTGCTCCTCCCTCAGGGTGGAGAGGAGAAGGGGAGGGACACTGAGATACAAAGGAAGGAGGATGAGTGCTCCTCCCTCAGGGTGGAGAGGAGAAGAGGAGGGACACTGAGACACAGAGGAAGATGAGTGCTCCTCTCTCAGGATGGAGAGGAGAAGGGGACACTGAGACACAGAGTGAGTAGGATGAATGCTCCTCCCTCTGGATGGAGAGGAAGAAGGGGGAACACTTTGGGAGTGGAGCCAGGACAGGGTGTGGGCCACACTCCAAGGAACAATGGTGGCCACAGGTGGATGCAGCAAGGAGAGGAGCTGCCTTTCACAATGCAGGGGCGCCTCACTCCAGCCTGTCCTGCTCAGGGAGCAGAATCTGTGGGGCAGCATCCTGGCTGGATTTGAACCCTGCCCTCCACTCCCTGGCTGTGGTCATTGGTAGGTGGCAGACCTGCCCTTTGTCTCGGTCTTCTCATCTGTCATTTGAGAATTGTTACTAATAACCCAGCAAAACCTCTCTGAAATAGGCCCCGTGGGACTCCTGTGTAAAGGTCGGGGAGGAATGTCTGGTTTGAGGGAGGCATTTTGATCTTATTCCATTTGTTGTTACCCCTGCCATTCCCACTGCCACCACTGCAGGTGCATTCCTGGAACAGCCTGCTGCCTGCACTGGGGAATTAAAAAAAGAGAGGAAGAAAGGAAGAAGAAAAAAGGAGGGTGAGAGAGAGAGAGAGAGAGAGAGAGAGAGAGAGAGAGAGAGAGAAGAGAGAGAGAGAGAGAGAGAGAGAGAGAGAGAGAGAGAGAGAGAGAGAGAAAGAGAAGTGTTTGCCCAGAGTAGTGATTCCTGCATCTTAGAATCTCCTGGGATTCTTTTGAAAATTCTAAAGCTGAGCCTTCCCCACACCAATGAAATCCCAATGTCTGGTTTGGGGACTCAAACATTAGTGTATTATTATTATTACTAGAGGCCTGGTGCATGACATTTGTGCACTCGGGGTGGGCGGGGGCGGGGTCCCTCAGCCTGGCCTGCACCCTCTTGCAGTCCGGGAGCCCTTGGGGGATGTCCGACTGATGGATGTCCACAGGGAGCGGGCCTAAGCCATCAGTCTAACATCCTTAGCACGATGCCGGGGAGGCAGGAGAGCCAGCAATGGGCCCAACTTCTGGCTGAGTGGCGATCCCCCTGTGGGAGCGCACTGACCACCAGGGGGCAGCTCCTGTGTGAGCGTCTGCACCCTGGTGGTCAGTGCGCATCATAGAGACTGGTCATTTAGCCGTTTGGTTGATTTGCATATTAGCCTTTTATTATATAGGATTATTATTAATTTTTTAATCCCCAGGTGATCCAAAGTGCACACAGGTTTGAGAAAAACTGGCCTAGATGTCTTCTTTTTTTTTTTTTTTAAAGAAAAATACCAAGTTGGCATGTAGGCAGGTGTTTGTTAAGACTGTGCTTTTCTGGGGCCCTGGGATGCACTAGCCCCATTTCTTCACACTCTTTAAGGCACAGGAGACCACCCGTCCGTGGCCAGACTCCAGTGTGTGGACTCAGCTGAAACTTGGGTCCTGACAAAACTGGAGCCGCATTACAGCACTTTTCCTCTGAAAGGGAAATTTTGTTTTTGTCCTTCTGCATGTCCGCTCCCTGGATCAAGGCTTTCTCTGGGCCTTTTGTTCTAGCTGGATCCTGGGGTCACATGACCTTCATGACACAGACCCTCCCACTCATGTCGGACACTCACTTTAATAACAGGGGATTCAAACGAGAGCAAACCATTTCAAAATGGATTTACCAAGACCCAGTAAGGTGCTATTATTGCACATTAATTCTAAGCGCCTCCTCTTCTCTGCCTTGGGAGCAAATTCATCATCTTTGGCAGTGGGGCTGGGCTGTGCTCTCTCACAATTCATTACCCTCCCCACCTGCCTGGGCACTTACCATGGCTTTCTTTTTTTTTTTCCTTCCAAAAGGCAGCACCTCTTTCTATATCAAGGCTGATTATTTCCTTCTGGCTCTTTTGCCACATATTTATCCACATCACATCTTCTCTTCTCTATGTATCTGTCTGGTTCTGAAATTTAGATTTATCTATTTTGTTACTGAGAGAGAAATTGCCCCTGTCAACATTGCTTAGAAGAGTGTAGGGGTAGCAGTTACAGATTTCGACATGATGCAGAGCCCTTCTGTGTGGAGGCTGTGTCGTCATCTGGGGTAGGGTCCTGGAATCGCTCCTGGACTCCCCTGACCCCGCATGAAATGGACACTGGTCAGATTTCATTAGCCAACATTCACATCATAAAACATTTCAGATTATGTTTTTCTGATGTGTCCTCCCTCTACCCCCATCCAAGTTTCTTTTTATCTTAAAATCACATACATATATATCACCTTATATTTGTGAAATAATAGGCTTTTACTTCCATACTTTTCTCCCAGGAATCCTATGTCCATCTTGTTTATTGCTTAGGCTCAAACCTTTGAACGTGGGCCCCTCGGGGAGCTAGCCTTTTATGTGGAAGAAAATGGGAAGGTACAGGCAACAGAGCCATTGCTTTCAGCCCCTTTCCTTGTCAGCCCTCTCCTCTTACCTCCCAGGCAATTGAATGATTCATGGTTTAGTCCGCCTTTAGTGTAATTCATTAGCATTATGTTTCTCTCTGTGTCTGTGGGTTTGCAATCCTGTGCCCACAGTGTTAGAGGCTCTGAGAGCCTCTGCCGAGCCCTCCTGTGAGGTGTGGAGTGGTCTCCTTTCCCTTTGCTGCCGGCATTTCAGTCAAATGCTCAGTCACACTCACTACTTGGATCTTTGCATCTTTCTGCCCAACGACTTAGAGACCCCATGGTTAATGGTGCTCCAGAAAAGCAGAGGCTGTCATTATAAAAGAAAAAAAACAATGAAACTAAAAAAGGGATCCTTTAAGCTTGAGGGAGGTGGAGTGGGGGGTGGTGGTGGAGAGTGGAAGGGACATTTCATGGTGTGTAATGTTGCATAATGGAGCACTAAACTAGTAAATAAAACAAAACACCAAACTCACACCCATGCCACTTCTGGTAGAGGACAGTAAAAGGAGGTTGGATGTCACTAATGACAACCATGAAGCTGCACTAAATCTCTTCTTTACTTTGTTCACTTTAGAGAATCCAACTAGCCCTCTGTTGCTTCCCAGACCTTCACAAACCCAAAGGCCATAGGAGGGAGTAGTCCTTCCTTCTCTCCAGGGGATCTGGGCTGCAGGAGTGGGAGGGGGTGGGTGTGACTGCTGGGCGACCCAGATCACACAGAGCTGCCTGCTCCCTGAGCCCCTGGATCTCTCTGCAGCTGGTGAACTCTATGGTCCCGCCACGGGGCCTCCCATGAGAGCCCCAAAGGCAGCAGAGCCACAGAGTGTGCACACAGCACTTTGCATTTCCCTACTGCACTGACTCACTAGCCGATACCTGTTAGGTCAGAGACTCCTGTCTTCTCTGCCAGCCTCGGTTATCAAACTTAATTTGTTCTGGAAGGCTGTTCAAGAGGCGATTTGTTTGAAAACCGAATCATTTTCCCCATTAGGAATAATGTAAATTGAATTTACATTATTTGTAATGACCCCCAAATGATTTCATGTTTTAACATTTCTTATGTATAGTATATCTCAATGTACTGTTTAATCTATAAAAAAAACACACTTCCTTATATTTAAATTTATCAAATCACCCCTACTAGTCATATACAGCTGCCTCCAAAATGCTCTATCACCAGCCAACTGCTTCTCCTTTATCTGATCAACAACAGTTTTTCTACCTATTCAGTTGCCTGTTATTGTTGTTTTGTGAGCACTTTCACACCCTTAGCAACTGAAGCACTCTTTATGTTTTAAAATTGTGCTAATCATCGATTTTGCCAGTAACAAAAGCATTCTCTCCTTTGTTTGGTGCCTGAGAGATACTTTTTGTCAAGCTAGGTATCAGCATGAAAGGGTTGTCAGGTCAAAAACTGAAGTTTTGGTCAGCAACTGAGACATTTTTCTCTGTGAACAACTTGGTCAAGAACTGAATTGTTCGAGATAGGAGACACTTGAGAAATGAGATTTAACTGTATATCATAAATATTTCTGTTATGTACACTTATAATACTGAGACAATTACAAATGTGACTATGTTAACAGCCCTATATAAGTATTGTTGCCTATTTAATATGTACCTAGTAATTCTTTACTCTATAGTGATCACCTAGCTATCATTAAGATTTTTGATTTGCCAAAATAAGGGGACATTGAAGCTGGAAAAATGACACTGTTAAGTAAGATCCCTCAGTTTTTATTAGTTTTTATCAGGCAGGATAACTGTAACCAGAATGTCTTTGTGAGCACTGGCCTTAGATATTGTAGGGAGCCGTTATAGGGTTAAGCCTCGGACTGACCTGCTGGCAAAGCCACAAACAAGTCCCAGCTTAGAGGGCACAGCCCTCTTAGCATAATTAAGCTTGATCTTGTGACTGCTCCCTAGATCTTTCCTGGGTAGCTAATGGGTTGTGGGAGGTGCAGCAAGTGCTGCCAAAATAAGTGAAACTCACAAGAACGTTGTAGCTATGGTGACCACTACCTTGTTTACCTCAGACTATAAAATAAAACATCAGCTTGCAGTCTGGATCTTTTCTGTGGCCTCAGCCAGGCACAGAAGATCCACCTAGACCCAGCTTATTCTCTTTGTCTGTCTTTTCTTCATCCTTCGCCAGCCCTCCCTAAGGCTCGCCAAACCCTTGGCTGTGCTGGTGTGGCACAGATATGACAAATGTATAATTCAAAACTAGAACAGATTTTGACTAATCATGTAAAGGGGAGCAGAAGCATGGATAATCCAAAGCAATGAATAATAAAAACAGATTTTATGCTTCAGATGGAAATATTTATTTTGCATTTGCCACTGGGGTGTGTTTCTCATGCTGCTCTATTTAAAGTGGCTTATTGAGTCCACCATGACCAAAGATGCTGGGGGTGGGAATGAGCAGAGAGGCTTGTGGGGTACTCTGCAGGATGGATGATGCATGTATGAGACAGAGGGTAGCAACAGTTGCCATCATGCTCGGACACAGTCTGCTGGTAGATTAGGTATTGTTTAGAACCACTTGCGCCCTCCCCTGCCCTGCCCCACAGACTCTTTGCCTCCTCTCCTGGCCAGTGGAACATGGGCAGACACAATGTGGCTAAAGACTTGGACAAAGCCTGTGTGGTGGAACTTGCTTCCTGGCACTTCTCTCATTGCCATGAAAAGAACATGTTGGGTCAACCCTAATTTTAGGAGAAGGAAGAGAGACCTGTGGAGCAGAGACCTGTGCTGGGGTCCCCTGATTCACAGGTGTGTAAATGAAATAGATGCTTATTTTTATATGAGTTCAGATTTTTGTGCTGGTTGTACAGTACTATCATGGCCATGACTGACAATACCTACTCACAGTGAGGTTTTCTCTTAAAACTATAGTAGGACACAGGTATGAACACCTCAATATCTTCCTTTCCTTCACTCCTTCCTTATACTCTTTATTTCCTCCCTCCTTTCAGTGAATTAGGTGCTTGACATGGAGGAGATATAAAAATGACCAATATGATACTTTTTCTGCCATGAGGAATATACAGTCTTGCTGGGTGTGGAGGGAATTTAATAAGCAAAGAGGCAGTGCAGCGGAGCACCCAGGTGTCAAACAGACATCTCTCTGCCCCACCTATTGGCATGGGGGCTTGAGTCAATTACTTGATATCTCTAAGCCCCAATTTTCTCATCTGTAAAATAGCAATAATTATACCAATCTTACAGGGCTTTTGTGAGAGTTAAATGAGCCAAGATAGATGCAAGTAAATCACTCAGCACCATGCCTGCCCTTGGAAAGTGCTTAACCTGGCAGCTGGTCAATGGTTACGATGGAACTCAACGAGTGCTGCTACAGAAAGGGGCACCAGCCGAGTGTGGACACCTTTCCATTTTGTGGAAAAGAGGAAGACTGCAGTGCCTGGAGTAGCTCAGGCTGTGGGATGCTAGGTATTTTTGTCCAAATACTTCCTTGTCTTCTGTGAACTGTGAGTCCCTGAATGTTTTGTTGCATGATGCCAACTCTATCTATAACATATTCTATTGACCCCTGGATACACATCGGTGTGGGCAAATTCCACAATTACCTTTGAAACTTGCACACATAATATTTCATAACAGATGTCTGGAGCCAGAGTTTTTGGCACTGTTATGTGGAGTATAGTTATCTTTGGGTAATGCTATGATACAGTATAGTCCTGCCTATCCAGATGAAATGAAAATAAACTTCTATGGATGGTCTACTATATTTCAAACTCATGTTTGGAAAAGGAGATAAACATACAGCAACCAATGCATGAGCTCCATCTCTTAATGAGGGTTTTAGGCTCACCTGCATATTTTGAATATGCTACCTTGTTTAATGGTGACATCAGTATTGGTTATGAATACTTTGAGTCCTGGCTAGGGAAGTGAAACCATAGTTTAGAGGTGCTTGGTCTTTCTACCATTTTTTTTTAATTAAAATTTTATTTTATTTTATTGATTTAAAAGAGAGGGAGGGAGGGAGAGAGAGATAGAAACATCAATGATGAGAGAGAATCACTTATTGGCTGCCTCCTCCATGGCCCCATTGGAGATAGAGCCCACAATCCAAGAATATGCCCTCACAGGGGATTGAACTGTGACCTCCTGGTTCATAGGCTGATGCTCAACCACTGAGCCACGCAGACTGGGCTCTACCATTTTTCTTACTCTTCTTGTTTTATCTGTGTGAAGAGAGAGCACAGTCTGCAATTTCTTCATAAGTAATTTAGCTTTGGTCATTAAATAGTGAATCAGCTCAATTAAACAGACATCAATAGAATCTTACAATATTTAAGGCAAAATTGCTTCATAAGATGCAAAATTTACCATGAAATGCTCCCTGACCTCAAGGGACATCCCTGAGTTTTATGTCCTAGCCGAGTTTTCTAGCAAGCAACTCTGAGATGGAGATTTGTGTTCAGAGAGTCATTGGAAAGTGCTTTTGGGATCAACACCTAAGGGGGAGGGCAGGCAACAGAATTGGGTAGCATGGGGAGCTAAGTTGTTAATGTAGTCATAGTAAAGACCTTAGCAGATCCTGGGGGGACTCTAGAGCTGAGAAGGTCCTTTTGAGTGGCCACCCACTGGGAAAGAAGGTATGGGATTTTATACTGTCTCATTGACCAGCCATTGTTCATGGGCTACTCTGGGGATGGGGCTTAACCTTGGAGGAGGAAGTTCTGTTCAACAAAAAGCAAATTCCAAAGTGGGACTCAGCTAGGATCTGCCAGCTGCCCACAGCACAGGGTGAGGTGAGGTCTGGGCTGCTCACTGCAGCTTGGTCCATTAGGTGCATGCATGAGCCAGATAGGGTCTCCAAGAGAAGCTCCAGGGGACCTCAAGTCCAGACAAGAATTTTCTAGGAAAGGCATAATGAGGGGTAACTTCTGAGATGGGTCTGGGACCAAAAAAACAATTTGTACACCACATGCCCTGGGGGTGTGCTATCAGCTGGACATGTGGGAGCCTTGACAGCATATAGGAGAAGTTCGAATGAAAGTAATAGTGCTGTTTGTTGGGAAGGTGGAGATGGGGTTGGTGGGAGAGTGAGAGAGAGAGAGAGTCGTGAAGAGGCAGACTGAGACCAGATCACGGAGATGCATAAAAGGGAGGCTCAGCTCTTGTTCTTCTTTCTCAAAACTGCGCATATATCTCATTGACTCTAAATGATATGAGCAGAACTTAACCTTAGCCTCTGAAGAGGTGAGAAAATAGAAAGACGAGTTAACTGGTGGTTCTAGAAGCCCAGGTAAAACATGTACCTAGTAAAATAGTTACATTGAATTGGAAAGGTGGATGATGCTGAAGTGTTGGAGGCTCTCAAATGTTAGGCTAAGTGGTTTGAAATTTACTTGTCCCCAAGGCAGAACTGTTGAAGATTTATGGATCTGGAGTGCCCCAGAAGGGAATGACACAAAATGGTATTGGAGTTTCAACACTTGTCCAACAACTTGGTCAGAAAGCTCTAGAATTATTCCAATGATGGCTCAATGAACCCTTTGTAAGCCTCTGCCATGAGGGTATTAAAGAATGTATCCTTGACCCTGACTTTGACAGTAAATGCCATTTTATAAGGTGTTTTCACTGTCCCTTTTGAAGTCATGAAGAATTACATACTAAATAGGCGTGGATAGCATACATGTGTCTAGTCTGAAAATAATTGTCTACTCAGCCCTGGTAGAATGATTGATTGTGTTGGCTTTTGTTTTGGAGCCTTTTCCCCTCACTTTGAGTATGAAGGAGATTACGATGAAAACCAATGAGATGGAAAGATGTGCTTTCCATTCATCTGTAGACCAGTGCAGCCAATATCAATTACCATTATTAATTAAAGTTAATCAATTCAATCATTAATTTCTTGAGTCATTGGCAATAAAACACATACCAATGTGTATTTGCCAAAATGATTTGCAATATCAGTGAAAACAGTAACTCAGTAATTAAATACAAAGAAACTCCATTAATTTGTATTGCTTTTACTTACCAAAGCAGTTAATTACGAAGTAGAATAATTAGTCAGAAGTCAATGCAAATCAAATATGATCAGCAGTGAGAAGGATGCCCAAGAAAGGGTATGACAAAGTCATTGCCAAGAAGCCAATTATTGATATTAATGTTTAGTGATCTAGTTGGTGGCCAGACAAGGGTTCTCCTACTACTTATCTCATACAAATACTAGAAAGAATAGCTAATAATAATAACAGTAATTGGAAAGCACTGTATAAATGCAAATTTCCATTATAATACTTGAAAAAATAACAATAACCACTTATTGTATTAAAAGCAAAATTGTAAACCAAGAAGAAGGTATTGGTAGTATTACATAAATCAAAATGACCATTTAAATTACTTTGGATTATTCAGACTTCATTCCTGAAAGCCTACCTGCTTCATAGAAGGGAAGTTATCACATGGCAGGTGATGGCTGCCTTAGGGACCTTCAACTTCATCCTCTCCAAGGACCCTGGCTGAAAAAGGATGGCATGGATCTACTAACCCAACCACAGGAAACTGTGGTCAGCTCTGGCCAAAATATGAAAGCTAATTCTAGGGCAGGACCACAAGTAGACAGGAACTAGAGGGGACTCAAGCCTTTAGAGAAGGAAACCATGCCTTGGGGTTAAGAAATCTGTAACTCTGCTGGGACAGGTGTGTCACAAGCTGAAAGGAAATGGGCACTTTCCTAACCTAGTAAAAAAAAAAAAATGGAAGCTTTAAAAAATTTGAAAAATACACATTTTTATAACATTTGAAATTTAATAATTTGTAAATCCTGAGATATCATAAGCCAATAAATAGAAAGATGGTTTTAATTAACTGACACCAAAGTCATAAATATGTTTAATCTATCTAACATGTCTTGATATCCTTCTGATATAGGAAATCTGTTCCCAACTTAAAGATGAGGAAGTTGAGGCACAGAGAGGGAGGTCATTATTCAAGGCAGCACAGCTCCTGAGAGGCAGAGCTGAAATGCAGCCCTCTCAGTGGAACTCCTAAACCCAGTTTAACCAATGCACTCTATTTAAAAAGTATAAAGAGCTTTACAAGTCATCTAACAAGGACAAACAACTCAAAGACAAATGGGCAAATATTGAAATCCCAAATCCTGAGAAGAGCAAATTTAAATAGTTCATAAACATAAAAGAAGATCAAATTCACCAACACCAGGGTAATACAAATTAGCTTAAAAAGGAACTCTCACTTTACACACATCTCAATGGCAAAAACTAACAGAGAGCTGGTGACCCACTGCTAAGGGAGGTGCCTCCTAGGGCCATGGCTATTAGAGTTGACAAGACAGTATCTGTCTCCCCAACAATCTCCCTCTTGGGAACCCACTTCACAGACAAGATCATAGAAATTTTGTAGGTAAATATGGACAAAGATATTATTTTGAGGTGACAAAATTGATAACCACTTACTTGCCCATCAGTAGGGAGCCACTGATGGTTGAATAATGGGTTGCACCCACTGCAGGGGTTAGTATGAAGTTATTGAAAAGAATGCACCAGCAAGGGTGAGCTTCAGAGCATGTAGAGCACATTTCACTTCTGTAAAACAAATAATTCCTGATTTGTATGTGTTTGTGTGACTAAGTAAGGATGCATATAGTATGTTATAACCTAGTTTCTCAGGTGGGAGAGGGCTGCCATGCTTCTTGTGGAGGGGGGAGAATAGGGAAGAAAAGGAGAGACAGGGACAAGAAATGCACTGTAGAGTAACAATATAGTGCAACTTATGTAACTTAAGCCTGTGTGCCCGTGAAGACATTTTTAAAATAGAGGTCATGTTAGATGTATATCTACCATTTCTCTATCCACTGACTGAAAGAAATAACCCTAATAAATGAACAAAACAAGGTATTGACTAATGTGAATAATACATAATAATAAAAGCATAATATGCTAATTAGACCGGACAGCTGAATGACCTTCCAGACATCCTTCCAGACGAAGCCGGGGCTGCGAGGACCAAGGCAAGATGCCACAGCTGCAAGGGCCAAGGCAAGCCACTGTGGCTGCGAGGGCCGAGCCCCTTACACAAATTTCATGCATCGTGCCTCTAGTACAATTATAATTTAGGAAGAAGAAACACCCTTCCTTGTATATCTGGTTTTCCAAAGGCTATGGGGTTGGTGCACCGGAAGACGGAGCGAGGGCAGGTGGGCAAGGGAGAAAACCAGCTTTTCATTTCTTATTCCACTTGGTATAACCAGGCACACTCATTTTGTAATTTCAAAATAATAAAGACACATTTTAAAAGAAAAGAGAAAAGTCAAGACTCACATTTCAAAGTAGTAATCATAAAATGCCCCCCATGACTTATCTAACCTCTTATCCCTTAGTCAAAGCGGTCTTGAATAATTCTAGATGGATCCCTGATGGCTCCTCTGGCTTCACATCATTGTTTCGTGCACTCAGAAGGATGCCCTATGAGATGATGTGGTCATAGAGCCCAAAGGAGCTGCCCCACTGTGGTGTGACTGCTGTTAGGTCCTCTAGGCTCAGGGTAAGAGGACCTGAGCTCCATCATGTGGAGCAGACACTATGGAAACTTACTGGCCAGAGAAAGGAACCCCCTGGAAAAGCTCGTTCTCTGAGATGCTCAGGGTTGCAACGCAGATGTGAACTGGGGGAAGCTGGCATCCTAGAACATGTGGGAAGAAAAATGCTTAAGACTACTAAAGTCACAGAACAGAGATATTTTTTAAACCATAAGTTTGCATTTTAATGACAGTAACTCCAGCTAGAAAACTGGAAATTCTATAACTCAATAAAAAGTAAACTTTGCCTCAAGTCTCCCTGTTTTTTTTCTAGGCACATGAATTCCAGACATTGGATTCTCTTATCAGGGTTACTCTGCCTGAAATTTGGGCAAAGCAGAAGAAACTTTTGGTGTCACAGATCTGGAGACCCTGGGTAGACATACTCTAAAGAGGGGACAACTCAAGAAAGACAGCCTGTCTGATCCTGTAGCTCTGAGTAGATCCAAAGGACAATGCCTATTGCTGGGATCTGATCCCAAAGATGGGTTGTTGCTTCTACCTCCTGTGTCCAGAGAGGAGATGGTGTGGCAGGTCCCTTTCCTCATGCGCACAGATGTCTCTGTGAATTCACCAGGATGGTTGGGTGAACTGTACCTTTGCATTTGTCTGATTATAGCTTGTCAGCCTGTAAGAACAAGCCCACACACAGTCTCTCAGGGTTAGGTATTGATTTTCAGCCTAAATATTAAATCCATATTGAAGAAGAAATAGTGACTAATTAACAAGGTGCCTCCCCTTTCCCCTTCATCTTCTGGAATATTAAAGGTACCATAGCACACTTACTTTCTGCTGTCTGTATGCCCAGTGAGACTCACCTGAATTCTCTGGTGATCCTATATTCCATGCCTGGAAGCTGGAGGGCCACCCAACCTGTTACACGTTCATATACATGGATTATTTTCTTTAATAAGAAAAAATCCCAGATTTTTATAATTAGATTTTCTTTTCATTTGGCATGAAAATTTAATCTATATAATAAAAGGCTAAGCGACCATTATGGTGGAAAAACCAGAACAACCGGTTTCTATGATGCGCACTGACCACTAGGGGGCAGATGCTCAATGCAGGAGCTGCCCCCCTGGTGGTCAGTGCACTCCCACAGTGGGAGAGCAGCTCAGGCAGAATCTGGGCTCATGGCTGGTGAATGCAGAGGCAGTGATGGGAGCCTCTCCTGCCTCCACTACAAGCAGTTGGTAAGGAGCGAGGGGTACCGGACTTTGAGAGCCCCAGACTGTGAGAGGGATGTCTGACTGCCAGCTTAAGCTGGCTGGCGGACATCCCTCGAGGGGTCCCAGACTGCGAGAGGGTGCAGGCAGGGCTGAGGGGACCCCCCCTTCCCCAGTGCACAAATTTTATGCACCGGGTTTCTAGTATACAATAATATTCACTTGTTATGTCTAATATACAGAAGACATTGACCACAACTGATTTTACATACACATACACACCACTCACATGCACACACATGCACTCACATGCAGACACACACACACACACACTTTTATCTTTGATGTCAGCTCTTATTCCAGACACAGTAGCCTATTTCTATGCTGCTATTGAATGTTGACCGAAAGACATTCAACAGACCTAGCCTGATCCTCTCCCAGGAGTGACCAGACATCCTGGGCCAACTGTAATATTTGCCCCCATAGCTATGATTTTCTTTAAAAAACAAAACACAACAACAAATCAATCCCTCCCAGCACTGGGTCTTTCTCCTGGGTTGTTAACAGGCGGTGGAGGAGGCAGCCACTGCGTCTGCATGTAAATCATGTACAGATGGAAGGCACGGAGGTTCAGAATTACCGCTGGGGCACAAAGGGGCCTGTGCACACGTTACCCAGTGCTTTACATTGTGTGCATGGGGCTGCCTACGTGAACCTCTTTGGAGGTTTTCCACTCTAAAGGCCAGAGGGGCCTCCGCTTCTGAGATAAAGGAGGAAGCTGGCTCCCTTCAGCTCTCCTTCTGTTCTCCATTGGGGAGCCCTGTGATTTGCATTTTAGATGTAAATTAATGTAAATCAGCACTATTTTCAGATGAAACCCTACCACTGAGAAGGATCTGGAGTCATTCTTTAATGCCAGTGGGCATTTGATCCCTACATAATTTCTGGGCATATGGGTTAAGCCTGTGGTAAGGGTAGTGCACTCAGAATGGGCATGCAGGGTGATTGACCCGTATTTTGCCACAAGGACAGGAAAATCTAATTACAATGCCTTTTCCAGCATCTGAGACAAGCCAGGCTGAATGCCAATCCAGCTAGTTGGCTGGAGTGTGGCCATCCATTACCTTCCTCGTATTGGGCCAGTGACACCCTTTTTTAGCATTTCATCCAAAGCAAACACCTCGCCTCTGGCCAGTTTATTGCCAGTTGATGACTTTGGTTTCAATAAAGCAAGAGAAGGAACAAAAATCAATCCGAATAAATCACTGCTCACAGGCAGACCTGGCCACCTGGCTGTGTTCCTGTGAATGACAGATGTATCATTCTGATGACTACATCTATATGAATAGGAAAGCCCTGAGCAGAAGACTTTATGAAGCAAAACGTTGCAGCATGTAAGTCATTGAAAAATAGATGCTGCTAGGATGCACCAGGTCATGGCTCTGACTGGGTGTTAAGAAAACAAAAGCAGAGAAGGTTCTTCTGAAGGCTGAGAGTGCAGGGTATTGGAAGACAACTGTTTTCTGTCATTGCGTGGATTTAGATAAATGTCAAAAAAAGGTCACAGAGCCAGGGAAAGCATTGTCTATAAAGCAGGATCTGAATATAGATGGAGTGCAAAGAGGCTCCTTGTGCATTTCTGTAAGGAGTGTGTGATGAAAGCATCCTGAGGAAGATGCAGGGGAAGGGGCAGTGGTCCCAGCAGGGAGAGGTTATGGGGTCTTCAGTGCCTCGTGTATGGAGTGAATTAGGCAGCGTCTCAGATGGCAGATGTCCTGCTCGGGGTGGGGCGGGGGGGGGGGGGTGGTAGTAAGGAATTTTAGAATTGATGGCCTGCACTATCTTGATAATACTAGGAGAAGTAATTCAGATGACTGTGAAAAGAATCAAGAACCTTTTTCATGTGTTTACCCCTTATAATGTTTATAAATCTACTAGAAGCCCGGTGCATGAAATTCGTGCGGCAGAGGGGGGGGTGCACCCTCTCCAATCTGGGACCCCTTGAGGGATGTCCGACTGCCCGTTTAAGCTTGATCCCAGTGGGATGGGGCCTAAACGGGCAGTTGGACATCCCTCTCACAATCCAGGACTGCTGGCTCCCAACTGCTCACCTGCCTGCCTTCTTGATTGCCCCTAACCGCTTCTGCCTGCCAGCCTGATCACCCCCTAACCACTCCCCTGCCAGCCTGATTGATGCCGAACTGCTCTCCTGCCAGCCTGTTTTCCCCTAACTGCCCTCCCTTGCAGGCCTGGTCACCCCTAACTGCCCTCCCCTGCAGGCCTGGTCACCCCTAACTGCCCTCCCCTGCAGGCCTGGTCCCCCCCAACTGCTCTCCCCTGCAGGCCTGGTCCCCCCACAACTGCTCTCCCCTGCAGGCCTGGGTCCCTCCCAACTGCCTTTCCCTGCAGGCCTGGTCGCCCCCAACTTCCCTCCTCTGCTGGCTTGGTCACCCCCAACTGCCCTCCCTTGCAGGCCTGGTCCCTCCCAACTGCCCTCACTTGCTGGCCATCTTGTGGTGGCCATCTTGTGTCCACATGGGGGCAGGATCTTTGACCACATGGGGGCAGCCATCTTGTGTGTTGGAGTGATGGTCAATCTGCATATTACTGTTTTATTAGATAGGATAGAGGCCTGGTGCACGGGTAGGGGCCAGCTGGTTTGCCCTGAAGGATGTCCCGGATCAGGGTGGGGGTTCCCTTGGGGCGTGGGGCGGCCTGGGCGAGGGGCCTGTGGTGGTTTGCAGGCTGGCCACGCCCCCTGGTGACCCAAGTGGAGGCTCTGGTATCTGGGGTTTATTTATCTTCTACAATTGAAACTTTGTAGCCTGGAGCGGAGCCAAGCCTTCTGCTTGCTCTGAGGCAGCAGCCATTTCTGTTCGGATTTATGTATCTTCTATAATTGAAACTTTGTAGCCTTAAGCAGAGGCCTGGGCTGGCCAGGGCTGCAGAAGCTTGGCTTCCTCCATCGCCGCGGGCAACCCTAGCCACCTGCTCTTTCCAGCTCCATGGCTGCTGCCATATCTGTTTGGATTTATGTATCTTCTATCATTGAAACTTTGTAGCCTTGAGTGGAGGCGTAGGCCGGCAAGGGCAGGCAGAAAGCTTGGCTTCCTTTATTGTCGGGGAAACCCAAGCCTCCCTCCTGCTCTCTGTGGCTGTAGCCATCTTGGTTGGGTTTATTTGCATATTTGCTCCTGATTGGCTGGTGGGCATGGCTTGTGGGTATAGCAGAGTGATGGTTAATTTGCATATTACTCTTTTATTAGATAGGATTATTACATTTAAACTACTTTTGAAATATGAATGGATCATTCTTTTTTTTTTTTTTTAAATATATTTTATTGATTCCTACAGAGAGGAAGGGAGAGGGATAGAGAGCCAGAAACATCGATGAGAGAGAAACATCGATCAGCTGTCTCCTGCACACCCCATGCCGGGGGATCAGCTGCCTCCTGCACACCCCCTGCCGGGGATGTACCCGCAACCAAGGTACATGCCCCTGACCGGAATCGAACCCGGGACCCTTCAGTCCGCAGGCCGACGCACTATCCACTGAGCCAAACCGGTTTCGGCTGAATGGATCATTCTTGCTGATTTTTAACTTTCCTTCTGTCTTAGGAAATTTGGGGGGAGGTCATTTGAAACAGAGTTTGTTTTTCCTTCTAACTATTGTTCTGCCTCCAATTTCAGTGAGGTGGCCAGCAGACTCCCCTGGGTGTGGCAACAAGGTCTGTGCATCTGTAGGGACCCTGCCAGCATCTCTCAGGCCAAGTCAGAAGAGCAGTAGGAGGTGGGCAGAGATTAATTAGCACAAAGAGCCAGCTCATTAGTGGTGAAGGGGGGTCTGCCAGGAAGCGGAGGAGGCAGTAGCCCCTTTAAAGAAAAGAGACAAGGGGGAATTAGTGATGAATCGGTATTAAAATATAGAATGAAAGGCTTCGGCTAAACCATTATACTCATTCCCATGATGATAGGCCAATAAATAGAAGTGTCTCACAGGAGAGTCCACACATTGAGTGCAAGGGACAATGTAGGGAGGGTCCTCAGAGAGCAGTGACTATGGTTTCTGGTCTTAAAAAAATGTGAATTTGAGGAAAAGATTGAATTGGATGATTTAGTCAAGTGATGTAATAACCATTTTTCAGAATAAAAGGAGCTGTTATGCTGAAGGTGGTGACCAGCTGTCCCTTCTCTGCAGTGAGGCTGCAACAAAAGAGAGTACACTGATGGGGCAGCAGGAAGGATTGCCTGTGGAGTAAGGGGAGGGGGGACTGCACAGTGGGGGTGACTGTCTCAGCTTCAAAAGTTGTGAGGCCTGGAGCTAGGTCTCAGAGTGGACCTGCACAGTGCCATGCTTAGAGGAGATCTTAGGAAACACACCAACAAGGTAGGAACTGCCCTCTAGGAGGCCTCCTGGGGAAAGTGGTGGTGCAGGGCAGAGGGATAGGGCACTCCACGGAGGTCAAGGGCTGCATTGCTCTCAGGTGCGAGGCCTCGGAGATGGTTGTCATAGCACTCTGATAGCTGACACAGGGCTGTGTTGGTGCCTGGAATCACAGTAGAGCTCTCTCCACTTCCAGTTACAGATGAGGCCCACCAGCAATTATGACATTGTCACCTCTATGTCTACATCCTTCTTGCTTCTAGGACAAAGTCCAGTTCAACTCAGGCTCCCTGTTTCTACCTGCCAAACCTCCAGGCACACACTTCTAAGTAATCTATATATATAAAACCCTAATATGCAAATAGATCGAACAGTAGAACAACTGAACAACCCAACAACTGGTTGCTATGATGTGCGCTGACCACCAGGAGGCACGCACAGAACACGGCGGGCATTGGCTACAGAGGGATGGTGGAGCAGGTGATGGGGGGTGCCAGGCCAAGGCGGGGCACTGGTCGCTGTCATTGGGGTGAGCCTCTGGTGGTTACTGAAATTCTTTACTCCTGTGCATTAAGATCCCGCCCAGCGCTTGCACCTGCTGTCGGCACAGGCCCCACTCATACTCACTGCTGGCGCCTGGTGCCGGCCCCGATTGCTCGGTGCTGTCAGCGGGTGCCAGTGGTGGCTGCTGGCCCTGATCACCCCTCAGAGCTTCTCCACCTCCTCCTGCTGGAACTGGCCCCAATCGCTCTGCACTGTGAGCAGGTGCCAGCAGGGTCAGCCGCTTTCAGCGTGTGGGATTGGTGTCTGTGGGAGCGGGGCTGCCAGCAGACAGGGGACCAGGGGCCATGGTGGGAGAGGCCAGGCTGGGCATGGAGGATGGGCTGAGACTCGCCCCTGTGCCTACTGCAGCCTTGTGGCGCACAGTTCCTTTCAAGGTGCATGAATTCGTGCACTAGGCCCCTAGTCTGTAATAATGTTCACAGCCCTAGTAAAACAAAGCAAACACCTTAATTACAGTGAAAAAACAAAAACAAAAAACCACAGACTCATGTTGAGAATCATGTTTGAAGTAGCAAATGTGGGGTTCTCTGATGCTAGAGGTGATGGGTACTGATTATATTAGGAATAATCTCTCTAATCTTCTGAGAACAGAGGCTGCACATTCAGCTCATGTAACGCTGCCAAGTCTCTGCCTGAAAGAGAATTCCTCCTGGGCTCTTGGTGGCTATAACTTTCTGATGGCACTTCAAAAAAATTTTTAATATTTCTTATTTTGGAGCAATATAATGGAAGATGAAACTTCACCTATGGAACCTTTGCTGAGGACAGGCAGGGAGCAAATACAGCCAGCACTTTTCTCCTCTAACCCTCAGATAAATCTGAGTCCATCTCTTCTCAGAGGCATTTTATAGGTATTTGTCCCTAATTTCTCCAGGCCTGCTCAGTAATTAATCTTCTCTGCCATTACCAGGCATGGTCATGCTTGCTTAATGGAGGAGATGGGAACAATCAATAGATTAATCACTGAGCCCTTTGCTATAAGATGATAGAAACCGGTCAAATACTTCTTTTGCTTGAGATTATTTTCTTTGTTTTCAGGGAGAAGTTGCAGATCTAGGATGATGTGATATCAGGGGAGAGATGACAGGGAGGGGGGGTGCCACAACCAGGCTGACATCTCTCATTGGTCCAAGAGCCAAGATGATAAGATCAAGGCCCACTTCCCCCTCTGCATCTTAGAGACCCTGAGAGCACCTGCAAGTTTGTCCAGGAAAAAACATTTGGATCAACTTAAAAAATTAAGATATAGTTCACATATTGTAAAACTCACCAGTTGAAAGCATTATTTTAGTGTTTGTTAGTATATTCACAACCGTATCTGCTACTTAATTCCTGTGCATGTCACCACTCCAGAAAGAAACCCCAGACCCCCTAGCAGGCATTCTCCACTCGCTCCCCCAGTCCCTGGCAACCACTAACCTACTTCCTGTCTCTACAGATTTACCTGTTCTGGGCATTTCATATAAGTACAACCATACAATATATAACCTTTGTGTAGTGCACCTTTTATTTGGCATAATGTTTTTGAGCTTTGTGATGCTTCATTTCTTTTTTATGATGAATAATATCCCATTGCATGGATCTATGATATTGTGTCTGTTCATCAATTGATGGGCATTTGGATTGTTTGCTATGAACGTTGTTACTTTGAACTTATGTAGACAGATTTTTGTGTGAACACGTATTTTCAATTTTCTTAGGTACAACATTTAGAATTGCTTGGTCATATGGCAACTTTACATTTAACTTTAGAGAAACTGCCAAATGCCTTCCACAGTGGGTGCCCCTATTCCACTCCCAGCAGCAATTATGAGGGTTTCCATTTCTTCACATCCTGTTCACACTGGTTTTCTCCTTCTCAGATTATACCCATCCTAAGGGGGTGTGAAGTAGTATCTCACTGCGGTTTTGATTTGCAGCTCCTTAACTATTAATGATGTTGAACATCTTTTTGTGTACTTGTTGGCCACTTAGATATCTCTTTTGGAGAAATGCCTATTCAAATCGTTTGCCTATATTTTAATCACACTATTTGTGTATTTTATTATGGATTGTTTAATGTTCTTTATATATTTTGGATACAAGACCCATGTCAGATATGTGATTTACAAATATTTTCTTCCATTCTCTAGGCAGTCTTTTTACTTCTTCAGTAGTTTCCTTTGATGTACATAAGTTTTTAATTTTGATGAAAGCTTTGGTCAACTTCAATCAAAAGGCTTAAGTTAGTGTTTCTAAACTTGTTTTCAATATTATTCCACTAAGAAGGAAATTCTATTTTATTTTATTATTATTATTTTTTAATAAATCTTTATTGTTCAGATTATTACAATTGTTCCTCTTTTTCCCCCCATAGCTCCCCTCCACCTGGTTCCCACCCCACCCTCTGCCCTTGCCCCCTCCCACTGTCCTCATCCATAGGTGTACGATTTTTGTCCAGTCTCTTCCCGCACCCCCCACAACCCTTTCCCCCCCAGAATTGTCAGTCCACTCCCTTTCTATGCGCCTGATTCTATTATATTCACCAGTTTATTCTGTTCATCAGATTTTTTATTCACTTGATTTTTAGATTCACTTGTTGATAGATATGTATTTGTTGTTCATAATTTTTATCTTTACCTTTTTCTTCTTCTTCCTCTTCTTACAGAATACCTTTCAGCATTTCATATAATACTGGTTAGAAAATTCTTGAAAAACCTTATAACTGTGGCTTTGAACTCTATATCCAGTCGTTTGCTTTCCTCCATTTCTTTCATTTGTGATCTGTTTCTTTGTCTCCGCATTTTGGCTGCTTCCCTGAGTTTATAGAGTGGCTCTGTGTGCTAGGTGTCTTATAGGGCCCAGTTGCTCAGCCTCCCCAGTTACCTGAGGTGGACACTCTTGGTGCACCCCTTTGTGGGCTGTGTGCACAGTCTTGTTGTAGTTAAGCCTTGATTGTTGTTGGTATCACTGGGAGGAATTGACCTCCAGGCCAATTGGCTGTGAGGATCAGCTGTGTCTACGATGGGAGAACTTCTGTGCTGGAGACACCCTTATGAGACAAGACTTGCTTCAGTGGGGCTTTGGTGCTCCCTGAGTCTGCCCCCTGAGTGTGTCCCTTTTGGGTCTGAGGAGTTGTAATCTGGATGGTCCCACTCTGACCCTTGGGTACACTGGCTCTTGGATCTCCAAGGAGGTGCTAATTTAGCCTCTATCTGAGGCCACCCAGCAGGGGCTATGGAGAGATCTGCAGATTCCTCTTCTTTGTTTGGGTTTTGGAGGTGCCCAGATGAGGCCTAGCTGTGAAGCAATGCAAGCTGCTGCAGGGCCTTGGGCCTTCTTTTGGATGTTCTGGGTCTCACTGACTCAGTTGCAGTTTGTTAGGTAAGTTTAGAATTCAAAGGACCAGGCCATTCATATGCAAAAGCCTCTGGGCTCAGCTTGGATGGGACTGAGTCTCAGGGCGGAGCAAACAGCAATGGCTTCTGGTCAGCCCTGCCCTAAGAGGCCCCTGGGTCTCAGTGTCCTGCGGTAATTGCTGCAAGCACCTCTGAGAGAAATCCGCCCTCGGTTTCGCCCCCTGCCAGACAGTCCAGTTTCTCCCTGTATGAGTCTGGGTCCCCAGAGTCTCACCCGGAAATGGAGTTCAGAGCAGTCGGGAGCTTTTGTCTCCCTCGCACTTGAAAAAGCCAGTGTGTACTCAGTTGCCAGCCCTCTGCACACGTGTGCACCTCCGTACCTCTGCCTTCTGCAGCTCCTGTGAGTGAGTCTCAGTGTGCTTTTTTCTTTCCTTCTAGTTGTAGAATTTCCAATCAGCCAGCCTTCCTGTGGTTCTGGATGATGTCTGTTTTGTCTTTTAGTTGTAGTCTTGAAATTGTTGTGCAAGGCAGCAGTTCAGGTGTTTACCTATGCCGCCATCTTGGTTTCTCAGGAAATTCTATTTTAATGAGATAAATTAAATATTGAGAAAAAAATTTTTGTCAAGTAGCATTGAGCTTTGAAGGGCTACAAACTCTTGCAATATATATGATTTTTTCCTCCAACAATCAATTTTTCTTTCTGAGGAGCAATATTGCTTTCTTGATTCTATTGAGAAGGCAGGATTTAGGTGAAAGTGATTCCTCTTTGCCTAAAGGAGGGTGAGACTGTAGAGAGATCCCTTTGAGGGTTGACCTGCTCATTTGCTCAAGACCACACTTCATGCTCTTTTCTCAATTATGCCTTTACAAACTGAAAAGAAGGCACCTAGTTGGACGCTGATCTGCTAGCCATGTCTGTAACATTTCTAGACCATTGTCCACTTTCCATAATTTAGTGTTTAATCATAGAGTAGGACTTACAGCTATGTCTCTACCTGCAAATGCTCACTTGCTTATATGCTCACCTAATGCATGCCATTTGCACTGCATATATACTTGGAATATTAATATATATTGTACTTCTTCCAACTTGATTTTAAGGTTTTATGCTGACAAAATGTCTTAAATACATTTTTTATTTCTTTACAAAGTCTGGGCTTGGTGTGCACCCAGTATGGATTTAATACTTACTGACTCCTGTCATTTGTGTAATTCTTTGCCAAAAAGAAATGATGCAAGTGCTTTGCTAGAATAATTGCCTGATGGCTCTCTTTTGATGAACATTACTGGCCGCGTAGGGCTGACACTTATGAAGTCTGGGTTGCCTGTTATCTTGAGCTGAGTTGACACAATAGAGACAAAGATGCGAGGTATCTGGGGTAGGGCTATTGGCAGCTAGTTTGGAATCAGGATAGAAAGTATTCTCCCAAAGTGTTCAAAACTACCATAATCTAGGAGTTAGATGACTTAATGGAGGGGAGCAGAGGTCATGATAACCTGGCTGAATTCAGTATCAGACCCATGGGTCCCTAGGAAACTGAAAGTCAGGTGAATGATGAGGAGCCATGGAGACCACCATGAGGTGGAGTATTATGCAGGTGAGGATAAAATGGCACTACAGAAATCTCTGAGCAATCCAGCCCAGTAACTGCTTTTATTGGGAGGTGTCCCAGGGGGATCTGAAGGTGCAGTCCACTGCAGATGACTGGCTAGTACTGAATAAAGAGAAATCAGGGGACAGTGAGCAGTCCCAGAAGTGTGCTCCATCCTTGTCCTGGTGGCACTGACCCCAAATTCACATTGAGATCTTGGAGGAGAGGGAATGAGGCTTTAACTAGATCTTTTTGGTATTCTTAGAAACCTTTTCAAAGGGAAAGGCTGATGGACACTTACAGACTCTAGACTCTATGCTGTCACTTTATATGGGGCTCCAAAATGACCTGTTTCTATAATGACAAAACTTTGTTTCTTCTAAATTCTCATAAAATGTCTGTGAACTTAAATCACAATCAACTCCGTGCACCTTCACATCTGATATTTGTCTTTAAGAACTTGGTTCAAGGGGCTGTCAGACTTGGGTTTATTTAAGGGGCAGGACTTAGGGGGCTAACATACGTGAAATGCTTTTCTTGTCTCTCTCTGTCTCAACTTCCATAGTCTCCATCACTGAGTGTCTCCCTTGTTTATTTTATTTTATTTTATTTGTAGAAAGGGAGTGGTTGAGAGGATGGGAGGAGCAGATGATGCAGTAAATTGTTCATGTATTTTATATGACAGGAAGCTGGAATAAGAAAGACCCAGATGCCTGTATGACACGTCCACCAAGGACAGGACATGGGGTGCTCTGCATTCAGTGGGATCAGACCTGGTGCATCCATTATTGCTCAGCCAGTTACAACTGGCAATGGTCTCTCAAGCCCCATACAAGGCCAGGACCACCAGGCTGTAGGACTGTTCTGAAAAACTCCTGAACATCAATGAGAGGCTATTGGATGCTGGAAAATGAGTGGACTAAAGCAGCCTTCAGGGTACCTCCTGAGAGGGACCATGAGAAGTCTCTCCCACCACTGTGGGCACCAGGTGAGTCTGGACCTTCCAAAAGCTGACAAGTGTTCTTTAGTGAACACTGTGGAGTTGGTCTGGGGTAGGGGTGTGGGGTTTCTCTGATGAAGGACCCAGGAAATACGAACTGCTCCAGAAAAATTGTCTTAGGGCTCTTGGAGCCTGCTCTCTTATACTCAGAGGCCTCAGAGATGGCCAAGTTCCCTTTCCTGATAGGAGTGTCTGAAGCTCCCAACTGACCCAGATATACACTGACTTCTGGAAATGAAGGTGGGTGCACATGGATCCCTCCTGTGGGAATAAACAAGGGGACCTTAAGCATGTGAGAATTCAGGCCTTTATACCTGATTTTATCCACTGGGCAAGGAGTACTGACTCACAGGCTCCACAGGACGGAAATGGGTGTTGCTAAGGTGACCAGCCGAGATGTGACCAAATCAGAACTAATCGCGGAAATGTATTCAGGGAAATCTGTGATTTTCTGTTTGCTTATTATCTCCCTACCTGATTTCTCAGATAATTAAACATTTTAAAGTCACAATTTTTCCTTTCACTTATTTAAAAGTCATGTTCTTTGTTTCTGTTCTTTTAATACTTTTCTTAGAAATTGTACAATGACTACTTAACTTACTGCTTCTAAATCAATTGATTACTTTTTAATTTTATTTTCTTATTAAATTTATCAGGTTGACATTAATTGTAAGACTATATAATGTATAAAGTGTACATTTCTATGATACATGATCTGTATATTGCATTGTGTGCCCAACACCCAAAGTCAGATCATCTTTCATCACCCTATATTTTACCCCCTTTACCCTTACTATTTCCCCACCACTCTTACCTCTGGTAACCACTATACTGTTGCCTGTGTCTATGAGGTTTTGTTTGTTTTCTTTTTAAAGATTTTTAAAATATTTATTTTATTGATTTTTTTTCAGAGAGGAAGGAAGAGGGACAGAGAGTTAGAAACATCGATGAGAGAAACATCAATCAGCTTTCTCCTGCACAACCCCTACTGGGTATGTGCCCACAACCAAGGTACATGCCCTTGACTGGAATTGAATCTGGGATCCTTCAGTCCGCAGGTTGATGCTCTATCCACTGAGCCAAACAGGTTAAGGCTTTGTTGTTTTTCTTGTTTGTTCATTTGCTGCTTTCAATTTTATATTCCACATATGTGTGAAATCATATGGTTCTTAATTTTTCTGACTTATTTTGCTTACCATGACATTCTCAAGGTCCATCCACGTTGCTGCAAATGGCATTTATTCGCAAAGATATATATGCACACCTATGTTCATTGCAGCATTATTCACAGTGTTCAGGACATGGAAACAACTTAAGTGGCTTTTGATAGATGATTGGAAAAAGAAGATGTATTACATATATACTATGGAATACTACTTAGCCATAAGAAAAGATGAAATAGTAATTGATTACTTTTATTCAAACAATGGAAGGAACTTATCAGCACTTGAACTCTTCTATCCTTCCCTGCTTTATTTACTATTATTATTTGTTAATGTTTCTTTTTTTTTACTCCTCAAGAGACATGTTGATATAATAAATTTTATGGAAATTACCTCACAAAAAAACGAACAGCCAGATTCAGGAGGCGGGAGGGAGAGATAGAAAATGGAAACATGCCATCCGGGCCAGATGCTTAGAAAATGATCAATGGTCTGTGTGTGATTGTGTGTGTGTGTCTGCAAAATTCAGAGTTGATGGTGGTCACATCTGAATGAAACTCAGAGGCTGCATGAAATGTGAAAATTACCTTTTCTCTCAACATCTCATTGAATTCTTAGGGCAAAGATTTTAAAAAAGGGGAACCTTGCAGCATGAGATTTCTAATATTAATTTTTCAAGTCTGTAGCCATGGTGAATACTTTGAAGAATAAGTCAGACCAGTGAGGTCACAATTGTAATCTGAATATTTTCTGAAATTAAAAGAAGGTTAACTTTTCAGTTTTATTATATAATTTGAACACATTTTAAAAAATTATTATAAAAAATAAGAACATCTGCCGAAACCGGTTTGGCTCAGTGGATAGAGCGTCGGCCTGCGGACTGAGGGGTCCCGGGTTCGATTCCGGTCAAGGGCATGTACCTTGGTTGCGGGCACATCCCCAGTAGGAGGTGTGCAGGAGGCAGCTGATCGATGTTTCTCTCCCATCGATGTTTCTAACTCTCTATCCCTCTCCCTTCCTCTCTGTAAAATATCAATAAAATATATTTTAGAAAAAAAAATAAGAACATCAAATAAAGAAAATTAGTTTTCTTCACATTATATGAAATATATTGACCTTAAAACTCTACAATTGTTAAGTACCCTTGAGTCATTATTTTTTTAAGAACACACAAAATGAAAAGTAGATTTCATTCCAGTTGCTTAATGCCCTGATTAATTACTTATGCTTACAGGCATCCTGGTGATTGAAGTATAGTGCCCATTGATTCCCAGGATGTATACAAGGCAGAGAAAGTGTACCCATGGGGTGCAATTTGAATACATCAATCCATGCAGACCCCTTTGTTGAAGCCAATCCATGCCTGACTTTCCAGATGTCAGCATTCTGACCTGTGTTCCATTTGTCTGCACTCTGGTAATAGACTATCTTCATATTTAAAATAGAAGGAATGAGAGACTCACAGGGCTTTCACAGTCTGTTAGATTTCTCCCTGTCGACTATGCTTATCTCTTCATTCTCTTATATTTCCCAGGCCACTGGGAGAATAATGCATTGAAACCATTAGCTCTCAGACAGATAATTGTTCTCCAACCTCATTTTCAGTCTGTGAAGGGAGCTTTGTGACTCTCTCATCCCACAGACCCCAAGGCTGCCACAGCTAACCAGGCTTGAAGCATCCATTCTCCCTTCTTCCTTGCTGTCCCTGGGGTTGACCTCATTCTCCTGAAACTGCACTTGCTGTGAGCGAGGATATCAATCCCAGGACCCCAATGTTGGCTAGCAAGGGGGTCTGTATAGATCCAAACCCTCAAGGAACAACATTGTAAGGCTTTCATGGCAAAAGGGTATTCCACTACATTAGCTACTCACACAGGCTTACATCTGACACAAATTTATTTATGTATGTATGCCTGTGTAGTTGTATACATGTGTATATGTGTTTGTATGCATGCATGTATGCATGAGTATATGTGTTTGCATGTATATATGTGTGCATGTATATACATATGTTTTGTGGTCAGGCAGCTGATCTGCATGGAATCAACCTCACATTCTCACTTGGTTCTCTTTTAGATGAACAGAAACACTAGGCAGGATTAGGTGCTCAGTATCCAGTCCCAGAAAATAATGACAGCGAGACTCTGTCTGGAGCTCACAGAAGGCTCGAAGGATTCAGTGCAATAAGGAGGAAAGAGCCCTGGACCACACTTGGTCTTGGCTTTGCTACTGACTGGTTGAATGCTCTTGGGCACAGTTATTTTACCACATGTAAAGCAGGGATAGTTCTTTTTTTTTTTCTTTCTTTTTTTTAAAAAAATTTCTTTATTGATTAAGGTATTACATATGTGTCCTTATTCCCCCATTACCCCCCACCTCCCATTCATGCTCCCACCCTCCTGTGGTCTGTGTCCATTGATTAGGCTTATATGCATGCATATAAGTAAGCAGGGATAGTTCTTGTTCTTCAGAGTTGCTGAGAACTAAATGAGGTAATGTATGTCCAGGACTTGCTTAGAATATGGCGCAAAAGACTGGATGTCTGTGTCTCCCTAATATTCATATATTGAACCCCTAATTCCATGTGGTGGTATCAGGAGATGGGGCCTTTGGGAGGTGCTTAGGTCATGAGGTGAAACCCTCATTAATGGGGTTAATACCCTTATAAGAAGAGTCCAGAGAACTAGCTACGAGAGGGCACAATGAGAAGTCGGCCATCTCCAATCCAGACAAGAACTCTCACTAGCACTCAACCATGCTGGGACCCTGATCTCAGACCTCCAGTATCTAGAACTGTGAGAAATGTTTATTGTTTATAAGCCACCCAGTCTATAATCATGTGCTATTGCAGCCCTCTAGAACTGCTAGGAAATAAAGTTCTGCTGTTTTAAGCTGTCCAGTTTGTAGTCTTTTGTTTCGCCAGTGCTAGGAATATGCCTATCTTGTAGAATCCTTGTGAGCAATAAATAATGGCTGAATACTGCCATGTTTGGTGCCTGACATATTAAATTCTCAGTAAATATGAGCTAAATACTGAACTGCGACACTGATGCTCTCGGTTCACCTTCTTCTACATAGTCCCTTGTCCCTCACCACCACACCCCAGGTATGACCTCCCCCACAAACCACTGCATACATACCTCTGTCTCAGAGTCTGTTTCCATGATGAATATGATACCTCAAAGTAAATATAAACCCTGCACTTTAATAAGTAAAATTAGCAGAAGTACAGGGTCAGTGGGGAACATCTACAGAAATTCTTGTGTTTTGCATAATTAATCATTTAATGGCTCAACGCTGTTTGTTTGAAATATAAACAAATTGCTGCATTTTTGTCTACTTGGCCTCAACCTCAAAAACATTATACTTTTTATTTAAGAAACACAGCAGATTCTCAGGCTGCAGTTCTTGGCTGATTTAAGTTTTATACAGTCACATGTCACTTAAGGGAAAGAATATCTTCTAAGAAATGCAGTTAGGTGATTTCATCATTGTGAAGGCATCATAGAGTGCACTTGCACAGGCCTAGATGGTCTAGCCCAGTGGTCGGCAAACTCATTAGTCAACAGAGCCAAGTATCAACAGTACAATGATTGAAATTTCTTTTGAGAGCCAAATTTTTTAATCTTGAACTTCTTCTAACGCCACTTCTTCAAAATAGACTTGCCCAGGCCGTGGTATTTTGTGGAAGAGCCACACTCAAGGGGCCAAAGAGCTGCATGTGGCTCGCGAGCCGCAGTTTGCTGACCACGGGTCTAGCCTATAAAATACCAAGGCTATATGGTACAGCCTATTGCTCCTAGACTATAAGCCTGTATAGCATGTCACTATACTGAATACTGTAGGCCAGTGGTTGGCAAACTGCAGCTTGCAAGCCACATGCAGCTCTTTGGCCCCTTGAGTGTGGCTCTTCCACAAAATACCACGGCCTGGGCGGGTCTCTTTTGAAGAAGTGGCGTTAGAAGAAGTTTAAGTTTAAAAAATTTGGCTCTCAAAAGAAATTTCAATCTTTGTACTGTTGAGATTTGGCTCTGTTGACTAATGAGTTTGCCAACCACTGCTGTAGGCAATTGTAATGTAAATGATAACTATCTGTGTATCAAAATATCAAAAAGGTACAATAAAAACAGGTATCTATATATGTAAAAGAGTAATATGCAAATTGACTGAATGGTGGAATAACCAGAACGACTGCTCTACCAGTAGACCAGTGGCTATGAGGCATACTGACCACCTCTGGGCCCCTCCTCCTGGCCAGCAGGCTCTGGTTTCCCGATGGCGATCAGGGAACCGGGGTTGGGTGGCAGCGGGGGTGGGGCCAGCTGCCAGCAGCTGGGGAAGATGGCCCTGATCACAGGCCAGGTCTAGGGGCCATACCTGTGCACACATTCTGTGTGCAGGGCTTCTGGTAAAAGATAAAAATGGCACTTCCCATGAATGAAGTTTGCAGGACTGGAAGTTGCTCTGGGTGAGTCAGAGAGTGGTGAGTGATGTGAAATTCTAGGACATTACTGTACATGACTGTAGACTTTATAAACACTGTGCACTTAGGCTGCACTAAATTTATAAAACAACATGACATTAAATAAAGCACAAGAAAAAATGATGCAATCAAGAGACATGGTAAAAATTAGATATATGAGGTCACTTCTGTGTAACAAAGCATGCTGCTTTACAGCAAACTTTTACTTTATAAGTAGAAAGAGTAGGCTCTAAGAAAATGATAAAAAGTATAGTACTGTAAACACATAAGCCAGTGCATAGTTATTTATTATCATTATCAAGTATCATGTCCTATACATAGTTGTAGGTGTAATACTTTTATAGGTCAGCACAACAGATTTGCTTACACCAGCATTACCACAAGCACATGAATAATGTGTTGTGCTAAGACATTTTGATAGCTACCATGTCACTAGGTAATAGGAATTTTCACCTCTACTACAACTTAATGAGACCATTGCCATCGTATATGGGGTCAGTTGTTGACTGGGATGTTACTATGTGGTATATGACTGTATTCCCAATTATAAACCTGTCCAGGGATGGTCTCTGCTAGAATATATATTCACCAATCTAAGACTTCTCAGTCCAAGCATATTCTGTGACACAATTGGGCTAAATATTAATTGCTAAAGATAGAGATGGTATTTTATGTGGACATGTAATTCTTCTGTCTATAGTAGAAGACAATAGATTCTAAGTGACAAATAATTAAAATACCTATCTATGACTTTGTTCCTTCATTTGTTTTATTTTAGAGATGCATTTAAAGCAATCTGTGATTTGAAAAAGGATTTTATCCTGCTTAGAATGACTGTTTTCTTCCACACATCTTTGTGCTCATTTACATGGTAATTCACAGGTGCAGTACTAGTGGGACCAAGTCAACATAGCAATTGCTACCTTTCCGAAGAAATGTATGGCATTCATTATTTATCATGCTACTGGGCTAGTAACAAAATCCACAAAGACACTCATTGTTTAAGGCTGAGAAAAGAAAGAAATCCTTGAATGTTCTTGCTTTTCATCTAATTTTGTCTTGTTTCTTTCAGACTAGAAAGTTAGAAAATAGTAAGTTAGCAGCGTAGTGAGGGCAGTGGCCTCTGAATGTTTTCAATAAAACCCACTTTGTAATATCACCAGTTTGGGGGGAATTCATGGTTGGGATTTAATAAACACTAATTGAGGAAATATATTACTATTAAAGATATGAATTCAGTAATACCTTGAAATAATTTTATATTTCATTAATCAGAGTAGCATCTAAAAAATATAGTATATGTGTGTATTAAAGAGCGTGTATAAAAGTGTGGGTATAAATGTGTATGTTTATTCAGTTAAAAGAAAGTACATAGTTGGTGCAAAAATGCCTGCATGCCCCAAGGTTCTGAGGCCTAAAGCTGGCAAAGAGGGAGGGAAGGAAACCCCTGCATGGAGGACCCAGGGCCTGGTCTCCTGTCCCCACTCAGGGGCTTGGTGGTGGCTTCAGAGAATTCTAACTTTCAGCTGTTGATCCTTCTTTCTCTGTAACAGAGTGCTGGCTTTAAAAGACTTGTTCATTTTCATGTAACCTCTTGCGCGACTCTGCTAAGTTTTAGGTGTGTGGCATTTTGCTTGCAGCTATTGTCCAATACCGAGGCACTGCTTCTACCTGCTGTGTGAGTGAACTACTGACTGCCTTCCCTCTGCTCCAGAATAACTAATGAGCACACCAGCAGGGATCAGGAGCTCCTGTGAACATTCAATTAGCCAAGAAAGCTCTGTCCATGTGCCGGGTCCCCAGGAGGTCCTCAGCCCATGATTCCTAGGCTTGACTGGTGGTCACTGAATTGGTCATTAATCATCCTTCAGCACTGCTCATTGTCAACCTCCTCCAGGAAGACACTGTCTGGTGTCTTTTTCTCTGATTTGTTCTCTGCCTTATGTAAACATTTGACTATCAAAATGGCATCTCATTTGGTCCAGAATTGCGATGAGATTTCCCTACTATAGAAGAGGGTCAAGTGTCTCTTGATTTGAGGCTTGTGGCCACACCTCCTTTATTAGAACCAGCAAGGCGACAGGAAGAGGGTTATAAGATACTTCCAACCCAAGGTTTCAATCTTAGGACTGTCTTCTGGACTTCATGTTCAGGATAAAACATTCTTATCCGGTTCATACCAATACCAAAGAAGTCTTCATTCGCAAAGTGTTTCCTAGAGTTTACCTCCTTAAACCTTGATTAAATATGTATGAAGTGTAGTTCATAAAACTTTCCAATTATATACTGTCATTTAAACAAACTGTATGTACTGTTTTTATGAAAATTACTTATACTGGGATGAATTTTATTCCATGAAAATTTTATATTGAAGGTTTGATCCATCAATAACTTACTGTACATATGAAGTTTACTCAGTTATCCTTCTGTCATTGAGAGTTATTGTTTATGGCCATTATTTTTATCAAGTTCAATTTTAGAAATCAAGTTCAGTTTTAAAGACCTAACTTTTATATAAAAATTTTGTTATCTTTGCAATTTATTTACTAATGAATTATAAGGCATACAGTTTTTAGCCTCTGTATTTTCATAAATAGTAATAATAATAGCAATAATGATAGCAATGATTATACATTGAATGAAATAAATTTTGTGGTGTGGAATGTTTTTTCCAATATAAAATAAAATGAGCAATTCCTCATAGTTATGATTGTCTAACCACTAATGCTGAATACTTGAAGTTAATACAAAATAATATTGAATGTCAATTGTAATTGAAAAATAAAATAAAATAGTGAGGAGTATATGATCATATGGAAACAAAAATGAAGCCAAAAGGAGGGGATTCCAGGCACCTTACAGGTGGGTAAACACATGTAGATTTGAGAGAATGGCATACCTGGAGAGGCCATGGAAGTTTTTTAACACCCCATACCTTTCCTGTGCATCTCTTCCATCTGGCTATTCCTGAGTTTTATTCTTTCATGATAAAATGGCAATCTAGAAAGTAAAAAAAAATAAAAATAAAAATTCTGCATTGACCAGGTGTGTGATTTTGGTATAAATTCAACTCTTCACATTCTTCTAGTCACATAGAAAAAAAAATAACATAAAATACACAATACCACTTAAAATATCATAAAAAAACATAAAAGACTTAAAAATAAGTTTAACAAAATACATGTAGACACTATATACAAAAAACTCCAAAACAACTTGCTAAAAGGAATTTAAGATGACCGAAAAAAAAGGAGATATATGTAGATCATCTTCATGGAACTGGAAATTAAACATTGTTAGGATGTTTATTCTCTCCAAACTAGTCTATAAAGTTTATATAATACCAATCAAAATTTCAGCAGGATAAATAAATATATATACCTATTTTATTTTAATTGGAATTACATAAAATTCTTAGATTTATTTTGGGAGAGTTGACATCATACTCTATTGAGTCTTCTAATCCATAAAGCAGGTATAGCCCACTATATATTTAAGTTTTTGTTAAAATTTTTTTAGTTTTCTGTGTAAAGGTTTTAAGTTTTGATATTTTTTAGACTTGTAAATAATACCTTTTTAATTTTTATGTTCTATTTTTTTGTAGACTGTTAGATTTTTTATTTTAAAAAACATGTCATTTTTGAATAATAAAATAATGGTTTATTTCTCCCTCTTCAAACTTCATTTATTTTTGTTTTTTCATTTAACTAGATAGAATTGCAATAGACATAGCTGGTAGATATTAATGTCCTGTTTCTGATCTAAAGAATAAATCTTTAATGCTTTACCATAAGAAATGGATGCCTATAGGCTTGCTGTAGATCAACCTTATCAAGAGAAGGAAATGTTCATATATTTTCAGAATGCTAATAGTTTTTATCATAAACATATACTGAATTTTAATAGATATGTTTCTGCAACTACCGAGATGATAATATGTTTCTCCCTACAATTTTATTAATTTTGTAAAGTTAATCAAACACATTTTCTTAGGTTAAATTAACACAGCATTCTAGAATAAACCAAGTGTTGTTGTGATATATTAAACTGTTAATGCATCACTAGCATTTATTTATTTGTTGGTATTTTATTTAGGGCTTTCACATTTATGTTCAAGAATAATTGACCTGTTATTTTACTTTTGGCCAAGTCCTTGTCAGGGTTTGATATCAAAGTTATAATGGGCTTCCTAAAAAATATAGGTTTGCTCTCTCTTATTTTTTTCTGAAAATATTTGTATAAGATTGTTGGCATTTTCTCTTAAATGTTTGGAAGAATTAACTGATAAAGTTATGTAAGTCTAGAGGTCCCTTTAGTAAATATGTAACTATTAAGATTTTTCATCTTTTGTGTTGGTTTTGATAATATTTTTTAAATGATTTTTAAATTTTATCTAAATTTTCAATTTTGAAACATATTTCCAATTTATAAATTTGTTTAAGTCTCTTTATCATTTTAATGTAGAATCTGTATGACCATCACCCTTATTCTTCCTGATAGTAATACTTGTATATTGTTTATTTTTCTTAATATTCTTGCCAGAAATATGGTTTATTATTTTGTTGAGATTAAACGTTTACATTCATGATTCTATTATTTGATTTATGTTTTTATCTTTATTATTTTCTGCTTGTTTTTTTGAGAGTTTAATTTGTTGTTCATTTTCTAGCATCTTGAGATAAGTAATTAAATTATGGATCTTCAGCTGATTTTATTTTCAAAAATATGTATTTAAGCCTATGAATTTTCATTTAAGTAAAGCTTTTTATATATCTCTCCAGTTTTGACACATTGTATGTTTAATATCATTTCCTTAAAAATATTTCCAACTTCCATTTGCTTTCTTCTTTGGCTTATGGATTATATCAGAGTGTGTTGCTCAAATTGCAGACATTAGAAATTTTCTGGTAATATTTTTATTATAGTCCACTTTTATTCCAAAGTCATCAGCAAACTTATTTTGGATATTTCCCTTGAAACTTATTGGAAATTACCCTATGATTCAGTATTCGGCCAATTTTGGTAAATGTTCCCGGTAGGCTTGAAAACGAGCATGTCTTTTTTTTTTTAATGTGTGTATGTGTGTATATATATATGTTAACAGTTCATAAGTCCATCAACAATATTGGATAAATTGGAGTATATTCACATGATGTAATCTGACATAGCAAAGTGGACAAGGAAAGCACTGCTCCTGGCACAAACATAACATTGGATGACAAAAATCAGAAACAACCACCATCACCAAAACAAAAAACACAGTTAAAGTCAATCTGTGGGCTGGAAGACAGAGAAATGGTTATATTTAAGAAGGGTAAGGCATGGCAGGGATAGTTGAGCAGCTTTTGGGGTGCTGGCTGTGTTGAATATCGTAATTTGGGTGGTGGTCACATGGGAAGGTCACTGTGTAAAAGTTCATCCAGCTCCACACCTGTGATTTGCTCACTTTTCAGCATGCAGTTTATATTCAATAAAATTTTCATAAACAAATAAAAATGACATAAAAATATAAGCAAACAGAACATGCCAGGGGCATTCACTTGCTGAAAGACCTCCAGGAGGTTTCAGCCCGTCTCCCCTCCACAGACCCTGTTTACCCCTTTGAGTCTCTCCCAGTGAAAGCTGGCAAGAGGTTCCCGAAATCTGGAATTTTCTCCCCTCCCACTGTTTGCCTTCTTCATGCTTACTCAATCTAAGCCTCAGCTTAAATCCAATATTCTCCAAGAACAATGTAATAATGTCTTCCTGATTTTCCTCATATAGGATCCAATATTTTTATTTCTTATTTGTACCAATTAAGTTTTTAATTTTCTTAGGATGTTTTCACATCTTGGGGGCCTTGTTGGATGGTGAGAGACTGCCCTTACAGTGTTAGCTAATTCGTAGAAATAGCAAAAGATCCCCCTGTGAGCACACTTTTTATAAAAAACTATCTAATCCAAACTCCTATCTTCTCATTTGGATTTTACACCCCACGAGGCAATATTCCACTGCTTAATCAACCTAGGGTCAGGTAGCAGACAATTAAGGACAGCCCTATGCCCTCGATTCCCCGAAATAATTCAAATGAACAGTCATACACTGGCTTACCTGCCTTGCTAGTTTCTTCTCAAGAACACCAAAATACAGGCATTTGCTGGTGTGCTGCCTTGCTCCACCTCCCCCGCCACCATGGACTCTGGGCTTAACTGTGTGGCCCTGCATGGCCTAGCACACCTCCTGTTTTTAAGGACCTGTGAGTATAAACACTTACTTTGTGACAGTTGTTGTCATGTCCATGCGTCTTACCACACTTGATTAAAATAAATCCTGGGAACATTTTAAGATAAGAGTGTCAAAGAAAATGAGTCAACTAGAGCTTAAAGGTTTAGTCAGCTGATGCACATGAGCTGCACGGAAGACCGGGTGTCTTTGAGAGTGGGAGCAGGGGACACGGAGAGGCGAGGAATAAATGTTCTATGCTTTGGTTCAGGTAGAGGTCTTCATCTTAACTGTACTTCGATTGGCTGGATATTATCCTGGCTTTCCTGTCTCTTGCTCAGGATTCTCCGTGCTGATCCCATTCTGTTAATAGTCAGAAAAGCATCTTTGAGGACTGCTCCTGCAATGCTGGTGATTTGTCATTCTAAATTCTGGGCGGGGCGGGGTGGTGGTGGAAAAAAGACAAAGGAGGAAAGAGACGGGGATCCTCTCTCATTTTTGTTTGTTTCTTTTTATAGCATTTTTATGAATTCTAAATATATAAATATGCACATAAATATGCACACATATATCTATACATACCATGCACACATGTATTATATATACATCACATGCAGTATGTATACTAGTAGTATATACATATATGTAGTGTACATATTTGTAGTGTATATGTATATCTTATATTTATATGTGTATATAGAGAGGGAGAGAGACTGAGTTTGTTCCATCATACTCAAATGTAAAATAACCCTATTCTTTATTTTTATATTTTACATTTGTTTTTACTCACATGTTGGAAACATCCAGACACACACACACACACACACACACACACACACACGTTTCTCAGACACACCTGTTTTGGATTCAACTTTCAAATCTCAGCAACTGTGAACATTGCCTGACCGAGTGCGCAAGGCCACCCAGAGAGTTGCTCTGCCCCTTGAGAGCTCCAGGGTTAGTTTCTTCATTCCATAGCGATGAGGTGGGATTGGATGCTGGCTGTTGCAGATAAATTTATCTAATCAGATTGAAAATGGACTCACATTTCTTTCCATCTCTTGGGACGCTTCAGATACTTGCAGTCTCCTTTTGTTGGGCTAACCTGCATTTCACAATATCAACAAAGGTATCCCTCTGTTCTCCCAGCGGCGTCATTTTCTTATACAAAACTGTGCTAGAACATTCTCTTAGCTCTAAGATGCATTTGTTTATTAAGTCTCATTTTAACTTTCTGAAAAGAGGATTATTAGTGCAATTATTATTCATTTTTCTCTGATTCTGTCATTAAATGGACAGTGTGTTTGTAAACAATAGTGGCTTTCTGTCAGCGCATTCCATCCTATCCCAAAGATTGCTTCTGTAAAGAGGAACAGCTGATGAAGAAAGGGGGACATTTTCTCCAACAGGTATGATGTGGGAAAAAGGTGGGCCTTTTTCGGGTGGTTGTGGGAGTCTGAGCAGTTGCTCATTGTAAAGGGGCTGTCTGGATAATGAAGTCCTGGGTGCTCAGTGCCTTCATTAGCTTTATTGCATGACTTCTTTTAGCTTTTATGTGAAATGGTGTCATAGTCATGTGTTTGCTTCACTGAAGGAATTTGGATCATAGAAATGTTATTGGAGAGATCCCGACTAGTTACGTAGGCTGGTTATTAAACCATACTCATTTTACTTACCAGCTGTGTGACCTTAGGGCATTTAACTCTCCCTCTCTGAGTCTCTGGGGTAAAAGCAAAGTTCCCAACATTCCAGGCACCTGGTACTTTATAGATGCCAAGTGCAGGCTTATTCCTCTCTGTGAGGGCCCACAGGAAACTCTGCTATTGATATTGGCCAGAGTGGAGTTTACTCCAAAAGCTTCAGTGAACCTGGATTTGGATATGAGACCTGTCATAAGAAGGGGTGCCAGAAAGACACCAGCCAGAGAGACTTTCAGCTTCTGGAGCTGACGCAAGCTGATTGAGCCAATGGTTCAGAAGGAACCTCTTCAGGGAGAAGCAATTTATTCTTCCCCCATGGAAAAGGTAGGGCGAAGTGAAAAATAATAATGGGAGGAAGCAGTGATGAATGAGGGGAGTCAGAATACTGAAGTTAAGGCCTCTTAACGGGTATAGGAAAACCAGCACTCTGCTTATATTTATTGATCACCTTGAATTTGTCCTGCATGATGTTACTATAATGAGAATCAGAGAAATAAAAGTGATTTATAGGTAATTATGGGCAGGGACTCACTAATGTTCTCATCTTTAATTTGAGGTAGTCAGGATCAGTGATTACTGCCTTGATATTTTTGATGGGGAGTTGCTCTGCACATTGAGAGAGGTCAGTATTTCAGGGGGTGGGGTGGGCAGAGCAGGCTTCCTGTCAGCACCCATCTGCTCCAGGCCACTCTTTGCCCATGAAGTGCTCCTGAGGAGCATACACCAGCTCATGTAGGAAAGGGAGTCCAGGGGTCTTGGCTGCAGGAAGACCTTACTCTGCAAAGCCAGTGGTTGGGTGTGAGTCACGTGGGCACCCCTGAGTGGCCATCTGGAGTCTCTTCTGGGAAGCTGCTGACCTCATATGATCTCAGACATCATTTGACCTCTTGACTCTAGTGACTTTGCCATTTGAATATAACTACCAGGCACAGAGGTCTCTGTTTGTGAGGCAGACTTGAAGTGCAACCCAGGGGCTCTGCTGACACTAAACACATAATTCACACGCAAGCATTTTCCTTACTTGGTGGCAAGTTACATTTTGGTGTCTGCCTTTCCGGTTTCATATTAGGTAAATGTACACGCACACAATACAATGAAAATTACTTTTACGTGTGAGTTAAAGGCAGGCCTGTGGAATGGGTCTGATAGTATATAAAAGACTGGATCCAGATCCCTGTGACCTGCTGCATAACCTTGAGTGGGTTATTTGAAAAAATTAACCTGTATTTTAGAAGACGATTAGTCCCATGAAAAATGACAGAACCAAAGGGATGCTGATGTTTGGTACATAGGCACTCAATGAATACTCATTGATAAATGAATAAATGAATGAATGAATCAGTCAATCAATCCACACAGGCTCTTCAAAGTTACTTGGTATGAGTTCACCATCTTTACACCCTCCCCTTAATCTGCTTCTGCCCTTTGTGTCTACAATGCTCAACGCAAAAGTGATTCAGTAAATGTCAAATGAATGGATTGACTTTTGCTGTAGGCCCCAATGAGGCTTGTTTCATATTCTCAAGTGGATGATAAAGTCTAGACTTCTGAGAGTCCCCCTGGGTCTGTCCTGATCAATTCAGGAGCCCTCCTGCCCCCAGCAGCTTGATGATAAAACACACTGCACATCCAGTATTAGGCACTTTCACTCTCATTAATCGGTTCCTTCTGTGAATATTTGTTGTCTCCTGTAGGATTTCAGGTAGGCTCAGGCCCTAGTCTGCATTTATTTTGTCCTTGAAAAAGAAGGAAAGGGATTTTCCAATGGCCTCCAATGACCATGAGGTACAGATGGAGGATGTGGAGATCAACACTTCTGATTTCACCCAGGGGGCAACCCCATAACAGGATTAAAAAGAGGAGATCATAGATGTCCTTGAAAAAGTGAGGTCTAGATAAGTGGGTGATAACTACCTCAGCCTTCTTGCTGTCCTCCAGGGCTTCAGGCCCACCCCATCTGGTTAACTTTTGTTAGCAGCTGCTGCTGCAGCAGGCAGGGGAGTTGGTGACACACAGCTTCCGTTTTCAACTTTGGGATGAAGGGCTGTGGCTCAGAGAGGTCCCTTGGCTTGCCTGAGATCCCCAGGCACACAGTGAAAAATCCAGGCTTGGAACCCACCGTGCTGATAGTGGACAAGACCCCCAGAAATGTCCCACTGGAGACTGGAGGGCAAGCAGAGGAGACAGGCTTAGGGTTCAGGGAGAAGGACAGGACCTAGGCAGGTTGTCAGGAACGCAGGGTCCTGCACACAAGATACAGTTGGGAACCTGCTATGGTGCTGGGGACAGGCCCCAGAGGAGCTGGTGATCCCTCACTGAGCCTTTGTGTGGGGGTCCAACTGCCCAGCAGGTAGCTAAGCACTGGTGCTGACCATTCCCCGACTGCCCCAGAGGTTCCACAGGGAAGCCCAAGAACAGTCTCTTCACCTGTATACCATTTACAGAAGTGAGAAAGGACTGCCTCTGACATCTCCTCATTGTCACAAATCTTAAAACCAATTTAACTAAATTTAGCTTCCTGGGATTAGGTGCTGCCCCATAACTTCTAATGGTACAGCAATGGAAGTGTAGCAACGCTTCTTCTAGTTTTTCTTTTAAATGATTGTGTCACATATGAAATGGTACACAAAACACACATGCATATATATATATATATATATATATATATATATATGTATGTATACACACATATTAGAGGTCCAGTGCATGAAATTCGTGCACTTGGCGGGGGGAGGGGCCCTCAGCCCAGCCTGCACCCTCTTGCAGTCTGGGAGCCCTCAGGGGATGTCCGACTGAGGGCTTAGGCCCGCTCCCCACAGGGAGCCATCAGTCAGACATCCTTAGCACTGCCGCGGGGGTGGGAGAGGCTCTCGCCATCCCCACTGTGCTCACCAGCTATGAGCCCAGCTTCTGGCTGAGCAGTGCTTCCCCTGTGGGAGCGCACTGACTACCTGGGGTCAGTTCCTGCATTGAGCGTCTGCCCCCTGGTGGTCAGTGTGCATCATAGTGACTGGTCATTCTGCTGTTTGGTCTATTTGCATATTAGCCTTTTATTATATAGGATATATATGCATATATACATGTCTATATCATACACATGTATAATATGTGAATTCTGTCTTAGTATAATAAAAACCCTAATCCTGCAATAGTCTATACAGTTAAAACTCTCCAGGTCCAGAGGAAAACCATCCCAACACCAGTGTGTGTCCTCAGAGATCTTTCTCTACAGGTGCAATTTCTATAATTGGCATTTCTCTCAATAAAAGCTTAAATGCACACAGGAAGTGCCCAATAAGTGGCAGGTCACAATATGCTATAGGGACACTGGCTGAGTCAGTGATGTGTGTGCAATGAGTCTCTATATGGGCATATGGTTATTACAGGAGGTGGTTCCGGAGCCCCAGGGCAGGCAGACATGTGGAAGGTCCCTCTGTATCAGCCTCGAGGGAGGAGTTGGAATTTATAATGAAAGTACTTATGTATTGACAGAGCTCCACGACCTGAAATGGGTCTTCCCATGGGGAAATTAGAACCAGGAGTCTTGGGGCTTAACTGAGGTCCCAAACTCAGCCAGAGGCAGAACCAGAGCTGGCCCACTTCTCCCCATGCCTGCTGTCACTGACACCTGTTACTCTCCGGGCCGAAGCCTTGGACAGGTGGCAGTACAGAGGTGAGAAGAGGGAATACTCTAGCACATTCCCACAAGGTGGACAAAGTATGGGGACATTCTGGTGGCAATAGCTCTCACTACACCTAATGCAGTTGCCTGGTTCCTTAGACACAGAGGCATGTTCATGGGCATGACAGTCACGTGCTTATTCCCCAGCTGGGAGTAGGGTGCTGGCTCCGGGAAGGTTTGATTTGACCTAATGAGGTGGGAGATGAACATGAAAGCTGTCTCCCTCCTTGAAGCAACAGTGCACTCCTGCTACAACACAGGGAAAATTCAACAACAACCAGGAAGAATGTCTGACACTTGCTACCCCTTCAACCTTGAAATTGCTCACAACCAAGGGGCATGAACTGCAGAGATAAAGCTGTCTTGAAACAGGCAGGGCCCCATGGATTTAAGCTCTTTTCAATTTTTAATTCTTATCTTTTAGCTGTGTGTGTGTTTTTTTCTAGCTAAGTGATTTGGACGGGCTCCAAAAGTCACTTTTAGGGAGCAAGAAAAGCCATGAACTAAATGCCAGCTTTCTGCACAGGGCTGGCTGGGATTGGCTGGGATCGGCTGTGTGGCTGCTGGTGATTGTAGAATGAGCCCTGACAATGAGGTGAACCAAGCCAGGCCTTGACAAACAGCTTCTCAGATGGTCCAGCACGGAGCAGATGCTGGGAAGTATTATAGGTGGGCATCATTACCTGATACCAAGGTGGGGAGAAATGTGGTGAAGTGGTTCTTGCTTAATTGAATAATTACGTGCATCTTGCCAGTGACCTGAGTTGTTGGACCAGCCTTCAGGTTGACCTTGTAAATTGGTGCCCAGGTTCCCAGCACAATGAATCTCACCATATCTGATAGGACTGCCCCACCTCTGAGTTTATGATCCTTTCTGCACTTCCCTCCATCTGGTCCCTCACCGGCTTGCTTTCTCTTCATTGTCCTCGCCGTGCATACATTATTTATAGTCTCTCCCCCATTAGTCTGCAAACTCCCTGAGAGGGATGCTGTGTTGCTTCATCAACAAGACCTAGGGGTCACACACAGTTGGTCCTCAGTAAATAAAGATTGAGTCAATAATGTCCCAAGTCAGCGACAGAATTCCAGTTCCCTCCTGCTCTGCCTCTTGTCCAGGTCACAGAGGCTCCTGTCTTCAATTGCCCACGCCATCCGAATGACCACAGAGGTGGAGCAAGCACCACTTGGTAGAACAAAGTTCTGGGATGTAGGGCAGTTGGTGGCTGGAAAGAGTGTTCCCTTTTACCACCCCCCCCCTGTATTTTGTATTTCCCAAGCAATTTCTCTATATTTTGTAGTTGATGTTATATGAATTATGGGGTATTTTAAGCTGAACGGTTAAGAGAAGGTGTCATCTCCCCGGTACCAGGTGGGTCTGGTGTCTCTCTTGGTGCAGCTGAGGAGCATGGCCTCAAGTGTTGCCCAAGGAGTGAGCAGGACTGCTTGTGGGACAGAAGGGTGAAGAGACCTAAGGTCATTTAGTCAGGGTTTCTCTTCTCTGCACTATTGCCATTGCAGGCTGGGCCAATCTTGGCTTCAGAGAGTATCCTGTGCATTGTAAGATGGTTAGCAGCATCCATGGCCTCCACTAGTGCATGACATTAGCAGGCTCCACCAAAGCAAAAGACAATCAGAAATGTCTCCAGATATTGTCCAATGTCCCCTGGGAGTGAAACAATGACCCGTTGTAAATGAGTACTTTCATTACAATGCATAGGTTAATGTTGATGGTGGGGTGGAGCTGGGGAACACCTTCCCCAAGCATTCCCTGTTTTTATGGGTCCAACAGAGAATTTTCTCCAGAGTCCTCCTGCCAATGGGAAGTTAAGAGCAATACTTAGATTTATCTTTGGTGATTGTAAAATATTTAGCATATTATTATGATTCATATATCAGAGCATTTTGTGCTTCCAAACTTTTTTAGAAGTTGCAAAGCAACTTTCCCAGCCCAACTTGGGTCTGATACGGTTACCGTGAGTGTGTCTATATCATGGATGGGAAACCCAGGTCTTTGAAGGGTCAAGAGGTGATACCCAGGCTAAGACGGTACTGCTACACAGACCTTCTAAACCCTGAGAACCACAGAACCACTACACTGCTTCTGTGCCTTTTCCTGTAGTACCTCTCTAACATCTAGATGACTTTATTGGAATCTTCAGGCAGTGATATAATTATTATTCCCTTGTTGCTTCTACAGATTGGCTACCTAATGGCTTGTGTTTAGGGAATTCTGCTCCTCAAATGGGTGCTCCAGATCTGGGTCATGCTGCTGGTATTGGGGGTGTGTTTCTATCCTGGAAAATAAATAATTGGATTTGACATACCTGAATCTTAGAATTAGCTTTTTAAAAATACACACACACACACACACACACACACTAAGTTTAGGAGGACTGCAGATGCAAATGAGGACTTGAGCAGGCAAAGGTGAACGGCTGGGAGATGAGACAGTAACAGAAAGTCATTGAGATACTGTGAGCTGTTCCAAGTGCATGTTTGCATAGACTCACTGCCAGCAATGGCTGGACCTTTGGGACTATATGGGGGCTCCTCTGAAAGGGTGATGACACTCCTGCTCAGCTTGAGGCTGTACCTGCATCTGTTTGATGGGATGCATGGGTGATGCAGTTGTCAGGATAGAAAAAACAACAATAGTAACCTGTGCTAAAAACCTAATAAAATGCATCCCAGAAGAGAGGGGACAGCTTGACATGGGAGCCACAAGGTTAATGAGATGGGATGATTGATAGCACATTAACATACACACTAACCCCAATTAAAGTCATTATTCCAGAGCTTGCAGAGGCATTCTTCTGGCTGCCTGATTGTGGCTCCCACAAAAAACCCCTCTTCCATTCCACCAACAGGCTGGTATTGCTGCCTCCAAATGTGCCAATGGCCATGTGAATTGGAAGGCACCGGAGGCAGTAGCTCTCAGGACCTTTAATTAACAAAGGCAGGAGGGCCAGCTGCTCTGCTCTGTCATTTCTCAGGGATTGCTGCTATGATGCTACTATATGTACAGTATTCTCCCCCTTATCCATAGTTTTGCTTTCCATTGTCTCAGCTACCTATAGTAAACCATGGTCCAAAAATATTAAATAAAAAATTCCATGTATCTTGAAAGAAAGAGAGAGAGAGAGAGAGACCACATTCACACAATTTTTATTACTGTATATTGCAATAATTGTTCTATTTTATTATTACTACTAGTAATTCTGTGCACGAATCCATGCGCCAGTAGCTCTCTGCTGACCTCCTGTAGCTCTCCGCCCACTTCCCCGCCCTCTTGTAGCTCCCCCATCCTCCTCTTACCCCCCTTCCCCCTTCATAGCTTGCTGCCTTGCCTCCTCCTGTAGCTCTCTGCTGTCTGCTTGTAGTTCGCTACCCCACCCTCCTGCAGATCTGTGATCCAGTCATTTTGCCGTCAGTTGTTACACCTCACGGCATAATGGATAATTAGCATATTCCTCTCTTATTATATAGGATTGTTGTTGATTTCTTACATTAATGAATCATTGGCTAGCTCTGATTCATGGTAGGAGAACTAGGTATGTATGTATAGGGAAAAACGTAGTACATGCAGGGTGCGGCACTTTCCATGGTTTCAGGCATCCACTTGGAACATATCCCCCTGTGGATAATGGGGACTACTGTATTTCCTAAACATGTCAGCTCTCACCTGCTTTTACATTAGGCTTCAACATTCTCACACATTTGGGTCCCAAAATAGGTCCTACCAGGGAGCTAGGTTCTGATCATTTGCTCTTGAGCAATGCATTAGTGTCCTGAGGTCACCAGAAAACAAATTACCACCAACCTGGTGACTTAAAACCACAGAAATTAATTATATCAGAGTTCTGGAGGTCAGAAGTTTGAAACCAAGGTGTCATCAGAGTCATGCTCCCTCTGAGGCTTCCAAGGAGCATGGTTCAGAATTTTACAACGCTGAGGCTGACAAAAGGAGCTATGGCATGGAGCTGGTCATGCAAGGAGGAAATGTGACCAGCTTAACTGGGAAAAGCCTGTGTGGTCTCAACTAATTGGCTGAATATTCTGATGTCAACAAAGGATTTAGAAAGAAGGAATTAAGAAATCAAACTTTGTTAGTTTTTAATGAGGTTGGAGAAAGAGGCTACTTGTGACATTAATGAGTGTCTCGGTCAGTTGAAACATGTGCAGGGCTTGATCTTGGAGCAGCCATAACCACCACCATCCCCCTCCCCTCCCATTCCAGGGCTGATCTCCAAAACAGAAATGCACAACAGCATGGCGGGTGTGGGAAGAAAGCACAAAAACTTTCATTTACATTCTTTTTTAGATTTTATTTTAGTATTTATTTTACAGTGTATGTAACACATTAGTACAATAGTGTGGACAGAAACACAACACACACACACGTATGCAGCCCAGGGTCCTTCTGTGCAGCTCCAGGGTCTCTTGCCAGGTAGTTGAACTTTCTCTATGGCTACTCAAGGCTCCCAAAAACACAAAACAGAAGCTGCCAGGCCTTCCTAGGTTTGGGCACAGAACTGGTACAGTGCCACTTCCAAAACATTAATGAATCATAGTGTTAGAGAGTGGGAATTTTTGAGCATGCTTACTACTACCATTCCAGAGAGGCTGTGGACTATGCCCCAGATAGAGTTGTCAGTGCTGACACCAGGCCAGGCCTTGAGATACGTTCTCATGGCCCCTTCCCAGCACGTAGGCCTTCTTTCATAGAACACTGTCAGCTTTCTGAAGAACAGGATGACCCTGTAAATAACATGGTCGTCAATGGCATGATCCTGACGTTGCTTGGGAAAAACTGTTTTGTCTTAAATTGCCTGTTCTGCAAAAACAGGATCTGGTTAATGTGCTTAAAAGTGGTCTTGCACAAAGTGTCGGGACTGCTCTCTGGACTCACTGTGTGGAGAAAGGCAGAGCAGTCGCCGGCTGGCCAGCCGGCTAATAAAGGCTCCCCAAATTTTAATTTGGTCTGGACTCCAGTGGTCATTTACTCGCGTTTGCTTCATAACATTAGGCCAGCTCTGATTCATGGTGAGGGCACTATAGAAGGTTTGATGATTAGAAAAGGGGTTTATCTGGGGCCATCTCTGGAGATCAGCTCCTACTAATGGTTACCACTTGGAATTAGGGAAGACCAGGGTACGTTTCATGCTAGGTCAAATGATAGGCATATCTGTGCCATGTATAACGATCTAGAATATGGCTTCTGAGCTGCAGCACAATTATTTCAAACTAAATACCACATTTTTATGATCAAAACAAAAAAATGAGCAAAGGTGGCCTGAGGATGTCGTAGACTATCTGTTGTCACTTTCAGAGCTTTCGTTACTTAGGTCACAGACAGAAGAAGACAGGTTGTTAGGATTCTTTTCAGGATTCTGTGTCTAGTTAACCTTTTTCTCCCACTGATTCATGAGGGCTTTGAACTGTGCCCAGAGTGATTTGCTGTTGTTAAGGATTCCTCCCATTTCTGGCTTGTGCCTGATTGCCACCTACTTGTCTTTAAAAGCGTGTTATCTGTGAATTTCAGATAAGGTTGAGATAGATAACCACCAAATCAGTTTTATTTGTGTAAGTTATAGTCCTCCCTGTATAGATATGGGCATGTGCATAGTATTCTTCCCAGGGACTAGATCTATTGACACTGTGACTGAGTGTAAAAGCACTGAGGAAGGTTCTAGAAGCCCCAACCTTACTCTTCTCCTGTCTACCTGAAATCCACATCATGCATATCCACTTACTTTAGCCTTGTCACACCATACAATGTTGGCAATTGAGTAACCAGACTTTCTGTTTAAGAGTTCTTCTGAATTTCTATAGAAATGTGAATTGGAGTTAGATCATTAATAACAGTGCTATTTACCTTCCAGAAAGTTCAACTTGAATGAACCTCTGAACTAATCATCCCAATGTATTACTTTCATTTACCCATTTTTGCAGACAGTAGATATTTACTATGACTTAGTAGAGGTGAGGCAGACATGTGGTAGACACGGAAGGGATAGAGTAATTGCTTCTAAGGACTTTAAAAACAAAGGTGATGGCTCTTCTGATGTGATGGATTATGTGTGGCATTGCCCTGAGCAGCCCTGGCCCTGGATCCTTTGCCAGATGTGCCTCTTCCAGCTGCCCTCCCTGTCACATTTGTCCTGTAGAGCCCTGAGTACATCCTATGGCCCATCCCCATCTCATTTTGGAGCTGGTGAATGGTAACCATCCTTAAAGGGTACCTCTACCCCCTGGTCATTCTCAATGAGGCACTGTTTCTTGGGTGGCTTCCCAGTGGCCTTTCCAGTTCTCTCTCTGATCGCCAAATAGTTATCCTTTCTTTTCTTCATAGAGAGTTCACCTTGAGCTTCTCCTCTGCTAATTCCTGTTTGTGTCTGTGTTGGATTATATATATTTAATTGATTTCAGAGAGAAAGAGAGAGATAAAAACATCAATGATGAGACAGAATCATCGTTTGGCTGCCTCTTGCATGCCCCCTACTGGGAACTGAGCCCACAACCTGGGCATGTGCTCCATGGGACCAGAAATCAAACCATGACCTCCTGGTTTATAAATACATGCTCAACCACTGAGCCACGATGACTGGGCTAGGTTGGATTTTCATTTTCCACTAACTCCTTGTGCTGAGTCATCATTGTCCTGCCAATATTCTTTCAGTAAGCATAGGATTGGTAGCCACACTTTTCTTTGAAGTTGTGTCCACTGCATTAGAGAGGCCATGTGTAAGCACCTCATCTCATCTGACTTTTTTTTTTTATGGAGAACAAGAAGTTCACCTGATCAGTGAAATGTGTGCTGTGTGTGTGTGTGTGTGTGTGTGTGCACGCACACATGTGTGTAAGTATGCCCAGGTAAAGAGCAAACCAAGGGAGAAGAGAATGGATAAAGAACTTTGGAAGAGGAGAGCGATATTTTATAATTCCTCAATAAATGAGATCTGGAGATAAAAAGTCTATCATTTTACAATGTTATTAGTAAACTGTTTATAAATGAAATAACATTATACATTCAAAACAATAATGTTTTTAACCTAAAGTGATTCTAGCAGAAAAGAGCTCTGGGTAGTCTCAGTGTGAGAAAAGTTTCTCATAAAAGTAGCCCACTGGGTCCACCCACATCTGTGCAAGCAGGTTTCACCATCCACTAGAAGATCACGAGGGCAAGTATTTTGGTTGTTTTGTTATATTTATTTGCTTGCTATGTTTTTTTTACAGCTGACACAGGAAGTTTAAGTGTCTTGAGTATTGTGTCCTACCTGAGACTTAGCTGGATCCAGGCTCTGTATGGGACAGTCTGATCCCTATAAAACCTGCTCTATCACTGATCTATGTTACAGACCTCCATGGTGTGTGCTGCCTCACACAGTTGCACACCATACAACGTAGCCATCATGTCAGTTGCACATGACAATCCTGTGAGATATTGGGATAGAGTGATACTGGAGATCTCAGCAAACATATATGAAATATGGAGAGTAGGAAGGAGGGATTTGCTCATTGTAAACAAGACAGTGGCCTTGCTTGTTGGTCAGTCCATGAGCATAAAGAGCAATGTCCTGCCTTCCAATTATTTCAAGACAAGGAGGAAAGATAAAAGAAAATTTGGAAATACCATGCAAGATATGTTATGGTAAATGTTGGCACAATGACAAAATGATGCAAGTGTGGCTCTGCCAGTCCTTTGGGCTGGGTGGTAGGCCTGTGATGTATGAGAGGAAGATGGTGGGTAAAGGGTGTACATGAGTGTAGGGGTAAGCAGGTCATTTGGTGGACAGCAGACTTTTCCTCCAGGATCCATGCAGTCAGAAGTCCAGGTTGTCCAGCTTACCAGGCAGGGAGCTGCATCCATGTGGGGATCAAGAAGCTTTTCCTTGGCAGTCTTTCTTTCAAGGAGTGTGCCATCCTTCCTTCTTCTTCCATGACATTCAGTATGTCACTGATCTATGTTCAACTACTTCTAACTTTCATATTTGAAAAATGTAGCTGTGTCTTTCAGAGTCAAAACAAAGAGGGGAATTTGAGGCAAGTGACTAGAGTGAGAAGGAAACTGTCCAGTGTTCACATCCTGCATTTTCTACTTGATCTCTTCACTTTATGTGAGTTGTTGAGTCGTGGCCATTTTATAAGGCTGGTGTCTATGTGTGTTTATCAAAAACAAACACATAGGCAAGCTTCCCACCCAGCTCAAAGTTCTCAGAATGCATTTGGTTCAGAATGTCTGAAATTCTTCTGACTCTCTAATTTTTTTAAAAGAAGCAAAAGAACAAAACAAAACAAAACACACACACACACCCTCCCTTGTGTCATTTGGATAAAATGCCCGTGTAGGATAGGATATTTACATTCATGAACTGCCTGGTTTGGGTTCTGCATTTGGGTATAATCCCAAGAGGCTGGTGGCATTCACCTCTAGTCACCTTCCTGACTGTCAGGGCTCATGCTCACCAGGAGCTGAGGTTCTGCCTGCCCCTCTGCAGTGTGAATCAGGGGAAGGGAATGCTGATGTTCTCACTGATATGACCAGATCTGTTTGGGACACGTTCCCACCCTGACAGCTTGTAGAACTAACTTCGTCTTGGAAGGGTAGAGATTCTAGCTTCTCTGAGGGAAACTGCACAGCATTTTAAATGTGATTTTCAGAAGGATGCATTTCTGCCCAGTTCTTTTAATGGCGCACATTGATGTTAAATTCTACCACAATGCCAGCAGCCCTGAAGAGACTTGGGGAGAAAATTAAAAGAAAAACATGAGCAAAATGATCTGTTGGAAGAACTTGACAGTTACTTTGTGGCATCTTTTGTTCATCAAGAGGATACTGTGCTTTAGAAATCCGTCATGCCCTGGCTGAGTTTTAGACATACATTATAGTAAATTAATGAAACTCACTGGAGAAAGTGTTTTAATTTGAGCTGGGAAGCAAAGAAAATATAAAGTTTGTAAGATCTAGTACACAGAGCATGCCTTTTAGGCACCAGATAATACTTGTAAATAATTCCCTGCCTGGAGCCAAAAGACATGTATGCAAAAGTGGTAATATATCCAGGAGAACGGTCTCACTAGAAGAGGGCTGTCCATTTCTGAGGAGTATGTGCAGCTGAGAGAAGACTTTCTGAAATGAATGCTAACCCACTTGCTTCCCCAAATTAGCTGCCTGCCTCTGCTCCGGAAGCCTTTTAATGGGCTGTATACAATAAAGCAATTACAGTCGCCTGTCTTAACAAAACAGCCTCATCATCAGCCTTGGGTGAAAGCTTTTAATAGGAGTGGTGCAAGTGTTGTTTTCACCCTTTTCACAGGGAGTTCTTTATTTTCCAAGGGCCCATTTATGAATGTCTATCATGAGGTTTCAAGCCATTTACCACTTATACGTTTGCTAATTGCTTCTCTGTCTTCCGTGTTTTTTTTAACATCAGACTGTTCATATACATCTGTTCTAACTAAAATCTCTCTCATCAAATTAAAAGCCCCTCCAAATTATTTCCTAACATTTCCCCCTAATTTTCAACTCTTTAGAAACCTGGATTTTCATTTGAAATATATTTTTGTCTTGGCTATCTGTAGAAAAGATCTTTTTCTGACATTACAGAAACAACCAGTTTTACAGCTAATCATTGGAGATGCCTAAGTAACTGTAAGCTGGAAGCAAGATCCATTTTTTTCTTCCTCCCTTCCCTCTTTCTTCCTCTTCTCTCCCTCCCCCACTATTTCCATCAACTCTATTTATCTTTATCAATCTCTCTCTCTCTATCTCTCCATCTCTATCTCTATCTCTATCTCTATCATCATCTTTATCTCTATCATCATCTCTATCTCTTTTTATCTCCTCTCCTCCCATACTTCTTTTTTCAAATATTGATTGAGAGTCTACTATTTCTCAGAACCAATTTCAAGCGTCGAAATTGCAGCAGTGAACAAAACAAAACAAGTTTCTGAAAACCAAGATGGTGGCATAGGTAAACACCTAAACTGCTGCCTCGCACAAAAATTTCAAAACTACAACTAAAAGACAAAACAGACATCATCCAGAACCACAGGAAGGCTGGCTGAGTGGAAATTCTACAACTAGAAGGAAAGAGAAAAGCACACTGAGACTTACTCACAGGAGCTGCGGAAGGCAGAGGTATGGAGGCGCGCGCTCTGAACTCCAGTTCCGGGTGAGACTCTGGGGACCCAGACTCATTCGGGGAGAAACTGGACTGTCTGGCAGCGGGCGAAACTTGAGGGTGGCTTTCTCTCAGAGGTGCTTGCGGCGATTACCGTGGGACACTGATACCCAGGGGCCTCTTAGGGCAAGGCTGACAGGAAGCCAATGCTGTCTGCTCTGCCTTGAGACTCCACCCCATCCAAGCTGAGCACAGAGGCTTTTGCAAGTCTTGTCTCATAAGGGTGTCTCCAGCACAGAAGTTCTCCCATCGTAGACATAGCTGATCCTCACAGCCAATTGGCCTGGAGGTCAATTCCTCCCAGTGATACCAACAACAATCAAGGCTTAACTACAATAAGACTGTGCACACAGCCCACAAAGGGGTGCATCAAGACTGTCCACCTCAGGTAACTGGGGAGGCTGAGCCACTGGGTCCTATAAGACACCTAGCACACAGAGCCACTCTATCAACTCAGGGAAGCAGCCAAAATGAGGAGACAAAGAAACAGGTCACAAATGAAAGAAATGGAGGACAGCAAATGACTGGATATAGAGTTCAAAACCACAGTTATAAGGTTTTTCAAGAACTTTCTAGAAAAGGCCAATAAATTTAGTGAGACCCTCGAGGATATGAAAAAGGACCAACTAGAAATTAAGCATACACTGACTGAAATAAAAAATAATATACAGAGATCCAACAGCAGACTAGAGGATTGCAAGAATCAAGTCAAAGAGTTGAAATACGAAGAAGCAAAAAACACCCAACCAGAAAAGCAAAAAGCAAAAAGAATCCAAAAATATGAAGATAGTGTAAGGAGCCTCTGGGACAACTTCAAGCCTACCAACATCCGAATTATGGGGGTGCCAGAAGAAGAGAGAGAGCAAGATACTGAAAACCTATTTGAAGAAATAATGACAGAAAACTTCCCCCACCTGGTGAAAGAAATAGACTTACAAGTCCAAGAAGCACACAGAACCCTAAACAAAAGGAATCCAAAGAGGACCACACCAAGACACATCATAATTAAAATGCCAAGAGAGAATATTAAAAGCAGCAAAAGAAAAACAGTTAGTTACCTACAAGGGAGCACCCATATGATTGTCAGCTGATTTCTCAACAGAAACTATGCAGGCCAGAGGGGAGTGGCAAGAAATATTCGAAGAACCTACAACCAAGATTACTCTACCCAGCAAAGCTATCATTCAGAATTGAAGGGCAGATAAAGAGCTTCACAGATAAGAAAAAGCTAAAGGCGTTCATCACCGCCAAACCAGTATTATATGAAATGCTGAAAGGTATTCTGTAAGAAGAGGAAGAAGAAGGTAAAGATAAAAATTATGAACAACAAATACATGTCTATCAACAAGTGAATCTAAAAATCAAGTGAATAAAAAATCTGATGAACAGAATAAACTGGTGAATATAATAGAATCAGGGGCATAGAAAGGGAGTGGACTGACAATTCTGGGTGGGGGGAAAGGATGTGGGGGGTGTGGGAAGAGCCTGGACAAAAATCGTACACCTATGGATGAGGACAGTTGGGGGGGGGGTAAGGGCAGAGGGTGGGGTGGGAACCAGGTGGAGGGGAGCTATGGGGGGAAAAATAGGAACAATTGTAATAATCGGAACAATAAAGATTTATTAAAAAACAACAACAAAACAAAACAAAACAAGTTTCTTCATTGAGCTTACAGTTTAAAGGAGGGAGAAAAATCAATATATATATATATATATATTCATATTTCTTGTTTGAGCATTGTTAAGAAAAGGAAAGTCAGCATGAACTGATCATACCCATGTAGAGATCTGTGGTCCTATTAATCTTGTTAAATACCCTTTTGGTCCTTATTCTATGATTTTACAAATGCTTTACCTTTAATTGCATCCTCATCAACATATTGGAGATAATTTTTGTCTCTATTGATATTCTCCAAGGATTAAATATTTTAACTTGTGCTAAGAACAGTGTACCTCACTATAGTAACCATTTAATGATGATGATGATGGTGGTGGTGGTGGTGATGATGAAGATCATGATAATGATAAGATAATAAGGAACATTTTTACATCAATTGGCACTATGAAAATTTCTATATAACATAGATTTTAGTTCAAAGAAATGCATAAAATATGATGGTACATTTTTTGGATATGGAGAAGGCAGTAAATGAAATCTTTTTCCACAAAGGTACAGGAATGTTTTTTCCTTGCTTTAATTACTTAATTTATAAAAGTAATAGTTAATCTCTGGCTGTCAGATTTAATCTCTCACCCCCCACTCACTATTGCCTTGCTTACAGTTGGACTTGCACCCTCACCAACCTGAGGAAATTTCTCTCAGGATATCACTGAAGGACACCTTTTGGTTATTTTTTTTTCCTTTTTAAATATATTTTTATTGATTTCAAAGAAGAAGGGAGAGGGAGAAGGAGGTAAAAACATCAATGACGAGAAAGAACCATTATCGGCTGCCTACTGTATGCCCCACACTGGGGATCAAGCCCACAACCCAGGCATGTGCCCTGATTAGGAGTGAACTGTGACCTCCTGGTTCATAGGTCGATGCTCACCACTAAACCACGCCAGCCAGGCTAAGGCTTAGTTTTAAATGGGATTAGATAACTGGAGGAGAAAGTCTGTTTTCTCAGAGTAAGGAAACACTTCACAGTGAATGATGAGTGTGAAGTGACACCCCCTGCAGATGTAGTTTTTAATCTTAGTCACACAACCTCAAGAACTGGTTAGTTCCAGGGGAGTGCGCCAGTTCATTACCTGGACCAGTTCTCTCCATCTGCATCTCCATAATGCAGTGCCACCAAACAATGTGTTCATCTAAGAGAGAATGTTTAAAAGAATACCTGTGCAAGAATGGCCCTTGCTTCCCTGTGCTGTTCAGAAAGGAAAAAGAAAAAAAAAGAAAAACCAAAACAAAACAAAACAAAAAACCCACAAGAAAGCAACATAACCCAAACCCTGTACCAGCCAGCTGCCCTGTCTTCCCAGAGCGTTTTCAGTGAGGTTTCTGCCGAGCCCTGACCCCCACCCCACACATCAGTGAGGAGAGAGGCAGGGGCCGGACTGGGCATCTGCACTGGAGTGGAAAGAGAAACCAAACACAGGTGGGTGCCCGCACATTTTTAGACGAGGTTAAAAATGTCACGGTGTGCACAGGAAGCAGGCAAAGATGTTTTCTGAGAGAGGCAATGCTTGCAGGCAGATGAGCTATCTGTCTACTCGTGGCGGGGGGGGGGGGGGGGGGGGGGCGGGGAGCTCCCTGAATAAGGACACAGAAGCTAGGGGGCCTCGAGGAAGCTGTTGGTTCGGAAGATGGAGGAGACGATCTTGCCGGTGGCGTTGATGGTGCCTTCGCTGTCCGAGCTGGACTCGGAGTTGCTGCTCCCAGAGTTAGGCGCCCAGGCCTGGGAGGATGCCGATACAGACCACAGCCGAGGGGCCGTGGATGGAGGGACCACTCAGGGACGTGCTTCCAAGAGCCACGCAAGACGAGGCGTCTTGATTCTTGTCATCTGGGCCAGGTCCGATTTCAGCCTTTTTATACTGTTGCCACTCTCTGAGCTCTTATGCTTCACAGCTCCCGCCAACAGCTTTGTCTGGAGAACTTGGTCTTGGTTTCTATGGGTTTCATGGCCACGTTCTTCTCCACTTCCTTCTTGTTTTCTGGAGAAATTCCAACCTTGCTGAGATTACTTCTGTATTCCTTCAGTTCTTTCAGTTCTTCTTCTCTTCGTTGCTTTTTATTAATTCCTGCTGCCGAGAAACCTCATCAAGGAAGTTGGTCTCATCTTCATCTAAGCCTCTTACCATGAATTTGAACTGCTAATTGCACTCCTGCTGCTTCCTGTCTTTCTGTTCCTGTAGCCTTTCATATAGAGATCGCGGGTCACACACCTCCTCTGGACATTCTTCTGGATCTTCAGGTTTTCGAATGTTCTCCCATTCTTCTTGCCTCCTTTTGCGCCGTTCTTCTAGTTCTGCCTCAGTCACAGACCTCTTTTTGATAACAAGGTTACCATCATCTCCTCCATCCAGAATGGAACAATCAGTCTACCAACGCGCGGGAGGCGGGATACCCTCTCCTCCGTGGTGCTCACCCCAACCGCCAACGCCAACGCCACTTACTCTTTAGGGGTTAAAAAAAGGAAGAACAGAAAAGGAAAAGAGCCTTTGCTTTTGTATTCCTTTTGACCCTTCAGGGCTTCCTGTTCCTCGCAGCCACAACCACCTTTTGGTTATTCACCTCCTTCTCTCCCACTCTTAACATGACTGACCATTTTCTTGAATTGTCACTCCTGATTTCCATAGCTCTCCTCACTCCTCTTTGGCCAAAGTTGCCTTCTTTCCGTTTAAAGATGTGTGTGTTCCCCAAAAGTCCTTTCTCTCTCAGGAGCTTGCTTTCCCTTTCTTCCCTCTCTTCTCTGGTGGTCTCATGTGGCTCTAACAGCCAAATCTGTGGCATCCCTCAGGGCTTCTCTTCTGAAGACCATTTGGGAGCTTACAACTGCCGGACACATCCTCAGAGTCAACAGAGATCAATTTAAAAGAGTCACATAAAAGATGCTTCTCTTCTCAATTCTCAGTCTTTCAGGTTGAGAGTCTTGATCAACTTGACCACTCTCTCCCCTTTGTTCTCCAAATCTGATCTTGGTCTTTCCTTTTTAGTTCAAATGCAGACTTTTCTAGTTCAAGCTCTTGTTACCTCCTGTCTGGAGTTTTGTAATAATCTTTCTGTCAGCATATCCACACTCTCTGTTCTGCTGGTGTCTAAATTAATGAATGACTTCCACCATTTAAATGAAAACCGTCAATGGCCCTACTTGACCCGTTCAAACATATCACTTACCTGAGTGTCACTCAAATTGGTTCTCCCAGACTATTGTTTAAGTGATGCTAACAGCCAGGCCATAAAAAATGGTTTCATGAACAAATAAGTTTGTGAAATTCTGGGCTAAAGAAAGTTCCATAAACTATTTCTTTAATGCATGACTTCTCAGTGTATTTAATATATTAATGAACACTGAATTTCCAGGATTCAAAGATCTCACAAACTATATGGTCACATGCTTTCATTGTGTGTTGATGTGTACATGCATTTATACCCCTGAAAAACATACTCGTCTAGTCCAAATATCTTCTTATTTTTTTTTATTATTTTCTCATCTTACTTCTCCCCCACCCTCACTTGTTATGTATGTCTCACTGACCCCTAAAAACTTTTTATATGTTCCTTTTTTCATGAAGTCTTCATAATCCAATAAGATATTTTAGGTTTACGTAGAGGAAAACACAACTCTCTCCCTCCAAATTTAAAAAAAGAGAGAAAGTTATTGATTTAAATCAAGGGTTAACAAACTATGAAGGATAGGACAGATCTGGCCTATTGCCTGTTTTTGTGAAGCCCAAGAACTAAGAGTGATTTTTACATTTTTAAGTGGTTGAAACATCAAAAGGAGAACAAAATTTTATGACTCATTAAAATTATTTGAAATTCAATTTTCAATGTTCATAAATAAAATTTTATTGCAACACAGACACATGCATTCTTTTATATATTTTCTATGGCTGCTTTCCCAGCAAAAAGGCAGAACTGAGTAACTGCAACAGAAACAATGGGATGTATAAAGTAAAAAGTATTTACTATCTGGCTCTTTACAGAAAAAGTTTTGCTGGCCTTGGCTAAAATAACGGAACAGATGAGCAGTGCAGGAGGTAAAGGGATCCATGCACAATTTCACCCAGGGCTCAATTGATGGACTAGGACTCAGTTTTGTTCTTTTTGTTTCTATGATCATTTCCTCAGCAAGGTTCTCCCACATCTCCAAGACAGCTGCTAACAGCTTTAGAGTTATATGTTCTTCATTTCCAATGTAGAGAAAGTAAATGGCTTTGTCCCATAATTTCCAGAAAATTTCTGAGATTTTCTCTAACTGGCTGGCTTTAGGTAGATAACTTCTCCCATCTCCCAACACACCCACACCTCAATCAACTCTTGTGCTCCAGTCTTGGGAGAGAATTCAAGTTCTCCAATGAATGTCAGTCTTCTGTGAAAAGAGAAATGGATGCCTGGGAGGCAACCATCAATGCCCATCATAACTTCTTGGTTTAATCCTGTCCATTCTTTGAAATTCCAAATCACTCCTATATAGCTCGTCATAGAGATTGATCACTTTCTACTTTAAATTGTATTTTAGTGCATGATAGTCTCAACTTTTTATTGGACCACAAACTACTTGAGAGCAATGGGCATATTATATCCAACTTCCTATTTTCCCAATGTCAACTATAGCCCTCTGTGCATAGTGGGCACTCAATGAATAGATACCGAATGGAATGAAATAACATTCTTTACAAGCATTAGGATATTCCACAAACTCAGAGAAATCAGAATCTGAGCTGGGGAAAGGAATTCCTATAAAATGTCCAAGAACAAAGTCATACAAATAGTGGTCAGGCTTCAGAGACCACTCCAAATCAGCCCAAGAATCAACATATCACAAGGTTCCTGATATTGTCTTTTCTTTACAACTCTAGTATTTTCTTTTATTCAAATGATATGTTTGGGAAAGATTAGCAGCAAATATTATAAAACAAAGTTATTGATTTCAGCAAGATCTTTTGTTTAATATATATCAGTATTGTGATAAAACATAGAGATAAAATAGTAGAAGTATTACTGCTTATAGAGTGCTAGTTTTCTGCTTTTTTCCTTGAGAAAGCATATTTTATTTTAATTTCTCCAAAGCAGTTTCTGCTTTATTCAAAGACAATAGAGAATTACATCTATGCATTAACTTCCACAAAAAAATTAACAGTGGAGGTATTCGTGCAGATACATTTTACTAAAGGCCAACACAAAAATAGCTTTCTCTCATAGATAAGTAGTCTAAAACACTATTTTAAACTGATCCTAAAATAAAAGTGATCCAATAGCATTTTATTGCATACAATCTTTGTAGGATTATAATTTATAAAGCAACAGAAATTCTTGTAAACCCCACATCTGGAGCAAGAATATTTTGCAATGCAAATTTTTGCACATTTTACATTTATGACTGTGAATTAGTTAAACACACAACTCCCCATGCTATTTGAACATGCAAATCACAGGAAGGAATGTTACTGATCAGATGTGTGGAGTCCTCACTCTCGTTGTGCATTGCCTATCTGTGAAGCAGCATGATTTGATGATGTGAGATGAAAATTACCGGATAAATTTAAGAACAAGGCTTCCTTTCTTTTTCCTTAATCCCCAGCAACTTCTCTCAGTACTTCCATTGGATCTGATCAATAGCAGATGATCAACAAAAGAATGTGTCTCTTGCACATTCAAAATGTAAATTCTGAGAATTTATAGCCATGTCTATTGTGTTAGTTTTTAGGGTTGCCATAATGAAGTATTACAGACTGAGTGCCTAAGTAACAGAAATTTATTGTCTCACAGTTCTAGAGGTTGGAAGTTTGAGATCAAGGTGTTCGCAGGGTTGGTGTTCTCTAAGGCTGCGAGGGAGACTGTTTCATGCCTCTATCCAGCTTTTGATGGTTTCCTGGCAATCTTTGGCTTTTCTTGGCTTGTAGAAGCATCACCCTGAAACCAGTCACCTTGGAGTAGGCCCCTATTCCAATATGACCTCAGCTGAACTAATTACATCTGTGACAATTCTATTTCCAAGTAAGGTCACATTCTGAAGCACTGGGAGTTAGAATTTCTACATATGAATTTTCAGGTGGACACATTCTTCTCATAATACCTACGAAGAACAACCAATATCCTAGACTAACTTTCCCCTGTCAATAAAAGCTTGGTCTCCACACAAGACAAGCTTAAGCACTGAGGCTCTCAAAGCTGGCTGCATGTTCTATTTGCCTGGGAGGCTTTAAAAAGTCCTGATGCCCAGGTTGCACCTTAAATCAGTTAATTCTTATCATGCAAGGTGGCGTCAGGCATCAGTATTTCTGAAAGCTTATCATAGGTATAGCCAATGTGGATGGCCACTCAGTTAAAGTAACCCTGTCAATGGGAGGTCCTCCCAGCCTCATCCCTGTATGACATGTCTGCCATCAAAAGATAACCAAAGAGATCTCTGTTCTCCCTAAAACAGCTCTCCAAAACCTTGAACCCCCACCCAGATTAATCAGATCTTATTTACTAAGCCATGCTTAATGTGCAGAGTGGTCAGGTGTCCTGGCTCAGTGCAGAATAGAAGTACTCAAGCCTGGACCTTGGGAGGTCATTAGAGGGCCTTTTGGTGACAGGCAGGAAGTGATAACTGACAACCCCACGTGTGGAGAAGAGGCCAAGGAGCCCAACAAGCAGACACGGCATTTTCACGATAATAATTTTGAGCATCAGGAAGATTAAAGCCAGTTCAACATCTTCTGCCTAAGAATGCAGGAAAATGCACACTACATTTTTTGGAGAGAAATATCAGAAAAAGATGAAAAGAAATATTAGTTCAGGAAGGAGTACGCTGCAGTTCACTGAAAAAATGATTCACATGAAAACATTTACTTCCTGATAACACTGAGGTGGGCAAAAGTAGGCTTACCATTGTGAGTATGTGAAATACAGAGTTTATTCTTGTATTATTATTTATTAATCATTGTATTATTTTCCATAAGAACAACTATAAATCTACTTTTGCCCACTCCTGTACTGGATTTAATGCAGTGTTTTTGTGAAATAAAGCTGCTATTTTATTTGCAAAATTGGATAAAACCCAGTTAGCAAAACACACTAATTATCTTATCCCCAGTCTCTGGTTGGTGAGGTTGTCTTTGACAATTTCCTGACCTCAGTGATTGCATATTCATTCTACGTACAATCTTAAGATGTAAGATTACATAGGAGAATTCTCCCTCGAGCTGACAGCTGGTAGGACTGCTAAGCGCGAGGCTATCACTAGAACAGCAACAGTTACATGCTGTGTTTTCTAATAGCCCTAAGCACACTGGCTGTTGCTGTGCAGGGATCCTTCCTTCTGAAGTTCTCAGGGCTTTTCTGGGAGGATCTGATGGGACTTGTGATCAGCTGATGACAAGCATCACAGAGGTCATTCATTCAAACAACCCCTGTGTATGGCTACCTATGCAGCCAGGTCTGATCAGACTCCCTTAAGTAATCCACATGCAAGAGAGCTGCCGAGAGAGTGCCACACACCTCAGGTTCACTTACATTATATATACATGTCGTACATGTAACATGCACATCTTACATGCATGTGTACACATTTTATATACAATGTACATGTCTTACACACAATCCTACACATATGTACATGTCTTACATATAATGTTTGCATTTTACATCTGCATGTACACATATTTAATATAATGTATATGTTCTACATGTCATTTACATGCACATATGTGTGCATATATATAGATATACATACATATACCTTACATATATATGTAGCAGCCATATTCAGCCAGATTGCCTTTATTCCAATGCCTAACCCAAGGTTGCTATGATTGCATTATTTGCAACTTCTGCAGAGAAATGCATCAATGTAATATTAAGTTATTAAACAATGGTGACTAAATATACTTTAAATGCCCATAAGACAGCCAGACATAAATGCAGCTTGAAATTTTCAGGTAAGAAGTGATCTTAATATTTTGACAATGATAGCATAAAGCAGAATTCTAAAGTAGTTTAGTGAGAACGTTTCTCCTGCATCTGGGGAACACCACACCTGCATAAACACTGCAGGCATGCAGTGGAGAAGTGACATTTTTGTCTTTATTCTTTTTTTACAGACACCTGGCCACAGGAAAAGGGTTTGTTGGTATAACAATACACACTTCAGAATAACTGGTTAATGTGATTTAGCAGGTGTAAACAGATAAACTGAAACTATACAAACATGGTTTGGGAAGAGCTGGCTTGACAATAGCACAGAAATGAGAAAAAGAGCAAGGGACTCAATTGACCATAAGCTCAACAGAATCCAGAGGCAGATCTATCTCTTTAAAACTGACACCTTCCGGAGCCACTTTCACCTGAGTCTGTGACCCAAATCAAGGAGAGAAATAGCTGTTCTCCCCTCTGTGCTGCTTGTTTACTATCTGGGAGCCTCAGGGTCTTTGCCAACCAAAGTAAGTAAAAATGACTTTATGAGAACCTCATGCTGTTAGCTCTTTTAAAATGTGGTAAAAAATAAAGTGCAAGACTTCTAGTCACTAAGAATTTTGTTGTAAAATAACTTGTGAAGATGCAAAGTCAAAAGTGCAGGAAATTCTAATACCTCCACACAGGCGATTTTCAACATTTGTCATCTCATGGCACACATAAACTAATCTCTAAAATGCTGTGGCACACCAAAAACAGATAGGTATTTTTGCCAAGTTGACAAAAAAGTAGGTATAATTTTGATTGACTTACAAAAAATAGTAATAGTAATTACCTCTTCTTTTTAATCCAAGGTGACTTAAAAAAAAATCAAGTGCCTATACTTGTATATTAGGATTTCTGGTACTAAGAATTAACCAATCAGATGCAACCTTACTATGGTACATGACCAATAAGATGCAACTCTGTTATATGACCTATATATTTATGGTTCAAGACAGGGTATTCACACCCAATGACTATTCTTGTGTTGGCTATTGTCATTTTATCATTTGACAATTGAAGGAAAAGTCAGTGCCCTTGACTAAATAATCAGGTATTGCATGTTTTAAAAATTCTTGCTGCTCTATGCACTTCCACTGCTTCCAACTCTGGAAGGTACAGTCAAAGGCTTACTAGTGATGTTAATAAGGAGGCTGAAGAGGACAAAAGGGTGTGAGGTAGAGATGCAGGGAGAGCCTGTGTAGGGCTGGTACTCCATGTCCAGGGCTACTCAGCACTGCCCATGTACCAATACCACATCTCTGGAGCTCTCATCAGCAGGAAGAGAAAATACAGTGTCCATCTCATATGGGAACTTCATGTTGTATTTGTCAGAGGCCTCAGACTTTAGTGAAATCCTAGGGAAAGGAGGGGTGCAGAGGCTGTGCATGAGGGGAGATGGCACAGGAGGCTGAAGAAAGGGGCCCCCTGATTGCACCTGTGGGAGACTGAGTGTGAATAGCCAAGGCCATGGAGCAGGAGGTGCTAAGGGGAATGGAGGTGATGTGCCCACCTAAATGGAAGCACAAGTCATAGAGACAAAAAGTATCTGTTCAAGTATCCTACAATTTACATGTATATATTGCCCACCTCTGTACTGGATGAAAACATATATGCACCTCACTGACCTGGGTGATATCCTATACCTGTGTTGTACTGACATATATGAAGTCCAGTCTTCAGCTGTGGAACTCACCAGACTGAGGAGCACCAAAGTGGGACATCTGTGCCTATGGGTAGGATGTTGGTGGCAGTGGTCTTCAGCTTTGCCCAGTGGCCCAGGGCCATTTTTTTCTGTCTGTACCAGTGTTCCTTCTAATTTGTACCAATCCTGGTGCTGAGGAAGGATGTCTTAATACTCACCTTGGCTAAGGAGTGTGAGGGAGGTAGGACAGGTCTATATCTTTGGAGCAGGCCTGCTAGAGCTATTGGGGCAGGACTGACTTCCCTCCTAACAACAGGCACAGAGGAAGAGGGCCTGGAACCACAAAGTCCAACTTCCTGGAGCTCCAGGAGGAGGGATAATTCTGCTTCTCAAGGGACTTTGTAGGAATGGTGGCATAACATTTGGAATTGAGGCCACTGCCTTAGAAAGCATAGTGAGTCTTCCATACTTATGTGTATGCTAGAGACCCACAACACTCAGGGCAACCACATGGCTGCAAAGAAAGAAGTTGGTCTGGAATGCTACCTTTGAACTAGGTAAACTCCCAAACTATAGAGTCATTAAAAGTCTGGGACTTGTGCAGGGAGCATCGATGCTGCCTTTCAATGTGTTCTGACCCTGGTGTGGACGTGGCTTTATTTCAACTTCTCCTGAGCCAGAGGAAGCACAGAGAGTTGTTCCTTAACAAGGAGGATGTTCCCAAGAGGATGTGGGACCTCAGAGGGATGAATCAAGAGCTGGAAAGGTTTCTCCAGCAGAACATAGGCTCCTGCAATCAGTTATTTTAAGGCTTCAGAGGAAAAGAGAAGTGGCCAACTAGCACAAGAACCACACACACATACACACACACACTCATTTTAAGGATTCATGGGCCACTTTCTGGACTAGGTATTGCGCACGGTACTTCACTTTCCTTATTTAAAATACTCTTCAAAATGGTTCTTTGACTCCAGTGTGGTTAGAGATATGACAGGGCTGTTTTACTACTATGTTATTGTTAGCCGTTGGGCTCCAGATATTTGATTTGCCGATGCTTTTAGCTGGTTGGTCTAGCTCCTCAGTAGGAGAGGTGAGCACTGGTCTTCATATTTCAAAGGGGAAGATCTAAGAGAGTCTAACTCACCTCCTCAGATGACTCAGCATACATCTTTCCTGGCTGCTGTCTTTAGTGGCCTTTCTGGCTGCACTGAAGAGGGAGTCAGAGACACTGAATTCAGCAGCATGTCCGGATAAAATGGTGAACTAAATGAGGATGTAGCATGGAAATGCATCCTCAATCGATATCACTTCTGGCTGTAAACTTGTGCTGAGATGCAGGGCTGCCAGGTCAGTGGTTTGGGTTATCTAAGAGTCGGAGGCCAGAGCAGAGGGACAAGGTGGCCAGGCCAGAATCCAAGCGTGGATGTTAACATCTGGTCTCTCTCCTGACTAGAGCTGAAATCAGTCCATCTATCACCACCCAGATTAGCCTGGGGAAGTGGAGGTACCATGAAGTGTCAGACAAGGGGAGATGAGGGTGTGTGTGTGTGTGTGTGTGTGTGTGTGTGTGTGTGCATGTGCACACATGTGAGGATGAGGTTGAAGATGGAGGGTACAGAGAATGAGGAGGTCATCAAGTAAGTCATAAAATGAGTTAAAAGGAAAAGGGTTTATTTCAAGTCTATTTTAAGTGTTTGTAGCCAGCAACCTGGCTAGTTTGCAATATCATGGTCTCACTTCTTCAGAAAACAACAATGTTATGATTCTCAAGTTTGTTGTCATTGTAGTTCAGCTAGATACATAGCACACTGGAAAAATAACTTAATAATATGAAGACCTATAAAACCCATACTGTGGAGCTCAAAATAGCAAAATAAACCAGCACATGTAGACACGGGCAAGCCACCTGGGTTCACTTCACCCCAAGGAGGAATTTCCTGCTCTTCTCTTTGGGGTCCTGTAAGGGGTCCTTTCTGAGGACAAGGGATCAGCATTGCAGTGAGTGCCTGGCACCTGGAGGGCCAAGCTGCTTGGTTGGTGGCCTGAGACCCACCAAGTCCTGTAACAAGTGAGAAGCTGGGGGGGGGGGTAGCACTTCCACTAGCTTCCCAGGCTCCTTCCTGCTCTGTATTCTCCCCTCTCTGTTTTTCCTCCTCCTTTTCTGGCTCACCTAGGATTTCAGAATCAGTTAGAGAAGCTTGTCACCCATTGCATCTGATCACTCAACTCTCACTCTGTTTATCTTGGTGGTTCAGTATTTGATGGCTGGGGCTTTATTTTTGAGTGTCCTGTCCTTAAAGAAAATGCAATATTATTGCTGTGGGTAGTAAATTCAGATTTTCCTTAAAATGATATCCAACACAGACTTTATCAGACTTTGAATTCGCAGTGCTGCTTGGGAATGATAAACACAATATCTGCCTGTGTACAATCAAATCATGACACCCAGGAATGCTGGCTAAGCCCCTGCCTCTGCCTTTCATGAATGCATGTCCATCACTATGGCACACACATCCACTGTCACACCATCCAGATAATTTTCACAACATGCTCTGAGGATAAGCCATTTCAAATCCAACAGCCCAGACAGTAACAGGATGACCCACAATCCATTTTCAGACAACACCAACACTGATTAAGAAGGAAAGCCACTGAATTTCTTATAAGGCACAAGAGAGAGGGAGCGTCCCCCAAAACAGATGTTACAAAAATAGCCTATGTCATTAAGGCAGCAAAACAATATGAAAATGGGAGGCACTTGAGACCAGCACCCATTTCCATAATTTATGGAAATGGCTTTTTCCTACACTTAATGGCCATCAGGAGCTCCATTAAGAGCCTGCCCCCTCTCCTTCTTCTTTTGTATCCTCAAATTAGAAATCATTACATCATTCTCTGGTTTTGTTTTAATCCCATTTTATTTATTGAAATGTGATATGTTGTTTTCTTTGACTGGGATTTGATAGATATTCTAGGATGGAATAGACAGCCAGCTCAGCAAAGCCCAGAGTAGAATATGTATCACCACACGTGTTGTTGGCATGTTGTGTTCACAATAATCATATTGCAGGCTGCCTTTGTCTGGGGGTCATTCCTAAAGAGTCTCCTCCCCCTGTTGAAGGAATTTATGGGTGGCATCTGTGAGTCCAGAGTTTCTCCCCTGCCTCTTCAGCACCCCTAAACTGATCTAGCACGCCTGGCAGTCACCATGATTCCAATGTTAATCTTTTCCTTAAGCAATCATTTTGAAAGGAAGGCAAGTACTGTGGGCACAAAGAAGGGCATTGCTTTGGGCCCCACATCAATGTGAATAAAGTGAGTGAAGGGTGAGAGGAGGCACTGGCTGAGGCCACCTGGAAGGTGTGTGCAGGACTGGTTTTACATTCCAACAGGGACCACAAGCCCCAGGCACATCCTGGTCCCCATGCGGCAGCATGAGACCCTCCATGGTTCTTGAGTCTGGTCCATACCCTTGCTGTTTAGCTTTCCCAGTGTGCATTCTTCCTAGCATTTATTCACCAAACATGTACTAAGGAGCCAGGCTAGACACCAGGGAAGCCAAGGTGAGTGTGATAGGCTGTCTGCTATGAGGAGCTGCATCATTTAAAATGCAGATGATGAAGATATGAAATAGTGTAGGAGTAAGGACTCTGTTGGAGGTAGCAGGCACATGCTTTATTGTGCCTCGTGTGGAACAAATAGGTGGTCTCTCACTTTCATTAACCATCTAGAAGTACATATAGAATTATAACCACTGGGAAATGAAAGAGGGATGGGAAATACACAGTGACTTCAATGTAATTAAGGTAAAGGGAAGCTGTAGGCAGGTGGCCAAAGCAGCAAAAAGATGGAAATGAAAAAAGAGAAAAACACACATAAAGTTAATTAACTTATATTAAGTGGAGAGAATACAATAAAAAATAAATTAAAACATACATGTGTACAATTTCCTTTTTTTCAACTTTAATAGAAAATGTAAGAATAATACACTGAGTGGCAAGATTATTATGATCTCTGAACGCATAATAATCTGGCCACTCAGTGTATATCCTATATAATAAAAGGCTAATATGCAAATTGTCCCCTCTACCAGGAGTTTGAGCAGCAGACAGGCCAGCCAACTGCCATGTCCCCTTCCCCTGGCCAGGCTGGCCAGACCCCACCCATGCACAAATTCATGCACCAGGCCTCTAATATATATATATGGAGTGGCCAGATTATTATGAAAGAGATCATAATAATCTGGCCACTCAGTGTATAAATTCCTGTATAACCTTCATCAGAACCATTAACTTTTATTATCTTGTCACATTTATGTTATGATCCTCTCTCTATGTACTTACAAAATTTTTCTAAACTCTTTGAAAGTAATACAGATGGTGATTCTTTACCCTTAAGTAGTTCAGTGTGACTTCCCTAAGAAGATGAATATTCTCTTAACATAACCACAGTAAAATGATCAAAATCAGAACACTCATACCCTATTATCTAATCCGTATTCCACATTTATATTTCACCAGTTATCCCAATAATGTCATTTACAGCAAAATTTTCCTGTTCAGTATCCAAGTCAGTATCACACATTTCATTTAGTTGTCATATATAATTAATCTCCAATCTGGAAGAACTTCTCAATCTTTCCTTGTCTTTTAAGACATAGACATTTTGGAGGAAATTAGGCCAGTAATTTTGTAGACTGACCTTCAGTTTGAGTTTAACTAACATTTTCTCATAATTATGTTTAGCTTATTATGAATTATTTTGCAGCGATATTACAGACGTGATGCTGTATTCTTCTCTGTACATAATATCAGGAGCCAAGGATGTCCCTTTGTCACCTTGTTGATATTTATATTTGATGATTTCATTAAAGTGGTGCCCACCAGGTTTTCCACTATAAAGTTATTATTTTTGTGCTGGGAATTAAGTAATTTGTGGAGAGATGCTTTGGGACCATAAACATATCCTTTTCTTTGTCAGACTCACACCTACTGGCATTAGCAACCAAGAGCAAGAAGCAAGAAAGCTCTAGAAGCATTGTTGCTATCAGACAGAATAGAAGTTAATATTATAAATATAGAGGGATATTAAACTAATAGCAAAAGTCACAGTTTATGAATAAATGCACCAGTAATGCACCTTAATACACCAAACAAGTTAAAATTCAGTACATAGCGAAAACTGTAACTACAAGCATAATAGTATGGTAAAAGACTTTTATAAATATCAGTTAATCAGAAATTTCCCCAAGAAAAAAACAAGAGCATGAATTAATTTTAAAAGTTAATTAAAAATTTATAAATACATAAATAAATAATAAGTAGAAAGGATTTTTTTTAGTTCCCAGTTCTAATTATGAGCTAATACAAGTTAGAAATAAGTGATAAAAGATAACAAAAATATTGACTCTTTAGATATTGAGAACTACTCTCTTTAATAACTCATGGATTAAAAAGAAAACAAAAACTGAAATTAAAGTACTTAGAAAGCAATAAAAAAGAATTTTATACCAAAATCTATGGAGCAAAATAAGTTCTCTATATAAATATTGCTATCATTTATTCAAGAAGAGAAATTGTAAATGAAGAATATTTGTGCTCATCTCAATAATCTAGGAAAAAAGCCAAAAAATGCCGACAAAAACTGAGAAGAAGTAAATAAAAGACTGTTAAAAGAATGCAATATGAAACAATAAAAACAATAACTGAATTAAAATAAATCTAAATCTGGTTTAAAAAATCAATATAAGATAAAGATAGATAAATCTTTCACGAGCTTCATTAGGCACATTATGGAATCATAAGCATGACTCCATCAGGGAAAATATCCATCACACAAAATCCATGAGCAAGAAGTTTGGGCAACTAAATGTATGGCATCTTGTAGCATTTCTCTACTATCAAAATGACCTAATAAAATACCTGGCACTTTTCAGATGATCTGATTTTAAACACAATGTAATCACACTACTGTGTGACAGACCACTGTTTCAAAAGCAATGTTGGGGAATCGTATATTGTGGAACAAATAAGTTCCTTCCCTCTGCTTTTAGTTCTAAAAGATTCAGTCCCAATCGCTATTCTCCCCATACCTCCTCTGCACACCTCATGCATTCACACACACACCCTCCCTTTCCTTCTTGGCAAGCATGTCTGTGGGATGGACCTCGATGAGACGCATTTCTGTTTCAGTGTGTCCACCCAGATGTTCTGAGCCTTGGTTTTAGGGCTGCCTGAAAGAACCCAGATGTGGTATTTCAGAGACGTTATCATAAAGGGAAGTTATAAGGCTATACCTCATGAATTGGTATCATGCTCTTGTGTTTCTGTGTGTGTGTGCGCGCATGCACTATTACAGTAGCTACAAACTCCTCAATCACTTAAATATATACATTTTCTGGGCTGTGAAGCCTTTATCCTTACAGGGTTTGATTCTCTAAAGGGCCAGGTTGAGTTTATCAACCTGATAAACACACATTAAAATAAAAATGGTACCCATCAGCTCTTTGTATCATTTAAACCAAATATCCAAATAATTATTAGGATGAATATCCAAAATGTCCACATTAACTTTCATCTGTATAACCATTTATACTTTATTTTTATTGTTTACACTATTACAGATGTCCCCATATTACTCCCTTTTACCCACCTCCCTCCCCTACCCTCAACCCCCTTTCCTCAGGCCATCACCACACTGTTGTCTGTATCTATGGATTATGCATATATGGTCTTTATTTTTTAAAACATATATTTTTATTGATTTCAGAGAGAGGGAGAGAGAGATAGGAACATCAATGATGAGAGAGAATTATTGATCAGCTGCCTCCTGCAAGCCCACTCTGAGGATCAAGCCCGCAACCCAGGCATGTGCCCTGACTAGGAATTGAACCGTGACCTCCTGGTTCATAGGTCAACACTCAACTACGGAGCCACACTGGTCAGGTTGCCTATATGTTCTTTGGGTAATCCCTTCATCTTCTTTAAATAGAAAGAAAGTATTTGAATATACCTATAATTTTAAGCATGAACTAAATCCTTTAATTTCACATCTGGAGCGACTGCAAGTAATCTTCAGAAGAGAAATGCTTGCCTAGGTATCTGAGAGCTGCCTGTCCCCTTGGGCTGGTGGGAGGGTCCCTGTGGCCAAAGCATCACCAGCTCTTACATCTAAAGCTGCCCTGGCTCATCCCTTTTCGATTTACTATTTTATCTCTTTGCAACTTGAATCCCTCCCTTTGATTGAATGATTTGTAGCATTCTTCAGAGAATTAAAAAAAACAACTATGAGAAATATTTTTCCAGGTTTCCCATATTACTGAGAGGTTCCATCCTCTTTTTAACAATTAATCCAGGTTTTTTCCTCTGTGTCTATCCAGAGAAAGAGCCAGGTGTGTTTATCTTGCTTTTGTGGGGCCAATAGACTTCCAAGCTGGGGGCACAGTCCCTGTCTCCACATTGCTGGGGGTGGTGAACCTGGGGACTCACCTTCTGCCTTTTGTATGTAAAATAGTTTATATATTTCTCTCAATTCTAATGGAGATCGATTTTGAGTGATGGAATTAGGAGGAGTGATTTTCATTTTCTTCTCCTTCCTCCAAATTTTCTGTACTAAACATGCTTAACTTATATAAATAGAAAAGAATACTTACATTTTTTAAAAATTAGATATTGTAAGGTCATGGACCTTGACCATTTACATATATATGTAAGCTGAAGAATCAGGATGTAAGTGTTAAAATAGTGCTTTGACACCAAGTTAGAAAAATTGATTAAAGGCACATTAGAGCTAATTTTGATTTTTAAGAAGCTCAAAAAAATACAAGTAAAATACATAAAACAATAGTTTTATGAAATTTCAGAAAATTTGTAAACTCAGGCAAGAGGAAGGAACAATGTCTTTAGAAATACAGAGCAGAGCTTTAAGTTTATATTGTTTTTATTTGGAGATCAATTTGAGTTTGAATATAATATGTAAATTAAAAACATTGGTAGCCCAGAGAGATTTTCTCTTTATGTTTTTTTTATCACATAATAAATCACTTTTAAATTTTCCTAATGAATTAACCTCTTGAACTTGTCCTATATTTATATTGGCATCAAAGTCTTTGAGAATTTGTTCACACTATGCAATGGTGTAGAGAACCAGAAAAGGCCTGGGGAAGGAAAGGAATAGGGGGTGGGTAAATGAGGGGGATTCTGTCTGGTTTCAAATGTGCCAGCTTCATTTGCTTTCAGGGCCACTTTCCAATAGTCACGGGGATGTAAAGTACAGCGTAGGACATATACAGTCAATAATATTGTAACAACTATGAATGGTGCCAGGTGGATGGATACTAGAAATACCAGGGGGAAGGATATGATTGTCTAACTGCTATGCTACAGGCCTGAAACCTACACAAAACAATATTGTATATAAACTGCAATTGAAAAATAAAATAAAATAAAATAAAATAAAATAAAATAAAGCAGCACCAAGTAATTTAGGCTAGTGATAGAAATCAAGGACTCTGAATACAAGGTCTGAATAGTTCATTTGACGCATCCTAGATCTCTTTCCTATGACCATTAAGTATCTTTTACACCTTGTAAGCTTTCACATTGGTGAAGCGCAATCTGAGTCTGGTGAGAAGAGGTGGAAATCCCAGGACAAGGAGGTGAGGAGGAGTAGCTGTGGGTGGTTGCTAGGAGCAGCCTCTTTCCCTCAGAACTCTCCAGGAGCAAGTCCCAGGCAGCCAGGATGCCTGGTCCTCCAAGCTGGGATAGAGCCAGCATGAGCAGGTTATAGTCTGTCTTCCCATCCTGCCAGAGAGTGCGCTTTGAGGCTCTAAAGTTGTTCCCATCCAACCTCTACATAGATTGTCAAAACTGGAGGAGTAAGCCAGCCCCAAAGGCAGTCTTTTCACTCAGTTTTATACATTTCCTTTTCTGTTTCAGGCTCTGAATGTTTTTTCCCCCCTCTCTAAGCCCAAATTTCAGCTGCTGTGATGGTGTGAAGCATAAAAAAATGGAGTGTGGATAAAGGGGTGTGATTATGAAAGTGTGAAAGGCACATGCATGTTTATAAATAGAAAAAAAGAACAGTTGTCTACCCTTGTTTGCACCAAGGAGGGGTTCCTGTGCTCAATGACATGCATGGCTAGGAAGCTGAACTGCTGTCGGTCCTGTTGGAAGCTGGCTCTGGGCGGTTGCAGCTGCAGTGATTCCTGCATACCTCCAGCTCTGGCGTCCACTCCCCGGGAAACACTCTATTAGGAAAATGAGAAGGAGAGGTGGACTGAGGAGAAGGGTGAGAGTTTTCATGCCTAGTAAATTCTATTTCCCAGGGACTTGACTACAGGGGCCCAAGGTTTTCAATATGAGTACTTATGTATAGTTGGCTTCATCAATAAGCTAGGTTGGTTGTTTTTTTTAAATGACCATCTGGGAATTATTAGTTTCAAATTTAGTTTGTATATGTATAATGATAATGAGAGTGATTTGTCTGGTATTTGGCATTTTTTCAATTTTAAATGTTTTTTACAAGGAAGCCATCCACCCACGGTTTCCAGCAAAGCTTTTGTAAACCTTTCCTTGTGGGAGGGCTGCCACAGGGCAGGTGAGATGGGGGTCCAAGGCTGTCCCGTTGGTCTCTCTACATGGGGCCATTACTCTATAGAAGACAGCTTTGGAAGGGGCTTGCTTGCTCAGGGGCCTGGGAGTGACATGAAGGAGGAAGTTGCCATCTCTCTGTCTTTCCCACCATCTGAGACCTTTGACTTCTGGTGAGGAAAGGCCATAGAGCCAGAGGCTGAGATACTGCTCTGCATGCAAGTCCTGGGAGACTTGGCACCTAAATAGCATGGTCTGGAGGACCAGGTGACAACTGGTATAGAGCAAGCATGACCAACTCGCGGCCCGACGGCTGCACGCGGTCAACAAATATTGCCAATAAACGGCATGTAAGAAAACATTAATTTTATCATTGCTCTTGTTTTACTTTCTATTATACTTTTCGAAATAAACCTATGTTTCTATGCAAATTGAAGCTTGTATTTTTTTGTGGCTCACATAAACTTAAACCTTGTTTATTTGGCCAGTGTTAGCCTTTGACTTTGACATGCTTGGTATAGAGCCTCCTGTCACTTCTCTCCCTTGAGGGTTCATTGCAGCTGCTCCTGAGTGTGTCTGCAAATTCCTTAATCGGAAAAGAGGGCTGTGAAAGTGTATGGGTCCTTGGAAGTGAAGGTGTTGGGTAAACACTAAATGGAGATGTACTTCATTTTGAAAAAACTGATAAAGGCAACTCAGGCTGAGAGTGTTTTTGTAGTCTCTCCCCTCAATGGACACTAATGCCAAGAAAAAGACAAATGTGCCTATGAAAACGATAGGGACCACTTAAGTTACCAAAGCTGTTGAGTGAGAACAAGAGGAACTTTGAGACAGTTACAGATGGATCAAAAAGCAATCTCAGAGCCAGGCATCCAGACTTCAAAACCAGTGTGTGTGAGCAGGGTGGGGCACTGGGCCACATCCACGTGGGGTTCCCCCGGCCTCCGCTGCCCAATCCTCCACAGTGGCCTCTTGGGGAGTCCCTCCCTATGGGGAAACACACTTCCTGTTGGAAAAGCTGTCCCTGATGAAATGGGGTGAGAGGAAAGGGAAAGGGAGGAAGAGGAGTGAACTTCTGAACATTTTTTTAAAGGCACATGTAGAAACTCCAAATGATTATATTTGTAATTTTAGCTCTGGTATGACTTTTGTGTGACTGCATATCAATTACACCTGACAATGAAATCCCAGTATATCCTCGGCCATCTTCATGTACAGGTGGTCTTGTGAGGGAGCCCTGGGGTCAGGTGGTCTTGTGAGGGGACTCTAGGGTACATGGTGTTCGCATCACTGCAGTTTGGTGCCAAGGTCACGGTGGCTATGAGTTTGGGGGTGGGGACCAAGAACCTCTGCAGGCAAAGCATATTCTCAAGAAAACAACCATGTCAGATCACAGGTGCAAGACTGAGTCATCACTCTTCAGATGGTTGAGAGCACCACAGAGCTCTGGTGTCACACCCCTGTGCACCCAGGGATAGTTTTCTATACAAGGATATTGTAAGGATATGAGATGTTTATGTTTTTATCTCGTTTTCTTTCCCCACCCCTTCCTTCCAAATGTAGCTCTGCGTACAATAGCAAACCAGTCAGAAAACTGTTGTCAAAACCACATATGCCTTTAGGATGCAGATGGATACATAAATATGATGGTTTTTCAACCTTTGCAGGTAAACTTTAACGTGTCACTGTAGTAAATATGTAAGTAAAGAAAAGTAGATTATAGATTTATACAAGTTCTAATCATAAACAATTTTCAAATGGTAGGTATACTTTCCAAGCTTCAATTTCTAGGGGCTGGAGTAATGGGAGCAGGACCACAAAGTCTCCAACTCCTCCTTTGAGGCTGGGCCATGGGTGGGTAGCCTTGGGGTACTTCAGGCAGTGTATGTCACATATGCAGAGTGTGGTTTATCAATCAGCATGGTGCTCTTTGCATATCTAAATTCTGCACTTCAATTTCAAGCAATTAAAATTCTCTTGACATGTGGTGGCAAGACAGCAGAAGGAAGCCAGGGTGTTAGAGGAGAGGTCAGCATGGAAGTGTCAGAAGCCAAGGTAGACTACTGTGTCCCCCTCCCCCCAACAGTGACCTGCTTGCTGCTGTGAATCAGCAAAGGCATTGGAGAGGAGGAGTCCAATGTCCTCTTGGCATCTCCTCTATTTATCTGCCCCCCACCTTAATTCAAATCTTTATACACCAGCCTAGAATTTTTCATGAAGTAATGTCTTTTGTGGCAGAGCCCAATGTTCCATATCACTTTTCATGTGTCTTGTTTAATCTCTATTCAGGATGGAGACAATGGCAAACAGCTTCTCAGTGAGAGCCACAGCTTGCAATATTGCAGAACAGTGAAAACGAGATTAGAGTTTAATGTGTCTAGACAGCATATTTAAATAGCCAGAAAAGAAGTACAGTTACCTCTGGCTGGAAAATCAGTGCTACGTGGTTCTGTGCTCCCCACTCCAATTTCCTTCTTGATTTTCCCTAAAGAGAACCATGATGCTGAGCGGGTGGGTATGAAGGTTCCTGTTTTCTCTGCTTATTAGTGCTGCCTCTCATCAATTCACTGCTGTATAAGAATCAGCACCTCTCCTGTGGTTTAAAAGGCTGCAACCAGATTCTACCAAAATTGTGCAAAAAAACCCCCACAAACAAACAAACAAACAAAGAAAAAACCTTCCTTCTGGAACTCCCCTACCAATGGACTTCTTCCATTTGCTTGTGACAGCCTGGAATCCCTAAAGTGTTGCAAAATGAAAGGAGACCTACAAAAGGGACATGTACCACAAAATAAGAAAATGCTTGCTAGGGTGTAAAGGATAAAAAAGAACCATTCATGCAAAATAGTGTGAGTTAACATGCCTTGTGTGGCAAGGATGGAGAGGTCTGATGGACTGGGAGCCTTGAAGTCAGCTGGGTCCATGTCCCTGGGAAGGCATCGAGGGAGGGAGGTTAATGCGCCAGCAACCAGTGAAATCAGGGTCTATGCAGAGAGGGCCATATTGACCTCTTTTCTGGGAATTTTTATTCATAGAGAAAAAGTTTTCTCTAAGTAAAGTGCTAAGGACAAAACACAAAACCTACAAATTGATACACCCACCCATGGTCTCCAGTCTGACAAGCATCCCACAGACACTGTTGGCCACACGCTGCCTCCCATCTGTTCCTTTGCTGGCCCCCCACTGCCTGACAGAGGAACATCTTTACAAACCACAGCAGTTAGTCAAAACCCTGGATTCTTAACTTTGAGAAGAAACCTATCCAATTTGGCTGAAGCTTCTCAGTGGCTGAGAACAGGACACTCCATCAGAAATAGAAGCGAGGAGGAAACGGGGGAATAACAAGAGAGAGGAATTCAGAAGGCAAGATAGTTTTCAATCCTGTGATTAATTCTTAATGAACCTTGACATTCTCACCAAACAAAACTGAATCATGTTGTACTCCTTCACAGAAGAGAGAGAAGAGTTCAAAGGAAAATATTTGATTACTTTTTGCTCATGGAACAAAACGGAACTCAATAAACATTAACACAACCAGTTCTAACTTTCAAGCACATTGAATTACAGAATTTCATTTCAACCCATTTGTGAAGAATTTTGATCGCCTTTTCAATACCATCTCTCTATGTCATAGCTGAATGGGTGAAATCATGGTCTGCATCTCATTCTGTCACGGTGTTTGAAATGCTATGTGCTTGAGCACAGGGACTAATTTTTCATTTCTAATAGTGTTTTGTGGGGAAACCCATACATTCCAGTTCCAATGGAGAGGAATTCACTTTCTATTGGGAGAACACACTCTCAGGGTGGTAGTGGGGATGAAATACCATGCTCCTCCCCATTGTCACAATTCTCTTCTGTAAAGTTTTTATAATTGAGATGTGGGGCAGAGAGGGGGGTTAGACTGGGTTTTCTTGATGAAAACATATTGGTCTTTCATTGAATTAAGAGCAGATAAGGCAAGGCTACCTGCAGGACAGAGTGCGGTAGGAGATAGTGTGTGGCAGTCTTCACTTTTGCTTATATTTCTCTTCCTTAACAATCTGAAACCCTAGCCTGTTCCATCCACCAGCTCATGGTGTGTGATGTTTTACATCCTGTTAGAGGCTTAGATTTGCAATTTCAGCATTCACATAGCTCCCTTTCTCTTTCTTGTTCATGGCAATTCATGTACATTGAAAGAGAGCACAAGGGGGAGGCATGTCTAGTGTCTTATGGCACAAAAAAAAAAAATGAAGTTAATGAAGTCACTAAATCTGGAGAAAAGAACACCTGTTTCCAAAACCAATGGTAAAAGCAAGGATTTTAGATCAGACAGTCTGGGATTTGAATCCTTGATCAGCTCTGAGAGCTACATTTTCAGTTTCCTTGTTTGCCAGAAGGAGATAATAATACCTACCTCTCAGGGCTTGTGTGGAAATTGGACATTATAAGACAATTTATGCACATGATGAAGCTATGTAAATAAAGTAAAACTTTTATTTTAATAAGTTGAAAGAGTACTTATTATGTGCATGTTTCATAGAAAGCAACATGTATTTCTGGCAACCTGACCTTCTAAACAACTCGAACATCTAATAATTATAACAACAGCTTTCTGGTTGTCTAAACGATTTGCATATGTTAACTTACTGATTCCTTATACATCCTATGAGAAAGAAAATATTATCATCCCCAGTTTACAAATTATGTAACTGAAGTGCAGAGTAGGTATAAAACTTACAAAACTTCAGATATCTACGAAGTGGTGGGATTTGAAGCAAGACAGTAAGGTTCCAGAGTCCATGCTATTAGCAACTATGCTTATATTGTCTTGCTGATCAATTAAGAAACAGGTAGAAATGCTGGGTGTACTATAGTGAACATACTTTAAAATACATGGATAAGAAGAGAAAATTCCATCACTGCCACAGTTTGGGAGGGCCCTAAAAAGAAAAGTTCAAGGAGCAGCTGCTGCTGCAGCTTCCTGTCAAGGAGATGGAGATCAGGCTGCAGTGAGAGAGGAAAATTCATGTGATGAAAGCTGTGGGCCTGTGGCATGAAATTATGACCCTTGCAAAACTGAGTATTCAGTGAAAAAGTTGGGGAGTAAAAGTCTGCTGATTAGTTAGGAAAACAAACAAATAAGCTTGCTTGCCTTAACCTGAGCCTTGACAGGAATAATAAGGTGCTTCCAAAGGATATGTAACATGGGCCTGGCTACCAGTTAAAAGTTACGTTGCCTACATCTGAAAGGAGATTGATTGGCATAAAAGTGGCACACAGCCAGAATACCCCTGTGGCAAACAAAAAGAAAACACAAAACTACATTTTGGGGATTCACTTCCATCTCAGTCTGTTAAGAATTATCAGATATAATACCCACTCAAGTTGAAATAACCATCCAACCATCTTAGATATCACTAAGAAGATAACTTATTGTGATGTGAGTCAAAAGATAGGATCAAGTCAGGTGAGATGTCCAAGAACTTCAGATGATAGAACTGCCAAGGTGACCCTAGGAGATAAGAACATTGACAATAGTCAAAGGCATGAAGAGAAGGACTCAACAGGCAAGGAAAGTCCAAGATACAACCAAATACCAGGCAATTATGACAATCACTAAGTAACAGAAATGGAAAATTGAATGAATGAGAGAATAAGGAGTAATACAAAGCAGAAGAGAGAGCTAATGAACTGTAGGATTGCATAGTAATTTCCTCAATGTTATCTCAGAATGCTATATCCTGCAAAAGCAATAGTCAAGTATAGGATAAAGGCAAACCTGCAGAAGCTTTACAAACCACACACCCTTCCTGGAAGCATTACTCCAATTTTACTGTAGAAAAATACAAAATGAACACAATGAAAGAGGTTTGCCGGGACTGACCAGCAGACCCTGAGCCATGGGTGAATGGATTACTCTGACACACATTTCTGTGAAAGAGAGGGCTAAGGGACTGCTTGGCTATAGGAAACAAACACCCCCTTTGCCTGCCTCCTTAGGCTTTTATTATAGCAACAGCTTGAATTAAAATTAACCTCTACTAGTAGATACAATCAGGAGGGTAGCACATGATTCTAAAAGGTCGTGTCTAAAGACTAAACCTAGAGATTCCAGTAAAACACCTGGGGGCTCGGACGTGTTTAGAAAAGTCAAGGCAGGGGCTTCCACCTTCAGCAAGGTCCTCCTAAAAGCCCCCGACCTTTTGGAGAATCCTCCTTACAGACTTTCCAACCAAGTCCCGTGCTTCCTCACAGAGGATGAGGGACACAAGAAAACAATGATCAGAACAACACCACCCAGTAAAATTTGTGGTCAATTCTGAATAATGTCTGGAAATAAATTCACAGAGGATTACAACAGGAACAATGACAGGAAGCAGGAGGAAATTGGAATATAGGGAGGTTCTTACTGTGTCAGAGGTGGGAGGAGGTGAAATGTAGACATTGGTCAAATGCTTTTATAGAATTAACATTAAGGGCAATCTAGAAAAATGTAAATAGGATTTATAAGTTAAAAACTACTTGAAAAAATTAGATGAAAATTTGCAATAAAATTGAACTCATAATAAAAATAAAATAACTGCACAAGAAGTCAATTCTCCATGAGACAGAATCTATATCATAAAAGCCTAAGTGACCTTTAGGGCAGAATAACCAGAATGACCGGTCGCTATGATGCGCACTGACCACCAGGGGGCAGATGCTCAACACAGAAGCTGCCCCCTGGTGGTCAGCATGCTCCCACAGGGGGAGTGCCGCTCAACCAGAAGCCAGGCTCATAGCTGGTGAGTGCAGTGGTGGTGGCAGGAGCCTCTCCTGCCTCTGCGGCAGCTCTAAGGAGCAGCGAGTGGAGCAGTAAGGAGCCAGCAGATGGGCGGTAAGGAGCAAGGGGTCCTGGACTGCAAGAGGGCGCAGACCAGGCTGATGGATAGCCCCCAACCCCAGTGCACAAATTTCGTGCACTGGGCCTCTAGTAGGTAGATAAAATGCAGAGCAGAATTAACCCCTCAAGAACATAATATTCAGAAAAAGATTATAAATTATAAAATGTTTAAAGTCATGGATGAGATTTTTAAAAAGTGTAAAGTTCATTATATAAAAGTAGGCCACTATGAAAAGAAGAGGATTAAAAAAAGAGCTAAAGAACACTTTTAGAAATAAAGAGTATGATAATAAAAAAAGTAAAGGACATATAAACAGTGTGTTTAATACATTTGAAGAAGCAGGAAATTAACTGGAAGGCTGATACATGGAAATTACCTAGAATTAGACACACACACACACACACACACACACACACAAACAGATGGTTATTTATTAAAACAACTGAAATTATCATATTGGGAGAAGGTTTAAAACATTTCTAATTGAATTTTGGGTCAGAGTCAATTTTCCAAGAAATTCTGGCTAAGAATTTTTAGAGGAGCCAAACCAAGTTCCAAACAGAATAAATAAATTAAACACTCACAAACATATCACTTTGCTATTTCTTAACCTCAGATATGAGGAGAAAATCCTTATAAACAGAGAGAAAAAGAGAGATTGCTTATAAAGGAATGATGATTTTATTGCCATCAAGGTCTTTATTGGTAACAATGCAGTATTCTTCAAAGTGCCAAAGGCATAGAACCAACAAATTAGGAACCAGAAAAGTGAAGACTCAGAAAAATGATCATTAACAAACTCTCACTGAGTAGTTTTAATGATTGAAATCACTGATGAGGAAATTGAATTCATAATGAGGGAACTGGATGCTAGAAGCAACAAGTGAGCAATGATAATGAGTAAAGATGTTGGTTGATCTAAACAGAATAAATTTTATTTATTGACTAAATAAAATACCAATGCAATTCAATGCAAGAATGTTTTCAGTTGCTGATTCCTGCACATCCCATAAGGCCCTGCAGAGGGGTGCATGACCGCCTCTTTGACATCATCTCCCACCTGCTCTTGTCACTTGCTTTGCTCCAGTCACATAGGTGTGTTCCATTAATTAGTTGTGGCTCTTCAAGCACATTGCTTACAGTTTCTAAGTTTAATTCTCCTGAGCTATAAAATGAGTATAGTAAAAGCTGCTCACAGATTGCCAAAAATATTAAACAAAACTTTGGGGAGCTCTTTAAACTCACCACATAGAGCCTAATAGAAGGTAAATTGCACCTGGCACTTTGAATCCCTCAGGACCACAAATATTGGGTCCACAGGACATATGACAGGGCACCATGCTCACTCCACAGTTGGCCGGCAGAGACCAGGTGCTGTGCTGCACACCAGGTAGCTATGTCTTGTGCAAGAACAAAGGACTCTACAGAGGACCCGTTAAATAGCACAAATGTCACAACCTTGCTTGAAGAAAACCTTTTCTCCGAACATCTAAACCATTAAACACATTCGTCTGCTTGGATTGCTCTCAGTATTAAAAAATTACCTGCAGGGTTGCTTTCAATACCAAGCCCTCATCACACATTACGTTGAATTCACATGCCCAAATGTTTTTACATAAAATTTCAGGGGCGTGTCTATTCCATCAAATGAGACTAACTTCCCAACTCAAGTTTCTGAAGTCTAATGACCAGTGTTAGTGCAGTGCAGAGGGGAGTAGCCTGGATGAAATGGAGAAGCAGAGAAAGGAGTAGCCTGGATGAAATGGAGAAGGACTCACGAAAGCAAAACCACCTCCTTTCTCACCAGGTTGCATCCTCCACAGCTTTTTAACACCGGTGATAACAGAGGTGTTAATTTCTAGCACACAATTATCTGCTGACACTTATATTATACGGGCCTCCTTATACCTCACATTGTTTCCTTAGCAGCTCCTATCATGACATGTAACTTGCTTTTTTGGAAACAAATACCTTTGTAGAACAATGTCATGCTAACCTTGCTTTCCGAGGGTTGGATGAAAAAATGTATTTGGCACAACTTTTCCAGTTTCAAAAGATTACTAAAAACTTTTATCCCTACAAGGAGTGATTGTAGATGTTGATTAACATTTATCAAGAAGAAAAATTTTGACATGAACTACAGATTTAGAAAATGATATACAGCTGAAGGGAGATTATGATATAGGAGTTGGCAGAGAAACTGTGTAGGTAGCTGTTGCTTTCTCTTCATCTTCTTTTGTATTTATATTGAATTTCCATTATTCCACAGTGAGGTTTAGGCTCCGACATAATTGTGCACATGGGTGTGCACACCTACACACACACAATCTTTACATATATTGAGAAAAAGAAAATGCATTCATATGATGATAGTTTAACAGGGGGGTTTCTATTCCTCATAAATGTAGTAACATCTTGGCCATTGTATGTTAATGTATAATTTTTGATTATTCAACAGGATTAATCTAGGCACTGCCAGGAAGTAAGGATATTGGCAACAAAATAACTATGCATATAAATTTGCAAGCTGAAAATAGCACTTTTTTAGATTTCCTCCAAGCATATTCAAATTACCCAAATGCTTGTCAACAATTGATATATACTAGTTAAAAGAATAAATTAAAGCTCTTTGTTCAAGTATCAACCAATGTAGTAATTTACATTTCTTTAAAAATAGTCAGTGGTTTAAACTTTCCATTAATTTCCCTAATGAGATCGCACTGACTACAGTTGACTTATGCACATGTAAGTACACATACTAACATCTATATGCAGGTGTATAATCTACTTAAAGGATGATTTCTCAAACATCTAACTTGTGATACTGGTGTCAACTTGAACCATCTGTTTATCACTGTTACGAAATTCCTCTGCCTTCTTGCTTTAGGGAAAATATATTTCTGTTGGTTAGTTATAGGATACAAGTGCTCTTTAATTTTGACTTTTTTTAACATATTGAAGAGGCAAATCTCTGCTTTACTCTATACCTCATTGTATTTGGAGATTTGGATTTGACAGTGATAGAATTAAAAAATACCATCTGAAAAAATCACCAACAAAAGACAGAATCATAGGAGCAGGTGTATCACTGGGAAGTCCATGTGTGGTTTTCAAAGGATGTAGGTCAGTTCTTATGTAATAAGTGTGTCACTTAGGACACAATCAGAAGGCAAGCACACAGTGCTACAAGGCAAGTTTACCTCCTACTTAATCCTGATTCTCAATTTCCTGGGAAAAGAGTTACTTGAGGTTCAGATGGATTCCCAAAGAAGATTTCTAGGGGTGAAATTACCATCCTATTATTTCCATTTGCCCCGTTAAGGTAGCTTAATGGTTTTGGGGGATTTTCAAGCTGAACGCAGACCACTGAGTCATGACTTTTACAGAAAGGAACCAGCCAGGAGTGTCCTGTGAGATAAATAGAAAATGAGTGTCAGGAGACACTGACTCGTGATTTGAAGATAAACTAGCTGTGACTCAGATGCTTAAGGTTAAGAACCAAGAAAAATTTAAAAGCTAAGCGTGTGCACAATAGACATAAAAAGCAGAAGACAGCTGTCAATGGGACCTGGAGAAGCAAATGCTATAAAAAAGCAGAAATTCTTCACAACTAAATGGGCTGCAGGGAAAAGCAGCTGGTGGTTTTCTTGGCTACTTCAAAAGAAGGGCAAGAATCCCTTGAGCCCAAGTAGGAATCAGAGAAAAGAATCTTTGGAAACATGTGAGCTCAATAAAGTTGACTCTTTTAGCATTTCTTAATGATATGTCACAGGATGTTGGTGAGATTTTCTCCAAAAAACATATCATGTTTTTGTTTGTGGAGTATTATACAGTTCCATCTCTCTACATCAAGCATGTCAAACTCACAGCCCATGGACTGCATGCCTCATTTATTTGGCCCATGTTAGCCTTTGAGTTTGACATGCTTGCTCTACATCTTGGCAGTCAAGAACATGACTGAAATGGGCTTAAAGGGTTATTCTAAAGTCAAAGGAGAAATCAAGACAGGAGTATAGGAAGGAAGATAACATGACGTGATGGAAAAAGACTCAATTTTGAGTCAGATGGTCAAGGTTTATCTGCCTACTTGGTCATTTATTAGCTGAATGGCTAAATTACTAACTCAGTTCAATAGTTATTTATTGAACACACCAAGTGTCAAATCACCATCTTGAAATGATCAGAAGGGTTACAGTTTAGCTGGGAGCTTGGGAAAATTACTTTGCCTCTGAGAACCTCAGTCTCTTCATCTGTAAAATGGAAATTAAGTTTCTGAATTCTCCAGGTAGCCAGAATTGGGATAAACTCTGTAGATGTACTAAAATAATAATTATGGTAGGTAATGAGAAATAATTATATGCCAGGCACTAAAACTCCATATGGAATTAAGAATAATCTGGTAAGCTTTCTCTAAAAGTCTCCCTCTTCCCCCCAGCAGGAGGTACTGTGCTCACACTCAACTTCCTAGAGGTCTGGCACCATTGTTTCTTAAGACAAAGAGCAACAGGTTCCCAGTCTCCCCAGCAGATGAACAGTGCCCTGGTGCCTCCAGGTGTCCTCCCTGCAAGCATGCCTCAGTGGGATGCAGAGATAATGCAGCAGCCACACACCTACAGTCCTGCTGCCTTCCAGGCCACACCAAATGGTGCAGAGGCTGTTTGCCCTAAGCCCTTTTCATGACAAAAACACACAGACAGATCCTATCATGATGACCATTCTCAGGTTAGAACTTGAGACACAGAAAGCTAGAGAAATTTGACCAAGGTCATTTAGCTGGTTAGTGGCAGAATGGAGTCACCTGCCATTTCTCTACTCTCTTTGACCTTGTCCTCTAATGCTTTGGCAGCTTCCTTACTTCCCAACAAATGCTCACATTGTGCCTCGGATGATAAATTCCCTCCACCCCTAAATGTTATATGACCTCTGTCCTGATACATCATGTCCACTGGACCATTTGCATAGGCCAGGAACCAGGAGTCCTTCCTGAGCCACCATCTTTCTTACCATCTACATCCAATGATGACCCAAGATGGCAGACCCTACCTCTGACAGTACATCATTACTTTCTTTTTTTCCTCATGTTGGTTCAGGTTGACAATCTCTCATCCTGATTACTGCAAAGCCTCCCAAGTGGTTTCTCTGTCTCCATTTGGCCATCCTCCACCCTTTGTGACATTGCAACCTGTGCATTCTGTCAAAAGCATAAAATAGATGATTTCAAACTTTCTCAAAAAACCCTTCCGTGGCTCCACCTGGCCCTTGGGATTTGGTTCTTGCTTACCTTCCCAGCCTTCCTCTCTACCTGCCCCTTTTAGTCCCTCACACATTTAATTGATTTCCAGATCCCTGAAAATGTTTAATGTTTTCCTTTGCTGAAATGTTTCCCTTCTCTCAATTACCTTCAGAATTTTCCACACATGACAGCAGACTCTTATAGGGCACGCTTCCCTGGCCTGATCGTCACCTAACTCCATCGGATGCTACCTTTCTCAACCTGCCCCACAGACTGGTGAGATGTGCCTCCTATGAGCTGAGCTTGCCATCGCAGGAGAATGACTAGCTCTCTGGCAGCATCCATAATAATAGAGTAATTACTTGTATATTTTTGTCTATTTCCATGGAGGATTCTATACTCTTCATGGGGTTTACTGAAATGAATATGGTGTTAGAATTGCAAACTGTTCTTATATCATTTTATTACCTGAATAAAATTCCATCACATGGGTGTATTATGATTTATTAAGTTATTTTTAAGGTAGATCAGGGTAGAAAGTTGATGGTTATGGTAGAAAAATTTAAGGTGGATATGTATGCTTGAGACCTTGTGCTCCACTTCATGTCATTCTGAAATACTTGTATGTCAGCAGTGGACTTTTCCTGTTGTATTTGCTGAATATTTTGGCTATATGCTTCATTTATTAATACGTAATGAGAAAATTGAAGAAAAACATAGTTGACAAAAGTTATGAGCCTGTTATTTTGAAAAAAAAATCAAACTTCCAGTCATTTAAGGTTACATCAATGGACATTGAGTGTCTATTCATGGAAATTATTTTACAATAACATTTGTGACTGAGAAGAGCCCATTATCAGTAATGGGTGTTCCCCAGGGCCTCCCATTATCAGGTAGGTATGATGCAACAGAGACAATAGAGGGGGTATCTTAGGGAGAGTTTTGTGCTTTTCTCTCCTGGTCTAGAAGACTTTGTCAAGGATGCTGCAGAAGGGAAGCCTGGATCAGGTTGTAGATTAGTCCCTAAATTCCCTTCTGACTTGAAGATTCTGTAATTTTTCACATGTAACACATTTATAGCATACCCACTAAGGTGACGTGAGAGATAGAACTTGTGTGCCTGTGAATATTAGACACCTGTATGTGCCACATTAGACCATCCATAGTTCCGTTCGGGGACATTTGGCCAATTGTTCCAGCCTCAGTCCTCACCACTATGCTGCTTCATCTTGTGTGGTCTTCAACCAACTTCTTATGGACACAACCCAATGTCCCCATGCTTTGTGTGAGGGCCTCACATCTTGCCTGCCTTCTGCCTCAGTACTTCTCAAGATGTGCTGAAGGCCCAATGTGTTTACCCTGGAAGCACAGGAGCAAGTAATGCCCTGTGGAGATAAATTTTCACCAATAAGAGAAGCTGAAGGATGTGTTCTTCCTCCTTTCTTCTCCAGAAAGATTGTACTGAGAAGCAGCCATTGATATAGCCACTGGAAAGACAGACCCACAGGTTTCAGTAAATGGCTATATTTAATAAAATGGTGGTTGGTTTGAAATCACACCTTCATATTGCCTTACTACTTCTCCCTAGGTGGCATTTTTAAAACTAAGTTACAACACACAGTCCCTTTGTCTCAGACTCTGCTGTCTGAGTCCCAAATCCTGTGCATCATCTTGAAAAGATAATGTTAGACAGAGATGCAAAAACAAAACAATAAAGGGTCCTGGGGGGCATCAAGGAGAAGGTGATTAAGTCCCACTGGGATGATTAGAAAGACAGTACAAGAAGGATCAGAAACTGAGTTTAGCATTGCAAGTGAAGGTCAGCATCCAAGAAGTCAGCAGAATGGGGGTCCCGTATGTTCAAGTTTCAATGAACAAACAGACAGTGCCTCTGTGTGCCCATGAAATGATGGGGTGCAGGTTGGCTGCTGGAAGCAGAGCTGACATTACAGCTTTCATAAGACTGGAGTGTTTCCTGGTGTACACACAACGCATGACCTTGACAGCAGAACCAGCCTGTAGAGGTTTCCAGGGGCATCACTACACATCCATGTGGGTTTATGATCCTCATGTTGGTTAGACTTCCAGATCAGCTTTACCACTTTTTTTTTTAAATATATTTTATTGAATTTTTACAGAGAGGAAGGGAGAGGGATAGAGAGTTAGAAACATCGATGAGAGAGAAACATCGATCAGCCACCTCCTGCACAACCCCTACTGGGGATGTGCCCGCAACCAAGGTACATGCCCTTGACCGGAATCGAACCTGGGACCCTTCAGTCTGCAGGCCGACGCTCTATCCACTGAGCCAAACCGGTTTCGGCAGCTTTACCACTTTTTAATACTTTTACATGATTGAACTTCAATGCTTTTACTTTTACATGAGCAATAGCTTGTGCGTAACAAGCTAGGGAGATGAACATGGCAGTGGGAGACACACGTTCTTCTGCTCTTGCATACTGCCTCTCTAGAGGAAGGTGGGTTAGAAGTGAAGTTTCAATGATGGGCTGTCCTGTCCTAAAACCCAGCTAAATTCTCCTTTTTAAGACTTTGAAGGGAGAGTGAAGACTGTCAAGAATCTATTGAGTGATGAAAGATTTTCTACCTGGAATTGTGCCTTACAACAGGGATGAAAATGATGAGCTTAGTGAGCATAGTAATGAAGAGGCAGGGTGGACAGCTGTGGGTGGTGGTCACCCACTGTCACTTCTTCCAACTGGTCTCCAGGTTGGAATAGGTCCCACATAAAAGAGATGCTAGGAGGTTCTTCTTCTTCTTTTAAAAAAATTTATTAACTTTGTTGGGGTGACATTGGTTAATAAAATTACATAGGTTTCAGGTGTATAATCCTATAATACATCATTTGTATATTGTATTGTGTGTTCACCACCCCAAATCAAGTCTCCTTCCATCACCATTTATCCCCCATTTACTGTCTTCTACCTGCCACCACCCATTTCCCTCTGATAATCACCATAGTGTTGCCTATGTCTATAAGTGTTTTTTTTTCTTTCCTCAATCCCTTCACCTTTTTCATACCAGGAGGTTCTTAAAATTACCGCTCAGTGCTTTCATTTGCCATGACTGGCTGTAAGTAAGGATGCTGTAGCTGTGGACAAAGTGGAAACAGAACTGAAATAAAAGACAAGGTCTTTGTCCTCAGGGAGTTTCTAGGTGAATGTGGCAGCCATTCTTTTTGTTTCAGAGATGAAGGTCACTTTCCAATCCAGTCTCTGCTACTGAATTATAAATAATGGTTGTTAGTGAACACTGTGTTTCAGATCTGGAGAAGGGATCTCTTCCTGAGGGGCCATAAGTCCCTGAAAATTGTATGGAAATATTTTATGTTCCTCACCCTACCCCATCCCTGGGAGAAGTTCCAAAAATTTCCTCACATTCTCAGAGGGTCTGTGAGCCCAAAAGGATGAAGAACCATTGATTTAGAAAAAATAGTCATTATTTAATCCGACCATGACCTCAAGTTTCCTCTAAGCTGGAATTCAAAAGAAATTCTGATGGGTCAATCTGCCTCTGGCTGTATGTGTGTGTGTGTATGTTTCTTTCAAAATGAATTTTCTCTGAATTGAGAAAACAGGGCTCCCTCGAGCTTGTGTCTGCCAAGTTGCTGACATAAAAAGAAAATTATTTTTCTTGTCTAAATATAAAAACAAAGCTTTAAACATACTCCCGCAGTTAGATAACTTATTGAGAAATCAAAATCAACACAGGCATAAAAAACAAAGTTCTTGATTTAAGTGTTCTTTGCCATTTATTAGTAGAAAATGTATGAGAAGGTAGCAGGATCCCTTGCAGTCCTAAGTGTAGCCAAGTCCACACATCGCTTTCATCTGTCCTCTCACTCAAGGTTCTGTGCTGCATTGTGTAGTCACTGCAGCAGCTGTAAATGATGTATGAAATTAAAAAAAAAAATTCCATGCCCGGGCACTCAGCCAGATGCTGTGTTCATGGCTATTTTTGCTACTGAAGCTCAGAGAGAGATGCAACCACCAGGGACACTAAATGATGCTTTTAAAAAATCGATGTTCTCTTCCTTCTTCCTCTTCCTTCCCCATCTCATAGGAAGAATGTCAAACAAAATATTTTGACAGAAACAAACATGTTAAATAAGTCAGCTCAGTCGTCCTTTGAGCCAGATTCCGAATCATCATTTGAGAAAGTTAATTTCTATGTCCTTAAAATGGGAACTGGACTATCACACACTCCCCTGATCCCACACTTGACTTTGACCTCGAGACCAATGGTCTGCAAATGTGTAAGATCATACATTACTATTAATCAAACATTTTTGAATATATGCGCTTCGTATGTATATTTATGTACTTGTGGTTTATAATCCTTTATATTATCATGTGTCAATACTTCAAATCAATATATAAATTTGAGCAAGGTTATTAATTAACAATAGTGGATATAAATCCATCTTAAAATAGACTTAATAAATTCAAATGTTTTGGGCAACTTTGCAGCTGCATATATGATTAGGTTATTCTTTTTATTCAACAAATACTTGTCATCTGTCTTCCCTCAGAAGAAGGTAAGTTCTATAAGGGTAAGGAATTGCATTTGTTTTGCAAATTGTACATAATTAAAAGATGTGTAAAATGTAAATGGGGTAGCCTTTTAATTAGTTGTTCCTGGAAGGTTTTGATAAGAAGGTGATATTTGGCCTTAGCTAGTTTGGCTCAGTGGATAGAGCATCAGCCTGGGGACTGAAGGGTCCTGGGTTTGATTCGAGTCAAGGGCATATACCCAGGTTGTGGGCTCGATCCCCAGTAGGGGGTGTGCAGGAGGCAGCCCATCAATGATTCTCTCCCATCATTGATGTTTCTCTCTCTCTCTCCCTCTCTCTTCTTGTCTGAAATCAATAAAAATATATTTTTTAAAAAGAAGGTGATATTTGTATAGTCTTGGAGGACATGGATAGAAGGGCCATGCAGACATGTGGGTGAAGAGGGTTTGAGGCAGAGAGAAAATAGCATGTGCATAAGATTTGAGCAGAATAACTTATTTGACAAAAATCATACTCTTAAGAATAAGCAGCAGTCTTTGCTAATGTTTTGCTGTTCACTTAGGCTTTAATTTTTTTTGGGGGGGGGGTGGCATGTAGGAGTGCAGTGACTGAGTTGCAAGATTAATTCCTTAAGAAACTTCCACAGTGTTTTCCAAAGTGGTTTTGAAGTTCCAGTTCCATACTCTCCAACTTATGGTCAGCTTTTAGAATTTTAGGCATTTTAATAGTAGTATCTCTCTGTGATTACAATTTGTACTATCTTCATGAATAGCAGTGTGGAGCATCTTTGTAGGTGCTTACTTGCCATTAGTGTACATTCTTTAGTGAAGTATCTGATCAAATGGATGTTCTAATCTTTTGCCAACATTTTAATTGTTTTTTATATGCTTTTTGCTATGATCTGAATGTTTGTGTTTCCCCAGAATTCATATGTTGAAATCCTAACCTCCAATGTGATGGCATTAGTAGGTGGGTCCTCTGGGAGGTGCTTAAGTTTTGAAAGTGGAGCCCTCATGAATGGAATTGGTGTCTTTATGAAAGAGGCCCCAGAGAGACCCTTAGCCCCTTCCACAAGGTGAGGACAGGGTGAGAAATCCTCCTCCTGAGAGAGACCCTCACCCGACCATGTCAGCACTATGGTCTTGGACTCTCAGTCTCAATTTTTGTTGTTTAAAAGCCACCAGTCTATGGTATTTTATTATAGCAGCCTGAATAGACTAAGACATTTATCATTAGTTGTGAGTGTTCTTTATAAATCCTGGATGCAGGTACTTTTTCAGGTATATAGTTTGCAAATATTGTTTCCAAGTCTGTGGCTTTTCCATTCTTTTAACAATGTTTCTAAGAGAAGACATTTAAAAAAAAATTGGATGAAATCCAATTTATCAATAGTTTCTTCAATGGGTTGTGCTTGTATTAAATTTCTTTAACATTGTATTAAAGAAATTCTTGCCTAACTCCACGTCACAAAAATTTACTCCTACATTTTCTTCCAGAAGTTTTTTGTTTGTTTTAGTTTTGGGTTTTACATTTAAGTCTATGGTTCATTTTTAGTTCATTTCTATATGTGGTTCAAATTAGAGTTTGAATCTCATTTTTTAAAAAACATATTAATATCCAAATATTCCAGCACAATTTGATAAAAAGACAATTTTTTATCCATTAAATTACCTTTGCTCCATTGTCAAATTGATTGTATATATATGTATGTATGTTTTCTTCTTCCATTGACTTATTTGTCTATGTTTACACCAATACTAGACTCTTCTGGTTACGGTAGCTTTACAATGTCATGAAATAATGTTATTTTTAAAAGTTATTTTGCCTACTCCTAGTCCTTTGCATTTTTATATTAGAATCAATTTGTAAATTGTACCAAATTCTACCAAAAATGAGTCAGCTGGGATTCTGGTTGGGATTGTTTTGGTTCAATATCATAAAAACTAACATCCCAACAATATTGAGTTTTCTGATCTTTGTATATGATATAGCTCTTCATTTATTTATTTATTTTTAAATATCTCTAGGCAATGTGTTGTTATTTTCAATATAGCGGTCTTTTATATATTTGTACAGATTTATCATTAATTATTTAATTTTTTGATGTTAGTACCAATGTCTTTGTTGCCTTAATTTCAGTTTCCAATTATTTGTTGCAAATACATAGGAACACAGATGATTTTAGTATATTGATTTGTACTCTTTAGACTTGTTAAACTACTTATTGGTTCCTGTAAGTTTTTAAAAATAGATTCTTTTAGATCTTCTACATGGATGATAATGTCATCTATGAATGTACCGTAGACAGCTTTACTTCTCTTTCCCCAACATGGATTTCTTGCTTGATTGTACTGGCTAGAACCTCCAGTATAAAATTGAACAGAAGTGTTGAGTGCAGATATCCTTGTCTCTTTCCTGATCTTTGCAGGGAAGCAGAGTCTTTTACCTTTAAGTATAATTTTTAACTATTATTTTTTCATAGGTTACCTTTATTAATTTGAGGAAGTTTCCTTTTGTACCTAGTGGTTGAGAGAGTTTTTGTTAGAAGGTAGCTAGATTTTGTCAAATGTTTTTCTGTATCTATTTATTTAGATAATCACACACTCTTTTTTTTAGTTTGTGAATAGGGTGAATTTCATTGATTGGTATTTGAATGTAAATTTAACCTTGCACTCTTGATATACACCTAACTTAGTCATGATACATTTTTAATATATGTGGATTTTAGTTGCTAAATTCTATTTAGAATTTTTCTATCTATGTTCATGAGGGATATTGGTCTGGAGTTTTCTTTTCTTGCAGAATATTTGTCTGGTTTTGGTGTAAGGGTAATGTTGACCTCACAAAAGAGTTGGGAACTATAGTATCCTCTTATTTTCAATTTCTGGGGGAGTTTATATGGAATTAGTACTATTTCTTCTTTACATTTTTGGTGGAATTTAGCAGTGAAATCATTCAGGCTTAAATGTTCTTTGTGAGAAAGCTTTTATAACTGACATTTAAAAATTTAATGGTTATAGAGCTATTCAGATTCTCTACTTCTTTTTTAGTGTACTTTGATAGTTTGTGTTTTTCAAGAAATTCATCCATTTCATCTAACTTTTAAAATTCATTGGTGTAAAGTCAATCATTGTATTCTTCTGTTATCCTTCCAATATCCATAGGACCAGTAGTGATGCTTCCTCTCATTCTTTATATTGGTGAAATATATCTTCTGTCATTCTTTAGTCAGTATGGCCACAGGTTAATTAGTTTTACTGATATTCTCAAAGAACTAGCTATTAATTCCATTGATAAAACTATCAGAAATGAGATAAAAGGATTCATAGGAACCACTGGTACCTCTTCAACATTTCAATTCATATCATATTTACATTCATATTCTGATATATAGAAAGAGCTTTGTGTTCTAAGTCTGATTGGACAGAATGGAGATAGAGATGGCATTTGGTCAGCTTGTCCTTGGACTATATCACAAAATTATTTTCCCACTTTACTAGAAAAAGAGCCAACTTGCCTCTATATAAAACATTTTCTTTATTACTCTTAATTCTCAAAGATCAAGATGACTGGCTTTATTTTCATTCAGAATTCTCTCCTTGACTCAGGATTGACTCCCCACAAAAATAACACCATGCAACTAAGATATTACTTTTTTCTCTCCCAATTAGAACTGTATTTCAGGGCCTTGGATGCAAATGTTAATTGTGTTAATATAACCCTTTACCAAAATTATTTCCTACAACTTGTCAGAGGCAGCAATGTCTAGGTCATAAGTCCAATGCCTTTACTAATTCCTTGTAATAAATTTATGTGGGAACACTAGTAGCAGGAGTGTACAATTTCATCTTTGTCTCCTAGAATTTGTAATGCTTGAATTCCAATCTTTGATCCCATTTTTCATCCATTAGTTAGCATTACTTGTTGGCATTTTCTGCCCCCAAGTTGAATTAATGAAATCTCTGTCATGGAAAATGACCTTTGATAAATACAGTTTCTCATTTTCAGTCCTCTCATAGTTTAATAGTACATGTTCCTACATGATACTATTAAACATGTGTGGCTGATTGAACTGGGAAGCAAAAGTACTTTGGAAGATGGGTGCAGTTACACAGGTACTGTTTTGAAAAATTCACATATAATTAGTACACAATAAAATACCCAGATTTTAAGTGCTCAATTTGATGAATTTTGGCAGTTGTATACAGTTGTGTGACCACACTCAAAACAAGATACACAATATTTCCATCTCCTGAGAAAATTCTTTTGTGCTCATTTTCAGTCGATCTCTCCTCCCAACTGGCCGGATAATCACAATCTTATTTTAGTTTTAACTGTACTTGCATTTCATATAACTGAAATAATTCAGTGTGCACTCTTCCATGAGATTTACCAACACTGTTGCATATATGAACACTTCACTCTCTTATTGTTGCTTCTCCATTTTATGGGTATAGTACAATTGTTTATCTGTCCATGGAAACATAGATGTTTTCCAGTTTATTTTTTATAGAAATCATTTGTTGACATAGATTTCTTTGGTGGGGTTGTGGTGGTAAATACACTGGAGTGGAATTACCAGTCATCTATTTTGCTCATATATCTCCAATTTGGATCTGGTTCAGTGGGGCAGCTCATTTCTGCTCCATGCAATGTCAATTGCATCTTGAAAGCTATAAAGTGTTGTGTAGGGGGGCTGAAATTTTTCAGAAGGCTCACTCACTTCCTATCTGGTGGTTCATGTTGCTGGTGGCCAGGACCTTAGCTATGGCCGATATCCAGAATTCCTAAATGTGGTCTCTTCTTGAGGACACTTGGCTTCCTCAGAGCATGGCAGATAGTTCCAAAGGAAAGTGTCCCAGGAGGAAAAGGTAGAAATCTATTACATTTTATGACTTATTCAGAAATCACATAGTGTCATTTCTGTCATGCTCTATTGGTTGAGGCAAAGGTGGGAGGGGGTAGTAATTGACCTTATAACTTAATGGAAATATTATCAACATCACACTGTAAGAATAATGTGTTGAATGCAGTGCGTTTTGTTGGCCATTGTTGGAAAATACAAACACTCAGATTTATATATAAATATATTTGTAACAACATTTTAAGCAACAGAAACAATTAGAAATCAATTAGAAAACATGTAAATGCAAATGTAAAAATTGCATTAGAGTTGGACGAATCTTAGCTCTGCTTTAGCCCAGGTCCTCGATGTGTGTGTGAGACACTTGAAACTCAGTCACACAGTTAGGTTGTGAGCAGTGGCTGCCTTGGAGAGAAGTCAGCCTGTGCATAGCACAGTCCCATCTGCATTCCTTAGATAACAAGACCCAGCAGCTATTTCTGGAAAGTGAAGACAGCACATTCAGTGAAACCTTACATCAGATCTCCGGGGCTGGTGGGGCATTTCTATATGAGCTAGAAATCTCTCCATATGGATTGAACCTAACTAATCTCTTGGCACTTTGTGTCAATTTTCTCGGGACCTTAACTCAGTCTTTATCCTCATGTTTTTAAAAATTCTTTCATGTGTAAGGGTACCCATGTCCATCAATATTGTTATGGGCATATTATTAACCCCTTCTGTTTGTCTTTTAATCAGAACTAAGAGATCATGGATATGTAAATCACACTTATCTCCTAATTTTATAAATCCAACCTTTATTGAAAAATAAAGTAAATCCAATTTTTATTTTGAAAAATAAAAGCTGTAAACAAATAAAAGACAACATTATTTTCCCACTTTACTAGACAAAGAGCCAACCTGCCTCTATACAAAACATTTTCTTTATTACTCAAAGCAAGACCATACATATTAGATAGCATATGTATGGTCTTGCTTTCTTGTCCATTCTGGCATCCTGGCTAATTTGCATATTCCTCAATTATTATTATTATTATGATACTATAATAGTATCATAATAGTAATAATTGAGGAATATGCAAATTAGCCAGGATGCCAGAATGTCACGACTGAACAGCAGGGACCTGAGGCTGTATGGTGCCTGGCTGGAGTGAGGGACCTCAGGCTGCGCCCCCTGCCCCACGGGGCTTGACAGGGGAACTCAGGCCACACCCCCTGCCCTGGCACCAGGCTGGGGGACCTGAGACTGTGCCCCCCATGCAGTGCTAGGCCAGGGGATTTGAGGCTGCACCTCCCACCCAGCGGGGCTTGATGGGGGACCTGAGACTACATCTTCCACCCGGAACCAGGCCGGGGAACCTGAGGCTGTGCTGGGTCTGGATCTCACCCAATGGGGGTGGGGCTGACCGGGTCTGGGTCTCCTGTGTTTTCGAAGCGTGTTTGGGTGGTGGGCGAGGACTTGACTCTAGGTCCCACAGAACGCCCCAGACTCTGACAAGAGGAAGATTTTCATATACATTTTACTAATTTTCTTTCATCTCTGACACTTCTAATATAGAGAAAGGGCAAATAGCAATATTAAAATATTTCCTCTAATTAATTCCCTTTTAATGTGCACAAATTTCGTGCACCGGGCCACTAGTCATATTATAGCTGTGGAGATATTCTAGTTAGGATTCCTGGGGAAATTCAATTTTAGAAATGCAATTTTAAAAATAAGAATAAATGGACAAAAATATGCACATTGCATATTGATAATCATTTTTCCATCTGAAAGCAGCTGTGACAAAGCACATTTAAAACATCTTCCCTTGTGTACTCTTGAGTTCCACATGAGCACTTTGGGATGACACTTAATCTACTCTTCAGCAATAATGAGGATGGGATAGAATTGCTTTTTGTCCACTGGGGAATAGAACAGAGTTCCAAGTAGATCATACAGGGTGTAAGATTTAAATGTATTCCTGCTTCACCTCCTCTTCTTTTTTCTTCTTTTTTTAAATACACTGAGCTCAATAATGCCTTGCTGAAATGAAGATACTATTTTTATGACTGGCAATTTGAACACCTTAATCCTTTCCTCCTTTTTACTTATCCTCATAAATCTCCTGGCATCTGGACACCATTAAAATGTTCCCTATATCTATAAATTTGTTTCTATTTTGTATGTTTGTTTATTTTGCTTTTAGATTCTACATATAGGTAAAATCATATGGCATTTGTCTTCCTCTGTTTGACTCCTTTCACTTAGCATAATACCCTCTAGGTCTATCTATGTTATCACAAATGGCAAGATTTTATTCCTCTTTATGGCTAAGTAATATTCCATTGTATAAATGTACCACACCTTCTTTATGCATTTGTCTATTGGTGAACACTTAGGTTGCTTCCCTATCTTCACTAGTGTAAATAGTGCTGCAATGAACATGGGGATGCTTAGGCCTTTTTGAATTAGTGTTTTGTGTTTCTTTGAATAAATACCCAAAAGTGGAATTTCTGGGTCCTTCTTTGTCTCTTGTTATAGTCTTTGTTTTAAAGTCTGTTTTGTATGGTATAAGTATTGCTAGTCAGCTCTTCTTTTTGTTTCCATTTGCATGAAATATCTTTTTCCATTCCTTTACTTTCAGTCTGTGTGTTTGTTTTTGTCTGAAATGGGTCTCTTATAGATAGCATATGTATGGTCTTGCTTTCTTGTCCATTCAGCTAAACTAGGTATTTTCATTGGAGCATTTAATCTTTTACATTTAAAGTAATTATTGATAGGTACTAGTATGTAGAATTGCCACTTTATTATTTATATTTTTGATCTTTTTGATCTTTTTTTTAAGTCTCTTTAACATTTTGTGTAATACTAGTTTAGAGGTGATTAGCGCCTTCAGCTTTTACTTGTTATAGGCTGAATATTGTTTTATTGCCTGAAATATGTTGGACTTGGACAGGCACGAAAGCAAGCACTGAAGCAACTTGTAGATCAGCTTGAACCTTTTACAGCTTGGGTTTATATATTTTTGGACATGTCTAGAGTAACCTTTACTCTAGGACTATTTTATCCCAAATTCTCTTTGGTTGACTTCTAGATTCTTACTGATTTGCTGGGATTTCTGCCAAATGCCCTGTGTGTTCAACCAGATGTATCTATACTGGCTGGTAAAAACTCATATGATCCTCACTTCCTTGTGGAGATTTTTCAGTTTACCTGGCAAATGTTCTGAATATGGAGTTCTTTTACCAGCCCTGAGGAGTTTTAGTTTTTTGTGAGCAGATGAAAATTCAGCCAAAGTTTGTTTTCTTCTGCTAGGGATCAGAGCTCTATGCTGCCTATTGTCCAATAATAAACTCACAAACACACATGGTACTTCATGTCTTTTATCTAGATCTTATTTCTAGTTTATGGTGCGTGGGCATATCCCACATGAGTTTTCTTTATATGGACAGAAGGATAAACACCTAGGTAAAATGTTAAAGTATTATTTCTCATCTTTAGATTTTTATACCACTTAGCATTAGTTTTCGTATAAGTTATATGCAGTATTTAACTGTTTTATTTTTTTATTTTTTCTGTTTTTGGACAACTAGTTTTCCTCATAATCTACTAAATATGATAGCATTTCTCCACTGCCTTGCAAGGTGTCTTTGCCATATACAAATTTTCTATGCATTTGTGTGGGTATATTCTAGCTAACACCACACTTTATTTTACAATAAATGTCCATAGCCAAGTCTTCTTTGCCATGCCATATTATCTCTCTTTATTTATTTAGTTGGATATTATTTTATGTATTTCAATAAGGTGTCATGTTTTTACCCATAGAGTTATTACATATATATTGTTAGATTTAATTATCAGCAAATATTTGTTGTTTTGTAAATGGTATTTTTATAATTAAATTTTCTAACTATTCACTGATGGTTATTGGGATGCAATTCATTTTCATAAATTGATTTTACATATAGCAACCTTCTGAATTGTCTTATTAATTCCAATAATTTAGCTCTGTCTTCTCTAGGGTTTCCTATGCATATGAACACATTGACTGTTCTAGTCCTTAATATTTATTTCTTTATTCTTGCTTAATAGTTTTGTTTTGAACATCCAGAAAAAAAAAGCTGAAAAGAGGTAGTGAGAGTAGGTATTCTGTTCTTGTTCCTGGCATTAAAGAACATTTAAAAAAATCATTTCACAATTAAATGTGGGATTCGACAATTTCTGATGTTTCTAGTTTTTAGAAAAGCTTTACTTTGAGTGTGATTGCATTTAGTGAAATATAATTGCTGTATGTCTTTGAATCACAGTAGTAGATTTTATAATGTTTTTCATCTTTGTATTCTTGGGATAAAGCCACTGTGTTCATAATGCATTATTTGTGAATGTATCACTGAATTTAGTTTGCTAATATATTTAATATTGTTGTTGCTATGGCCAGCAGTGAGATTAGTCTATAATATTTCTTTCTTATTATATCCATGTCCCTGCCTTGAACAAACTCATTACTAGATTTGAGACCAACATTTGCCTTCCTAGTCCTTGAAACAATGTCTACAATCTTAGAACATCTGTTCCTTGAATTATTGGTAGAGTTTTCAACTACAACTGCCAGTGCCTAGGGAGCTTTTTGTTTTATTTTGCTTTAGTTTTTGGTAAAAATTTAAATACTGATTTTTATTTACTGAAAGTTATATTTCTACACAGGTTGTTCTGCTTCACCTTGAGTTACTTTTAATATAATTGTGTCCTCACTTCAGGACTTAGTCTACTTCAAATTTTTTCAAATTTATTTTCCACATTGTAGCATTAAAAATTTTTAATTTTTCAAAACCTGGGGATATTACACCACCTCCTTCCATTGACAGACCCAACTCAAAGTTGAAGGACAAGGGATCCCATTTGATACAATTTGTAGCGATTAGCCTGGGGTGACAGAGTGAGTGGAGGGGGTGGAGAGAAAATCTCAGAGGGGAAACAATGCATTATCAGCACAGCTATTATTATTATTATTATTATTATTATTTATTTTACTGACTTTTAATTGCTTATTATTTTTAAATTTATGAGTGTGAGATAGGTTAAGATGAGTATGTAGGTTTCAAATGTACATTTCTATGATACATTATCATTAAATTATCTGGTTACTTCTAGCATATTGGTGGAAGCTCACCACCCAAAGTCAAATCATCTTCTGTCACCATATATTTGACCCTCTTAACTGTCTGCTACCCTTCCACCCCCTTCCTTCTTGTAACCACCATACTGTTGCCTATAGTGTTTGTTTGTTTTCCTTGTTTGTTCATTTGTTGCTTTCAGTTTTATATCCCACTTATGAGTGAAATCATATTTGTAACAACAAATATGGATCTTGAGAATATCATTAAGCAAAATAAGTAGACAGAAAAAGTTAAGACGTACAATTATTTTAAACAAAATAAAGAAATTGTGGTTTGCCAGTGGGTCATAGCAAGCTTAGTGCAATCCACCATCTTGCATTTTAATTTGATTTCTTCTCTAAAATGATCTCCTCCTAAGGAGAGGCTGGGGTTTCATTACTCACCAAGAGATTCAAATTGATACACTTGTCTGTGGTAGCTTTTCAGCATTAATTGCCATTGCCATTTCCTTAACGCAAGAAGACTCTAAAAGTCATCATTAGATTTTTACTTTCCTTGAATATGTCTAGCTTCTGATCCTTCTTTTAAGGGCTCATTTCAATTAAATTCAACTCTCACCTAGTGTTCACCCATTCTGTTTATATGTGCTAATTTGCTGACAGAGGTGGGTTTCCTAGATTGCTGGCTTCACTTATTTATTCCCCAGACATTTAGTGAGCATCTGTGCTTAGGTGTTAAATAACGCAATTACTAGCCTGTTTTATGCCAGACTCTGTGCTAAGAACTGGGCTAGGTTCTTGCAATTAAAATTCAAATAAAATAGTCTCACACCTACAGGAGCTTGCAATCAACAGTATATAGTGAGACCACCATTAGTCCACCATCCAGAATGAAATATCATTGCTGACATGTACACATAAGGAACTGTTTGACATTGAAATTGGGACTCAAAAGAACTGTTGGCCCAGAACTCACTTCAGACTGATTCATTTGCCTCTCAGCATAACCATTATTGCTTGTCTCATTTTCGGTTCTTATAAGTGTATTTCTAGTATCACATGATCTCACTCATCTAGGGGAAATAATGAACAACATAAACTGATGAATAAAAACAGACCTGGAGACAGGGAAGCATCAATCAGACTGTCAAACCTCAGAGGGAAGGTAGGGGAGGTGGGGGGGTAAGGGGGAGAGATTAACCAAAGGACTTGTATGCATGCATATAAGCCTAACCAGTGGTCACAGACAACAGGGGGGTGGGGGCATGCGTGGGGAGGGGTTTGGGATGGGAATGGGGGGATGAGGACAAATATGTGATACCTTAATCAATAAAGAAATTAATAAAAAATAAAAATAAAACTGCCATGTATTAAACTAAAAAAAAAAAAAGTATATAGTGAGACCATCGAAATCTTTAGTCATCTTGTCCTGGGTTCATTCTGTCAAAAGTTAACTGTCAAAAAAAGTTTTAGTTATTTACATAAGGACAACATGATGTATTAGCAAACACATATCTTCAGGGTTACTTAGGACAGGATGAATAGCAGGATGTTTCATTTCAGGAGGCAGTGTTGTAGGTGAACTTCCACCAATATTAGGGCTTCTATATGCTGGAAGTAACCAGATAATTTAATGAGAAGCATTTCTATGGAAACAAGAACAACAAAGTTTCATAGTTTGAGCAAATTATAAATTCAGTTTCTGAGTTTAGAGATAAGCCAGCTGAGAAAATGTCTAGAGGTCAAGTTCAAAGCATTTTAGATGGTGTGAAGGCAAGCAGTGGCAATCTGACAGATCATCCTGGTTTACAGTTGAAATGTCTCTGATGATAACATAGCCACAGGCATGCAGATTGTCCATACACAAGCTGTTGTGGTGATTAATGTCTATGTATGTATGTATTAAGTTGGGAATCAGTGTCAAACAAGTGCATTACAAGTGCTGGCATTTTTAGGGCATCCCTGTATTCACCTGGTGGTTCATCAGTAGTTAGTATACGGGCCACCCATGTCCACATAGTCAATTTTTCAGTGTGGCACAAAACCATGTTTTTTTAATAGACTTAAATATCTTCTGTTTCTCTGGAAAAAATTAAAGAGCCAAAGTAGATAAACTTACATTTAGTAATCAATGCCTCAGTATATTATCAATTTTGAACAATTAATCATGATAGATTTTTTGACAATTTTTGAAGACATGCCTGATATTATTAAATCAACAAATTAAAACTAGCTTTTATTTATCAAACTTTATTCCAGATCATGTAAATTTGAAATATATTTGGTTTACTTTCTATATTTCTGAGAGTATACTTGATTTATATAAATGCTTACTTTTCTTTAAGCCAATTAAATAGAAGTCAACAAATTAATTTCGGCAATACCATCTGTAGGTAGAAAAACATTACATATATATAACATACATACATTGACATACATAAACATACAGACAGACATAAACAAATCTTATTAGCCTTGTTTTAAAAACTTTAGCCATGTCTAAAGTATAAAATTTAGAAGAGTTGGATCCAAATTGTGTTTCTGGCAGATGGACTAAGTAAAGGTTACCTACTCAGATGGCCAAAGTAATTTGTTAAATATTTTTATTTATTTATTTTCTTTTTTAATCCTCACCCAAGTATATTTTTTCCATTGTTTTGTAGAAACAATGGAAGAGAAGGCTGGAAGGGGAGATGAGAGAGAGAGAGAGAGAGAGAGAGAGAGAGAGAGAGAATGAAAGAAACATTAATGTGAGATAGACACATTGATTGGTTGCCTCCTGCACACATCCTGACTAGGGCCAGGGATCTAACCTGCAACCCAGGTTCATGCCCTAGACTAGGAATCAAACCTATGGCCCTTTGGTGTGTGGGCCGATGCTCTAACCACTGAAAACACTGGGGCCAGGGCTGTTAAATACTTCTTATTTGCATACTGTAGGGATTATTGAGAGCTATTTTTAGAGTTGTATTGTCTTTTAGAAGCTTATAAGTACCAATAAAAATGCATCTCATTCTCTCTGAGAGGTTTGAGGCTCTTTCTTTTAAGAATGTCCCTTAAAGTGGACTTATCTAAGCCAAAGATTCCCGGAAGTGGCCACTACAATTTCAAATTATGCAGAAGTTCACCCATTTTTCCAGAAAGGCAAAAGATCCTGTTTCAAATATCAGGTGAAATCCATCTTTGCTTTTAGATCCCCTAAAACAGATAAACTATGGGGATTCAGGTAATCCTGCTGCATAAAACCCAGAGAATCACAGGTTTCTCTTCTCACAGATAGAAAGGTGACTTACCAAGAAGCTTCAACAAACAGAAACACAAAGCAAATGTGCACAATAAAGTTGGCGAGCTCAGAATGCAAACTGAGTGGCACTCAAATATAAGAGAGACTTACCCTCAAACTCCCAGGTCAGCGGGAAAGCTGTGAACTCAGTGGGTTCTGTGGGTACCTACACCTGTGTGCTCACTGGCCTCTGAGATGTCTGGTGGTGATGGTTAGTCTTAAAAGCACACTTCTGACATCGTTAACTTGTTTAAGCCATGCAATTTGTGCTAATTTGTTACAGCAATCAAATATGGTGCCTTTCATACCTCCTTTGGCAACAGGTCTGGCTTTAGTGAGTACCCACTTTGCACAGTGACTTATCTTGACATGTAAGCAACATTCTAGAACCTGTCCTGTATAGTGTTGTCATTGATGGGACCTTTCTGGCTACTGAAACAATTTAGAAAGAAAGCTCCTTGGAACCCTAGGTTGACCTTTGCCTGCTAAGTGACTGCTTGGGGTTTCATTATGGACGGATTTCTGGAATAGCTAATTCCTCTGAAGGTGACTTTGGGTCTTTTATTGGTTTCTATTGCTGCTGTAACAAATTAACACACATTCTGTGACTTAAAACAACACAAATTTATTCTCTAACAGTTTTAAAGGTCAGAAGTCCAAGGGTTTAATTGGGCCAACATCGAAGTGCTGGTTTCCTTCTGGAGGCTTTTGGGGAGAATCCTTTTCCTGGTCTTTTCCAGCTCTTAGAGATCATCCACATTCCTTGGCGTGTGGCCTTCCCCCTGTCTTCAAAGCCAGAAATGCTACATCTCCTGCTGACTGACCAAGTTGGGAAAGTTTCTCCATTTTTAAGGACTCACGCATTTAGACTGGGTCCACCTGGGTAAACTAGGATAATCTCCCAGCTCTATATCTTTAATCACATTTGCAAAATTCCTTTTTCCACATAAGATCACATACTCAGAGATTCTGGGCGTGGGCATGTTTGGGGCCCATTGCAGGCATAGGCACTGATACAGCATGCCCATGGCAAAGAGAACACCTGATGTTATTGTGGATGTTTTGTAAAACTGCTGGAGTCACTTAAAATGCTCACAATATCGAGCACCTAGGGATAGATCCCATACTCATCCTTTCCAAGTCCCCGTTGGAATCAGAACACTTTGACCTACCTGTTTCCATCAGTACTTTTGCTGATCTAGATTACTGAAGTGTAATCAGAGACTGCCCAAGCCATTTGATTGGATCCCTATCTTATCAAACAGACTTAGTCTACTTTTTGGATTGGCCCTGGGGTGGCTCAGTGGACAGGACCAGAATGAAAAATGACAAAAGGATTTTCTCTCTGTGACTTTCTTCTCTTAGATCTCTCTACTTTGCTAGATTGGGGGCCTTTCTACATTCTCCCCATATTAGGTTTCATTTTCTGGGGGCCACCTATTAATCTGTTTTTCTCAATGTTTTGATCTACAAGGACTGCAATGATTTATTAATGAGGTGGATATGAAGACTGTTTGGATCCTGTGAGAATCCCTTGGGCTAAGTTAGGGGCCTCCCTCTCTCTAAAACAGAAATCACATTACAAAATTCCATGTAAAATTGCAATTTTAAACAGAAAAGAACTATCCTGCATAACCAAATATTTAAAAAATAAACATCTCAAAGTATAGCCTATCTTATAAAATGTGCAATTCCCTTTATGAAACAGACATTCAGAGACTATTTATACCTTTAAACCATGGAAAATATGACTTCATGCTGTCTGCTTCACATATTACTTCTGGATCTTAGCAATAAAAAACAATTTCCAGCTTTACATGTAATTAGAAAAATCATTCTATTGCCCCTCACTCTCTCTCTTTTTTAAAAAAATATATTTTATTGATTTTTTTACAGAGAGGAAGGGAGAGGGATAGAGAGTTAGAAACATCGATCAGCTGCCTCCTGCACATCCCCTATTGGGGATGTGCCCGCAACCAAGGTACATGCCCTTGACCAGAATCGAACCTGGGACCTTTCAGTCCTCAGGCTGATGCTCTATCCACTGAGCCAAACTGGTTAGGGCGCCCCTCACTCTCTTAAAGTGACTTTTCAGAAAAAAGGAAACCTAGATTTTTTTTTAAACAATTGTTAACTTTCTTATCTTACCCATTAATTTTATCCCATATAAGACTCAGAAACAGAAACTCAGAATTCAAAACCATTTTCACAGCATCAAAGGAAAGTGGATAATGAATAATATGAGGAACCTTCTCTTCTTCTCTCCTTGCTACTACCATCTCTACCAAGCACAGAGGCTATATTTATGTAAGTTTCTTTTTTTTTTTGGTGTGAAGGGAAGCTCGGGGGGAGATAGAGTTTGTGAGGCTGAGGAAGTGCAGAGCAAGGTTGAAACATTTGCTGGTGGCAGAAGCTACTTGCTGAAGTGCCATGAGCTGTATTTCTAATGTGCAAAAAGATAGTGGAGCACCTGCCACATAGAAGCAGTAGTAAATAATTGTTTTTTGCTGAGTGAAAGGTGATAAATACAGCAGCTTCTTTGCAGGCCACGCTGACATCATGCGGAGAAGACCACACAGCTCAGAAACAGGAGAACTGTGTTTTATCTTTGGCTTTATGATCAGACCTTGTGGACATTCTGAATTTCTTTGTGTTTTTATTTCAAAGCCACTGTGATAGACTCTACCCCATCTCCTTTTGGAGGGGTTTGGTCCAGAGTATAGTCGGGGGAGAGCTTCGGCTGTGAGATCAGATTTATACCATGTCTTAAAGTACGATGCGAGACACATATACTAGTAGATGTCAACACCTGCATGATAACCTATCCCGGTTTGTAGAGTAATAAAAAAAAACAACAACACAAGCTTTACCCACAGTTCCTGGCCCCACCGATTATTATTTTTTTATTTCTTTAAGATATCTGGTAACTCTGCTCTTCAATTGAAATACTCAGCTGGATGAGAAGGAAAAGGGGGCTTCAAGTCAGGATCTGGGGCTGGCTTTCTGGCATAGCCATTTCCTGATTCTGACTTGAAGTGTATTCTTCAATTTCTAGTTAACCATTTATCAATCTATAGATATACAATATGTATGATAATATATTCCCTAAAGTATTGAAAATTAATTATGATGAGGTTTAAGACACTTCATAATTTCACAGAAATTCAGTGCTGGAATTAATTGATATTCCCATTTTGCCTTTTACCTGATTTTACAAGATTTCATACAGAACCCTTCCCCAAATGCTAACAAAGCACCATGTGTTTTTATGGCTGTAGAATTCCTTGCTAAGAAAGCATAATCTGTATAGAATTTTCAATGAATATGTATTGTAATTACTCCACTGGCTTTTGATTAAATGCTAGGAACTGTGCTACCATCCCTAAATTCACCTTTATTTTTGTAATATATCTAGTGAGAGGAGAGCTTTGCTTTAATGACTTTCTTCTTTAATTCTTCATTTGAATAAACCAACATACTTTATTAATGAGCAGCAGAATTATCACACATAAGGATTTTATATTGAAACCATTGTAAATGAAGTTATGCACCTATGATGGTTAATTTCATGTGTCAACTTGGCTTGGACATATAGTGCCCAGATACTTGGTCAATCATTATTCTGAGAGTTTCTGTGAGGGTGTTTTAGATAAATTTAACATTTAAATTAGTGAACTTTGAGTAAAACAGGTTGCCCGCCATAATAGGTGGGCCTCATCCAATCAGTTGAAGGCCTGAATAGAACAAAAAACTGACCTCCTCTGAGCAAGAGAGACTTCTCCAGCAACTTGTCTTTAGGCTCCATCTGCAACATTGGCTCTTTCTGATTCTATAGCAGGCAGCCCTTGGACTTGAACTGGAACTTCAGCTCTCTGGTCCCCAGTCTGGGCCTTTGGACTGAATCAGTCTATCAGTTCCCCCTGGGTCTCCAGTTTTCAGTTCACCCTTCAGATTTTGGACTTGCCAGACTCCATAATTGTGTGAGCCAATTCCCTATCTATCTATCTATCTATCTATCTATCTATCTATCTATCTATCATCTATCTATGTATCATCTATCTATCATCTATCTATCTATCTATCTATCTATCTATCTATCTATCTATCTATCATCTATCACCTATCCATCCACACATACACATCCTATTGGTTCTGTCTCTCTGGAGAACCCTGAATAATACAACACCCTAACTCTGGGGCAAAAAACACAAGATACTGTTTGTTTTTATTGATGGGCTTCATCTCATATCCTGTACAAGTAAGGAGCCCGGTGCAATAACAGCTCTGAAGTAGCAGAAGGCACAGTGAGATAAATTCCGGGAAAGATAAACAGGATTGCATTTTAGCATATTTATAAGATCAGAGATTGAACAGAGAAATAGGTAATTTAGAATGTTGGTTTTATAGATTTCAGTGGCATTCTGTATATATTTTCTTTAAAAAGTGTGCATTTATAAAAGAAATTTAATGTCCCATTTTTGGCTTCTAAACACCTAAAGCAATGAGCTTTCTTATGCTACACATCTAAAATGAACAACCAAAATAAATAAAATAGTCTTATTTTAAATGATTTAAGAGGCTCCAGCTAGATTGTCTCAAATAAAGATTACTATCTGTTCAGTGACAAAATCCTGATACAGAACTATAAAAAACACCATGAGCTAGATAATGTAAGATATGAAAATATTTCATATCTATGCATATATATGTGACTTTTGTATGTCATATATATTTTATATTTATATATATATAAAAGGCTAAGCGACCAGCCAACTGGCAGACTGACCAGTAGGTATGATGCACACTTACCACCAGGGGGCAGACTCTCAATGCAAGAGCTGCGGAAAAACAGGAACAGCAGCAACTTTGTGGAGTGTCCTCTCGCACTCTGGGGCCCCTCGGAGGATGTCAGATTGCCGGTTTCGGCCTGATCCCTGCAGGCCAGGCCGAGGGACCCCACCTGCCAAAGGGACCCCGCTAACTCCGCAGATACCTTTTGAGCCCCAGCGCCACCCAGATGCTGCTGGCCAGGGAGGGACCGTGGGAGGTTGGCTCCAGGGCATGTCCGGCCCATCTCGCCCAGTCCCGCCCCACCAGACACCTTCTAATTAATTTCCTTTCAATGTGCACGAATGTGTGCACTGGGCCTCTAGTATAAGTACACACATGTACATGTGACTTCTACATGAATATTTAATAGGTGAATGAAAGAAACCTACATAATTATCCACATTCATCTCGGTGGAATGTGTCACATCCAGTATCAAAAGCTCAGTAGCAGCAGAATGCTTACACAAGGCAGATGGTCAATAAGTATTTGTTGAGAGAACTCTGCATTTTTTTTGGTGTTTTCCATCATAAGTATTAGGAAATAAAAAGATTTAAAATGTGCAGTATAAAATGTGTTAAAATAGTATAAAATCTATTTTGGATTTGCTGGGTACAGCTGGTCTTAGCAAGGTAAGTAGATTCAAACTGAGGGTAATGCCTGGCTGTGTCTGGTCCTCCGCACAAATGGAGAGAATGAAGCAGAACACAGCAAGTTCTGAGTACCCTGGAGCCATACTTGGGGACATCATGCCAACTTTGTAATCTGAAGCTAGGTAATTGCTGCAGAGCTGGGGGAAGGCACCCCCTAGGACAACCACACCCTTCATTCATAGGACATATTTAGAAGGGGCCTCAGTGATCCATGGTTGGCAAGGGAGAGGTAGTCATTACATTCATTGCCAAGTGTATTTATTTTCCATTAATATAAACCAATGTCCCATCCCTGCTGGGGGCCATCCAGAGACCTGCCAAGACAGTAGCTGTTCCTGGACATGTCCTTCTTGCTGCCACTGCTACTGGGTCACAAAGAATGGATCAATTACACACATAAGAACTGTCTTGCCCTAACCGGTTTGGCTCAGTGGATAGAACGTCGGCCTGCGGACTGAAAGGTCCCAGGTTCAATTCCGGCCAAGGGCATGTACCTTGGTTGCTGGCACATCCCCAGTAGGAGTTGTGCAGGAGGCAGCTGATTGATGTTTCTCTCTCATTGATGTTTCTAACTCTCTATCCTTTTCCCTTCTTCTCTGTAAAAAATCAATAAAATATATTAAAAAAAAGAACTATCTTGTTTGTAAGAATTTGCTTGGGAGAGCATTGTGTTTATAGATCAACTTGTGGAAAATTACCATTTTTCTGATATTAAATTTTCAAATGAATTAATCTGATATATATCTACATTTATTTACATTTATCTAACTGATTTCTAGCTAATATGTTAGTCAGGATTTTTCGTCTATGTTCATGTGATAATTGATCTATGTTCTTGAAATATCTTTTTTAAGTTTTGGTATTATGTTTAGGCTGGCCTACTAGATTGATTACACATTGTTTCCTCTTTTTCTCTTCTCTAGAAGACCTTGTACAGAGTTGGTGTTATCCCTCTTTAAATGGTTTTAGAATGTACTGGTGAAGTTAGTTGGGCCTAGAATTCGTTTAGAGGTTTTAATTATAAATTAAACGATACAGGACTATTCTTATTTCTGTGTCTTCTTGTGTTAATTTTTACAAATTGTGTGTTTTTTTAAAAAAATTATATCAACATATTTGAAATTTTATGTTAAATGGACAAAGCTATGCATATTTTGATCTACCTTTAGATATGTCAAGTTTTTCTTCCTGAATATTGGTCTGCTTTCCCTCAAGTTAATTCAAAGCTGGGCTTCCATCTTTGAAAACATTGGTCTATTTCTGCTTTGTCCTTACTCCTTGGCTATTCCACTTCAGAGATCCTGGCCAAAGGTCTGGGATGACAAGCTCCAATTTGGGTCCCTCCAGGCTGGGGGCTGCCTAGAACTCTGCTGACTTCAGAGCCTCTCTGCTTTTTCCTGTCACTTGGCTTCTGTGTTCCTTGGGTTGAAGATCAACAGGCCAATCTTGCTAATTAGCCAATGTTTAAAGCAAAAACTATGCTGAGTGGTGGAGTTAGTCCCGTGTTCTACTTCTGTCTCTGATCTTGTCTTCATGTCCCTAAAGGCTAGAAAGCTCTCCAACATCTTTTAAGAGACTCTAAATTCTCAATTTATTAATGAAAATGAGGGAGACACTTCAGAGAATTCAACTGTATCACCCTGTAGGTAATGTACCATCTGAGTAATTTAGCATCTTTGGATTCAGTGTATACTATCACCCTTAGACATTTTCCTAGAAAAAATAAATATGTGTAGTTATTTTGCCATCAAGGAGTTCAGGGTAAATTAAATTTGTTTTTTATTGTTTTAAAAATACGCATTTAGTGGCCTTTATGAATAGGTAGGGGTGAAGAAAAATTTGGAGGCAAAAGTAAAAGGTTGTTATCACTTAGAAAATTCTGTGATATTGAACCTGGAGAAGGGATTTGAAAAAGTCTGTGTCATTTGGGAGAAATTTAATTTTTTTTTTCTTTCTCCAATTTGTATTTGGCAGCGTTAATGATCTGAAAAGTGTTTCAATAATTATGAAAGCAAGAAAGAGAGAGGCATAACAGAATGTAAATTGCTTTATTCCCACACAGAGTACTTACTACACTCACAAGGACAATTATTCACATTTTGTACTTTTGCCTGTTTTTCATGTTTAAAAGTGGCAATTTACTTCTCTGGCAAGATGAGTGTTTTGGTTAGTGTAAATGGTAATGTAAGATGGGAATAAAGGAAAGTTGCCAATTATGGGCTCCCAGCAAAATGAAGCCAGCCTCTTAGATGAGTGACAGGGCTTTTTAAGGGCTTTCCAGTAAATAGTTGTTTCTGTAAAATAAGTTGGTGAATCACCAATGAACCATGAAGCAAACTCTTCAGAGCAAGTTATACTGAGAAGGATTGAAAAAGCTTTCTTAACACCTGGTCATTCCAACCCATTTCTGATAAGCTTTCCTCCAACCTCTCCATGATTCAAGGTCAACCATGATCTCCATGTCACATAATCTGCTCATATTATTTGATACTCCCCTCCCGCCCAGTGGCCAGAGTCTCCTTCTCAGCCACATACGCCTAATTTTCCTCCTCTCTCAATGGCAGCTTCTTTATATTCTCTTTCCCCCCCCTGCTCAGCTCTGAAGTTTCTATGTAGAATAAAAAATGCAAAGAATCAAAATAAAATATTAAATTTTATTATTCTAATATATCTGTGGCAATAGCTCTGTAGAAAAAATTACTATGGTGTAATAAATACATAACGATGGCATTCCGTACGGAGGGTAAAAGTCTTGGTTTTGCTACTTCACAGCTTTGTAAACTGAGTTATTCTTTATCTTTTCTGAGCTTCCAATTTCTCCTATGCAATATGGGGCTATGAATGCCCACCTAGAAGGATTTGTGGAGGATGTTTAAGGAAAACTATTAGTTTCTTTTATCATATGCAATAAATGTTTCAACCACCTGCTCCACAACATCTTGCTGTTCAAAGCAATAATTATGCTCAAATTTGAAATTCTTAGTCTTAGGTTGTATACTCCTGAAAGATAACTTTTTGAAAACACAGAATTTTCAGTACAGTTTCATTGTAAAATATAATGGAATTATGGGTTAATCTCTTCCCTGGAACAAAATAGCATTATTTGATGATGAGGGCTCCCAAATGTGCCCTCTTTCATGACATAGAAAGCTAGGTTGTTTTCACCCAAAATTACATCAATAGACGGCAAGGCCAAGAGCCCTCGACACACATAAAAATCATTACATTTTTTTCTTTTATTACATGATTCAATTATCTGAACAACACAGTGGTGAAATTAAGCATCTCAAAAGTCAATGGAGTTTCAGTCAGTGCGCCCTGGCCCTGACATCAATGGCCACTCCATGTCTCTGGCTGGCCTAGAGCCTGGAACCCACTCTGGATGGGCATGTGGGTGGATGTGACTTGGGCCTGTTGTTTTGAAAGTGTGGGCTTTGGACCCAGCAAGGTCACACATGGCAGATATAAGAATCCATCATCAATGTCACACCTAGCTCCTGCATTTTCATCATCCCTCAATGTTTATTAAGTTCTCACATGCAGAGCAGTCATATTTATTAGTGTTGTTCTCACCAAAATGTACGTCTCATTTCTCCTTTGAGGAAGGAGAATGAAGGGTATGGGGATGCCAGACAAAGAGGGGCCACAGGGTGAGTGTTATCAGAGGGGCTGACTCCGTCACGAGGGACCCTGTCTCAGTCACAGATATTATTTGACAAAGTGATCCTCACACTTTAATATGCATGCCAATGAGCAGGGGACCTTGCAGAGTGACAGATTCTGATTCAGTTGGCCTGGGCTGTGGCCTGAGGTTCTTCCTGTGTCTCCAATAAGCCCCGGGAGATACTGAGGCTGCTGGTCTGCAGCCCGCCCTTGGAGTATCAAGGATCTAATACTGGTAGTTGCTTGTTGTTTTGCCTTAATAAAGAATAGGTCAGCCCTGGCCAGTTTAGCTCAGTGGATAGAGTGTCAGCCTTAGGACCAGAGGTTCCTGGGTTCAATTCTGGTCAAGGGCATGTACCTTGGTTGCAGAATCCTCCCCCACCCGGGCCCTGATCAGGGCTCGTGCAGGAGGCAACCAATTGATGTTTTGCTCACATTGATGTTTCTCTCTGTCTTTTCCTTTCTCTTCTACTCTCCCTAAAAATCAGTGGAAAAATATCATTGGGTGAGGATTAACAACAACAACAACAAAGAATAGGTCACCTGCCCCTAGAATATCTTATTTCTATGAAAACTGCTCATCTTTTCCACCAGTAAGTGGGATCCTCAAGGGACTACTCTCCCATGTCTTTGAACCTGGCTCTGGACCTAAAGTTAAGGAGCTCCCCTTTGGGCATAGTGCCCTCTCTAGGGCAGTCAGCTCAGTCCTAGATAACTAAGGCACACAGCACATGCCAGTGAAACATTCTATTTAAAATAGCTTTGGACTGAGCCATTACTGGGCTTCTGTGGCTAACCACAGAACCTAAAATTCTTGCTCTCGGGAAATGGAAACTCAATTCAAAATTCCCCAGTGCCAAGCACTGTGTATTGTGTCTTTTATTTCCCTTTTCGAGGTATCCACGTTGTGCGCTGGCTGCATGGCGAGGTACTAGATTCCTATAAGGAAATAAATTATGGATGTAAAAGTCATAAAGAGAAATTTATAGATGGCTCTGCTGCACTTAAAATTAGCATTTGAAAATTGCATGGGCATTCTAGTTCCGCCATGTGGTCGATCAATTGCTTCCTGGATTAACTTGCTCTCTAATGTGCTGCAGGCGATTGCTTTCTGGGCAAGTGTGTGTCAATTTGCCCACCACCTCTTGCAAGGAGACCCAAGTTTCAGATGCCTGATGCATCCTGTACCACACCTGGGAGGCTAGGAGTGGGCTTGGGGATGGGAAATGGGAACCCAGAGGTGAGGTCATTAATTGTCCCTGGGGCTCTAGAGAAGGGCCAAGTCAGACTCTGATGACCATCCTTTTTTTTTTTTTTTTTTTTAAATTGATTTTTAGAGAGAGAGGAAGGGAGCTGAAGAGAAACATTTACATGAGAGTAAAAGATTGATGCACTGCCCCCTGCATGCCTCTCCATCTTTTTGAAGTCTTCCTGAAAAGAGCAGTGGGTCCAGGATGCTCACTGATTCCTCATTTTGCCCAGACTATAATAATCTTGTCCTATGGAAAAGAAAACTAGATCCTACAGGTTTAAAATTGGATTCCAGTGGTATAAATATGATGTGACATAAAATATATTTTATAGCAAAATCTCCAAGAATTTTTATTATTATGTTCTGCATTGGTACAATCACTGACTGTTCCTCCTTTGTTTTTATGCATCAAGAATGTATTTACTAAAAATCATGTATAATTTCTCCTATTTCTAGCAACTGAAGAAATAAAGGGAAGGACTGATTTCAGGCAGAGGCCTGAATAAAAAATAAAATGACAATATGCCTCACCCCCTTTTGCCTTCACAGCAAAGTGCTCTACACATCTGAGTCTAAATTTTACAAGTTTACAAATTAGTCTACCCAACTCTGAGTGTTTGAATTAAGAAATTTGAAATTCAGATTTATACAAAGCCGCCTTTGTAGGATCCAGGGTAAGGAATAATTTTCCCCTGCCTTGTTTTCACACTTCATGATGAAGATTAAAATGTAGTTTATTTCAAATTAAGTAAATCAAACCAAGCACAAATATTAAACACCCACTTAAATACTCCACAGATATTAAACAGTCACCTATTTATGCATTAGAATTCTCTTGTTGCTCAATTTTCTTGGATAATACTTACAAATCCCTAATAGGTTAGGAATGATCCTTTTCTAATTGAAGTAGTTAATTATTAAAAAAACAATTACAAAAGCTGTTAGGTCCTGAAGTAGAAACTTGTGTGTATAGGGGAAGGAGAAATTTGAATCTACAAAATATAATAAAAAGCTGCACATCAAAAGTGACTTTGAAAAATCAGAGTCGTGGTTCATGGTCTTCCCTGAGGTTTCAACTACATTATTTTAAAGCAACTGCATTGAGCATTTGTAAGTGGAGTTGCCTTGTATCATAAAGGCTTCAGACCTCTGGTTAACAGTCACCACCAGGAATAACCATCAGTTATTAGTAATAACTGGTGTGTGTATAGCAGCGTTCCTCCAAGGATTCTAAAGCAATATGCATAGCTGACTCATTAACCAATAGGAGGCTGTTGGTCTATTGACAATTGACCTCCATGAGAGATAATCACAAATGTGTGTTAGCTTCCCTTTTGTGTATCTACAGGCAGTAAATGTTGCCTCTGTCATCCCCCTGCAGTGTTCTTGTGACAGAGGTAAGACATGTGTAGTGGCCAGATTTATAATAGTTTGTTCTTCATCCTAGTTCACTAAGTGTCCTTGGAATAATAGTGTGACATCATTGCTGACATACTCATTCAAATCTCCTTTTGTTGTTTGGCCTTGGCATGGTACATCAACTCAGAGTAGATTTGTTTGACATGTTTCTGGAAAATAAAAGTCATTTTACAAAAACAGGAAGAAAAGGAGAATATAAATAATACAATTTGCTAAGTGAAACAAATAAAGGAATATAGTTTGACATTTTTTAAGGTAGATATTAATAATAACGATGCTCTAAATGCCAGAGTTACTGTGGAATTTACAGATCTTAAAAATCCTGTAGACCCATTTGGAAGAGACCATTTACTTTCAGTTTCTTCCCATGTTTTCTTGAGCAGTATGTGCACACGTTTTATATGATCTGTAGGATCTGGGCATCTCTAAAAAGCTGTTGCTAAGCAGCCAATATTATCATTCTTGTTAGGACCATATTAATATTTTTATTTATTTATTCATTTATTTATTTATGTATTTATTATTTCTTCTTCTTATTATGATGATGAAAAACATAAACAATTTTCCATCTTTTTTCCATTATAGTTCACATTCAATATTACTCTGTATTAGTTTCAGCTGCACAACATAGTGTTTAGACAATCATATACTTTACAGAGTGGTCCCCTAATATTTCAAGTATCTCCCTGGCCCATACATAGCTATTACAATATTATTTTTTTCCCTCCGTTGACCTCTCTCGGGCCACTCCCACCCCCCAGCACATGCCCTCATCCCCCTAGTGACGATGTCCATTTGTAATGTTTATATGCATGCATACAAGTCCTTTGGTTGATCTCTTACCCCCTCCCCTACTCTGCCTTCCCTCTGAGGTTTGACTGTGAGTTCAATGCTTCTCTGTCTCTGGATCTATTTTTGTTCATCGGTTTATGCTGTTCACTATATTCCACAAATGAGTGAGATTATGTGGTATTTATCTTTCTCCTATTGGCGATTGACTTATTTCACTTAGCATATTGCTCTCCAGGTTGATCTATGCTGTTGAAAATAGTAAGAGTTCCTTCTTTTTTACAGCAGCATAGTATTCCATTGTGTCGATGTACCACAGTTTTTTAATCTATTTGTCTGCTGATGGGCACTTAGGCTGTTTCCAAATCTTAGTTATTGTAAATTGTGCTGCTATGAACATAGTGGTGCATATATCCTTTCTGATAGGTGTTTCTGATTTCTTGGGATATAGTCCTAGAAGTGGGATCATTGGGTCAAATGGAAGGTCCATTTTTAATTTTTTGAGAAAACTCCATACTGTTCTCCGCAGTGGCTGCACCAGTCTGCATCCCCACCAGCAGTGAAGGAGGGTTCTTTTTTCTCCATATCCTCACCAGCACTTACTGTTTGTTGATTTGTTGATGATGGCCATTCTGACAGGTGTGAGATGGTACCTCATTGTTGTTTTGATTTGCATTTCTCGGATGATTGGTGACCTTGAGCATGTTTTCATTTGTCTCTTGGCCTTCTGTATGTCCTCTTTCGAAACATGTCTATTTAAGTCTGTTGCCCATTTTTTGATGGGTTTGTTTATCTTCCTTTTGTTAAGTTGTATGAGTTCCCTGTAAATTTTGGAGATTAAACCCTTATCAGAGATAACATTGGCAAATATGTTCTCCCATGCAGTGGGATCTCTTGTTGTTTTGTTGATGGTTTCTTTTGCTGTGCCAGAAACTTTTTATGTTGATGTAGTCCCATTTTTTTTATTTTCTTCTTAATTTCCATTGCCCTAGGAGCTGTATCAGTAAAGATTTTGCTATGACAAATGTCTGATATTTTGCTGCCTGTGGTTTGCTCTAAGGTTTTTATGGTTTCCCGTCTTACGCTTAAGTCCTTTATTCATTTTCAGTTTATTTTTGTGTATGGTGTAAGTTGGTGGTCAAGTTTCACTTTTTTGCATGTATCTTTCCAATTTTCCAACACCATTTATTGAAGAGACCATCTACACTCCATTGTATGCTCTTGCCTCCTTTGTCAAATATTAATTGAGCATACTGGCTTGGGTCAATTTCTGTTTATTCCATTGGTCCATATTAATGTTTTTAAACTGTGGAGATGAGTCATTGACCAAAAAGTTCTGAAAAATAAACATAATTGTAAGAAAAATTGCATATTCTAAGCATTTAATCCATCAGAATTCTGGTATGTTCAATGAGTCAGAGGAAAGGATACACTGTGAGAAAGTGTTATAACATGAATAGGGAATTTTTCTATAAAATTCTTTTATCAAACATTGCATTTTTAAATACAGTTAGAATCATGACTTTGGGAATCAGTGAGAAAACACCTAAAGGTTTTTTCAAGGCCTGTGAGTGTGTGTTTGCGTGTGTGACATTTCTTCTTATAAAATAACACAAGACAATGGAACGGGATGTCTGGCAGCCACTTTATCATATATTTTGCCTGCAGCACTGGTAGCAATTTCCTAATAATGTTATTTTCCATTTTTCATTCTCTGTAGCCTATGTTATAGCATAGCAGTTTTGAATTAAATTAGTTGACACTGTTCTTAGATGGATTAAGCTTATTTTCAATGTCATTCCTTTCTTAATATTTGTGTCTTGATAATGACATACTAAATGCCCTGATATTTTGAGACCTCTTCCACATTTTATTTCTATATAAAAATAGTAAACAAAATATTCCAAATCTCCTCCTAATCTGGCATCAGATCAGAATTACTTCTTTTCTTACTCAAAATTCTTTACTTCACAAATACTTAAAATGGTGCCAACCCCACAACATTCATTGGGTGTTTAATGTTTTACTATGAAACAAGCCCATGGAATCTCACCATCCCCAAGAGATGGTGGGACTGAAGGTGAGAAAACAGGTTGAGAACATTTCATTCACAAGCCAATGAACTGGATTTGGAGACCCATCTGTTTTCACCAGGTCCCACACGGCTAATTGCCTCTCATAACCTGTTTACTGCATGGACATGCATAGCATCACCTCATCCATGCTGAACAGTTTCCCAAGTCTCTAAAATTGTGTGCAGCAAATTTACCGTGGCATACATTATCAACATGTATCCACTGATCTCAGAAGCAACAGTCAAATGCATCCTTTCCCATATCACCTGTCACAAAGGCCCAGTGTACTTGCTAGATAGAATGAGTACACTGCAGAGTAAACTCTTGATTAGATGGCAAATGACTGCAACTTATCTTAACATGGGATCCCAAAGTAAGTTGTGAGTGAGAAACCACTGCTCTACTAGCAATGTTAAAACCAACAGCAACATCTTAATTCACACAGCTTCCTGAATTAATCTTCAAGTTCTTTCCTCCTGCAAAACAACTCAAAGTTCCAGAGAAAGGATTTCATAGATCTTCCTCTTTTCGGTGTCATTAAGGTTGATTGACAGTTGACAATTCTGTGGCCTTTCTGGGTTTTAGTTTCCCATTAATTAAGGCAGATTAATGTGTCACATGATTGTTCCAAACGTTAAATCACAGGGTGAACTGTTTTATTTAGTGTAAAGTATTAAATTATTGTTCTTTTGCCTCCCCCCCTTTTTTTTTATTCCTCTATGTTAAGAGTCCCCACTTATGACCACTGAGAAAGGTTAAGTTGAGAAGCTTGGTGCTTCTTTCACTTTCCTTCAGTTACTGTGAAAAGTTCTCAGGCCTCCCTTCAGTTCCTGCACTCCTGTTGAGAGTTGTTGGTGTATGTAGGTTTCTAAGTGTCTCACAAAAGTGCACTTGCAAATATTTGAATAAACACCACGAATTCCACTAAAACCCTGTCATCATGCTCAAGACAAGGCATTCCTGCTCACTTGTTAGCCTCACAGAGGAGAACCTTCCCTCCTGATGTGTCTTACAGGGCTTCGGATGGCTGCTAATGAAACCAACAGTCAACAGTAAGCATGTGTAGGTATTAGATCACAGAGTCTCAAGATGTTGATATAGGCTTTAACTAAATGTTTCAATTGCTTTGGTTGTCATGCAACTTATAGTCAAATATTTTAAAGTATGTTGGTCATGTCCTTAAGGCCTCCTATAAAACAAGTTCCAGGACAAAAGTTTAAAATTATGCTTTACTGCCAGGGTTCTTGTTTCAGCATTAAGAAGGGTTCAGCAATCTGGAGAAAGGCTGTGCATAGATTAAATAGGAGTCCAAAGATGAAAGATAATTTTGAAAGGCATTGGGGGTCAGAGGACCTTTATAGCTAAAGGAGCTAAGTTCTCCTTGTCTCAGGACCCCTTGCTTTTTATTAACACAATTTGTCCTAAGGCAAGGTGGAGATAATACACTTCAAAGCATAGGGTACAGAAGCATTGTCAGATTGGGGAATAACCTATGGCTGTTCAGGTGTTTGGCCAGTAGGAGGCAATAACATGTAGATTAAGATGCCCTGAGCTGTCTGGCAATAAACAATCATCCCTTTCAGGTTTGGAGGAAATGCCTTCCAGCCATTCCAACAGGTGATAACATATGTGACTGAGCTCTTGTTGAGTCCCCAAGTTCCATCAACCTTTTGATGAAACTCTTGCAATTATGACATGCTGGAATTGGCTTCCAGCACTTTGCTTGAGATAAATAATAGAAAAATGTAGCTACTTAAGCACAAATCAGTAATAGCTTAAACAATAACAGTGGTCACAAGATGTTTAGTCTCTGCCTTTGCCTTTAAAGATCACATTACTGATGCACAGTCATCAGATATTTTTGGCAATCATGACTCCTCAACCCAGTAATATCACCTGACCACACTGAGGAAGACTCCAGACAAAATGATGTCAGGAACTGAATTAATCAGCCTAAGGAAAACCACAGAAGATTACTCAAGTACTTATCAGTCAGCATTATCCATGATCCCTAACCCTAATCTTTGATCATTGCCTTTAAAAACCCTTGATTAAAAACCATGGGGGAGGGGGGAAAAAATGGCGGCAGAATAGACGGACGTGTCCTGAGCCTTGTCCTGGAGCAGATAGAGGGAGCAGCTGAAACGAGTGGAATCCAGCCTGAATTGGCAAAGGAGGCGCAGCTGGTGAGACAGTTTGCTGCTGGGAAGGGCAGAGATCCCCCGATAAAGGTAAAGTCAAAGATCTAGGCATTAGAATCGGCTGGACCTCTGAGCCCAGGTAAGGGAGAAACTACACAGCGCCAAGCCGCGTCCCTGAGGACAGGCAAAGCGTCTGACTGAAGAAAAAAAAAAAAAAAGGGTCCACGGGATTGCGGGAGGTAGGGGATTTTAGACCTTGGAGTCTGGATTTGGGATCTGAGCTCTAAGGCAACCCTGAAGAGCTGCCGGACCACGCAGTGCCAGCAAGAAAGGAACTTGCAGAGACGCGTTCCCTCCTTGAGCTGGGGCCTGCGCCTTTCTCCACTGAACCTGGTTCGTAGGACCCTTAGGATACAGACGCTTACCTGTAGTTGAGGTGCAGAGGAGGGAGTGGGGTTGTGGAATCTGGGGAGAGTAGGCAGCGGATGGTCCAGGAGAGGTGGAAGCGAGTCTGGTGCTGAGTCATATCTAGGCCCCCGTCGCCATTTTCTCCTGAGAGATAGCCCCTCCCTCCAGTCTCCAGGCAACCAATATAGCCACACCCAGATCCCACACTGATTAACACCGTGGAACCTGAATACTCCATGAGGCTATAGGATCTGCCCTAAAGAGAAATCTTTAAAAGTTAAGCACCTTAATTACACAGCTACACTGCCAGAGCCCTTCAGAGTGCTTCAGTGTGCCTCGCTGGCAAACTTAAAGGCGGGTGCTCCTGTGAGCCGCCACTGGGAGTAAGCGCCTATCCACCACAGGTGCAGCAGTGAAAGCTGAGTCTGCCCACCCCATAACTACAGAATTCTGGGCATCACAGTCACACCTTTCCAGAGTGCAGGCCCCCTGAGCCACATCACCCCGACAGACAGTTCCTTGGTGCCATTGTGAGTCCCCACTAGGCACGCGTGATTTCAATTAAGGGTGCAAGACAGCAAAAATTGGGATACTCCCCTCCACGGCTGCTGATTTCTAGATACTGCAGTTGTGCCTCTCAAGCTCGAAGGCCTACATCAAGAGAACCCAAATAGCTCAAGTAGGGAGCTGCACTAAATTACCAAGCCCAGGAGAACTAAGAGATTACACCAGTAACACCATCACCAAAAGAACCTGGGTAGCAAAGCAATTGGATCTACAATTAAAACATTACAGGAAAACATGGGGAGACAAAAAAGCAACTCCCAAAGGAAAGAAAAAGAGGAATCACCAGAGAGGGAGTTAAATGAAATTGAGGCTAGTAACTTAACAGACAAAGAATTCAGAGTAATGGTTATAAGGATGTTTAAACGGATGGATGACAAATACACACAACTCAATGACAAATACACACAACTCAATGAGAACTATAAGGAGCTGAATGAGAATGTTACCAACATGAAAAGAAACCAAGAAGAGATGAAAAATGACATAGCTGCAATAAAGAACACATTGGAAGGCTTAAACAGTAGACTAGAAGAGGCTGAGGACCGCATCAGCGAATTAGAAGACAAGGTAGGAAAAAACACACAAACACAGCAGCAACTGGAAAGAAGACTTAAAAAGCAAGAGGAGAGCCTAAGAGAGCTTTGGGACAACACAAAACGAAACAATATTAGAATAATAGGGATACCAGAAGGAGAAGAAGAGAAGCAAGGAATAGAAAACCTGTTTGAAGAAATAATGACAGAAAACTTCCCTGATATTGGCAAGAAAAAAACTATGCAAGTCCAAGAAGTACATAGAGTCCCAAACAGGTTGAACCCCAAAAGACCAACACCAAGACACATCATAATTAAATTGGCGAACACTAACGACAAAGTAAGAATCTTAAAGGCTGCCAGAGAGAGACAGAAAGTTACCTACAAGGGCTCTCCTATTAGAATATCAACTGATTTCTCAACGGAAACACACCAGGCCAGAAGGGAATGGAATGAAATATACAAAGTGATGCAAAGCAAGGGTTTGAATCCAAGAATATTATACCCAGCAAGGCTATCATTCAAAATTGAAGGTGGAATCAGGAGCTTCACAGACAAAAAAGGGCTAAGAGAGTTTATCACTACCAAGCCAGCAATGCAAGAGATGCTAAAGGGACTGCTGTAAAAAGAAGAAAGAGAAAGGCAAAAAGAAACACAAACACTAAGGAAAAATATGACAACAAACATGTACTTGTCAATAATAACATTAAACATAAATGGATTAAATGCACCAATCAAAAGACATAGGGTAGCTGAATGGATAAAAAAACATGACCCATATATTTGCTGTCTACAAGAGACCCACCTCAGAGCAAAGGACTCACACAGACTGAGAGTGAAGGGATGGAAAAACATTTTTCAGGCAAATGGAAATGAGAAAAAAGCTGGGGTTGCGATACTTATCTCTGATAAAATAGACCTCAAAGTAAAGGCCATAACAAGAGATAAGGAAGGCCACTACATAATACTGAAGGGAGCAATTCAACAAGAAGATATAACTCTGGTAAACATATATGCACCCAATACAGGAGCACCCAAATACATAAAAGAACTCCTAGAAGACATCAAGGGAGAGATCGACAACAATACAATCATAGTAGGAGACTTTAATACACCACTGACATCGCTGGATAAATCCTCTAGACAAAAAATCAGCAAAGAAACAGCAATTCTAAATGACGCACTAGATCAAATGGACCTAATTGACATCTTCAGAGCATTTCACCCCAAAGCCACGGAATATACGTTCTTCTCAAGTGCACATGGGACATTTTCAAAAATAGACCACATACTGGGTCACAAGCAAAGTCTCCCCAAATTCAAAAAGATTAAAATCATATCAAGCATTTTCTCAGACCACAATGGCATAATATTAGAAATAAACTATAATAAAAACATTCCAAAAAATTCAAACACTTGGAAGCTGAATAGCATGCTATTAAACAATGATTGGGTGATCAATGAGATCAAAGAAGAAATTAAAAACATCCTGGAGACTAATGACAATAAAAACACAACAATGCAATTGCTATGGGACACAATGAAAGCAGTCCTGAGAGGGAAGTTTATAGCTCTACAGGCCTACCTCAAAAAACAAGAAAAAATGCTAATAAATGATCTAACTCAACAACTCAAAGAATTAGAAAGAGAGCAACAAGAAAAGCCCACAGTGAGCAGAAGGAAGGACATAATAAAGATCAGAGCAGAAATGAATGACATAGAGACCAAAAAAACAATACAAAAGATCAACAAAACCAAGAGCTGGTTCTTTGAAAGGATAAACAAGATTGATGAACCTCTAGCCAGGCTCACCAAGAAGCAAAGAGAGAGGACCCAAATAAACAAAATCAGAAATGAAAGAGGAGAAATAACAACAGACCCCACCGAAATACAAAGGATTGTTAAAAAATACTATGAACAGCTCTATTCCAACAAACTGGACTACCTGGAGGAAATGGACATATTCCTAGAAAAATATAACCTTCCAAAACTCAATCAAGAAGAATCTAAGCATCTCAATAGGCCGATAACTATGGAAGAAATTGAAGCAGTCATCAAAAAGCTTCCAGGAAACAAAAGCCCAGGGCCAGATGGCTTCACAGGGGAGTTTTACCAAACATTCAAGGAAGAACTAAAACCTGTCCTCCTCAGACTATTCCAGAAAATTCAAGAGGAAGGAACACTTCCAAGCTCCTTCTATGAAGCCAGCATCACCCTAATACCAAAACCAGATAAAGATAACACAATGAAAGAGAATTTTAGGCCAATATCCCTCATGAATATAGATGCCAAAATCCTCAACAAAATTCTAGCAAATCGAATCCAGCAGTACATCAGAAAGATCATACACCACGACCAAGTAGGATTTATCCCGGGGATGCAAGGATGGTACAATATTCGCAAATCAATAAACGTGATACATCACATAAACAAATTGAGAGATAAAAACCACATAGTCATATCAATTGATGCAGAAAAAGCATTTGACAAAATCCAACACCCTTTCTTGATAAAAACTCTCAGCAAGGTGGGAATAGAAGGATCATACCTGAACATAATAAAAGCCATATATGACAAACCAACAGCCAACATCATACTCAATGGGCAAAAACTAAAACCATTTCCCCTAAGAACAGGAACAAGACAGGGATGCCCACTCTCACCACTCCTGTTCAATATAGTGCTGGAAGTATTAGCCATTGCGATCAGACAAGAAGAAGAAATAAAAGGCATCCAAATTGGAAAAGAAGAAGTAAAACTGTCCTTATTCGCAGATGACATGATATTGTACATAGAAAACCCTAAAGACTCCATCAAAAAATTACTAGACGTAATAAATGAATTCGGCAATGTAGCAGGATACAAAATTAATGCCAAGAAATCTATGGCATTCCTATACACTAATAGTGAACTTACAGAAAAAGAGACTAAAAAAGCAATTCCATTTACCATCGCACCAAAAAAATTAAGATACCTAGGAATAAACTTAACTAAGGAGGTAAAAGACCTATACGTGGAAAACTACACGACATTGAAAAAAGAGATAGAGGAAGACATAAACAGATGGAAGAACATACCATGTTCATGGATTGGTAGAATCAACATCATTAAAATGTCCATACTACCCAAAGCAATCTATAAATTCAATGCACTTCCCATTAAAATACCAACGACATATTTCACAGACCTAGAACGAACTTTCCAAAAATTTATCTGGAATAAAAAAAGACCCCGAATAGCTGCAGCAATCCTGAGAAAGAAGAACAAAGTAGGTGGGATCTCAATACCGGATATCAAGCTATATTACAAAGCCACTGTTCTTAAAACAGCCTGGTACTGGCACAAGAACAGACATATTGATCAATGGAATAGAATAGAGAACCCAGAAATTGACCCAAATAACTATGCTCAATTAATATTTGACAAAGGAGGCACGAACATACAATGGAGTCAAGACAGTCTCTTCAACAAATGGTGTTGGGAAAATTGGACAGATACATGCAAAAAAATGAAGCTAGATCACCAACTTACACCATACACAAAAATAAACTCAAAATGGATAAAGGACTTAAACATAAGACGGGAAACCATAAAAATACTAGAGGAATCCACAGGCAGAAAAATCTCAGACATATGCCGAAGGAACTTCTTCACTGATACTGCTCCTAGGGCAATGGAAACTAAAGAGAAAATAAACAAATGGGACTACATCAAATTAAAAAGCTTTTGCACAGCAAAGGAAACCATCAATAAAACAACAAGAAAGCCCACTGCATGGGAGAACATATTTGCCAATGATATCAACGATAAGGGTTTAATCTCCAACATTTACAGGGAACTCATGCAGCTTAACAAAAAGAAGATAAACAACCCAATCAAAAAATGGGCATCTGATCTAAATAGACACTTTTCGAAAGAAGACAGAAAGAAGGCCAAGAGACATATGAAAACCTGCTCAAAGTCACTCATCATCAGAGAGATGCAAATCAAAACAACAATGCGGTACCATCTCACACCTGTCAGAATGGCTTTTATCAACAAATCAACAAATGACCAGTGCTGGCGAGGATGTGGAGAAAAAGGAACCCTCGTGCACTGCTGGTGGGAATGCAGACTGGTGCAGCCACTGTGGAGAACAGTATGGAGTTTCCTCAAAAAACTAAAAATGGAACTCCCATTTGACCCAGTGATCCCACTTCTAGGAATATATCCCAAGAAACTAGAATCACGAATCAGAAAGGATATATGCACCCCTATGTTCATAGCAGCACAATTCACCATAGCTAAGATTTGGAAACAGCCTAAATGCCCATCAGCAGATGAGTGGATTAAAAAACTGTGGTATATCTACACAATGGAATACTACGCGGCGGTAAAAAAGAAGGAGTTCCTAGCATTTGCAACAACATGGATGGATATGGAGAGTATTATGTTAAGTGAAATAAGCCAGGCAGAGAAAGATAAATATCACATGATCTCACTCATTTGTGGAATATAATGAATGGCATAGTCTGATGAACAAGAACAGATCCAGAGACTGAGAAACGTCGAACAGCACGTCATACCTCAGGGTAGGTAGGGGAGGGTGGGGATAAGGGGGAGAGATCAACCAAGGGACTTGTGTGCAAGCATATGAGCCCAATCAATGGACACAGACAACAAGGGGGTGGGGCATAAGTGGGGGGTGGGGGGTTATGGGAGAATAATTTGTGTTTTTGCCTCCCTGACAAAGTTTATATAAAGTTACAAAAAGAAATTGTCAGCCAGTTTGAAATTGAATTGCCATGGCCTAGAGCAAAGAATATCCTTACATGATATGATTCTACAATGTCATTATAATTTTAGATATTTTACAACAGCATACTGTACAATTATCCCAAACAAACTTACAAACTAATTCTTGGAATGTTTGGCAGCAATTTAAAAAAAAAAAAAAAAAGAGGACATGAAAGGATTTAATCCCTTTCAGAAGGAATTAAGGCACTGGGAAGGCACTTGAGCATTCTATATTGGCCCCTCTTGCTTTTTGGGCCAAGAGGGACCCTCTTCTCACAATCCAGTTGCCCTCAGCTGTTGCCTGAGCTTTCTGTTCATGCTGAGCTTGAAGCCTCGTGGTGGCTGGTACCATGGATCTGTCTCTCGCCCAATTGTGTGAGCTGGGCCCTCCCTGGAGAAGAAACCTGAGTTCCCCGAGATATGTGATCAGTTCTGGGGCCCCGCCAGCAGGCCAGGGGATCCCTAGGCAGGTGCTGGGCGTGGAGGCCACGGAGGCATAGGCTACCAAGGAGACAGAACTGAACCTCACATCACCCTGCTTGGCCCCGGAGGATGACTGGTTAGCCAGAGACGGGTAAGATTCCTCAGGGAAGGAACAACCTAAGACAGGCACAGTCGCAGTGGGGCCATCAGGAGAGAACTTGGGGATCATCAGAGGTGGGGCACAGACCCCCACCCTCCCAACCTTGCAGGGGCCTGAACCCTCGCCCCATCTGAGGGAGGTCTCCTGCTCCCATGGCTGCTTTGCTTCCCACGCCCAGCTCAGATCGGGACACAGGTGACAGACAGTGTGACTTGGCCCAGCTCAGATTGGGACCCAGGTAACAGACAGAGACTTGGCTGACAGCAGCTGCCCTATATCTAAATCCAGCCTAGCACCAAGAATGCTCAGGGCCTACTCAAGAATGCAAATAATCCTTTCCACTAATATTTACAGGGTAAACTAAGATTGTTGGTAGAGTATTAAATTTGACAGTAAAATAATAATCAAGTTTTCAGATTAATTTAAATAGGCTAATTCAAATAAGTGAATATTCAAGAAAATTTAATTGTACTGGACAAAAAGCTGTTCCTAAAGTGTTAACTAAAATTTCTATTGGTAGTTCATCTCATGGTAAAATTCCTGAACATGCAATGAAACTAAAGCAGTCATATTTTTGTGCAAAAAGTTAAAATTTAAAGTTATCAAGACTGCATTATAAAATTTACAAAAGCCTCCATTAATCAAAAAAGGGGGGATAGTAGGGTAATATCATGTAAGGAAAAATATCCTATAAGTAAATTACATCTAGAAAATTTTTACTTTACAAAATTAATTTCTATTTGTAATGCTAACAGCAAAACACACATGGTGTCTAAATAAGACAAAGGAAAATCGTCTGGGCAAAAATAAAAAGGATCCCAAATCAATTATATAGAAAAGATTCCTTTATTAACTTTTGGTCGAGAATATGTTTGTATATTTTCAGAAAACAACTCCAAGACCATGTGGATTCCTGCAACAGAGAGGAATTGACAGGTCTGCTCCAACCATGAAGACAAGAGGAGAAACAGTCCAGAGATGGGAGACGCTGATGACGCCTTGCCACGCTAGCAGTCAGAAGCTGTGCGACGCAGCACTTGCCTTGGACCAAACCAGAGAGGATTGGACCTGTATTGCCACCATGTGCCCACCATCCAGATATCATTGCTGACATGTACACATAAGGAACTGTTTGACATTGAAACGGGGAATCAGAACTGTTGGACATTGAAATTGGGACTCAAACATTTATTTGTTATTTTATGTCTATTTCTAGTCTGCAGAGGCAAGATTTTTTAAAGGGAAGAAAGGGGGGAAAAATAGATACAGAAGCAAAGAAGCATTGAACAGACTGTCAAACTACAGTGGAAAGGCAGAGGAGGTTTTGGGGGGAGGGGGGCTGTAAGAGATCAACCGAAGGACTTGTACGCATGCATATAAGCATAACCAATGGATAAAAGACACTGGGGGGGGGGGGGCAGGTAAAGGCATGTACTGGGGGGAAGGGGAGGGTGGGGGGAGGTCAATGGGGGAAAAAAAGAGACATATGTACTACTATTTTTAATACTTCAAACAATTAAAAAAATGTAAAAAAAAAAAAAAAAAAAGAAAAAAAAAGGGGAGCCTCAAAAAAAAAAAAAAAAAAAAAAAACATGGGGGAGTTTGGCTTCCTATTCTCCTGTCTTGGCACTCTGACAATTTACTGCTTTAATTTTTTCACTGCAGAACTCGGTGTTCAGTGTTTGGCTCTGTTGTGCCAAGTCAGATGGACTTGTCCTCATGGTTCGGTAACAGGAACTGATGCATCAATCTATCTCCGTATTGAATGAAAACTTCCTAATTGAACCCACTTCTGTCACCAGACAAGCTCTACTCCATAAAAAGTATTTAAGATTCAAGAGAGTGGTGAGTAGTAAGTATAGTTGACCCTTGAATAGCATGAGTTTGGAGTGCATGAATCCATTTATATGTGGATTCTTTTCAATAAATACTTTATCTTTTCTCTCACCATTTTCTTAATAACATGTTCTTCTCTCTAGTTTACTTACTATAAGAATACAGTACATAATATAAACAACTTAAAATATGTGTTAATCGACTATTTACATTATTGTTAAGGCCCACAGTAGGTTATCAATAGTTAAGTTTTTAGGGAATCAAAAGTAATATGTGGATTTTCAATTGTGCAGGAGTCAGCACCTCTAACCCCTAATTTATTCAAGGGAAAACTGTGTATAAATGCAACCTTTGACCGCAACATATAGAGCTGGATCCTCTATTGTTTTATCCAGTAGCCTGGCCACTTTCTGGGGCACCTGGCATCCAGGACAGGAAGCACCTACTGCGCACAATGTGCCAATGGACCCAGGTGCTCACTTCTCCTGGCAGCAAGGATATTTATTGGATTAATCCCTCCTATATGAGAGGGCATATGGGAATCTTCACATATACTCCCCAAACTGGGTTTGCAGCCATATTCCTGGGGAAGAGGATTTCATCAATTCTGTGGTGGTGACCTACTCATGGAGGGAGAGCTTGAACGTTTTAAAATAATTGAATTATAGACTAGAGTAGATAAGAATCCAGCACACATAACAAATGTAGAATGGTTCTGTGAGCCTTTCATTGGTGGTACACATACATAATGTGTGTGTGCACATGTGAGGATTGCTGGGTTGTGCTCTATCTAGATATTTCTTGCAGTGAGAGCCCCTATGGAAGCCACTGTGTCTGATGAGGGAGAGAGAGAATGTCTGGACAGTGCTCGGTGAAGTTAGACCAGATGAGTTCTTAGACTCAGTGGCTTATCCCTGTATACCTTATTTCCCCAACTTGAAGATGCACAATGATATTCTACTTAACGTTTTGGAAATCAGGACACTTCTTACAATTGATTTGTACATTTAATGTAGTTCTTTTCTGTTTGCACTCTGGAAAGCTCTTCCTAAGTCAATAAAATGTTTCAGAATCATTGCCCTCTGAAAATTAACAAAATCGTCTGTGTTGTCATGAGCATCGAGCATTAGGAGACAAAGTAAGTGATATAAACTCTACTTATCAAACAGGGAGAGATGAAGTGGCCACTAAGGGGATGGAGATACAAGCTGCAGTGACCTCTGAGGAGTCACAGGTCACCATCAGTCCTTCTCCATAGATAAGAAAATCCAGGGAGCCATGAAAGCACTGCCCCAGAGGTCAAGATCCTGCAAACCCAGCTCTCTTCCTACCTCTGGGTCTTAAACAGGTGACTCACAGTTCATTTCAATTCCATTTCAGCATCTTCCTTTCTAAAGAATACTAGAGCTCACTCAAGTGACCAGGATTAACAATAAAAGATTAGCCCATTCTATTGCTTAATGCCCTATGCAACTTTAAATGCCTACTTGGTGATAAATTGCAATAAGAGTAGGATTTAGGAGAAGAGCACAGGGAAAGGAATATGAAATGCTGATTTGATCATTGCTGGAGGTATATGGTAAAGGACCCCAAAATTTGGTAGAAGAAGGAAGAAAGAGGCAAGAAGGGGCAGGAAGTGGGGGGGGTGGAAGGCAGATTTGAATGTCTTAAATTAAGCTCCTCCAGTCAGCATGACTGCTGTCTACTCAGAACAGCTGGATCACTTTTCAGGATATTCCATCCATGGTCAATTTTGCTATCAAGGTAGAAAGGAATTGAACCTCCGGCCCTGGTTTCGGGCAGGTGGTGAGCAGTCTTGGGGACCTTGCCCCGCATACCCCTCACATTCAGAAAGGAGCACGGGCATTCTCTCCAGGACCAGAGTGGCCTGTCTGTGTTCTGTTCCCCACACAGTCATTAATATCACCCAGTCATCTGCCCACTTCTCGGCAACTACTTCCTAGAATCATGGAGCACTCACACTATTCATGCATGAACTATTCACTCAAATAAATGGGTGGGGCCTTGAAACAAAAAAAAAGAACTGGCTTTTAAGTCATAGACACAAATGCAGGGAGAAATATAAGACATCCTTAGCAAGAATTCAAGTCCATTCCCAAGCCCTACACACATGCAGTGGTATGGGCTGAGGTTAGGCACTGTATTATGTCCCTTATAAACCAGATTGTCCCTACATTGCTTATATAAATATGTTGATTGCCTCCTTGCTGTTTTTTATGTGTTTATATTTCAAGGTGATTCTGTTTATCCCATTTTAGAGACAGAGGTGCACATTTTTGGAAGCGCCAGGGAGCTAAGTGATATGTTGCATATTTAAGGAGTTGTTGGGGAAAAGCCATGCATTTAAGAAGTACACTGTCTATTCTGAGATATATGGCTCAGGTTCAGGTAAATAGCTCACTGGAATGAACAACTGAGCCAAGCACCCAGGTTTCATCCCCCATGCTGTCTTTATGGCTGCCTCCTTTAATGGCTCAGCCACCTATCAGGGCAGCTTCGTTAACCTGTCAGCTCACACCCCCACTCTCAAAGTGATGTATGGGGAAGTCCTCCCTATGCTAAATAAGATCCCTTTTGCTATTATTAATAATATCACAGTGATTCAGTACACGAAGCCATTAGAATAGTAATAAAAAGAAAGACTGTCATTATTCCAACCACAGAGCAGAAAATGAGAGAATCTTCCGTAATTATGAACATTTGTGGCTGCCTGGCTCCAGCTAAGAGGAAAAATGCAGAACAGAGCCTGCTCAGCCGGCTGCAAGGGAAGGCCACTGGAGCTGAATCCTGGGCTTTTACCCATGCCACTTTGTACTGAAAAGTAGGTGCAGGCTTGGTTTTCCCCTAATTATTCTGCCTTGACTTCTCCTGATTGTTTGGGAAGGAAGACATTTAATATCTAAATTATTGCATTATCACCTATTAAGCCACCCATTCTATGACTGCCTCCATAGAGTACCACAAACCCCGGTCTTCTTAAATATTTCTTTACAATTACACTTTGCTAAGTAGCAGCTATTGTCAGATTTAGCAAATGAAGTTAAAAACTTATATTCTGAAAAATACAAAATACTATTGAAAACAAAGACCTCAATAAATGAAAAAATATTTCATGTTCATAGATAAGAATTAATATTTTAAAAATATATTTTAGTTGATTTCAGAGAGGAAGAGGGAGGGAGAGAGAGATAAAAACATCAATGATGACAGAGAATCATTGATTGGCTGCCTCCTGCAACGCCCCCCACAGGGGATCAAGCCCACAACCCAGGAATGTGCCCTGACTGTGAGTTGAACTGTTCATAGGTCTATGCTCAATCAGAGCCATGATGGGCAGACCAGACTTAATATTGTTAAGATAGCAATACTTCCCAAATTGATCCAAAGATTCAATATAATCCCTATTAAAATCTCAGCTGGCTTTTTTTCCCCAGAAATTTATAAGCTAATACTAAAATTCATATGGAAATTCAAGAGAATAACAATATCCAAACATACTTGAAAAAGAACTCTTCCTAATTTCAAAACTTACCACAAGATACACTAATAAAAATAGTGTGGTACTGGGCATAATGTCAGACATGTATATCAGTGAAATATAATTGAGTCCAGAAACAAATTCTAATCCTTTTAGTCAAACTGATTGCTTTTAAGAAGGACACTGAAACAATTCAATGGGGGAGGGAGAGTAAAAATAGTTTCCAACAATTGGCTTTGAGACAACTTGATATATCCACATGCAACAAAATGAATTTGGATCCCTACTTCACACATATATAAAAATTATCTCAAAATTAATCAAAACCCTTAATATAAGAGCTAAAACTATAAAACCCTTAGAAGAAACATGACTTTGGATTATGCAGTAGTTTTTAGATATTACATCAAAAGCGGAAGCAACAGAAAGAACAATAACAGGTATATAAATTGGACTTCATAAAAATGTAGAACTTTTGTGCTTCAAAATATGCTATCAATAAAGTAAAAAAAAAAAAAAAAAAAACACACCCCACAGAATGGAAGAAAATTTTGCAAATAATTTTCTGATAAGGGATTTGTATCTATAATATATAAGAACCAGAAACACAACTCAAAAAAAGTACATAACCCAATGGAATAAGTGAGAAAAAATATTCAAATAGAAATTTTTTAAAGAAGATATACAAATGATCAATAAGCACACAAAAAATGCTTCACATCATTAGCCATCAGAAAAATGCAAAAAAACCACACTGAGGTATCACTTTACACCCATGAGAATGGCTGTAATTAAAAAGACATAATTTGTGTGCATGAGGACAGGGAAAAATTGGAACCCTCCTATACTGCTGGTGGGAAATTACAGTGATACAGTTCCTTTGGAAGACAGCCTGAAAGATTCTCAAAAAGTCACTGATAGGTACAAACCCAATAAAAATGAAATTGTATGTCCACACAAAAACTTGTACATGAATGTTCACAACAGAATTATTCATAATAACTAAAAAACAAATTGAATCTCAATCAATGATGAATGATAAATGAAATATGGTAGATCCATGTAGTAGAATATTATGCAGCAATAAAATAAGCAAAGAACTGATGCATGCTATAATAAGAATGAACCTTAAAGATATGCAAAATAAAAGAAACTAATCAGACAAGATTACATAGTTCATGATTCCATTTCCACAGAATTTCTGGAATAGACAAATCTAGAGGCAAAGGGTAGATTAATGTTTACCTATGGCTGGGTAAGGGAGGTTGAGAGCAAATGAAAACTGATTGGTAATTCATATGGTGTTTTTTATTAGGGAGTGATTAAATGTTCTAAAATTGATAGTGCTGATGGTCACACAACTCTAAAAATGCTAAAATATATTGAACTGTATACTTCATTTTATTTATTTTTGAGGCATAATTTTCTTAGAACATTATATTAGTTTTAGATGTATATGATTCGATATTTGTGTATATTACAAAATAGTCACCCTAATAAGTCTATTTAACATCTATCATTTTACATAGTCACAAAAATGTTTTTTTTTCTTGTGATGAGAACTTTTAGCAACTTTCAAACATGCAATACAATACAGTATTACTAATTATAGTTGTCATAATATATATTACATCTCCATGACTTATTTATTCTATTACTTGAAGTTTGTACCTTTTCTTTTATATATATATATATATATATATATATATATATATATATATATATATATACATATATATATATATATATTATTAATATTTTACAGAGAGGAAGGGAGAGGGATAGAGAGCTAGAAACATCGATGAGAGAGAAACATCGATCAGCTGTCTCCTGCACACCCCCTACTGGGGATGTGCCCGCAACCAAGGTACATGCCCTTGACCGGAATCGAACCCGGGACCCTTCAGTCCGCAGGCTGACGCTCTATCCACTGAGCCAAACCGGTTTCGGCAAGTTTGTACCTTTTCACCTCCTTTCCCATTTTGCCACTCCATGATCCCCACCACTGGCAACCACCAATCTGTATCTATGAGGTTGATGTGTGTGTGTGTGTGTGTGTGTAGATTTTTTTTATTAAACATATCACTGAGATCAAAAGTATTTGTCTTTCTCTGTCTGACTTATTTTACCTAGCTTAATACCTTTAAATTCTATCTATGTTATTGCAAATGGCAAAATTTCATGGACGTAATATTTTTATGGCTGAATAATATCTCAAAAATATTCCATATATTATTGATGGAATATTCTATTGATAGACACTAGATGTCTTGCATATCTTGGCTATTGTAAACAATGCTGCAATGAACATGGGGGTACATATAGCTTTTTGAGTGTCTTCATTTTCTTCAGGTAAATACACAGAAGTGTAATTGATGGGTTGTATAATTGTTCTATTTAAATGTTTTGAGAAACTTCCATACTATTTCTATAGTGGCTGTACCAATCTGCATTCCTGTCATTAAGGCCCAAGGGTTCCCTTTTCTCCACACCTTCCCCAACACTAGTTATTTCTAGTCCTTTTTATAATAGACATCTCACAAGTGTGAGGTGATATCTTATTGTGGGAAATTGTACAATTTAAATGGGTGAATTGTAGGAATTACGTTTATATATCAGTAAATCTGTCATTATAAGTAGGGTAAATATTGTAGAATCACACCTGCCTTTCAATGCTTTCATCTCATTTCCTCTTTACTTTTATGTCTTCTCCCTTCTCCAAAGTGCAAATTGTAACCCATTTACTTGAGAGCTTAAATCCCATTGAACAACTCTCAGAAATGACTGACTTACCAAGGTTTACAAGGTTACTTCTTCCCAGAGTAGTTACATTTAAGAGTTGTTGTTTTTTTTAAGAAATAGAAAGCTTAACAAACCAGTTTTTTCATATTTAATGGTGGAAGGTGAGCCACTATCAGAATAATTGGAAAGACAATAGAAGTAAAAAAAGGAGAGATGTTCCTTAATTTACACCATTGATTTGTAAGGTTAGTTCTATTCCAGAACAAAATAAAACCAAGTGTGCTTTGCTAAAACCCTAAATCATTTTTTTAAAAATTTCTTTATTGATTAAGGTATTACATATGTGTCCTTATTCCCCCATTACCCCCCATCTCCCATTCATGACCCCACCCCTCTGTTGTCTGTGTCCATTGATTAGACTTATATGCATGCATATAAGTCCTTTGGTTGATCTCTCCCCCTTACCCCCACCCTCACCTACCTTCCCTCCAAGATTTGATAGTCTGATCAATGTTTCTCTGTCTCTGGATCTATTTTTGTTCATCAGTTTATGTTGTTCATTATATTCCACAAATGAGTTAGATCATGTGATATTTATCTTTCTCTGCCTGGCTTATTTCACTTAGTATAATGCTCTCCAGTTCCATCCATGTTGTTGCAAATGGTAAGAACTCCTTTTTTACCGCAGTGTAGTATTCCACTGTGTAGATGTACCACAGTTTTTTAATCCACTCATCTGCTGATGGGCACTTACGCTGTTTCCAAATATTAGCTATGGTGAATTGTGCTGCTATGAACATAGGGGTGCATATATCCTTTCTGATTCGTGTTTTTAGTTTCTTGGGATATATTCCTAGAAGTGGGATTACTGGGTCAAATGGGAGTTCCATTTTTAGTTTTTTGAGGAAACTCCATATTGTTCTCCACAGTGGCTGCACCAGTCTGCATTCCCACCAGCAGTGCACGAGGGTTCCTTTTTCTCCACATCCTCGCCAGCACTGGTCATTTGTTGGCTTGTTGATAATAGCCATTCTGACAGGTGTGAGATGGTACCATATTGTTGTTTTGATTTGCATCTCTCTGATGATTAGTGACTTTGAGCATGTTTTCATATGTCCCTTTGGCCTTCCTTCTGTCTTCTTTTGAAAAGTGTCTATTTAGATCAGTTGCCCATTTTTTTATTGGGTTGTTTATCTTCTTTTTGTTAAGCTGCATGAGTTCCCTGTAAATGTTGGAGATTAAACCCTTATCTTTGATATCATTGGCAAATATGTTCTCCCATGCAGTGGTATTTCTTGTTTTATTGATGGTCTCCTTTGCTGTGCAAAAGCTTTTTATTTTGATGTAGTCCCATTTGTTTATTTTCTCTTTAGTTTCCATTGCCCTAGAAGCAGTATCAGTGAAGAAATTGCTTCGGCATATGTCAAAGATTTTTCTTCCTGTGGATTCCTCTAGTATTTTTATGGTTTCTCGTCATATGTTTAAGTCCTTGATCCATTTTGAGTTTATGTTTGTGTATGGTGTAAGTTGGTGGTCTAGTTTCATTTTTTTTTGTATGTATCTGTCCAATTTTCCCAACACCATTTATTGAGGAGACTGTCTTGACTCCGTTGTATGTTCATGCCTTTGTCAAATATTAGTTGAGCATAGTGATTTGGGTCGATTTCTGGGTTCTCTATTCTATTCCATTGATCTATATGTCTGTTCTTGTGCCAGTACCAGGCTGTTTTGAGAACAGTGGCTTTGTAATACAGCTTGATATCTGGTATTGAGATCCCACCTACTTTGTTCTTCTTTCTCAGGATTGCTGTGGCTATTCAGGGTCTTTTTTTATTCCAGATGAATTTTTGGAGAGTTTTTTCTAGGTCTGTGAAATATGCTGTTGGTATTTTAATGGGGGAGTGCATTGAATCTATAGACTGCTTTGGGTAGTATGGACATTTCAATGATGTTGATTCTCCCAATCCATGAACAAGGTATGTCCTTCCATCTGTTTACATCTTCCTCTATCTCTTTTTTCAGTGTCCTGTAGTTTTCTGCGTATAGGTCTTTTACCTCCTTAGTTAAATTTATTCCTAGGCCATACGGCTCCACAGGGGAGTTTTACCAAACATTCAAGGAAGAACTAAATCCTATCCTCCTAGGACTATTCCAAAAAATTCAAGAGGAAGGAACACTTCCAAGCTCATTCTATGAAGCCAGCATCACCCTAATACCAAAACCAGATAAAGACAACACAATGAAAGAGAATTACAGGCCAATATCCCTCATGAAGATAGATGCCAAAATCCTCAACAAAATTCTAACAAATCGGATCCAGAACTACATCAGAAAGATCATACACCATGACCAAGTAGGATTTATCCCAGGAATGCAAGGATGGTACAATACCCGCAAATCAATAAACGTTATACATCACATAAACAAATTGAGGGGGGAGGGAATCACAGTCATATCAATTGATGCAGAAATAGCATTTGACAAAATCCAACACCCTTTCTTGATAAAAACTCTCAACAAGGTGGGAATAGAAGGATCATACCTCAACATAATAAAAGCTATATATGATAAACCCACAGCTAACATCATACTCAATGGGCAAAAACTAAAACCATTTTCCCTAAGAACAGGAACAAGACAGGGATGCCCACTCTCACCACTCCTGTTCAACATAGTACTGGAAGTATTAGCCATTGCAATTAGACAAGAAGAAGAAATAAAAGGCATCCAAATTGGAAAAGAAGTAAAGCTGTCTTTATTTGCAGATGACATGATATTGTACATAAAAAACCCAAAAGACTCCATCAAAAAACTAATAGACTTATTAAATGAATTCGGCAATGTAGCAGTATACAAAATTAACGCCAAGAAATCTATGGCATTTCTATACACCAATAGTGAACTTACAGAAAGAGAGACTAAAAAAGCAATCCCATTTACCATCGCACCCTAAATCATTTTAAATGATGCCAATTATATGGCAGAATCGTTTTGGGAGGTTGGCTCCCTTCTATGGTACCTACAGCATCTAAGATATAACCCCCTCCCAAGTCTGGCTGACTTATAGACTAAGAAAACCTTTTCATTTTTTCTGGTCATGTCTTCTTGGGCCTAGTGTGTCAGAAAGATGAGCCCTCATTTGTTTTTCTGGGAGCAAATGGGCCTGGGGCCTGGCTCCAAATCCAGAGGCATCCCTGGTACCTAGGAAAGTAATATTTTTATTGTAGGCTTGTCCAGCTTTGAAAATACTTGTGGAACAGTCTGAGGTCCTCAATTAAGATGAAAAACACTAAAAACTTACATTTTTTGTTTGCTTTTATATATTTTGATTACTTAAAAAAACCCAACTGCTTTAACAATTTCTAAACAAAGCTCTCACAGTGTCTGCAATCTCCAGTCATGTACTTGATCTGCTACTGCTGTCATTTGCTCCTGAGATTTATTTCACTGATAGGCATGTCGTTATTCTCAAGTCCTAAAGAATCAGCTTCTGTTTCACATTCCATAGACTGCCTCCTGAGCCCTGGCTGCCATGTGGGCCCAGATAGCAGCTGAAGGAAACAGAAATAGCAGCTACCCAGCCTCATCACCATAAGCAGAGCAAGCATGGAGAAAACGAGCAGCAAAGGTTTAAATTCCTTCCATGCCTCAAAATAGTAAAGAAACATCTGTTGATTTTTTTAGAAAAGCATCAGAGAACAGAATCCTGGTGTTGAGCTTCCACAGGAGGTTTTGGAAAGACCTGGTCTCTTCTCAATGCTCTGGGGCTTTGGGAGTAGTGGCTCTTCCCAGTACTGGCTTGCTGGTCGCCACTGACCGTTCTTCCAGAATGCAGAAAGACTGGGATGTTTTAAAGGGAAAAGTAACATAAAATGAAACATGACACTAAACTGTTTAGATGTTTATGGAGGTTTACCATCTAGAAGTTTCCCCAGATGATAAAATAGTTATCTTTTTATAAATCGAACGTTGAAATCCATCCTGGCAATGCTGGTGAGAAAGCAGTTATGCTGGGTGCTGAAGCATAACCGTTATTTAAGGAATCTCATTTTCTCCTTTCATAATGATGGAGGAGGTAGCATATGATCCCATTTGCTTGGCAGAGTAAGAATTTATTTTTATATACTATGTGTAGTGTAGGAACATATAAATATAGCTTTACAGAGGAGAATCTTGAAAACATTAGGCCTGCTAAAACTGGCACTTTCTCCTCATTTTTCTTATAAAGAAAATAGACATTTGATATATACTTGTATCTTCAGTTGCAGCTGCTTTGCTGAATTTCACTCAGTTCTTTACACTTACGCCCCCTGTCTTACTCCATTGGGGCTGCTATGACAGAAATAACACAGACTGGGTGGCTTAAAACCAACAGAACTTTATTTCTCACAGTCTAGAGGCTGTAAGTTTAAGATCAAGGAGCCAGCATTGTTGGGATCCAGTGAGGGCTCCTTTTTGGTTCATAGCTGGCTGTCATCTAGCTGTGTCCTCATATAGCAGAAGGAAAAAGGGAGCTCTCCGGGGTCTCTTTTGTAAGAGCACATATCCCACTTATGGGGACTTCACCCTCATCACCCTCAATCACCTCCCAGAGACCCCTACTTCCTACTACTATCACATTGGAGGTTAGGTTTCAACATATGAATTTTGGGGGAATAGAAGCATTTATTTCATAGCACACCCTCACCTCTACTCCCTGTAAGTGGGGTTCCATTTATCTAAGGGAACATCCTCAGGCTGATGGAGTGTGTGCTATGTAGCCATAGACCCAGAGATGGCCTGGGGAACTTTAAAGAATAAATACAGGCTAGAATTAAATTGCAATAGTTCATCTCTATCACTTTTTGCTCCCTCTACAGTTATATTGCTGAAAGCTCACATAATATTTTAGCTGTTGACAAATAAAAAACTGGATTTACTATTAATACTCTTAGATTTTCATCTCTGTTAATATTAGATTAATAATTATTTATAACACAAAGAAAACATAATAAATGTACACAGTGTTCTATATAATATTCAGAGTGGTATGTGCAAAAATGTTTATCTCACAATAATTTTAACTTATTCCTGAAGCAAAGCATTCCTCATTTTCTCACTAGAATCACACCTTCAATACACAAGGGCATCATGATTCCTTCACAAAGGCTCCTTTCCTCACAGAGACACCTGAATCAGGACTGGCAGTGCACCTAGTAGAACAGAGTTGTGCATTTCCATCCCACCATGTGGAGGCAGATTCAGAGCTCCATGAACCCAAGCACACATCTCAGAAGACAGGCTGAGGAAAGTTCCCTGGTGGGAAAATTTTGAGTCATTGTTTTTCTTTGCATTTGGAGAATTAGCAGTTTCACCATCAGTGAATTTCAATGGGGTGGCACATGCCTTCCTTACATGGAAACAACTTATCTCTCTAAAACCATGTGTTGGTTCATCAGACTTCCACACCCCATGGTCTACCCTATGATTGAAAAGATAACATTGAACTTTCACTTCATAAAACTCTGTAATTATAGCAGCCTAGTTTCTATTCTAATATATAAAAACTCAGGGTCTGTAACATCCAAAATGACCAAAGGCTCGACTGACAGGAAGTCAGTGCTGGGTTGCCACTGACTGCTGAGGGGGCTGTGGATCAGGCCCGAAGAGAGGCCTGGAGAGAGAAGCAGGGTCTGATCCGTAGCCTCCAGGGCAGCTGTTGATCAGCCCTTGTCTTTCTATTTCTTTCAGTCCTCCACTGGGGCTGCTGATTAGCCCTGCCTCTCTGATCAGGCCCTTTGATAGGCCTGGAGATTCTGACTGGCATAGAAACCGAACAATCAGAACCAAATCTGGGTGAAGTGCAAGGAGCCAATGGCTACCTAGGAGGTGGAGCTTCTGACACTGATTGGCATAGAAATCAACCAATCAGAACCTAATCAGAGTGAACTGCAAAGGCAGAACCTAAGGCGGTGGCTGAGGAGGGGTTTTAAGGGCAACAGCTGTTTGGTGTAAGGTGTAAGAAAGAGATTCAATTTTTTAATGACCGGTTTGGCAGTATAGTGCATATGGCTGGCTATCAGTCCAGATATAGGGATTATGCATTTTTGTCTGCCAAGAGCATCTTCTCCTGCTGAAAAAGGCTCCCCCCCCCACCGATTTAAGCAATCTTATCTTATGTAATCTATCTATACTACTAAAAGGATAATATGCTAATTAGACCGAGTTGACCAGCCATCTTCTGGACGTCCGACTTCCTTCAAGACAAAGCCATGGTGGTGGGGGCTGAGGCAGAGGCAGTTAGGGGTAATTAGGCTGGCAGGGGAGGGCAGTTGGGGGAGAGATCAGGCCAGCAGGGGGTTAGAGGCAATCAGGCCAGCAGGGGAAGGCAGTTGGGGGCGATCAGGCAGGCAGGCAGAGGCAGTTAGGGGTGATCAGGCAGGCAGGCAGAGGGGTTAGGGGTAATCAGGCAGGCAGGCAGAGGAAGTTAGGGGTGATCAAGCAGGCAAGCAGGTAAGCGGTTAGTAGCCAGTGATCCCAGATTGCGAGAGGGATGTCCAACTGCCGGTTTAGGCCTGATCCCTGTGGGATCAGGCATAAACCGGCAGTCGGACAGAGATCAGGCCTAAAACGGCAGTTGGACATCCCCCAAGAGGTCCCCAATTGGAGAGGGTGCAGGCTGGGTTGAGATACCACCCCACCCGGGCACGAATTTCAAGCAATGGGCCACTAGTATTATTATAATTTTCCACAACGACCTTTCCAATGTGCTTCTTTTTAACTAAGTCATTGTGTATCTGTCAAAAATGTGAATTGTGTTATAACTTTCAGTACAGCTGTCATTGCACATTTAAAAGGTGCTCTTAGCAATTATTTTTGGCCAAGAAGCATGGGAATAATAGGAAATAGTAGAGAGTGGGTTATGTATTACTTTGTTGATGTTCAAATGAAGCTTCCCAGCTAGAGGTCCTGTGGCCAGCCTGGTGTTTGTTTTCAAAGATGCTCAGCCCCAAACCTCAGCTGATGTGGTCTAATGTTTTTTTTAAAGCATCACAGTGAAGCTCAGAACAAATGAATATATGACCATGTGGGTGAACCTGACAGAGGTTAGTACAGAACTTCTAAGTATTATTCCAGAAGATGTATTATTTTCTAAAAAGTCCACCATTAAGATTTATTTACTTGAGAGTAATGCACTGAATGACAAATCTAAAGTGTACTTCCTTCCATCCATGCCCTTCTACAATGGAAGAACTATCAGGACACAGGTTCTGTGGAGAAAGCCACATTCTCATTTGGTATTGGAGAAAAGGAAAAGACCAAACACAGGAGATTTACAGTTCTCTCAGTAAAATTAGTGAATTAGACACAGAACATAATTCTTCCACAGAACATTTACTATCTTATGGATCTATAGCTACCTTTACTTCTTTTTCAAATTTCAGCTTAAAATATTTTATTTTTATATTTTGTAAAACAGCTATAACATTGGAGAAATGGTGCAATATTAGATTTAAAAGTTACTTTGACACCTATGATTCCTGGGCTCAAAGGAAAACAATGTGATCTAGTGATTTAGCACTTCCTCCCCCAGTGAGGGAACACAGGGAATGGCCTCTGGAGGGTGCCAGAGGCATCAAGGCTATTCATTCTGCATCAATTCTCAGAGTGAACTTGCTGGCTAATGGTACCTGCTCCTGTGAAATCACATCTTCCCTGGTTTTACTTCTTTCTATGCTGTGTCCTTTGGCGGTCCTTTCGATTCATGTAGGATTAAAGGGGAAAGGACTGGATTCAAATGGAAGGTAAGACATTGCACCTGTATTTCTTAGATTTTTATATAAACTGCTTCTCAGTAGACCCAGGTTAACAAAAATCATAGACATTTAGATGCTACTTGAAGTCCTAAAAAGAGAGATTATTGCTCAGTATGAATGTGGAGAAGAAGGAATAAGTCCTAGTCTAGAAGAAGCAAATAAGAAATCAGAAATCCTAGGTAGGGTGGTCTGTAAAACAAGAAGCAAGCTAATTTATGCGGTACAATTCCAGAAGACATCAGAAATTGGAGACAGGCTCTGGTACTTCTAAAGATGGGTGTGGGAGATGTCTGAAAACAGAAGGAATAGTGGAAAACTTGCATTAGAAACAATTCCAGCCATGGGCAAACTACGGCCTGCGGGCCGGATCCAGCCTGTTCGGCTGTTCTATCCGGCCCGCGGAGCCGAAAGAGCGGAGGGTTCTCTTGCTCTCCCCTCCGCTCCTTTACTTTGAATTTATATTAGTTCACACAAACACTCTATCCATGCTTTTGTTCCGGCCCTCCAGTCCAGTTTAAGAACCCATTGTGGCCCTCGAGTCAAAAAGTTAGCCCACCCCTGAATTAGACCCATAGAGTCCCTCCCCTCCACCTCAGCAGAAGACCGGAGATTTCCCATCCGCTAAAGATTACCAGGTATAACTCATCAGAGAGCCATACTGAAAACACAGAATCAAGTGAATGTCCATCCCACTGAGTGGGGAAGCCAGACCCCTCTGCATTCAACTGTCAACGTGCTGGTGATTACCTTCATGTGGCCCAGGCAGGAGACTTCTTTCCAGAGAAGCTTTCTTTCTAGAGAAGTCAGACAAATGCAACTGATAGTTGAGGACTCCACAACTTCAGTGAAACCCACGACTCTATAAGCAATGCCTATAGAGAGTTCCAGAACTGCTTACAATGCCTCATTCTTGAAAACAGACAGACAGCTAGTGATCAAGATAGACGGTGAAAGTGCCTATTGTGAAACACAGAGAGCAGAATAAGCAAACAGGAAAAAAGACTTTGAAGAAGCAGAACATGGAAAAAAGAGTGTCTTATGTAAAACCCATTATAATCAATGACTTTAGAGAGAGAAGAGTTTACAAACATAAATCAAGCATAGTATGCTATAAAAAGGGAATATTCAGAGAGCAAAACCATCTTTTGGATATTAAAAATCTTATGGTAGAAATAAAAAAGAAATTCAATAGGCTGGTTGGAAAATAAAGTTGAGCAAATTGCTCAGAAAGTAGAATAAAAAGGCAAAGCAAGTAAGTAACCAAAGAACAATGGAAACAAAAATAGAAGTCTGTTTCAGAATACATAATATCTAAATGTTAGAAGTTTCAGAAAGGGGAAACTGAAAGAGAAATTATCAAAGGAATATAATTCCCAGGATGCAAGGACTTAAGCCACCATAGTGAAAGGTCCCATGGAGTACCCACTATGAAAATGAAGGCATGCCATTATAAAATTTAAGAACAATAATAATAAAGATAGTAAGGCACACAAAAAGGAGAAAAAATGCAAATAAAAAATGGACAATCATAATGTTATGAACACTAGACTTAGGACACAATGAAATAATTCCTTAAAATTTATTTAAATTATTTCCAATTTATAATTCTATGTTCAGCCAAATGATGAGATTTTCCCAATTGAAAAAATATTACCTTGAGGATTTTTCTTAAAATATAGTTGAAAATATGCTGCACCAAAACCAAGGACTGGATTTTTTTTAAGTATAAAGTAATTGGATATAGAAAGCAGAATTTTTCAGAAGGAGAAAAAGCAAAGGCAATGTGAATGTAAATAATAGGATGACCACAATGCACCAGTGGGAGAAAGCAGCCTGGGTTATAGCTTCCAACAGAAAGATATCTTAAGGAGAGGAAAAGGAAATTTGACAAATTACCTGACATGTTTAAATATAATGAGAAGACATTCTACTTAGGGAGAAATATTTAGGGATCAATTACAGATAAAAACTCAGAAAATCAAGTAGTAGAAAAAATTCAAAGCAATTATTAACTTAAGAGAAAACAAAAGGTTGTTTAAGCAATGGAATGTAATTGCATAACCAAGATTCTTATTCTGGGAGCAGGGTAAGAAGACTCAAGTGAAAGTTTATGCCTCATCTTCAGTAGTAAATCAATAAATCATTGCTAAAATGGAAAAGAATCAAGAAATAACTGTATATGTTTGCTATTAAAAATGTGATTATGTTATAGTCTTAAATATCATTTCACACAAAACAGGTCACGGCTCCATGGAGAATCACAATTCTAGGTCTTGGGCAAGAAGCATGCAAAATGACAATGAATCAATCCTCTTGTCACACCAGAGAGTAAAGAAGTTGCCAAAGACACCAGGGCCACATTCAAAGAACTTAGTGACTAGCCAAAGAGGAGACATTTTGAGTATCAATTGCAATGGATTGAAACACATCAAAAGTGTTTACATCCTTTGTAGGTTGCGCGGGGCAGGGTCTTAGGGCGTGGCAAACAGTGATGGCTGCCAGTAAGCCGGCTCTGCGTCTCTGACCACGCGCGCATCCTGCACCCCAGCACAGTAAACAATTATTCCTGTGTGCAGCTCTGCAAGCAACCCCCCCCTCACTTTCCGACCCAATGGCCAACAGTCCAGCTTCTCCCCGTAGGAGTTTGGGTCCCCTGCGTCTCCCCAGAAACTGGAGTTCGGAGTAATTGGGAGCTTGTCTCCCTTCGGGTTGAAAAAAGCAGGGCTCCCAGTCACCCGCTGCCAGCCCGATTCGCATGCCTCCATACCTCAGCTTTTCAGCGCTAGTGCACGTCTCAATGCTCTTTTCTCTTTCCTTCTAGTTGTAGAAATTCCACTCAGCCAGCTTTCCTGTGGTTCTGGGTGATAGATGTTTTGTCTTTTAGTTGAAGTTTTGAAATTGTTGTGCGAGGCAGCAGTTTAGGTGTTTTCCTCACAACCTACAAACCCACCCAAGCTCCAAGCAGCAGCTTTAGCATATGAATGGCCTGCCCTATCGCAGCTTAACCTAGCAAACTTGCAGCCCGGGTCAGACAGCTCCAAAACCTCCAAACCCCAAACAAAGAGGAGAAAACTGTAGTTCTCGCTGTAGCTCCTGCTGGGTGGCCTCAGACAGTAGCTGATCTGCACCCCATTGGAGATCCAGAAGCCAGTGTACCTAGTGGTCAGTGTGAGACACCAGATTTCAACTCCTCACATCCATAAGTGACACATTCAAGAGGCAGACTCAGTGAGCACCAAAGCCCCACTGAAACAAGTCCTGCACCATAAGCGTGTCTCCAGTGCAGCAGTTCTTCCATCATAGAAACAGTGGGTCCTCAGAGCCAATTGGCCTGGAGGTCAATTCCTCCCAGTGTACTGACGGCAATCAAGGCTTAACTACACCAAGACTTTGCACTCAGCCCACAAAAGGGTGGACCAAGAGCGTCCACCTCAGGTGATTGGGGAGGCTGAGCTACTGACCCCTATAGGTCACCTGCCACACAAAGCCACTCCATCAACACAGGGAAGCAGCAAAATGCGGAGACAAAGAAACATGTCACGAATGAAAGAAATGGAGGAAAGCAAACTACTGGATGACATAGAGTTCAGAACCACATTTATAAGGTTACTCAAGAATCTTCTAAAAACCACTGAGGAACTTAGTGAGACCTTTAAGGATCTTAATGAGAATGCCCCCCCAAAAAAAAAAAAAGGAAAAGGGCCAGTCAGAAATTAAGTATACACTATCTAAAATAAAGAATATACAGAAACTCAACTGTAGATCAACGTACCCCAAGAATCAAACCAAAGATCTGAAATATGAGGAAACAAAAAACACCCAACCAGAAAAACAAAAAGAAAAAAGAATCCAAAAATATGAAGATAGTGTAAGGAGCCTCTGGGACAACTTTAAGCATACCAACATCCAAATTTTTGGGGTGCCAGAAGAAGAGAGAGAGCAAAATATTGAAAACCCATTAGAAGAAATAATGACAGAAAACTTTCCCTACCTGGTGAAAGAAATAGACTTACAAGTTCAGGAAGCGCACAGAACCCCGTACAAGAGAAATCCAAAGAGGACCACACCAAGACACATCATAATTAAAATGCCAAGGGCAAAAGACAAAGAGAGAATCTTGAAAGCAGCAAGAGAAAAATGGTTAGTTACCTACAAGGGAGTACCCATACGACTGTCAGTTGATTTCTCAGCAGAAACTATGCAGGCCCGAAGGGAGTGGCAAGAAATATTCAAAGTGATGAACAGCAAGAACCTACAACCAAGATTACTCTACCCAGCAAAGCTATCATTCAGAGTTGAAGGTCAGATAAAGAGCTTCACAGACAAGAAAAAGCTAAAGGAGTTCATCACCACCAAACCAGGATTACATGAAATGCTGAAGGGTATTCTTTAAGAAGTGGAAGAAGAAGAAAAAGGTAAAGATAAAAATTATGAACAACAAAATGACATCAAATACATACATACCAACAAGTGAATCTAAAAATCAAGTGAATAAAAAATCTGAAGAACAGAATGGACTGGTGAATATAATAGAATCAGGGACATAGATAGGGAGAGGACTGACAATTCTCAGGAGGAAGGGGGTGTGAGGGGTGAGGGAAGAGATTGGACAAAAATCTTACACCTATGGATGAAGACAGTGGCAGGGGGTAAGGGTATGGGGTGGGGTCGGGAATCAGGTGGAGGGGAGCTATGGGGGAAAAAGAAAGAGGAACACCTGTAATAATCTGAACAATAAAGATTTATTAAAAACAAAAAAACAAAAAGTGCTTACATCCTTGAGTTCCTAAAGATTCTAAGAAAAAAAAAAAGCTACTGATCGCTGTCAAAGGTTACTTGGAACCAGCTCATTCTTCTGAAAACTGGTAAATAATGGGAAAAAAAAGCATCCATCCTGTCTTCTCACACAAGCTGTATAATTGGATTTCCAAATAGTAGAAAAGAACATTCTCTATACAGATGTACCCTGGGTAATCAATTAAGGGAGATGGTTAGAATTAGAATATCATCATTGTGTTATCCCTAAAAGATGAATAGCTTGTTATTGATCATCAATATCTGCTCACATCACAAAATGAAAGATAACCAGACATTGTGTACCTTCAGGCTGAAGGACAGAGAACCACCTTTGAAGCAGTTTTGTGGGGACAAAAATCAAACCTGAATTTGATCAAGCTTCTAGTTCTGTTTATCAATTGGCAGGGAATACATAGGACCAGGTTAAGTGATACCACAGGTCTCAATCAGCACAATCCAGAACTAAGACACTCTATAGGATAAATGTTCTGATTTCTTTAATAAATCAAGATGAAACAAACAAGAGATGAAAGGAGAATTTAGAAATTTAAAGAAACTTAAGAGACATTTTAACCACTCCTATCTCAGCTGTAAGTCTTGCCTCCCTCTGACTTCAAGGTGGAAATAGAAGCCTCTGGCAGGATGTTCTCAATCCCTGCCTTCAAATTGGCAAATACCTCTGCCTGCACATGTTAACTATGAGCTTAGACTGCAGCCTTGCACATCTTCTCAAGTACATAATGCTATTGACAAATTTCTGTACCCTCATTACTGTGTTTTTACCTCCCTACCTGCTCCCAGGAGAGCAGATATGAGAATCACTCACATGGGATCCTCCTTCTCTTCTTCTCTACTGTGTTTTCTCTTTAATACTTTTCTTCATCCCTAACGATCTCCATGCCAGTTCCCTGTTCTCTCACACATTGCGCTGCTCACACTCATAATCAGACCTCCAGAAATGCTGGCTCTGTTTTTTTTGTGAACAGACTGTCAGATAGGCAACCTGCCAGCCTTTTCAGGTCTAGTGATTTTGAAGCAACAGGAAATGAAAATGGTACAATAAAGGCTTAGTTGATGTAGTAGTAGAAACACGTGGTCTCTCTCTTCCTCTCTCTCTCCTTCTGTCTCACACACACACATACACACACACACATTCAAAAAATTCACATACACACAAGTGACATGATATTTATTATTCTGTTTTAAACAGACTCCAATAAGCCAAGTTATAATGAAATATTAAAATTATCCATAGCAACAGAGGCCTGAGTACAGAGAAAACCATTATTTAAAATACCTTTAACTAATTGTAATACAAGGACAAAGAGATTGCCCCAGGGACACCAAGTGTTCTAAACCCTGTAGTTCTAACCAAGAGTTAATAAATAAAAAGCCTCCTTATGAAAAGGAAGAAAAAATATATATTTGCAACAAAAATGATTCAGTGCATTTCTGGCATTCAAGTGCTGCAGGAGTAAGAACAATGAGAACATCCATGTAACAGAATTCATCTCATGTCTTTAATATAGCATGCATTTAAATTGATTATTATGTTTCCTGGGAAATTCCCTTTTTCAGAATATTTAATTCAATACAAAGTTTATGTAAGAGCTAACAATGCACATTAGTGAGGACAGTGGCAGGAAATAGGATTCGCTCCTCTGGTTTAAATTAAGGGTCTACACTGCAGGTACTAGAAGAGGCATGGGAGAGTTAAGAGGGCAAATAGGAGAGGATGGTGAGGGTATGAAGACTAGCAACACCAAGGCGCTGTCGCTGTTTTAGAGAAAAGTGTGCTCTTGGAGTCCAGGAGGATCCCAGGTCCTGGATCTTTATAGGATGGATGAACAATCCAAGCAGGAGCTGTAGTCACAGAAGGACAGTTGTCTGCTTGAGATTCAATTCTGAACTGTGTATGGAGGAAGCAGAGAAGAAACATTGATGTTCTCCTCCTGCTTTTGCTTTACTTTCCATTGGCTGAATCCATCCAAGATCCTGGTCTGGGTGCCTAAGTGATGGTTATCGACAAGGTCAAAGCCCCAGGGTAAAAGCATGGCAGAGAACAGCAGAAAAGCCAACTGGAGATTGGGAGTGGGAGGCCAGTCAAGAATAACCATCACCCAGGACTCTTCTTCTCTTCCAGTGTTTGTATTTCTTTCTGGATATAGTTACCTCCAGATAGTTGGCACTAGGCTGTGATAGATCTTCCTTTACTCACTCTCACTGTTGTTATTTGTGCTAAATAACCTCGCTGGAAAATGCTGAGTGTTGCCAGTGTCCAAATTCCCTAGTGTTCTGGATAAATTTCTGGTCATCATTTAATATTTCTACCTCATGGGAAATTGAAACCAGATTATCTTGGTGTAACATGAGCATGACCATCTGGCAAATATATATCAGTTGTCCTGGTTGATCATGAGTTAACTAAGTGATTTTAGATACACTCTAAGACTCAGTCCTTCCATTATCGATGACTTCATCTATCAAGTGTACACTGAGTGGTCAGATTATTATGATCTCTGAACGCATAATAATCTGGCCGCTCAGTATATATAGGCCTGGTGCATGAATTCGTGCATGGGTGGAGTCTGGCCAGCCTGGCCAGGGGGAAGGGCCATGGGCGGTTGGCTGGCCTGCCTGCTGGTCAAGCTCCTGGTCGAGGGGACACTTTGCATATTAGCTTTTTATTATATAGGGTATATACTGAGTGGCCAGATTATTATGCATTCAGAGATCATAATAATCGGTGAAAGTCCATTCTACCCTTATAGTACGTCTATGGGTCATGTGCAAGCCCCAATTTAAAAAGTTGTAGGTGCTAAACAAAACAAGGATTTGGATATGAGTGAATAAAGGATGCCTTTCTTCCCAGAGAGACTTGGATTGCTATCAGAGCTATGTAGCAGTAAGGTTTATCATTAGGGCTCAAAATGTGTAAATCCTTAAACTTCTAATGCAAAACCTATTGTGCTTCATTGTAAAAGAAAATAGAAAATAATAACCTATAAGAAATGTACATCTGAACTGGATTTTAATCATAACCTTGTCCCCGCCTCCTATTTTATAGTTTCAAATATAATTAATTTGGCATAAAAAATCAATGCCTTCTTTTCCTTTTACCACTGTCCTGATTAATACAAGAGCATGGGTCACCACACCTAGTTATTTCCCTCAATCCTGTCCACATCCCACTTTACACATGACATTCTCTTCAATTATCCCATGTTTGGACCATTTTTATTGGTTGAAAGGAGACTGATAAAGATATTAACATGCATTTGCTTTTTATTCTAGATGTGATAGGAAGATATTGGAGGGTTTTGAGCAAATAAATGACATAATATTATTTATGGTTTTAAAGTATCATTCTGGGTACCATATGGCAAATAGACTAAGCATGGTTAGGAGGCCATTAGAGTAGTATAGAAGTAAGGCATGGGCGGGTTGCTTTACTTGGTAGCAGTGGAGGTGGTAAAGTGGGGTCATATTTGATACATGCCTTCTGATAGAGCCAATAAAATGTGCTGATAGATTGGATATAGGACTCAGGAGTCAAAAATATCCTCCCGTTACCTGCCTGAACAACTTCATAAATGAGCATATCATTTACTAAGGTGGGAAACTTAAGAAACCCTGGCAAGAAAAATAAAAAGTTTGGCTCTGGATGTTTTGAATTGAATATTGTCTTTAGATATCCAAGTGGTGATGTCAGGATGTGTGAGTCTAGAGCTCAGGCCAGAATATGTACATTTGAGAGTTCTCAGTTTATATAGTACAGTTGACCCTTAAAAACATGGGTTTGTACTGTGTGGGTCCACTCACAAGTGGATTTAAAAAAATAAATATGCATTTGGCCCTCCTTATCTATGGGTTTTGAATCTGCAGATTCAACCAACTGCAGATCAAAACAGTATGTATTTTCCATCTTAGGTTAGCTATCTGAGGATGGGGGCCAATTCTATGCATTGTTCTATGCCATTGTATTAAGAGACTTGAACACCTATGGATTTTTAGTATCTGTGGCGGGTAGGGCACTCCTGAAACCAATGCCCTGTGTACACTGAAAAACTGTAGTTAAGTTTTGGAGAAGTAAATAGTTACATGGGGATTTTCAACTGCAGAAGGATTGATACTCCTAAACCCCATGTTGTTCAAGAGTCAATTGTAACTATTGGAATAGAGGAGGTCACCTAAAGAGAAAATATACAGACCAAAGAGAAAAGTTCTAAGGAAAGAGTCCTAAAGCATCTTATATTTTAGAGATTGGAAAAAAGGGAACAAGAAAACAACAGTCTCAGAAGGAGCATCCAGTAAGACAGAAAGGAAGCCAGGTGAGTTTTATTTTTCTGGTACTCCAAAAATGAGGTATAGTATGTCTGTAAAAAAGAAAATTATTGATGCATTTGTGACTCATAAATTATATAGAGCAAATCCAGGAGAGGAATCCAGTGCATTCTTCCTAAAATAGGTCTGTGTTGACATGTGGGTCATGCATGCACGCCTGTACGCATTCACACATTTATCCATCCACAGTCATATAGGTATGATAACACATGATTCCTGAAAACCTATTCTAAAGATAACCAGTCTGTTTTACTTTTCTAGATCAATTTGACATTTTAATTATGTGTAAAAGTTCAACCAAATATATTACTATTGAATATTTTGACAAGGTCTTTCATCCTATGTTCTCATTAAGATTCCAGGAACCAACTGCTCAACTATAATTACATAAAACGATGGGAGTGGGGGAAAGTGAGCAATTTGCCCACTAAATACTTGGAAATAAGCCTTCAATTTCTGAGATTCTGCATCATTTGGTAGAGTGTCAGTAATCTTTCCTGCATAAAAACTGCCAATGCTTACAACAGCATTAATTATCCTGCAGTGTCTGAGGGCCAGAGACCTGGATGTGCCTTAGTTGGGTGCCTCTGCTCAGTCTCTTCAAAGGCAGTAGCCAAAGTGTGACCAGGGGAGGATCTGCTTCCACCTTTCCCGTGTGGCTCTTGGTGGCCTCAGGTCCTCTCTGGCTGTGGACCAGAGACATTAGTTCCTTGCACCTGGTCTTTCCATAGGGCAGCTCACCACATGGCAGCTGGCTTCCCTCCAGGCAGGTGAGATATGGGACCCAAGATGGAAGCAGTGTTCTTGCAACCTAATCTCAGAAGTGACATCCCAATATTTCTGTCTGCTGTATTTGTCAGAAGCCAGTTATTAAGTCCAGCCACATTCAGGGGTGGGAATACCCGAAAGGGAGATAACTGGGGTCTTTCAAAGAGGCTGCTTCTAACAGTCCAGGGAGCTGTGTTTCTTGACACAAAATTTGAAGAGAGTTTTGGCTGTTCTGTAACTGTATTTAGGCTCCAGCTGCACAGGTCTGGAAGTTGGCAGACAATAGGGAAACAATTCTGCTGCACTCGGCACTACAGAGCTCCTCTCCTACAGCTCATCTAGCTGCAGCGCATTTCAACCAAGCGGCAGCTTCAGAGCAGGGAACAGTCACTTGGCAGTGTAGGTTATTTTAATGAACACTTTAAACGAAGTCTTCACCATCTGTTCTGTTTCCTAATTATAAACCCACACTCTTGTGGTTGCATCATTAAAAGTGAGATTCTGGCAAAGCGCTCTAATGCTTGTCCAGCTTGTCCTCTTGGTTCTACACTAAATTTCCCAGGAAGTCCAAGGCCTCTCATTTGAGGAGAAGACACAAAAAACAATATTACTGTATGCACAGTACTCAAATATATGGCATCCCTGTCTTTCCTTTTTAAAAAATATGTTTATTATTGATTTCAGAAAGGAAGGGAGAGTTAGAAACATCAACGATGAGAGAGAATCATTGATTGGCTGCCTCCTGCATGCCTCATACTGGGGATTGAGCCCACAACATGGGCATGTGCCTTGACGGGAATGGAGCCATGACCTCCTGGTTCATAGGTTGATGCTCACCCACTGAGTCACACCAACCAGGCTAAGGGATTCCTGTCTTTCTTTTTTTTTTTAAAAAATATATATTTTATTGATTTTTTACAGAGAGGAAGGGAGAGGGATAGAGAGTTAGAAACGTCGATGAGAGAGAAACATCCATCAGCTGCCTCCTGCACATCTCCTACTGGGGATGTGCCCGCAACCAAGGTACATGCCCTTGACCGGAATCGAACCTGGGACCTTTCAGTCCGCAGGGCCGATGCTCTTTCCACTGAGCCAAACCGGTTAGGGCCATCCCTGTCTTTCTTGATCTCTTGGTCTGTCTCTCTATCTTTCTCTCTCCTACAATCTTATTATTGCAAACGGGAATTCTCTTTAAGAAGGATTTTACATGTCAAATTCTCTGAATGTCTTTGGTAAATTTAGCTTGCTTTAGGGATAAGAGGGGGATTTAGGCAGAAGCCCTTTAAACAGGAATTAAATTCATTTGTCCAATTTATGCCTACATATCTCTCCTGATAGCCTAATGAGGCACTTTACAGACTTTAACTGCAAATATTGTTTTACTTCTTTGCTTCCCCTCCTTAAGGAATTATTCATCAAGATGAATCTAAAGCAAATTGAGTGATAAATAGCTTTTAAAATAATCTGTTAATAGTCAAAAGACAGTACACTGTTTTGCATCTCAAGGATGCTAGAATTACGAATGGATGGATGCCAATCATTAGGACCACTGTTACTGCTGCCTAGCTAAGTAGCAAGGCTTTGTGGGCCTTCTAAATATTGACAACGTACAAAACGGTTCCCAGCCCCTATCTCACCACAGTGTAGAAAGCTTCTGAAGGAGCCCCTTGACCTTCACTGAACACAGGAAGAATGGTCAACACTGCTGCTGTACACTGGGTGAGCTTCCTGCCAGTTGACGCAATCCTGCTAAATAAGTGGCACATGTGCATTAGTGCCCAGAGACCCCAATCACATGTTCCAATGCCTTTTGTTAAATTTGCAAACAATTTTGTTTAGCAGACAGTTCAGCAGGTGGGCACAGAATAGCACTGGTCAAGGCATAATCAGATTTAACTTATTCTCTTGACTCCATCAGCCTCTGAGACCATTGGAATGGGAAGATTTTTGGAGCAGTGATGGGTACCCTGAGGAGGAATTGCACCAGACCCCAAGCCAGCAGTGATAAGTGGCAAAGAACCTTGTGAGAACTGTGGTGGAAAAAAAGACCCAGGTTTCTGTGCAAGTCCAAGGCTCCACTTGGAATAGATCTGGGTATTCTCACTTTTGGTTGGTTTACACAAATTTCCTACTTATATTCATAATATTTTGGCCTCGGGTGGCTTTTCTCCTTGTTACAGAAGACCACATCCTCCTAATTTTATCTGCCTGGGGCACTTTGCCTGAAAGTACCTGCAACAAGAATTACATCCCGTTTTATTTATTTATTTATTTTTATTTTTATTTATTTATTTATTTTTTTATTGATATTTTACAGAGAGGAAGGGAGAGGGATAGAGAGCTAGAAACATCGATGAGAGAGAAACATAGATCAGCTGCCTCCTGCACACCTCCCACGGGGGATGTGCACGCAACCAAGGTACATGTCCTTGACCGGAATCGAACCCGGGACCCTTCAGTCCGCAGGCCGACACTCTATCCACTGAGCCAAACCGGTTTCGGCTATTTATTTATTTTTAAAATCCTTATTGTTGAGAGTGTTTGAATGGTACTCTTAGAAAGAGCAATACTTACTTCTGTTAAAGTCTGTTAAGAAAATAGTTTCACAAAAACTTCTGGTTATAGGCTTCTAATTTCCTATCATTGCAAGATGCTGGAGTTTTAAAACAGTTGTCTTCAAGTGCAGTTGAGAAACACCCACTGGTGAGTGCAGGTCTGTCTAGAGGGCAGAACATTTCAGAGAGTTTATTGAACAGATGTTAACTAAAGGTGAAGGACCTCTTATTTCAAATGCTTAGGCAACTTGATGAGTATCTTAAAGTGTTTTCTATGATCTTTTTTCTATTCTGGGTGGTGTGAGAGATTCTTATCCTTGGGTGTTTTTTTGTTGATTTTTTTTTATTCTTACCCTTGGGTGTTTTTTTGTTGGTCTTTTTTTTCCCCTTGGAAACTGAAGCTCTACACCTGTAATATTATGAAAGTTGTGCTCTATAGTGTGGAATCTTGGGCTAGAGGAAAAATAATGAGGATGGCAAAAATTTCCAGTGGAGAGTGCACAGATGAGCACAAATTCCAAAACAGGAATTATCAATGGAAAATAAGCTGAGCATGGTGGAATAAATTACATGGAAATGTACAGAAACAAACAGCTACATCTTCTTTGGATAAAATAGAATTATTTTAATGAGTTTTTAAAAACCTGTGGGTTTTGTTGTTGTTGTTGTTGTTTGTTTGTTTGAGATAGATGAAATCCTTAAGAACTAGGTGAAACTTTTTTCCAAGTATTTTTTTATTCAGCTTTTTCTTACCTTTGGGGCCTTTGTGATAATCCAATGCCACTTGGCTACTATTTGGAACTACACTTTAAGAGGTGGAGCCCTAGACAAAAGGTTGGGGTTTGAAGACCTGGGTTTGGGGGCCTGTTTTGTGACTTGAGAATTTCTGAAAATGGGCATGTTGCGGAGGGCCAGAGCCTCCTCTTCTCACCTGGTACTGGGAGTGGTGCCGCCTTAGAATTAATCGCTGTGGAATTTGTAAAAATTCACAGGATGACTCGCGTTGTACGCATTCAAACTAACAAAAACCCCAGGTGCTGCCTGGTGGTTTCAGAGGTTGGTGTAGGTGAATAGTTGTGGAGAAGTCCCAGGCTGCTCCAGAGTTTACATTCCTGGGTGACTATACCAGTTCCTGTGCATCGCACCCTGCTAGCTGCAAAGTGCTTAATGGCATCTAAACACAATCTCCCTTGATTTAATAATGATTACTAATGCCATTGACTGAGATCTCTTTTATTAAAATCTCCTTAACTCTAAGGCAGCATTTGGTTCTTAGTTCTAACCTTGTTATGTTCACCAGGAGAAAGCTTCGCAGCGAATCCTGTTATCCCATCTGCTATATGGAATACTGACTTTTAGTTCATTGAATGCCCTGGGCCCGCTCATTGCAGGGCCTGGAACACACCAGCTGGCTGTGTCTGGCTCACCCCAGATCCCATTAGTACAGTAAGAGCTACTATATGAGGTGCTCAGCCTCACTGGGGACACAAGTAGCCCCATAGTCACACATGCTTGTAGCTCCTGCCTCTTTCTGATGTGGAAACAAAACATATATCATGCATTTCTGGGAGACCCTAAGAGGTGTGTGCCTTTTGCTCCTTGACCTGGCCAACCTGCCAAGTGGCATATTTCTGTCACCAGCCTGACAGTTCTTGTGCTCAGCTCTGAGAGCCAAGTGTCCCCATCCATAAGCAGCTACAGGCTCCCACCTCTGAGCCTTAAGCTTGACAGAGTGGCTTTCTATAGCCAGAAAGGAAGGACAAGAATGCATGCCAGCCACCCTTTTTATATGGAAATAACAATATATTACAAAAGTGATCTCCTTGGATTTCAGGTCATCTAGGGCAGTGGTCAGCAAACTGCGGCTCGCGAGCCACATGAGGCTCTTTGGTCCCTTGAGTGTGGCTCTTCCACAAAATACCATGGCCTGGGTGAGTCTATTTTGAAGAAGTGGCGTTAGAAGTTTAAGTTTAAAAAATTAGGCTCTCAAAAGAAATTTCAATTGTTGTACTGTTGATATTTGGCTCTGTTGACTAATGAGTTTGCCGACCACTGATCTAGGGTTTTGGGGAAAATTGATTCTTTCAAGATTTACCTGTAGTCCCACCTCTACATGATACCTCTACATGGGTTCCTGGGTTGCTGTGGTCAGGAAAGGATCAGCGTGGACACAAACTGTACTGAGAATGATTCTCCTCCAGCCAGATTTCTCATCCTAGCAGAGTGGGTGGGACCCCTCTTCTCTGGGGTGAATTGATGGCCAGGAGGCCCCACAGTTCTTTGTGCAGATGCAGCTGTCCAAGCAGCCCTCAGATGTGTCTAAGCATTCACCAACATCCAGCAGGGCCTATGCAGGTCAGTGCCTGCTACCTAAGGGAAGGATACCATTCCCCAGGTCCTGGGGGCACTGTCCCAGAGTCTTGCTATTTAGAAATTAAGTCTAAGTCCCACAGTTGTGCTAGGAATTTTCCTTATTATGTGCATAAAGCATGGAGCTCTTGGACTTTTCCCTTTTATTCAAGTATGCTGCCCCTCCCCAAATAAAAACAATCATTTTGAAATAATTACCTCCATAACTGTAAAATATACAAAACCTATACTTCTTAGCAATGACAGAAAAATTTAAGACATACAGAAAAAGATTATAATGACTCATTTAACATTTCAATGGCAAAATAAAATAACCTTCATTTTGTTGTTGTTGTTGTGTGTGAATTGCCTTCCTCTCAGCAATAAGTCATTCACTCACTAAAAGATAAGCATTTCATCATTATTTTATGTAAGGTCCATATAGAAAAATACTTATTGTAAATGGTCTGCAATATAAAAGATGCAGCTGTAGTAAAATTTGTCATTTCCAAGTGTCAGAATAAATGTAAATATTGACAAGCTTTAAAAGTTACACAAGCCATATAACAATATATTTCTTAAATTTGGTCAGCTATACAAGTCCATAAATACAATATTTGGGGTGTGTTTAAAGGAGGCTTTGAGACGTGTATATTCTGGTTTCAAATTGCAAAGTCATTATTTCCAATTGGGAGAGATAAGAGGGATGGTGAACCAGTTTAAGGAATATTGGCACTGCCAGTGGTAGTGGAAGTCAAGGATAGTTTTCCCACTCACTCTCATTTCCTGCCCAGGAAAGCAGCCTGGGAAATTTCAAATTACACAGAGCGTGGTGGAAGAGCCTAAAACAGCATTGAGGAACAGATTTAAAATAGAAGTGTCAGCCCTAGCTGGTTTGGCTCAAGCGACTGGAGCATTGGCCTTTGGACTGAAAGGTCCCTGGTTCAATTCTGGTCAAAGACACATGCCTGGGTTGCAGGCTCAATCCCCAGTGAAGGGTGTGCAGGAGGCAGCTGATCAATGATTCTTTCTCATCATTGATGTTTCTATCTCTCCCTCTCTCTTTCTCTCTATAACCAATAAAAATGTATTTTAAAAATTTAAAAATATATCAAGTGTCACCATTTTGTATAAGTCAGGAATGCACTGAAATAATTTTTTGAAGTCTTATTGGAAGAGTTAAAAAAGTGTTATGAAAAGCCAGAGAAATTTAAGAGAATATGTAAATTGGCTTCTCTTTCCAAAATAAAGAAGAGAGAAGAATTATTTTAGAAAATCAGTGGACTGAGGCCATTTACCTGGTGAGAGATTTTTGAGATGGTTTGGATCTTTGCAGATATATAAATCATGTCACATACTGGTATTTGTAAGTGTTTTTTGTTAATGCCAAATATTAAAATAGGAGAGCCTATAGGATGCTAAAGGATGGCAGTATATTTGTGAGGATGCTACAGACTTGGGAATGGAGGCAAATGCCACAGCAAAAAATAGACAGTAGAGGACTTACCTAGTATGGCTCTACTTGCATTTTTCTTATGAAAAGAGTTATATAATTGGTTCACCATTTCTTCCCTTTTTCATGCCATGTCGTCTCAATTAGCCTTGGAGCATCTATAGGGCAGCATTGTATCTTTTGCTTTCTTTATCTCCCCATATCTCTGGAAAGTCACAAAAAAGAGAAACTTGATGAATACACATTGGCCAACCAAATGAAAGGCCAATTCTAATTCTATATCTTGCAGCAGAATTTGCTCAGAACTCTTATCATAGTGATGTGGGAAAAACCCCCACACACCTTTAAATGGAAAACAAGCTATTTTAATAGGTAAAAAGTGATGCAATGAGTGAAAATACTTCTTGGGAAGAGTTTTTCTCCTAATCCAAGTTTGACTATACTAAAGTTAACAACAGGCTATCTTTACCTTTGAAACAGGAGGATGGAATAAAGTGACATTGATATGTGAATTCTGTAGCTTCTCTGATTCCCTGAACTCTCACAGTTTAATTCAATAATCATCTTGCATCTTAAGTACCTAAGAAATTACCTGTATGTAGCATCCTCACGATAGTTCATACAACTATTTAACATGGTTTTTATGGAGTTTGTGTGAAGCTGAATGGAGGGAAATACCTGGGGATTTGATTATGAGGAGCACATTATATAATTTAGTATGAAGCTCAGAGACATTTTATTCTTATTTATGATTATAGATATTTTACTGCATTCATTTATGTTTAGAGTTTTAGGACTGCTCACAGGGCTTATCCTACCATTAGCTCAGCCATGACAAATCCCTGGGTTGTCATTGCTAATTGTATTCCTGAAGACACATATACAATGGGGAGATGAGGCCGTTTAATCTTACCTACTTATTTGGAGATTGTTCCTATTGGTTGAGTAAAAATTATTTCTGAAACTGTCAGCTTATCGGATAAAACTTTTGTGTTTTCATAAATGTGGTTCAGATTGCTGCCAAGAGTCAGTCTTTTTCATTTTTATGCCCAAAGCTCCCCTACTAGCAATTATCACCACAGAGGAGCTTTTGATATTTGCACTTTGGGGTGAGGTAATCAATGTTTGTAAGAGCTTTCTGTGAGCCTGTCTCCCAACTGAGAAGCCCTGGCTGTTAGGGATGCAGTGGAGCAGTTAAAAGCCTCTGCCTCCTATGTTTTGCACAATAATGCTCTTCAGAACACTTGAAAAATATTTGGATAGCCATCTGGCCGTAGCCATTTTAATGTCCTTTGTAATACTACATGTACTGCTTTGGGTAGAAGAGTGTTCAACATAATAAAAGCAGTTAGAAGTAATTTAGTGGCTTGGTTTCTGAAGGATTTCCACAGGCACAGATACTTTTGAATTACAGACAAAATCCCCCAGATTCTGCCAAAGATTTGTGCCAAAGTCATCATAATTATACATCTCCAAGTATTTGCTCCTGCCAGCAATGAATTAATGAGATGATATCACGCATCATCTTGAATACTATGAAATAAAAACCGAAACAGGAATGAAATAATAATGAGCAAAGGGTCTCATTATCAAAGAAAACAACTTTTGATTGTTGAAAGACCATTCAAACTAATGAAACCAGAGGAGAGTAAACCTCATCATCAGGAACAGCGGGTCAAGGATTAAATGGGCAGCGATGAAGTGGACAAGATCAGCCCTCTCTGTCCATTAGCACTAACTCTTCCTGCCCTCCCTCTGTGGTCTCAGTTTGGGTCAGATGTTCTTTTATTGATTTTCTGGGCTTCCTCTGGCCATCTTGATTGGGACCACAATCATGAAGAATAGTTTGAAACCTTCCTCAAAGATTGTGTCACTTCATGCTATGCAAACCATGTTAAAATAGAAAATCTTCCTGTTAGGACAGAAGAGTGATGTTTAACTAACCTTGACTTCCTCTTGTGAGTGATATACCATTGACATAATTATAGGCAAGATGGTCAAGTTAAAATGCTTTCCAGTTCCAGCAGGCCAGTGAGAAGCTGTGAATCTGGCAGGTTTTTACATCTCCTGAGTTTCTCTTTCTTCATTCTCAGTGATCATAGAGGGCTTCCTGACTCTATGAATCAATGACTCTCTGAATGTTAGAAACTAAAGAAAAAAATTCCTGAAATAGAAAAACTGTGCAAAATGCCTTTTATTGCCTGGCATGGCTCAGTGTTTGAGCATCCACCTATGAACCAGGAGGTCAAGGTTTGATTCCTGGTCAGGGCACATGCCCAGGTTATGGGCTTGGTCCCTAGTAGGGGGCGTGCAGGAGGCAGCTGATCTATGATTCTCTCTCATCATTGATATTTCCATCTTTCTCTTCCTTCCTCTCTGAAATCAATAAAAATTTTTAAAAATTTTCTTTTATTATATTATGGAGACTATGTGTTTTCTATATTTTTATTCTGTATTCATCTATTCATTATTTTAAATTAACTCTAGATGGATATTTAGGTAGATGGATGGATGGATAGATAGATGGATAGATAGATAGATAGATAGATAGATAGATGTTATCATGGGCAATATAAAGTGAATACAAGGCATGTCCCCCATTTTAAGAAGTCCAGAGATGGATAGATAAGCTATCACTTCATCTGCCATCTGCTCAAAAATGTTCTCTAATAGGAAATCAATATGAAAGTTAATGTACAGTCAGGCTATACATTTGTATGCTGGGGAATCTGAGATGAGGTAAAAGAATGATGTTTTATTGAATGTATTAGGGTTACATTGGTGAATAAAATTATATAGGTTTCTAGTGTACAATTCTATAATACATCATCTGTATTGTGTGTTCACTACCCCAAGTCAAGTTTCCTTCCATTACCAGTTATCCCCCCTTTACCCTCTTCTACCTTCCTTATTCCCCTTACTTCCCTTCTCCTCTGGTAAGTTGTCTGACTATAACGTGTGTGTGTGTGTGTGTGTGTGTGTGTTTTGCTTAATCCCTTCACTTTTTTCACCCAACCCCATAACCACTTCCTCTTTGATAGCTGTCAGTCTGTTCTCTGTGCCTATGAGACTATTTGTATTTTGTATGGAGTTTATTTTGCTCATTAGATTTCACATATAAGTGAAATCATATGTCACTTGTCTTTCGCTGAATGATGTGTTTTTATAGAGAAGCTTTCCACTCTGGTGATTTTCACTGGCAGAGCCACTTTTCTTTTGTAAAAAGAGAAAATGGTTTTTACACAGTTTTGAAGCAAATAAATTTTTCCTCAAGTTTATCTAACTGTCCAATTGTATATTAGTTATTAAAAATTATAAGAGCCTGAAGAGTTTAAAAAGGCAATTTAGTCTGTTTACCTGCCTCTAGGCAGGACTTACATGAACCAACAGAGATAATTGGTATCCTGCCAAAATGACTATTTTTTGGTCCAAGCGATTCATAATTTTAATTAGTGGTGTTAGAATAAGAGTTGTTTCTTATAATTAACAAGGACAGTTGCTATTGAGATTGCTCTAATGCCACATTCAGCACATGGAATCCAGCAGGGCAGCTTAGCATTGTATCTTGGGCTGTGCCATTTCAAAGTAGCCACTTACAAAATCTCTGAGTCCATTCAGTGTCTGTCACTGTGGGGGAAAAATCACCTTCAATCTGCATAATTCAGCTTCTTTGTTGTTGCTAATTGCTGTCATTTGGAAAGCCTTTCATGATATTATATTGTGAATAGCCCCATCAGTTAGGTCCAGAGAAGCAGACACAGGCACTGTGTTCTGGGAGTTTGATCCAAGGCCAAGAACCAGCTGAGGTACAGAAAACAAAAATAATAACATTTCTGCTATAGAATCCATCGCAGGCGTCCTCAAACTACGGCCCGCGGGCCACATGCGGCCCGCCGAGGACATTTATCTGGCCCGCCGGGTGCCGCTGCCTGTCCTGCTTAGCAGCTGACTCGTCCCGGGCCTGCAGTGTGCATAGGAATTTATTCATAGTTTTTTTTAAAACTATAGTTCGGCCCTCCAACCGTCTGAGCGACAGTGAACTGGCCCCCTGTTTAAAAAGTTTAAGGACCCCTGAATTTTAGTGTGTCTTTTATGAAACTATGAGCATAGAATTCTTGTCACCTGAAATCAGCACATGTTTATACATCGGATTCTACTAAGAACCCTTGGTGAACACTAATATAGTGTGATGAGATTTAAAACCACCATGTGCTTAATCAGCTGAGCCAAATGCCAGTTGCTTCATTTTCACATAAATTAGACATGAATAAGTTTTTGCTGTTGGCTAAAGTCATCATTTATCCACAGCAGCCCCTTATACACATCCTTAAGCACCCAGTGCTATCATATATGTGCTAGTGCAGCCCATAGACACAGAGCAGCTTCTTTCTAGGTGTGAGCACTTTATGGAGCTGTTAAATCCAAGACCTGCTTGGACTTATACTCACTCAGACAGTCAATATCATGAAGCTTTCTTTTTTTAAAAAAATATGTTTTTATTGATTTCAGAGAGGAAGGGAGAGGGAGAAAGAGATAGAAACATCAATGATGAGAGAGAATCATTGATTGACTGCCTCCTGCATGCCCCTGACTGGGGAAGGAGCCCAAAACCCAGGCATGTGACCTGACCAGGAATTGAACCGTAACCTCCTGGTTCATAGATCGATACTCAACCACTGAGCCACGTCGGCCAGGCTCATGAAGCTTTCTTGAGGAAGATCTTGCTAAGAGAAACTTAACATAAGCTAATTTTGCTTGAAGGCTAAGGAGATATTTAAGGTATGTGTTCTCCTCCTCCTATTTCTCTTCCTCCTCCTTCTCTCCTCTTTCTTCTCTAAATATAATGTAACAAGTACTTGATGATTATTTATGAATAAAGTTGAAAATGAAGATCTGCCTAATATGTTCACCAGGAAGTTTCAATAGAAACACTTTATGGTGGTTAGTAATCCATAACAAATAGGCTTACTTTAGAAAGCAAGCACTGAAATAATAACAGCAAGAAAATAAACATATTCCAAAACCCTTGAGTATAAACAGTAAAGATTCTTGTAAGAATTTTCCCTCTGCAGGGCTGGATCAAATTCTTGTGGAGTGCATTTCCTATGAAAGGAAAGTCAGGAAGCTGCTCAGTACCTCTAATAGCAGCTTGCAGATACTTAATTATAATGACCAAAACCAAATTGCCTCCAAAAGGGGTTCAAAGATGTAAATTAATTAAGGTGCAGATGCTGGGAATGCAGAACACCAATCTCTTGAGAAGCAAAACTTAATATAATCAAACATCATAGATGAAGTTGGTATTAACTGGAGAAGGGGTGCGAAGGAGAAGTGCCGCTTCCCCAGTGGGGTGTGAGGACTGGATGTCAACATCCTGCTGGAAAGGAATTTGAGGGCTGATTTCCCTCAAAGATACAGAAAACTGTCTTTCTGAAAATGTTAGTATTTAGTGGTTGTGTTTTCAAGTAAAAAGGAGTCCTAGATAAACTTATTTTAAATTTTGTAGAATATATGTATATATACACACACTGAGTGGCCAGATTATTATGATCTCTGAACGCATAATAATCTGGCCACTCAGTGTATATCCTATATAATAAAAGGCTAATATGCAAATTGTCCCCTCGACCAGGAGTTCGACCAGCAGGCAGGCCAGCCACACACAGACACACACACACACACACACACACACACACACACACACACACAGTGGCCAGATTATTATGCGTTCAGAGATCATAATAATCTGGCCACTCAGAGTGTGTGTGTGTGTGTGTGTGTGTGTGTGTGTGGAGAGAGAGAGAGAGAGAGAGAGAGAGAGAGAGAGAGAGAGAGAGAGAGAGAAGGGGGGGAAAACAACAAAACAAAGCAAATGCAGTCTAATGAAGTCTAATGCCCAATGTTTACATTCATTGGGAGGGTTCCAAAGGAAAGAAGGGATGAGATAAACACAGACTCTGCAAGGCTAACTACTAGTTTGGACAGTGTCTCCTAGACCCGTCTCCAAAGTTCTCCCTAAGATTTGGGGTAAGTGGTTCAGCTCTTCTCCCCTGTGTGTCTCTCAGAGAAGCCAGGATGCCTGTTAAGATCTGTTAAGACTGGTCCTCAAATGTAGATACTATAATTTTAGACTTGGAACTTTTTGTAGAGCTACAGTTTCTTGACCCAGGTATTGTATACACATTGTCTCCCTCTAATCCTGAAAATAGAATGTTAGTATCTCTAAATGGGGCATGCCCTGGAACAAGGTCACAGAGGTCACTGATGCTCTCACTTCACACATAGACTTCCTTGGGCTTGGGTCCAGCCTTTGGAGTTTTGTACAAACTTGCCTCCAGTTTTTATTTATTTTTTTTACATTTTATTTTTAATTACATTTGACATACAATATTATATTAATTTCTGATGTACAACCTAATGATTTTGATCTTCAGTTTAAACCAGAATTTGGAAGTTAGATCCATATATGCTATCAGCATTTTATGTGGATGGGGTTCAATGGCCTGGTTGATTGTTCATGAGACTTAAAACAGAACAAACATTTAATTGGGAATTAAGATCACAGAGTTCTGTACTTTCTTTCTAACTAAATAGCTTTTGACTCTTCCTTTCCTAATATTTAAAATGGAAATGATGTCTACTCTGGTTATATCAATGATATTGCATAAATTACATGAAACAATGGATTTGGAAGTGCTAAAAAATCATACAGAAGTATACAAGTGGGAAGGATTATTTTCCCTAATATGGCCAGACATAGAGAATCATAGAATCTGAATCTTGATTGGAAACCAAAGCTATCTGGCTGAAAATTCCACTCACTGCAAAACTTTATTCTATAGAGTCATTGACTCATCCATCTATTCATCCATACATCCATACATCTGTCCACCCACCAAAACATCCATCTATCCATCTATTCATTAATTAATTCACTTAATAATTATATACATATTACAAATATTTGTTACCTATTTACTTTTCTCTAGGCACAGTGCACAAAGTTTAGGTGCTCAGTGATAAAACATTCATCATCCTGCCCTCATAATTTTTGATGAGGAACACAGATAATAAATAAATACTTTGAAGAAAAATAAGAGATTGAGAATAATGACAGCACTCATTAATGGAAAGTATTAAGAACCAGAGCTGAATCAAGCCTAAGTACGCTGCAGGCTAAGCCCAGTCTTTGGGCATATACTGATACATAGCAGCTCATATCTATTGCCAGTGAATAGTGAGGTCAGCAGAAATTAGAAAAAAATATTGATTATCTAATATATTTTAAAACAATTTAATTTTAATAATTTAACCAAATCTAATAACCCAACTAGGTAAGGTCTTCAGAAGATACAGTTATGTTAGATAAGTAAATATATCTTCAATTAGCATAAAATTACTTGCTTCTAGCATGCAGTGCAAATATTAGCCTTACAATCTTATTTATGTTATTAAGTTCCTAGCAAAGTAGGGAGAATAATGCCCCCCAAAAGATGTTCCCATGCTAATCCCAGGAACCTGTGAATGTGTTACCCTACTTGGCAAAAAGAAACTTTGCAGAGGAGATTAAGGATATGGGTCTTGAGATGGGGAAATTGTCCTGGACCAGTTGAGCAGATGTGATCTAATAACACAACCTTCAAACACAGAGAATCAGAGAGATGCATTTTGAGAATGGAGCAGGTGGGCCATAGATCAAGGGATGCAGAGAGCCTTGGGAAGCCGGAAATGGCCCCTCGGCTGTTAGTTGGCAGGAGAAAGGGGACCTCAGCAGCACAACCTGAATTCTTCTGACAACCTGAATTTAGCAAATCCCTAGAAACTGGAAAACACAGGGAAACGGATTCTCCCTTGGAGCCTTCAGCAAGGAAGGCAGCTTGCCAACACCTTGATTTTAATCCAGTGAGATCCGTTGGCGGACTTCTGATCTTCAGAACTGTAAGGTGACAAATGTGTGTTGTTTTACACTGCTAAACCTGTGGAGATTTAGTATGACAATGACAAAAATCAAAACGGCCTGGAAACGTAATGCGTGATTTTCTGTCCCATATTGCCTCTCCCACGCACCTCTTGAAATTATTTACTTGGGAGAAAGAGATAGGCTGACACTGCAGGAAACTAGGTCCTTTGACCTTCTGCCAAGTGATTCTTTGAGGGCTCAGGAGAAAGAGGCTCTGTGGCTGCGGGCTTCCTCTACAAGGTCCCTCTAATTCAGGTGAGATCTTAGATTCAGTCCTACAATATACATGAATTTTCCTCTGCACAAAATGGCAGAAATTTGCTGTGGGACTCACACAGAATCCAGAACCTTCTGGCTTTGGAACTTATCTGTTATTATTAACTTCCAAAGACTTCCATTTCTCTCAAGTCCCAAAGATAAATGCTGTGAACATAGATAGCAGAAAGTCAAATTTCAACCTAACCCTCAGGAAGGATCCGAATGACAAATGGCTTGGATGCAAACTGTACATGCTGACATAGATAAGTTCACAGTGCAACAGAAGCCGTGAGATATCCACTGTTGCCTTAGTTTCAGGATCGCATACAAATTGAGAACCGTTGACCGTGTTTAGAATTTGCTGGCATTTCTCCAGATGGCTCTGTGAACCTTTCCAAGCCCTCCAATTCCATTCTCCAACATACCGCCCTTACCTTCTCCAGTCATACCTGACCTGCTCTGGACATGACCAGGTTCCTTTCCCCCAGGTCCTCCTGCCTTGGCACCTTCTGAGAGGCATCTCTCAGCCTTCACTCCATTTTCTGGGCTCTTTGAGTCATTTTTGAGGATATGGTCACATCTGACTTTATGCTCCTCCTCTTACAAACCCAGCTAAGCTTCGGGCCTAGAGACTATAAGATGACCATGGATATTTTTTCAAACCACTAGATCAGTGGTAACTTACTATGGTGATTTACAGGCGCAGGTTCTAGCCAGTGTTTACATTCTACTAAATCAAAACACTCACATTTCAAACCACCATTCCTTTTATACGGAAACTTTGTAGTAGAAAATTTTCACTTATTTTTCTGATTTGGATTTCTTTCTATTGTTCCATAAATGCTAATGGGGATGATAATTAAATACACACTTTCCTAAAAATACACTGGCTGGCAAGATAACCAGGTCATTCCATGTCAGCCCTGCATCCTGGCCCTGCTAGTGCTCTTTAGCATCTTCAGAAGTTCTTTCTTTGAGAGCCTGGGAACAACTCTGCATTTTGAGAGCCCACCAGGGCAGGACGGAAGGTGTTGGGAGGTGACCTCTGGTGCCAGAAGCAATAGAAAAAGAGTAGCCTTGTGTTCTTTGTTCTAAATGCCAGCAAATGCTTGAGAAGTGCTTGGGAAGTGCGCCATCAAGGCGACCCTCGAGGACCAGCAGAGTGCATTCTGATGGAGGTCAGCTATGTGGGGAGGCTGGGCTGTGCTGGCTGCATCTATCAGATCAGGGGCAACATGGTTTGTGAGTCTGATGTCAGCTCTGGTCACTAGAAGAAAAGGCCACCCAGGCACCAGCTGCAGAAAGTCTAACTCAATCCTCTGTGGATTTGGGGAGAAGGTGTAAAGATTGAAAACATGGCCTGCCTTCCCTCTCAATGGGAAATCACAAATTTAAATTTATGATGCATATTTAAAATCCAATTTTGTAGACGAAGGCAACTGTCTCTATCCCCTCCCCAAAGAAAATCTTAACCTCAACTTAATAATTGCAGTTAGTCAGAAAAGAAAAGTAAAAAAACCCCAACTCTCACAGGTTTCTCTAGATTTTTTATGGTTGTCATTTCTGCTTTGTTTTCCTTCATAGAAGGAATCATTTCATTTATGATTACTCTTGTTAGTACAATACTGTTCTGTTTTGATTAGAAGCTTGGTAACATAGGCATTAAAGAGGCTAATTTTCAACCCAGTTCTGAGTAGAAAACAAAGAAAAAGGCACAACTGTTTTCAGAAATCGCCACTCCCTGCAACTCCCTTTGCAGGCCTGGTGGGGGCGCCAGAGGGTAGGAGGGCCTGGACCCCTTTGCTGCATCAGGACATGGGGGACTATTGTTGAATGAACCCAGAATATAACTAACCTCAGAGAGTAAATTGCTGGTTCACCTCCTTCACCAAACTCTATTGATAGATACGTTAGTGTGGGTGCAGTCCTGCGCCCCGTCTCCCAAGAACAAGCTGCTGTGGCTTTGCTTTCTGCAGTGATTTGGATGAAGGCAGAGGACGCTTATAACCAAGATGATATAGGTCTGGGAGAAATGCGAATTCAGAGGTAGAACAATGATTTGACATTTGAGAGTTGTTTCAAAACCAACCAAATCACTTGGGCCGAATCCCACGAAATGAGTTTTGAGGAGAGTAAAATAAAAGTCTCACTTTTGAAACAGGTAGCACACCTTAGAAGAATAGATGTACTGGAATTTAGCTTTTAGTTAAAATGTTTTAATTTATGTCTTTTAGGTCATAGTTCACTGGAGTGTAGTCACATGCAGGGGCTAGGAGGGCTGCCTGTAAGGCAAGTTCCAGGGAAGAATATAAAGGTACACTTTGCTTACGATGTTAGAGGAATGCAGCCTGTTAAGTACGGGATTTATAGCTCTGCTTTTTCTGCTGTTCTTGAGATAACATCACTGACTCACAGTGCCAAGATGTCTTGCAGAACTCTGTAAGCAGGAAAGACCACCTGGCCACAGTCACAAAGACCGCCCCCCACCCCAACAGGATGCCATAAAAAAACAAATAAATCATATTAAAATGATTGTTGAAGCTTTCACAAGAACGGACCAATCAGCACAGCCCATGACCTTGAACCCCTTACTCACAATTACTCATGATTTTTTTCTATAAAACCCTGTGATTGTAAACCATTAGGGAGTCTGGGTGTGCAGGTGATAGATCCCTATTCTCCTTGCATGGCGCCCTGCAATAAAAAATAAAACATAAAGCAATTGATTCCTCCACTGCAGTTCTGGGTGTCATGTCTGGCTCTGCTTTGCACAAGATGGGGAGCTCTCTTCATGTTCGGTTAGACATTCAGGTTCAAATACCCCATGCCACATATGGGTTGAGGAAAAGGAAGTTAAGATTAAATTGAAAGGCAAAATTTCTTTCGTCTTACTAATTTTGAGACTCTGAATCTAGTACACCTTGAATACTTTCTGATTTATGCAAATGTGGTAAAGAAAAATCAAACATTGAAAACAGGCAAATCAGGGATTTCTCACTTTGCAAGACTACCCTTTATTAGTTGCTTTAAATAGTGAGTTCATCTGGTGCATGCAGAATATGATTCAACTGTGGTGACATGGAATTTTTCTGACATGCAACTACTGTACATGTTAAGTGATGGACCACAGATTAGTGCTCTCTGTTCTGCAAAAAGGGGAGTCTCAAAGCTCATCTAAGTAAAAGGATGCCACCTCCATGTTACTCTGTAGCCAACAATGAGGGGAGTATTTTTTTTTTTAATTTTGGAAAAGGCAACAAGGCCTGGATCAGAGACATATGAGCTGAGGGAAGTGAATGATGCAGATCTCTTCCTTGTTGATCACCTCCAAGCCCTGCCTCTAGTATGAAAAGCTATGGGCCTGGTCTCCTCTGCCCAAGCAGCAAGAAAGCACCAAGCCTGCAGATGCATTGCCAACTGAGAAGGCAGGGGTGGTTATGGGACTTGGCTACTCTGAGATGCTATTGACAGGCTACTGATGTTGAAACCACACTTTTATTTCTAATCACTATGCTCCTATCCTGCCCTCTAACTATATGTTTATAAACCCCCTGCATTTTCTTTGGAAAAGGGGTGGAATGTAAACACTTCAGTTTTTTAAATCCAGTTATTTGCTGTTTTTAGTAATTGAGTTTGTAAAACATCACTTTTGCACTTTTTCTACATCTGGGAGAGGGTGGATCTATATGTTCATATCTTAGAAGCCACCCCAGCATGAAGCAAGTAGCTGTCATTTTAAAAATTCTATTACAGTTAATTATGTAAATCATCAAACCTCATTAGCAGGTTTGGTAACTCTTCCTTCTTTCCTTCACTCTTCACTACACCAGGCAAGCAAATCATGTGTTTGTAATTTACTGCCATGTCAATGATTGCAACTTCAATGAAATCACAACACCAACTGTGTTCCCAGTTAAAGCACTTGGATCCCATAGCCAGTTCTATGATGAATGGAAGGATCCCACATCTCTGCACAATTTGTTAAAAGTGATAAGTAGTGAACATAAGTCCTCAGTACACATTTGAGATGATCTGGGATGAATTTTCACAAGAAAGGCAAAGAGATGAAGGTAAAATGGGCATCAATATCTCAGAATTCTATCAGCTCTTTACCCTCCACTTGAGGATGGGGCTGAGGCAGCAAAATGGTCACCTCAGTGACATTCTTTGGAGTGTCTCACTGCTGCCAAGATACATGAGTGTTTAAGAGTTCCCTGAGCAAATGGTTGAGGTGCAGAGAAACGGTGCCATTGCTGGCCACAGGGCAGGTTTCCTACCTGCAAATGGCTAAAGCGTCTTCTACTTAAAATCACATTCATGACTGAATTCTGGAAGATGCTGTAGAGGCATTTTCTACCCTTTCAGGAGCACAATGATGTATGCCAACTGTCTCAGAATCATGATTCTGCACAAAGAGCCATAACTAATATGGCCAGTCTGAGACCCCAAATTGCTCTGAAAACCTACAGCTGTGAAGAACACAGAAGAATGGATCAAAGAACTCAGAGTTTGAAATTAAAGTTAAAAAATTGTGCTTTTATGGAAGATGTTCCAACTTCACCAAGGTTATTAGAATTCATTAATAAATGGCATTGTATTGAAATGTCTGGAGTCCATTTTGAATTTCACATCAGAATCAGGTTCAATAAATGACCATTTTGGCCTCTGTTTTGAAAATCTAGAAAATGATTTAGACTAATAGATGAGCATCAATCTTAAAGAATACACTAAAAATTGATTCTCATTTCAAAACTTTTCTTCTATAATGGATGCTGGCAGTGTTTTTTGGTTAAATTTTATACATAACATATAATATAATAAAGTTTCAGAAACTGCTCTTTTTAAAAAAGTGACTCCTTGCTATGCAATCATTTTTAAAACTTTTCTTTTAGTTGGAAAATATCCATATTTTAGGAATGATTCCAAAGCTGCTGGCATTTTTGAATTTTACTTTGTAAATTATGATTGACAGTGAGCATGTTTTGCTGCCAAATCTGTGATAGGTTTGCAGGATGTGCTTGGCCTTCTCAGCAGACCCAGGAAGGCCCAGGCATTCTGTTTCACAGTTATGTTACATGGGGATGTTAAGTTGATTTGGTACATCAGCCATCAAGCCTGAAAAGGGTTCTCAGAGTGTTCCTCCTCTAAATATTCATCCTGAAGCTGGAGGAACATGTTGGCCCTAATTGCACAATATTCCTGTTTTCTAAATCCTTACTGAGGTTTCATGGCCTGAGCATAAATGTTTCTATGGCAACTGGGAGAGACAGCATGAGAAAACCCAGAAGTGATGAACAGAGGTCCTTGGTGGCCAGGATGCAGGGTATCTGGAAAAGAATTCACAATTCAACAAAATTTGTTTGATTCCTGGGGTGTGCTCACATCCTTCTTCTGCTCTTTTATATTCCCTTTTGTTTTCAATCCTTACTCCCAATTTTTTCTTGCACCTGGATTTGTCCACATCATTTTAACTCATTCTCATTTTCCAGTGTACTCCGTGCCTGGTTTTCTCCTCACTCAGCTGGTTTACATTTGTTTATGACATTACACCTACAGCAGTGCCTTTTGATCTCAGTTGGTTCTACCTGGAGCCTCTAGGTATCCCCCTGTTCACACTCTGGGTAAAGCAGTCACCTATCATTCGCCTACTGTTACACCCTGGGAGGTCCTGCATCTCTCCTTTGATCCCTGCTTGGTTCCAGAATTAAGGCTGTGACAGATTCCACATATACACACAAAACACACCAACAGCACTGGGTTAGTGAAAATGAAACCAGAACATTGGTTTACTGAAACATAATCCATTTTTATTGTTACAGGAAGGTATACACTAGTCTGCCTGGAGTGATTGATTTATTCTTTAATCTATTTATTCAACTGCTCATTCAGTGCTGTGTTCATTCAACAATTCACTCAAATATTCCATCATTTATTTTTCTACTCCATGTATATTTATTGAACATCTATATGTGTGGCACTGTCCTAGATGCTGAGGATAACTAGAGCAGTGAACAAAGGAGACAGAAATTCCTTTCATTATAGAGCTTACTATGTCAGAAGGTAATAGGTGCTAAGCAAAATAATAAAGTGCGAGGGTAACAGAAATGGCTAGGGAGGCAGTGTGTTCAATTTTTATGGGGTAGGCTCATAAAGAAGGTACATGTGCATACAGATGAGGAAACTACCTTAGACCAGAGAAAGAATCACCCTGAAGTATCAGAGGAGCAGTGCTTGGAGCTCACACAGAGCTGAGAACGGTGCCAGCTTCCACCAGCCAGGCTCAAATGCCTCACTGCCTGTGTGACTGAACATCCACAGGACAGGAGGAGGGGTGGCCAGAAAAAGAATCTGAAAGAATCATGTCCAAAAGTTTTCAAAGCTTGACGAAAGGCATAAGTTCACAGATTCAAGAAGCTCACTGAATCCCATGCACAAGAACAATGAAGCAAGCGACATAGACACATCAGAGCCTAATTGCTCAAAACCAGAGAAGATCAATGGAGCATCTTAGAGGCAACCGGAGGGGGAATAAGACACAATAAATAAAAAGGACAACACATACGAGTGGCAGTAGATTTCTCATCAGAAACAGTGCAAGAGAGAAGATACCAGAGTATCCTTATGGGACTGAAATTTTTAAAGAAGCTAGGCACCTAGAATTCTTTACCTCACAAAACGTATTTCATAAATAAAGGAGAACTCCTTGGTATATATAAAAGCTGAGAGTTCATGACAAGCAAACACGCACTATAAGAAATGTGCAACAAGTTCTTTTAAGAAGAACAAAAATGATGTCAGATGGAAACATGGAGCTACACAAAGAAAAAGAAAAAAACACACCGAAAATGGTAACTTCCAGGGCAAATGTATAATATATTTTGTCTTATTATTTAAATACCTATAAAAGATTACTCATTCTTTTAACAAGAGTAATAACAATGCCATGTGGGTTTTGTACCATGTAAAAGTGGAATGTGTGTTAATAATAGCACAATGCTTGGAGGGGAGAAGGGAAAGCACACAGTATTTTCAGTACTTGCCCGATACATGAAATGGTGGACCACCAATGAAGGAAATCTGTGATGAGTTATTTTGGCCAATGCAATGTATCTTTTTTTTTTTAAAGCAATTAAAGGCTATTTTGTGATTTGCCATGTTCTCTCCCTGTGACAGTGATCAGGAAAGTGTCTAGATGGAAGCACCAAAATATTAGAGCAACCACGGATGCCAATCTCCCACATGGAGGAAGCTGTGCCAAGCTGACTGAAACCCCTGTGAATGACTGACCAGGAGGAGCAAGAGGTCAATTGAGGTTTGATGTTTGTTACCTTAGCAAACTGTCCCAACCTGACTGTGATAGTTAAGTGAGGGAGGAAATGCCCAGCACAGAGCCATGGAAAAATGATCTTGTCCCTCAGCATACTTAAAAGTCCAGATGTTTGGTTTTATTTAATAACCCTCAGAGCTTTTCCAGATTTCTTGATTCATTAAATCAATGAGCATACCATCCCCATCCCAGCTCCCCTTTTCACACACACACACACATGCACATACATGTACACACATGCACACTGAGTGATAATAATGCCCTAGGACACAGCCATGTCAACAAATCCTCAGCCCTCCTTTGTATGAGTTGAGCAGCCCTGCAGGGCAGATGTGGTTTGGAGGGCCCACAGATCCTCTCACCCCTGACATAGTGGCCTCAGAGGCTTCTGCACAGGGGATCCAATGACTGAGGGTCAGGTTTGAATGCTTCCTCTTTGTGGTTAGTGTCTGTGACCAAATCCCTGAGCCACCCAGCCTGATTTGCCAACCTGTCTACTCCCTATGAGCATGAAACAGAAACGTAGGGAGCCCATGACTTCTTGGAATCATTGGATTTGAATGGTCTTTTCTTATTGTTTTCCAGTTCACATCCTAATGTCTAAAGAATGAATAGAAGACATCTGCATTTCCATCAGGGGCATTCTCCTCCAAAGGGAGTATGTTGAATGAAGACACATCTGGGTAACATCAAAGGTGAATCAAACTTTGGACACACAGGGGCCTGGCCCTCAAGCCATGGTGGCACATGCAGTGTGAACACCTGAGCATGATTGCCCATGCCAGGGCTGATACATGGTGCACTGCACCCTCCCCAGTTCACAAGTGGGGGGATCTAGGGCAGCTTTCATGTATTTATCCGAGACTATTCATGCATAAGCCACAGACCATTTAGCAGATGCCACGTGCTCAATTTTGGAACACGGAGCGCTCACAGCAGGGAAAAGCACATATCGGAGACATACAAATGCTTAATACTCAAGGATCGTCTGCTAATGTGCACGATGTTGACAAAAGCAAGTCTGAGCTGTTTGTTATCCCAGCCTCACTCAGCTCTGCTCTGGTGTAGTTATGGGCTTGATGGATTGAACAGGCTTCCCCAAAGCTCGTTTCCCCAAGTCTCCCCAGCTGTGCCAGTGATGTTGAGCAAGAGAGTACCACTTGCTAATTTTCAGGATGGCCGGCTGGTTGCTCAAATTCGCGTACAAAATGACTCTCCAGGTCCAGAATGGTTTATTTAGATTTTGCTTAGAGTTGTGCCCAGGCTGGATGTATTTGCATATGTATACCCCCCCTCCCCCACTTCTGCATAAATGACTGGGAAGTTGCAGGAAAAATATTCATAGGAGTATTTGCCCTTCAACCCCTCATTCATCAAATACTTACAAAGGACCACTATTTGTCTAACCCTATTCAGAGGCAAGGATATGCTGGTGAATGAGACTGACCAAGCCGCGTCCCTAGTGGTCAAACATGATTCTCCTCTGACTCTATTCTCTGAGATGACACATGGCCTTTGACCAATGAAAGAACAAGGACATGTGGCCAAGGAGCAGCTTCACCCTCCTTTAGCCAAAAGGGAACAGTTTAAAAGCAGGTCAAAAGTGTATACATATACAAATATATTTTTATCTGTGTCCTGTTTCTTCTCCATTCATTTCTCATTCCTAACATGGAGTCTACAAACATTTTTTTTTTTTTCATTTTAAATGAAAGTGCAAAAAAAATGACGTGGATCATTTTTAGGCTCTCAGGCAAAGCAGGGGAAGAATGTGCCCAAGGGACAAGACTTGAGAACTTGTTCTACTCAGGTCTACAATCTGCAAAGTGAACAGAAAGGTGGTATATTATCCAATGGCTTCTGACCCTGTGTATGGTTAATCTGCATGGCGAATCATTGCTTCATCCATTTCCAGTTCCCAGACATACTAACAGTCATCTGGACAAAAGATCTTACAGGTCTCTCCGCAACCTACCAAAAGTTACAACAGATTCCAATGCATCTGCATTACAAAAGGAAAGATATATTTTTAATTCCAGGGAAATTTAATGGCAGGTGGAAAGAAGGGATGAAGGTTGGAGGTAGAGAAGTGAGAGAGCGTAAGATGTCACTATGCTGATGAAACAGTTATTAAAACTTAGAATAGGATTCTAAATATGTTATTTTGAGAAGTATTAAAAATAATTAAGGAAAAAAGAGCTGTGAAAAATGAGCAGGGAGCCATGAATTGAGAAATTAAGTGTGCACAGTGTAGAAGATAGCATAGACCTATGAACGAAGGCAGGAGAATTACCCAAATTACATGGATGCTTTCTGGATGTCGTGAACTGGCACTCCCATCCTGCCTTTTAGCATCTAAATTTATCACTGTTTGGATTCTCCTAAATAACACAGGCGATATCCCAAGTCACAGGGGGGACTGTGGGGACCCTTGAGCTAATGTGTCTGAAGAGCTTAATATTCTGGGGATGAAAGGATTCATATGAAAATGAGATATTATCAAAGTTAAACACAGTTTAAAGCCCCAGGACTCCAATTCGGTTTTCCTTTCCCGGAGGCCTGTTGAATAGTTTAAATGGCTCCACACGACTTTGAAATTTTATTAAAGATTACTCAAAGATCAAAAAAAAAAAAAAAAAGAAGCCTAGTGAATAAAGACATTGGATTGAAGGACAGGCTTAGTCAATCCATATGAATCTGATCTTGTTTTGATTATTATAGATACTTTTATAAATTAAGCTTATTTTAAAATAAAAAATAAAGATTACTAGAAAGATGCTCACTTCCATTTATAATTAACAGTTGACATTTATATACAATTTGACTACAATCTAACATCATAAAATATTAAAGATGTAGCTAAAATCATTTAGTCCCCCCCAGCAGAAGTCCTGTGTACCCCAATTTATGTGCTAAGTGTGAAGCATCATTAAAAGGAAAATGCATACTAATCTGCTTTTATAAGTATAAACAGTATATTGCTTTCCCAAAATAACATACTGTTTATGTTTACTGTTAATATGTGAGGATGTGACAATGTACTTACTGATGTTTGTTTTGCTCTATCAATCTCCATTTTTAAATATTTCTCATTTATAAATAGATTCACATATAATCTCAGAATTTACCTTTTTATCTATTTGGGATTATATTTAGTACATGGTGTGAGGTGATAATCTATGGAAATATTTTTAAACAGTTTAAAATTATAGACAAATGATACAAGATATAGACATTTTCTCCATGATTGATGAGTCCTTTCCTATGTATGAAAATTGCCTAGTATACTGATCTGATGTCTATGCTCTATTATCAGATTGATGTGTGCCACCCCTAGGGGAGGTTGGACATAAGGGAAGGGACCAGTCATTGCAGCCTTTGTCAGCTATGTGAAAGTGATTTGGCTTCATCCTAAGGGAGTGTTATATTGTGGGGCTTTTAAGATTGCTGGAGGGGGCCACAGGGGGAAAATGACAATGAATACTTGTGAAATAGAGAAGTGGATTGCATGAACAAATGAACAAAATAAATGAATTTGTTGCAAACACATGTAAAAATACTGCAATGATGGATTGTATGGTCTTGAAGGATAGCATTTTCCAGGCAGTGAAATGTTAGGGAGGGCATTTTAAACCAAGCAGATATCTAGGGTTGAATGAATAAGAAATGATCCTTAAAACACACACAAATGCAATTTTTACATCAGGAAAATAATTTATGAGCCTTATGTTTGAGACTATGAGGGGGAGAGAGAGAGAGAGAGAGAGAGAGAGAGAGAGAGAGAGAGAGAGAGAGAGAGAGAGAGAGGTGTGGAGATGATTGGTGGGGGTTTATAGATAGAAATTTTTTTATACCCTTCCTCCCTGGTCCTACTGTTCTGCTTCAGGGCTTATCCATGCTTTGTGAAGATGTGAGGGTATTGTCCTCTCCTGAGGATTACAGGTGATTCATTGGGATTTCACCAAGTTAAGGCTGAATTGATTTTGTAACGACCTGGTCTTTGCATTAGATTTTAAATGGGAAACTAGGTCAAGTTAACATTCTAAAAACATTATTTATTCTGCGTGGAGAAAGAGACAGTTAAGTAGCTTAGAAAGAAAGGCAAAGTTAAAGAATAAGTTGGTATAATATTATTTTGTTTCTGTCATGGGAGTCCCAAGACAAAAGGTGGGAGATGGGATTGGCAAGTAACAGGACTTGGATAGGTAAGCAGGGTCAGATGGTGAGGGCATCCTATGCGTTGTGGGTTAATTGAAGTTTTATTTTTGAAGGACATTGAGCTACACAGTAATAAGATCAAGTGTGAACAGGAAGAACAGATTAAAAGCAACATAGAGAATGATTTTGAAGGCCAAGATCTGAGCCAAACAGAGGAGAAATGGCCTTCAACTAAAATTGTGCAGCTTTGATAGGGATGGAGGAAAGTGAATCAAGAATGTCAAGGAAATGGAATTTTCAAGAGTTGGTGAGTGATTTGTGTAGATGATAAGGTTCAAGAGTGATGCTCAAACATGACTAGCGTGGGTGGTGATGTTATTTCCGGAGTTAGAGGAAACAAAATAAGAACAGTAATAGAGTTTATGAGAAAGTGAGTGTCATGTTCAGCCTCAGAAAGATCTAGAGGGAAATGTGGGCAGCTTAATTGGTCATACTCCACAAAGTAATGGGAAAATTGCCAGGGACTCTGTCCTGTCTCTGCTCAGAGAGAAGTAAGCAGAAAGGGCTAAAAAGATTAAATTTAAAAAAAAAATGAAAGGAAAATTCCCTGAAGCAGCTCTGAGTGACTGATACAGAGCCATGCAAGAGAGCTGGAGCCATAAAAGAGGGGTGACCAGCTGGTGTTCAGACTTAGGAGATGAAGGGAGGCCACAACCACTAGGTCTAAAGTTCAAAGTGTAGGGGGTGTGGAGAGACACCACACCTATCTCCCTTAGGAAGACATGCTCTATCAAACCTCCATTGTCGGTACTAGACAGGAAGCCTGAGGGTGGGAGGGCTAGTGCCTGTAGGACTGAGTCCTCTAGGAGCCTAGGCAGGATGGAGGCAGGAAGACTGGACTGACCAGCACAGGACCACTCTGCATAAGGTTACTCTGCATAAAGCGTTGCTGCTCAGACCAAATGTGCTGCCTCAAAATTGAGTAGGTTGAGGACTATTGCTGTCCTCACCATCCTGCCCTTCTCTGGATTCAAGGTTGCCCACTAGACCTCCTCTCCAAAGGAGAAGTGGGCAAGTAGAGAGAAAACAAGGACAAAGCCTGAGGTGAAGATAAAGGCCATGGATGGAGTTGGGAAAGAGGAAAGTGACATGGAAAAGGAGGTGAGAACCTGGGCACTCAATGCCCTTTGTGCTGAATAACCACTCCTATTTTTTAGACCATGGGATTCTCCTCATACTGTGCAATATGGCATCAGAAGCATGAGCCCACTTGTGCTAAAACCACCCTAAACCTCTGCAGTGCCGGTTGGAGCTGGCTGGCTCTACTCTTTAGTGGCCACTTCCAAAGGATTATTGGTCAGATGTCTGCATCAAAACTGGCTGTTTGGCATATTAATCTGTTGCCATGGGCAAGGGTGGCTAAATTCTATTTCAAGAGAGTGAAACTACTATTCATAGTTCTGATAGTAACAAGAGTCCCATTCCAGTAAGATGGTGGAAAAGGAGTTCAAAGCCATTCCCAACACTTGCCTGGTCATACGCCTCACTGTGCTCCCACCAATGTCTCCATATGGGGAGGTGACAGCAGAGAGGCCACCTCCCCTGCTCTAGACCTTTTCCTGCCATTCTCCTATTACTAAGTATATGTTGGGCCTTATGTTAGCTAAGCACCAGCTAATGCCTGGCCCCACTCTGATCTGAGATTTTAAACACACTGTGACACCCACGCCCACCCCCCCCCCATACACACACACCCATACACACACTGGAAAGTATCTAGAGATTACTTACTTGGTTATATTCCTCTCAGGAGCTGTGGAGTATGTTCTGCTGGATTGTGAGCTGGAGAACTATTAAAATTCTCTGATTCATGCACAGACCCAGGCAGGTAGGAAGCTGACACTATTTGTCACATTTATATAATTTTTAGTTCCCCATTAACCAATCTGATCTTTCTGACAAAGATATATCACAGTCAATCTTTGGGTTAAATTTAAGGACATGCTGGTGATTGCATATGTTTTATGGAAATGGTCTATGGCACTGGGTACTAAAATGTCACTGATTCAGACGTAAACGGAAGCTGTTTGGTGGATTTGTGTAGGTGAGATGAGTCATAATTCAGTGAGGGAAGAATGTGAAGGCATTTGTTCCTATAGTAAATACCTTCAAATAGCAGGAAAGAGGAGTGAGCCCACACAGAGTGAGCCCACCTCCTTAGCAATGAACATGGCAATAGCTGATCAGTGAATGCTATATCATTCCTTTCTCTGTCTTCCTTCCTTTTCTTTTAAGGAAAATCATTTTAAGAAAAAGAGGTGCTGAATACATATATTTAAGTTGTCATTCCTTTCTAGTTAGAGTGTGCCAACAGAGTGTAGAAGTTGAGTATGAAATCTTAGTATTTTAGGTAAGCATTAAAAAATACACCATTATAGTTTCCTCTTAAATAGAAAACTAAATGTATTTGTGTTGGAGTACTTGACCAATACTTGAAGGCACACAGACACACTCACACTCAGTTGATTATCTCTTAACCCACGTCATCCAGTGATCACCAGCATTTAGATTTTGCATTATTACTTTTTTGTCTTGATAGGTAGATAAATGATAGATTGATCAGATTTGATAGATGATGGATAGATATACAGGTGGGCAGATACAGAGGTAAATTAGAACACTTGTAAAGAAAAAAATAAAGTCGCACACAGGAATTGTGATGAAAATGATGAGTTCTTCTATTTTTTAGTTAAGCCCCTGTGTTAGTTTGGGTTCTCCAAGAGCAAACCTTGAGACCAGGGTGGATGAAAGTGGCTAATTTGGGAGGTGACCCCAAGAAGCAGCAGTAAGAGTTGGGAAGTGAGAGAAGGAAGAGAAACCCACTTCAGTGCCTTCCTGAGCAGGTTACCACTGTGGAAATCTGAGACTCCATTGCCCTGGGCTCTGAGGGTCTGTGTGGGATGAGAAGCGTATTTATCCATCTGCCCCATTCCTTCGTCATCAGGAGGCTGTTCCCAGGCAGCCTGGCACGTTGGCACGTTCAGTCAGGCTCATAGGCACACCTGGGACCTGAAGAAACTGACAGGGGGTAGTCACAGATGTTTCCAGAGGAAGGCAGGGCTGTGAACCAAAAGGTAGAGGTGTCCAAGGACATGGGAAGGACCCCATCAGCTTCATGACTGGACCCCTTTCTATGCTCCAACCAGGGCCCCTTATCTGAATTTTCTCCCTCCTTCTCATGAGACCTTCTATTGTCCTGTTGGCTCCACCCCTGCAGCAGATCTTAGAGTTGCCTCCCCCTTCCTTCCAATCCTCAGAGCCAGGATCAGACCTTTACAATGTTTTATGCAGCATTCCTAAAATATTACCCACCAAACAATAGTCCTAGAAGATTCTTTGAGAAAAAGAGGAGTCTGGGAATCAAATAATTTTCCTAAATTCTGCCTTATATTTCTCCTTCTTGGAAACTCACAGCCTTAGTTTAAAAAATGTTTACTTTTGTTTATTCTTATTATTTGTGATATCCTTAATAGTATAAGTGAAAGAACAATATACTATAAATAACCCATAAATATCAATTGTGAAAGTGCTAGATTACTGCTTAGTTTGTGTGTCTGTTATCACCATAACAAGCTTTCAGGCTTCTCTAAACTGACTTGTCCATCTTAACACTTCCTGATGTTCCTTCAGATATCTTGTACTTCAGCTAAATTATACTCAGTTTCTTTTCCCATGTTTACCTATGACTTTCTGCATTCATTCACAATTTATTGTGTATTCATTCTACATTAACAAATATTTTTTGACACATAACTCTTCTTGAGTTTAAAAGAATTAAAATAAAAACCATAGAGTCCCCTTTTGCTAATGTTCAGTTGTGCTCTGGCTAAGTGGACCTGGATATCCTGCAGACATCTGTTCGCTTGGTTATCTCACTCTTGTTCATTCATTCAGGTGCCAGTAGAGCATGAAGGAATGAGCTGCCATAGTTTTATTTAAAAATTTATATCTTGGGTCTTCATTTTCAGATTAGCTTCTATGAAGGAGCTGCCTCTTTTGCCACTTTTGTGGAGCCAGAGGAGTGCCATGTCGATGGCACATTGTGAGGGGCTGCTTCTCACAATGTCTTGACGTAAATAAACTGAGATGTTTAAAGGCAGGAGAACCAGATGCTCAGCTGCCTGCAGACATTGGGCCCAGTGTCTCCAGATGGAAGAAGGAATGCATGATGATCACTTGCTGTAGAAGGTGCCTGCCCACACCGTGCTGGTGATTCCTGGTTGGCTCTCTATGGAATACCCAGCTTTTGAAATTGGGGAGGCCAAAGAAACTTTTAAAGGTTCCATTAGTCTTACAAAAGATCTCACAGGATCTGTCATGAGTAGGAATTGTAATAAGAGAGGAAAATTAGATAAAGGTCTCATTTCCATTTCTTATGCTCAGTTGGAGATGAAAAGAAGAAAATATATCCCAAATTTCAAAAGAGAGAGAAAGGCACTGATTCTCCAAATCACTGAAAATGGCTTTCTAACAAATGTGCATCATTTCTGTGTGTGTGGTAATAGGAAAATTAACTGTTGGGCACTTTCTGCTCCCATGACAAAGCAGCCACATTCCACCCATACATTTCTGATTTCCTGTTTGGCTCTTTCTTCAACCTGCAGTTCATAATACATATTAACTTGGGAGCATCCATAAGCAGATTATAGGAGAAATAAAAGATAACACACAAACGCACAAAGAGCATGAGCTGGACTAGGCTGAGAACGGGCGTGGGTGCCTCGTCACAGTTTCTGTTTTGCTATCTTATGATGCTACAATGTCCTTTGTTCAGGGTCTAGAGGGAAGCAGGCACTGGGCGATATCCCTGGCAAGGTGGTCTTGGATGATAGCCTGCCTGCAAGGAAAGTCTCAGAAGGATCAGATTTGAGGGGATTTGCCCATCATGATTTATTGGAGATATTTTACACAAAACCCTGCCCAGGGAATCACCATAACCAGCATCCCACAGGAGACTCCACGTGGAGTCATTGGCATTTTCTGAGACTTCAGGATATTCCCCAGGATAATTGAGAGGTTGGATTTATTCCTTCATGCATTTCTGACAAATTACCAATCTGGCTACCATACTATTTATATGTCTCTCACAGCCCTCTCTGGAGAGATAAGGAATCTGGCTCTTTCTAACAAATGGATGATGGCTACAGGCTCATAATGAGAAAGCTAATAAAGAAGGAATTTTTAGCAGGATAAGTGGCTTCTTGAATAAAGGATTCTTTTATTACTTCATGAATCACAGTTAAAAGCTAATGTCATGAGGCTGAGGAATTTTCTACATTGCAAGGGAAAAAGGGGGAGGGAGGAGATAAAACAAAAGAAAAGAGAGAATAAAAACCAGGATACTTCTCAGAATGCTGGCTTGTTGGTGCAGCACTGTGCCAACATTACTGCCACATTAAGTTAGGGAATGAGAAACTCAATGTCCCCTATGTGTCCCTGACATTGATGCCCAGGCAATTCTCAGATGTCACAAGTTTGGTGTTTGTAAGTATAGCTATTGCTATGTATAGAGATCAAACAATGCTTGAATTATTAATCACAATGCATCAATGTGATCCAATTACTAAGGACATAAGGATAGAAAACACATACACATACACACACAAGTAAGCAGTACAGAACTTGGGTAAGAAGAAGGATGGGTGGGTGGGGCAGATGCTGGGTTTCCTGCAGTTTTCTAAATCCCTGCACAAGTCATAGCAGGAGTGGTTTGTACACTCTTTGAGAAGCTGGATTCACCAGGCTACCCACCAGACTCAGTTTCAGTGACAGGTGGAGGGCTCAGGGCTGCAGCAGGTAACCTTGTCACTGCTTGGGATCTCAGGTACAATGGAGTGGTCACTGGGAACCAGTTCTGCTGTTAAGCACAGTAATTAGTGGTGCTCTAGGGGAGAGGCGCACGGCCTGCCTGTGGTTGGTGGAACGTGCCCAGAGCAACGCACTGATTGGCAGGAGCAAAAGGAGTTATGATGCTAACCAGCTGTCAAATGCCACCACCAGGTGCCAGGATGCTCATGGCCCCTAGCTTCAGCCAAACTGCTGCGCGCGCCCTCTGCTGGCAGAAACAAGGCCGCTTTCTTGGCTTCCGAGGGGCATAGCAGAGGGGACTCTTGGGTCTGAGCAGGAGAGCAGAACACAGCTGGGTTTTCCCTGGGAATGGAACGGACCTGTGCACATTGGTAGTTGGCACAGCTGTGTACAAACTTTCTAACTGGTTGTATTTCTTCAGAGAGCAGCCTTGGAGGGGCCTCTGCAAATACTGTTGACATTGACAACATCAATAGGGCAATGGGACTGGGAAGATGGGAGGGAGGAATCCGGAATCCTGCACAGTCCCTGACATTTTTTGGATGAGTCAGTCTTGCTTTCTCCAGGAGTGTCAGTAGTAGGAAATTTAGGGCATCAAATACCTTTAAAAACAAATGCTACCCATGTGACCTGGGACCCGTCCAAATACAGCCATGTGCCTCTGCCTCTGGAACACCCTACTGGATGGAGAGAAGTGGCTCTCAAGCAATATGTCCTCAGAGAAAATGCCTCCAAGAACCACCTTGGCCTCCTTGCCTTTGCCATCCATGTGTCCACTCCAGCAGGTGGCAGCCTATGCATGGCCTCTGCTTTGCCCCCTGGACTGGTGATACCTAGGGACAGGACTCGGACTTTGACCCCAGAGCCCATGCCCCAGTGCAGCTGCTGGCCAGCCTGGCTGCTTGTCCAGTGTTTGGGGAGTAAATACATAAAGAAACAAAGGAATGAGAGGGCACATGAGTCCTGTGGGAATTCTCCCAGGGTAGGAAGTCTTGAGATAGAGCCCCACATCCTGGGCAGGTTGCTTTGGGAAAAGGAAAGATGAAGGAAGGAAGGAAGGAAGGAAGGAAGGAAGGAAGGAAGGAAGGAAGGAAGGAAGGAAGGAAGGTTAGTTGCTTTGTTCAGAAAGCAACCTTCAATCTTCAACTCTGTTTTAAGACCTTTTTAAGACCTCAGAATCCCCGCCTTAGCCAGCTCCAGCATTAATGAGTAGGGAGAAAAACAGATTAGCAAACACTTAGAATGTAGGGGCACAGCCCAGCTGGGTGGTGGTCCCCATTCAGTTCTCACCCTCTGTGTCCTATTGCAGCCTCAGTGATCACCCTGGGGCCAGGGACACCAAGTCACCCCATCTGATGAGTCTCCCTCAGGAAGCACCTAGGCCACTGCAGCTGCTGCTCTCATCTGGCAGACGGGGAGGAAGCTGAGAGGACAAGTACACACGGGGCTGCAGGGTTGAGGGACCTGGGCGATCCCACCAGAACCCTGATGTCTTCAGAATTCCCTGCAGTGACTCCTAAAGCCTGGAAGTCATGGATCCCAAGGCTCTGGTCTCTCCGCCTCTGGAACTCTGGCTACTACCTCATGGAAGGGAAAGTCCACACACAACCCTGCTTCCTCTGTACCCTGGTTGAAGTCTCAAAACCATGGCACTCCTCATTACAGTCACCCCTCGTGGACAGACAAACACCTCCTCAGCTCTTGGGACACAGAGCACACATCACTAGTCTTCTGATGCAAAGTTTCATCTCACTGCTTACCCAGCTCTCCTGTTCTGGATTGAAGCCAGTTTGCTCTTCTCGAAATGATTCCAGTACCCCAGCATCTCCTCCACGGCCCTGTTACTGCTCAGATATCATGTCTTTCTCCATAGATGATAGAAGCTTTGAAATCAGGATCAATACCTAATTATTTCTCCCTATAATACAGCTTGGTACTTAAAATTAATAGAATGCAATGATTTTTTTTTAATGAATAAATAATTAGAAAGTAAGTCAGCTCAGACAACTCTACCTGAGGGAATCAAGATTTACCTTTCTTCCCACAGGATTTTAAAATAGAAAACTTATTTGTAGAGTAGGAGTCTGGATTTTAGTGATTGTGGGTGGGAAGGAGTGAGGTAAGGGGGAGGGGAGAGGGAGATACATGACAGGGGACTGACAGGCACAGAGACCTCTGAATTTGTGAATTTGGAGAAAGAATGCCTAGTGAGAGAAGGGAGAATACTTTTGCCCCCTAGATGCCCTACTGTGTCTACAAAATGCTTCCTGGGATTCAGACAAGGACAGATGTCCCAAAAGATGCCTGAAAGGGACCCAGCAAACCACTCTTTGCTTTCCCTGCCAAACTTTGTGCCACACTTTAATCTGCCAGCAATGTCACAGTGTAAAGCTCCCCACCATTCCTGCTTCCAGAGGAATGGGTGCCGGAGCAGTGCCAGCCCCAGGGGGATAAACAGGTGCCTGACAGGTGGTGACCCTGGCATTTGTGAAAGCACCTGGAAAAACCACAAGACTGCTGCCTCCCCCTCCCCCGCCTCCACTAGCCTGGGAGCGTGAACCTGCCCACCACACTCTGTCAGCCTTCTGTGGGTCCAGGCTGTAGGGAATGCCAAGAGCCATGACCTGAGCCAACTGCATGAATATATGCCCATCCTCCATCTCTGAAGTTGCAGGTCTCTTTTTATCTCTACAGTCTTTACTTTAGCAGAAAAAGACAATCTAGACTCTATATTGGAGAGATTAAGAACACACTACTTAACTCAAATAAAAATTTTATTACAAATTTGGAAAAGTCATTGTATTATTATGTTTAAGGTACAAGAGGAGAGTCTATATGGTATGAAAATGAAGGCAGAATGTAAAGCTTACAATCCCCCAATCCTGACTTAAGCCCTTTTAGACAATCAATTACCAAGAAGCAGAAGGAAAGCCAAGAAGGGGTGGTCAGAATTCCCAACTCGTGGTGGGACTTTGGGAAGTTATATGAGAGAACTTTCTCTACTGCACAAGTTTTGTTTTCCTTATCACTCTTCTTTATGGATAAAAATGATGCTATCAATGTACATCAGAAGTGCGTGTGCTTGGGCCATTTCTGAGAGGGCATGTAGATTTGGTTGCATTCATCTGTATTCTCCCTCTGTAGAGTAGGGACATTGACATTTTCTCGATTATAGAAGAAGGTTTATATTTTGTGGTATACAATGGAACAAAACTCCTTGGGTCTACTGGGATGGCTGTGGGGCAAATTCTGATCTGAACATATGTGCTGTGGAAGTGTTGGCTACCCACAGACTACTCAGGAAGCACTTTCTTCACAGGCAACATCCTAGCAGTTTAGTTGGAGATGGTTGGCACAGATGGGTTAGACTAGATAAGTGGGAAGTTGCTAAAAAGGAAGTTGAGTTGAGGTGTACCTACCTGCTTTCACTCCTATAATGGAAGCAAAGAGAGCTCCCCTTCCCTGCCACCTTGGCTGTCCCATTGGGCCTTTTTGTTCAGCATCTACTTGCCTGATTAAAGACACGTGTGAGAGCTCTTCAATTGTTTCCCATCTTCTAGGCTGAGATTTGGTGCCGATGAATGCAGGAGCCGGCATTCATCCAACCTGCAGATTTCTCTGCTTCCTGATCAGCTACTGGAAGACCTATCATTATGTCCTTCACCAAAGAGCAGATGAGGGTTTAGCAGAGCATAAATAAATAATGGAAAAGTTGACTTGAAAGGACACATGGTGATTTTCAGCATCCAATAGGTGCCAGAAATTTCCATTCCACATGAACCATGATTGTAGTTCAATTCCAACATCAGAGCATTTGTTAAACATCTATGGGATGGATGCTCTGGAGTCTGCCAAATGCCCAGAACCCTTGCAAACCAGCTGAGTGTCCCACATTGGCTTGAAAAGATTATTTTCCAAGTGTAACCCTGGCACCCTGAACAATCTCATCTCTAAGTATGGGCCTATAATTATGTTCTATTTTTGGTACTATTATGATAGCCACCTGTCTTTATAAATCAAGCATAATGAATTCATACATTCAGCACAGTTATTGCTTCGAAAATTCAACATCTTGTAGGCTCTTTGTAATCAATTTGTGTAAGAACTCTAAAATTCAGTATTGCTTCTTAAGGCAGTGGTCGGCAAACTGCGGCTCGCGAGCCACATGCGGCTCTTTGGCCCCTTGAGTGTGGATCTTCCACAAAATACCACTGCCTGGGTGAGTCTATTTTGAAGAAGTGGCGTTAGAAGAAGTTTAAGTTTAAAAAATTGGTCTCTCAAAAGAAATTTCAATCATTGTACTGTTGATATTTGGCTCTGTTGACTAATGAGTTTGCAGATCACTGTCTTAAGGCAACCTAGATTGTAAGACTCATCTGGGCTAGATATCCCCATTAGTCTCTAGGTAATTTAAATCAGTGCCGAGATGTTGGTTTTTCCAATGAATTAACTCTAAACTCCCCACTGTCACTCAGCACCTACTGCAAAATGGCGAAACCTATCTTCATCGCTTGCATGTGATACTCTGGAGCTAATTTCACCAGGCTGCCCTCCCTATGTGCACACTCCTTACTCCTTGGGGCCCTAGCTCTTCCCATTCTGCCTGAGTATAGTGTACATTTAAAATTGGGGCTGGGGTTGAGGGTGTTACTCTACTTTGTCTCCCTTCTGGGAAAAACACTTCTCAAGGGCAGAGGGCATGTGTTCATCCTTTGTAATATACAGCACAGGGCCTTGAATATAATAGGTCCTCACTCAATATCTTCTAACTAATTAACAATTATTTTCTGACTGGATAAATAGATGGCTATCTTGAGGGCAGTAAGCCAAATGGATAAATAACATATTGGGTTCACCATGATAAACATTTTAATTGGTATTGTCCTTAGTAACATTTGGGGAAACATATAAACCTTTATACATTTATAAACAATTGTTTGTTCATGAAAGAATTTATACTGCATCACTTTTATAGCCATGATTTCCTTAGGGGAAAATCCCATAAGATTTGGGATATACAGAGTCTTTTTCCTTAAGAGAAAACTACTAGATACACTGTCATTTTACAAAATAATTTACCCCATCTTATTTTTATTAAGTTACCTTTACACACTAAAAAATATGATCAATCTTCAAGATAATTTGTACCTTTTCAATTAAACCAACTCTAATTGTAAAAATTAAGTTTTATCTTTTAGCTTCTTATTATTTAAATATTATCTATTATGCCAAGTGAAATAAGTCAGGCAGAGAAAATAAATACTATATGGTTTTATTTATATGTGGACTCTAAAAACAAATAAACAAACAAACAAAACAAAACAGACTCATAGAAACAGAGACTCACGGAATGGTTACCAGAAGGAAGGGTGAAAAGAGGCAGGGGAATATAGTCAATGATATTGTGATAAGTTTACACAGTGACAAATGATTGCTGGAGTTGGTGGGGTGATTACATTATAGGGTACAGACATGTAAGATCACTGTGTTGTACACCTAAAACTAATATAACTAATATAAGATTGTATACCAACTATACTTAAATAATTTTTAATTTAAAGAATAATAAAAATAAACATTACCTACACTTTTTAAACAAAATATACATTCACTCACACACACTTTGGTCAAAAAGATACACATGCATTTTTTTCCAAATACAAGTGACCGCTATGTCTCATTTCTGTGCTAGGCAGCTGTGAAAGTCAGATGTATGGGCAATTTTTTCCCAATTCAATGTGACATGTTTGGACCTAGATAAAAAAATATACCTACAAAGAAGGACTCCTAGTGGCTAATAACTGGGCTCAAATAAAAACAGAGCCTAGCAGCCATTTCTAACGGGGGCCTCTCACACAAGCCACACTTCAGGGAGAAGCCAGCGCTGAACTGCCTACCTCTGCACTGAACTGCTTGCCTGTACTGTGTTCCTGCCATCTGAGCCAGCCCTTTTAAAAGAGTTCTTGGAATTTTATTTCAACCAATAGAACCGAGGCTTTCCCCATCCAATGAGAGCTGTGCAGCTATATCCTCATCAGCACCTTCACTGACCAACCAGAGTGCTGTATTCTGATCAATCAGAGTAGTCCTTTTGGGATGAATCAAACTGTGAGAATTTGGAGTCCTCATTAGCAGAAGGACAGACTAATCTGAGCCCAAGGATGGGGACTTCTTTTGGTATAAGTCAGTTCCTTTCTGCATAATAGAGTGTACTTCCCCTTTCCACCAAGACTGAAGACTGCTTTTCCTCAGCTGGTGCTGAAACACCAAACAAAGTCTTGCTGGACTAGAGTAGAGAGGAATGAATATCTAAGAGACAACTGGCTGTCCTCCAAAACCTTCCACTATGGTTAAAATTTTCCAAAAACAAACTGGCAAATATAGGGAATTATGATAGTTCACAGGAGCTTCACTTCATATGGATGGATGAAAGGTATCTCTATAAGAACCTAAGAAAGAATGGGGCAACCAGACAAAGGGTTGGTATCAGGATGGAAGCAGAGCATAAAAGAAAATTATGCCGGGTCGGGGGGGGGGGAGGGGGGGAGAGAGAGAAAAAGAGAGAGAGAGAGAGAGAGAGAGAGAGAGAGAGAGAGAGAGAGAGAGAGAGAGAGATCATATTTCTCCAAACCTCCAAACTTGTGAGTCCAGGGGAACAAATTTTGGAATCCAGAGTCTGCTGTAGGGTGGAAATGAAGACACTGCCAAATCCTCCTGTATGGAATCAAATTCTGGTGAAATATTAATGCATTCCAACATGTCAAGAAAGTAGACACCCTAAGACCAACTATTCCTGTTGGGGCAGGTGCTCGGGTGCTCTTACCACATGGCACCCACCAGTCATGTGCCCAGGCATATAACTATAGGTTATTGCTGGGAAAGTGGAAATGAGAGACCTCCAGGGAATTCATAGTTAATGGCACACCATCTACATCAGTCTGAAAATGTAGCAACAGGCTGCCTACGTTAGTGTGCTGCCTTTAACCTTTCTTGTTGTTGACAGATGATTAGCAAAGATGTGCTTGGAGAATTATCCCCACTACTCATTATGAATTCACGAAAAAACATATTGAATTAAACATCTGTCAGCTACTAAATTAGAGCCCCCCAAATCCAGTCTCCTGTGTCATCTATATGTTTTTATCTAAGACATAATGAAAATCCAGTGGTAAAATAAATGAGAATTTCAGAGAGTTGCATAATTAGTTTAGGATTATAGTTTTCAAAACCCATGTAATATGAGCAGAGGTGCAGGTTAGAAATACACACAAACATATCAGTGCTGACTTGTCACAATGAAGTCAGAGTAAAAATATAGGATGGCATTTAAGCAATTGGAGCATAGTAGATGCACAGGCTATCTATTTTCCAACAAAATAAACGCAGTGTTTAGATGCCAACATTGCATTACCAAAGGAAATGTGGAGAAAGAATTTGTAAAGGAAAAGATTGCAAATATGATAATGATCCTCCATGAAAGCAAAATCTTAACTAAGACACATCTATTAATAAGCAAATCACTGAGATCAATTTCTGGTTAAATATACCAGTAAATACTTTGTTTTCATAAGAACAGACTGGATGTTCTCATTGGAAACAACTAGAAAAGCTGGAAAATGTATTTTGATGGAAGACACTGGAGCTCTAAAATGCTGGTATGGGGCAACTGTCATAAACACATTAAGGAACAAGATGAGAGAGAAAAAAGAAAACTTGACAGGTGAGCCCAATATTTGGGACTTTTTCCCTCTAGGAACACCTTCTGATTGTGCATAGATGAGAAGCTGAGAAACTTGTGAGTCCAGGGGAACAAATTTTGGAATCCAGAGTCTGCTGTACAGTGGTAAATGGAGACACTGCCAAATCTACCTGTATGAAATCAGATGTATAGATACCCCAACCTAGTTCTTATAGCTCTCCTGCCCTCTGTTTTAGCAGAGTTGAGTTTCCAAACTTGGTCTGTGCTCTTTCCTGATTGCAGGTAATAGTATCAGAATAAAGTCAAGTTCTGTTTGCTCACCTTGTCTGCACCTTCTTTATGTGGAACAAAGTCATGTTTCTGAGCCTGCAATGCTGAAGTCAGACCATAACCTGAGGAACAACAGAAATATTAGGGAGGTGAGGAGACAACCTCTTGGACATAGGTTTCTGGTGTAGTAACAAAATCAGTGGTGATGTTATTTACAGAGATCAAGGACACAGGAGGTGGGGCCATTTTGCTCAATGAGCTTATGGAGCTCTTGAGAAACTCAAGCTGTATGGAAGGCAAAGGAAATATACATTATCACTCTGGGAGTCATGAGCTTAGAGATGGCAGCCCATACATAGAAGTGGTTGAGCCCATCCTGCTCACAATGGGTGAAGTAGAAAAAGATGATGCAAAGCTTGGGTCAAACAATATTTACAAACTGTGCCCCTGAAAGGAGACTGCATTGAGAAATGGGATTTTTTTTTAAAAATGGGCTCATGAAAGAAGATGGGGCAAGGTTGAGGGTGAAGGTGCCTGAGTGAATTTCTGAGAAGTGCCCAGAGAGAGTGTTTATTAGGTTTGGCCATAAAGAGGTCATTCATGACCCAAGAAAGAGAGGCTCCTAGGCTGCATTTGGAATAGAAGCTGCACAGGTGTGAACGGAAGAGCAGACTCCTGTTCTGAAAGAAGCCTGGCGGTCAAGAGTGATGGTTGTGGGGGACATAGTGCCACAGGCTGTGGGAAACCAGAGCATCATAAAATGCTAGGGGAAGTTTCCAGGAGCAAGGGGAGCACTGACCACATAAGCATAGGAGCTGGTTGACAGAGTAGAGTCTTTGAGGAGTGAGCAGGTCATGGGAGCCTATGTCACCCAAGCAAAAAGGAAGAAAAGGTCTTCCATGGGAGTGAAAATGGCCCTCACTCCTTGTAGTCCCAGAAATTCTCATGGCTCACACTAATTTTAAAATTAGATACTTAAAATTAGATACTTGTGTCTACATTGACAAGTAATTTTATAACATACAACAGATGTGACAAAATGTTGGCCGAGATTAAAATCCATAAAACATAATTTTTATAGACTTTGCTTGTACTTTTACTGTCCCCTAAAGTATTAAAGGGTCTGTGTCAAACAGGCTTGGCTCATCTGTTCTCTTTCCTTCCCCATCTTCCCACATAATTAATTATTCTGTTCAGCCATGAACCCAGGGAGACACACACATCTGGAAGGAGGACATAGCAACAGAGGGATAGGGAGAAGCAGGAAGAGGTACCTGAGGTCAAGCTTCAACAAAAACAAAGTCAATTAATATTCCTGTGGCCACACTCAAATCTTACTCCTTCTATCTGATTTATGTTGCATTCTCCATACTACCCCCTGAGCACTTGGAATAGGTATTAGTTTCTTCAGTTTCCCACATTAGCCATTTTCTCTCCATTTTCACAGCCACTGCCCTGCTGTGGGACCCATGGCTTTACTCATGGGCCACTGTAAGGACCTCCAGACTTGCTCCTGGTTATGGCCTTTCTCTCTCCTGTTTTACTCTGTGCATCTCTGCCACATGAAAGTTCCCAGGTCTCCTGTGTAATTCAGTTGGGAGACTTATACTGCCCATGTTGTCAGTGAATTTTTAATATGGTCAGGCTACATATCCCAATTGATTTTAATATCCTAGAGCAGGGGTCCTCAAACTTTTTAAACAGGGGGCCAGTTCACTGTCCCTCAGACCGTTGGAGGGCCGGACTATAATTAAAAAACAAACAAACTATGAACAAATTCCTATGTGCACTGCGGGCCCAGGACGAGTCGACTGCTAAGCAGGACAGGCAGCAGCACCCGGCGGGCCGCATGTGGCCCACGGGCCATAGTTTGAGGACCCCTGTTAGAGGGCTGGGCTATGGCTTATAGTTGCTTATTTCCCCATAACACTTTGCCAATGACATCTTTTAATAAAAAGTTTGGGTTATAAGCATGAAGTTGGTCAAGTAACAGAATGAATATAAATGTTCCTAGAAAAGGCACACCAGTGGTTAAAGACTCAGACCTGGAATCAGGCCCTGGAGATGAGTTTGAGAAAATTATCAACCTCTGCAGTGATAAGGTACTGTGACTTGGGCTGTTTCCATGGAATAATGTAACTCTACCCACTGGCAAAGTTGCTAGGTTGGTTTTGGTTCCTTTTAGATGAATTAATGACCCCCATGTAGATCTTCCATATGATGTGTTTTCCCAGAAGTGAAGAACGAGGCTAAGTGATTTTTTTCAGTAAAACCATGTACAGATTATTCATTAGCTGAATCAATAGACTATTGATCTCTGAGCTTTAATTTCATGCTTTGCATAGAATGAGCTTTTCCAAAACTTGAACCATTAAATTCACTTAAAATGGACAATATGAAGATATTTCATGCATTGAAAATGAGGAAAATGATTGTTGTTTTTATCGAATGTGAACTAACTAATCTAGGAATCGATATTCTATCAGTGAGAACAGGATCACATCACCTACTATAAGTAAACGTTCCAAGTTATTCCACTTCCTAACTGCTGTGCAAAACTTAAAGAGAGATACTAGTAACCAAGATCTCCCATTCACATGTTGGCTGACCCTGGTAGAGTGTGCTTCCTGAGGGCAGTTTTATCCACCCTGCAATCCCAATGTATAACACACTGATTAACACTTAGCAAGCAAAACAAGACAAAAAAAGTGCATTGTGAATAATAAATGTTTCCAAATTTATATTTTGATAGTTTAAAATATAAAATAGCTGCAGTGAGCTTTGAAATATATATATTTGGATGAGCAAACAGACAAATAGATATTTCGGTCTAAACACACTTCCTCACAAAGAAATGGTGGGAAACTTTGCTTGATTTCATGTTTTTCCCAATGGTAATATGATAGCTGGTGAGGCAGATATGTTAAACAGGTCCAATTTTTCTGCTGGAAAATTTGGCATACAAATTATATTAACATATGCCAGATTCAAAAGATGGAGGCAAGATGGTGACCAGCAGGAAGGTAGGGAGGGAGAGTATGTGAGAGAGTGAGGGAGCGATAGAGGTGTGTGTAGATGTGTGTGGGTGTGTGTGTGAGTGAAATAGGGACAGTTAGACCCTGCAGTTCTTCCAGGGGGCTGCCAATCTGGGCAGTCTTAGATGGCAAAACCCCGCAGCTGCCGCAAACACTCCGGGAAGGACACCGGCGGCACAGACACCACGCCATCTTGAAGAACAGAACTTCTTGAGACTAGGATCCTAGCCTTGCCACCACCCAGTCTGGTCTCGGAAGCAAACCAGGACCCTACAGCCGCTCTGGTAGAAGACCTGCCACCATAGCTGCAGACCCAGGGACACCAGGACTCCAGGCACCCGGCCACAGATTTCTGTGAGTCACAAAGCCAATCCCCCTCCCTCTCCACCCCCGCAGCAGCAACATAGAAACTACCAGATCCCAGCCACACAATAAGGCTTTCTGCACACACAAAGCAGTGGCGACTCTGCCTGACTTTGAGCCTTGGTGTCAGACACGGGAAGTTTGTTTCTCGTGACTAGTCTCTAAGCTCAGGGAGACTGAGTGGAATTTGAGCCTAGAGGAATACAAGAATCAAGTCAAAGAATTGAAATACAAAGAAGCAAAAAACACTCAACCGAAAAAGCAAAAAGAAAAAAAAATCCAAAAAGTTGAAGATAGTGTAAGAAGCCTCTGGGACAACTTCAAGCGTACCAACATCAGAATTATGGGGCTGCCAGAAGAAGAGAGAGAGCAAGATACTGAAAACCTATTTGAAGAAATAATGACAGAAAACTTCCCCCACCTGGTGAAAGAAATAGACTTACAAGTCCAGGAAGTGCAGAGAACCCCAAACAAAAGGAATCCAAAGAGGACCACACCAAGACACATCATAATTAAAATGCCAAGAGCAAAAGACAAAGAGAGAATATTAAAAGCAGCAAGAGAAAAACAGTTAATTACCTACAAGGGAGCACCCATACGATTGTCAGCTGATTTCTCAACAGAAACTATGCAGGCCAGATGGGAGTGGCAAGAAATATTCAAAGTGATGAATAGCAAGAACCTACAACCAAGATTACTCTACCCAGCTAAGCTATTATTCAGAATTGAAGGGCAGATAAAGAGCTTCACAGAAAAGAAAAAGCTAAAGGCGTTCATCACCACCAAACCAGTATTATATGAAATGCTGAAAGGTATTCTTAAAGATGAGAAAGAAGAAAAAAGTAAAGATAAAAATTATGAACAACAAATACATATCTATCAACAAGTGAACCTAAAAATCAAGTGAATTAAAAACCTGAGGAACAGAATAATCTGGTGAATATAATAGATTCAGGGGCATAGAAAGGGAGTGGACTGATAATTCTCAGGGGGAAAAGGAAGAGACTGGACAAAAATCATACACCTATGGATGAGGACAGTGGGGGGAGGTAAGGGCAGAAGGTGGGGTGGGAACCGGGTGGAGGGGAGCTATGGGGGGGAAAAGGAGAAACAATTGTAATAATCTGAATAAAGATTTATTTAAAACAAATAAATAAATAAATGGTGTTGGGAAAATTGGACAGATACATGCAAAAAAATGAAACTAGACCACCAACTTACACCATACACAAAAATAAACTCAAAATGGATAAAGGACTTAAACATAAGACGGGAAACCATAAAAATACTAGAGGAATCCTCAGGCAGCAAAATCTCAGAAATATGCTGAAGGAACTTCTTCGCTGATACTGCTCCTAGGGCAATGGAAACTAAAGAGAAAATAAACAAATGGGACTACATCAAAATAAAAAGCTTTTTCACAGCAAAAGAAACCATCAACAAAACAACAAGAAAGCCCACTACATGGGAGAACATATTTGTCAATGTTATCACTGATAAGGGTTTAATCTCCAACATTTACAGGGAACTCATACAACTCAACAAAAGGAAGATAAACAAACCAATCAGGAAATGGGCAACGGACCTAAATAGAATCTTTTCGAAAGAAGACAGAAGGAAGGTCAAGAGACATATGAAAACATGCTCAAAATCACTAATTATCCGAGAGATGCAAATCAAAATGACAATGCGGTACCATCTCACACCTGTCAGAATGGCTATCATCAACAAATCGATAAATGACAAATGTTTGTGAGGATGCGGAGAAAAAGGAACTCTGGTGCACTGCTGGTGGGAATGCAGACTGGTGCAGCCACTGTGGAGAACAGTATGGAGTTTCCTCAAAAAACTAAAAATGGAACTCCCATTTGACCCAGTGATTCCACTTCTAAGAATATATCCCAAGAAGCTAGAAACATCAATCAGAAAGGATATATGCACCCCTATGTTCATAGCAGCACAATTCACCATAGCTAAGATTTGGAAACAGCCTAAGTGCCCATCAGCAGATGAGTGGATTAAAAAACTGTGGTACATCTACACAATGGACTATGCTGCTCTAAAAAAGGAGTTCTTACCATTTGCAACAACATGGATGGAGATGGAGAGCATTATGCTAAGTGAAATAAGCCAGGCAGAGAAAGATAAGTATCACATGATCTCACTCATTTGTGGAATATAATGAACAACATAAACTTATGAACAAAAACAGTTCCAGAGACAGAGAAACATTGATCAGACCATCAAACCTCAGAGGGAAGGTAGGAGAGGGTGGGGGTAAGGGGGAGAGATCAACCAAAGGACTTGTATGCATGCATATGGGCCTAACCCAGGGGTGGGCAAACTTTTTGACTCGAGGGCCACAATGGGTTCTTAAACTGGACCGGAGGGCCGGAACAAAAGCATGGATGGAGTGTTTGTGTGAACTAATATAAATTCAAAGTAAACATCATTACATAAAAGGGTACGGTCTTTTTTTTTTTTATTTCAATAGTTTTATTCATTTTAAACTGTGCTCTGATACTGTGCTCTCCAGGGGCGTGTCTCCCTACATCACCACGATAACGTGTCTACACATTCCCAGGGTGATGTCGGGAGACGCGTCCGCGGGCATTACAAGGAGCCTCTGGAAGACTGAGAGGTTGTTCCTTCTACTGAATGGGCAGATATAAATCCGCCCACTCAGAAGAAGGAGCTGCAGCGTGTTTCCCGACGTTGCCATGTTAACACTGCTGCTGGTGAAGGAGCGGAGGGGAGAGCAAGAGAACCCTCCGCTCTTTCAGCTCCGTGGGCCGGATAGAACAGCCGAATGGGCAGTAGTTTGCCCACGGCTGGCCTAACCAATGGACACAGACAACAGGGGGGTGAGGGTGTGAGTGGGGGGGGGGATGGGGGAAGAAGGACACATATGTAACACCTTAATCAATAAAGAAATTAAAAAACAAAACAAAACATATGCCATAATTTTTAAATCATGATCCGTAATATAAACTATCTGACTTCAAATGTTTGAAATGGGACAGAACTCATATATACATGTATTAGTTTCAGAAGAATGATTCTGAAATAAGAGATTCCCAACTATTTAAAGATTGTAAAGTAAAAAATAGAATTGTCAAGAAAGTAGAGGACAATGTTATTTACAAGGAATTTCTTACACATTTGAATGATTGGGTTGCAGAGAATAGTTTCTGGAGAAAAACTTCAACCATTTCTTTGTGACATCAGCTATAGTTTCAAAATGTATTATTGCCTATTCATGATGATTTCATAGTATTGTTCATACAAGCTGTTGCAGCAAAATATACACCCGTTGAAGGAAGAGAGTGTTAAAGGACATCCAACCCACAATTTGGAGAATTTAATGTCTTATCTACAGTTTAGAGGTCATCTGTTTCAGGGTTCCTTAGTTCACTGGCTTATTTATGCCATCAAGCACCAGGTAGTTCCCATTTTACTGTTATCCACAGTTTACTGATTTTTACCCTGGCTAGAGTATGCTTCTTGACAGCACACTTTTTAGGATTGCCAAGGGAACCAGAGGCCAGACATCATGTCCTCCTTCAAAGGAAGAAGTATTTCTTAAGCATGTCTTTCATTAGAGTATTAGCTTTTCCCAGAAGTCCACAGGAGTCTCAGCCTTAAATTTGAAAGTCAAAAGCAAAGTCAAATTCCATGCTGATTATTGTCTAGCAATTGTCTATCAACACTCAGCCAACCTCTGCACCCTTGATGCCCCTCCTCGATGTAGTGAAGGTGCTGGACATCTAAAAATTACATTTCCAAAACTTCCTGCCATCTGGCAAGCATTCCCATGAGATACGCTTGTATGAAATGTTAATTAGAACTGAGATAGGAGTCATCTTCCTGATTCTGCCAGTGGATCCAGAGGAGTGTAGTCAGTGGCTGGAATCCACATTTCAGTGTCCAGACAGCAGCTCTGAGAGGTGAGGTGGTTGTGGTGATGCCTGCAATGGCAGCAGCAGCTCCCTATGCTCATTATGGCTCCATCCTGTGCAACTGGAATCCAGTGGTATCTCCTGACTTCTGCACCTCCAGCCCTTCCTATGATGGCAAAAGCACTCAATTCCTGTATTAAATGGTATTCTACTTGAAATGCCTCATGTGAATTCTGTTTGTTGCCTTGAACCTTAAATGATACAGTTACTGATATTCTCATGACTTCACATGCCCAGAGCCTGGTCTAGAGACCCATATTCCATGAGCATATTGCCACCTAATACCTGGAAATAAAAAGCTGATGTTCTTTTGGGAAAGTGGGAGGGAGATGGTTATGGGGTGTGCAATCAAGAGTGATTGCCTCACATCATAAGTAGGCAGTAGATTTATCTCCACGAAAAGTGATTCCACTCTACAAGGCTAAATTATATGTCCAAAATGTCCATGATGAAAGCTGATCCCTTTTTAGAAGCAAGATACTCATATTCATGTTTCTCTGCATGTTTGTTGCTATACTGTTTTTCTATGGAGGTAATGCAGAAATCTTTGCCTTGAGTTTGTTTTGCATCTTTGAAGTGATTAAATTTAAGGATGTGACATTTTTAATTTATGCCTCTGATATATTTGTGCCTTGTAATAGTTTTCATGTTCTATACAGCTTTTAAAGTCTTTGTCAGACCTAAAACATGTTCCTACCAATTTAATTTGGCGTTACCTTTAAAAAATCAACTCTGAATTTTTTCTACTTTATAAAATGTAACTTAGTTTGACAATTTGTCATCTCATCATACAAAATATATTTTCTGTGGGTTTTAAGAACACATCTAAATATCTTTCATATTATGTAACATTTTATTGGGGAAATTATAAATTCTAACTCGTTATCTTTTTTTACTTGTCAGGACAATGGAATCCTATCTCCTTCTAGATTCAACCCTGAAAACATGCACTAAAAATCTCAGTCCTTTTCCTGGGGTGTGATGGTAGTGGCAGGAGCTCATGGTTGGTCTTGGATCTGTTAGCCAGAAGATCCAATCCTCAATACTTGCCTGCTCTAATCTATAGCACAGATATATGTTTTTCTACAGGCTTCACATTGCAGGACCCATATCACTCAATTCCTGTAAATTTGGACAATGGCTGGCACTGGGGGGAGATTGAAGGTAAGAGAAAGGGAGAAGGCAAGCTATTTCAACCTCATCCTTGTCTACCTTGGGTACATGTATGTAATTTTATCTTGTTCTCACTAGCTTGGCTCTTGTCAGAAAATTCCACCATGATTTTCTTTTCTGAATCATGATCTCAGCTCCTGACCCTCGTAGCACTATCTGCTTCTAACACTGAGCCTTGATAAATTGTGTATTGATTCACCTCTGTTTCATCATTGCTCCCATTTAGCTTCACATCTCTTGCATTGCTGTGTAAACAATTCCACAGACTAACTTTCCTGTCTTTGAAACTATAGAGTGGTTTCTTTTTACGTGGTCAGGCCCTGCCTAATGCCCACATCTTATCTGCAGACATGGATAGATGAAACTGAAAGTGCTTAGAAATTATGGTTCTGCTGGTGGAGCTGAAGTTGATAAAATAGAGACACCTCAAATAGATTTCACAAGCAAGGAAAACTTGTAATGAATAGCACAACCCAAAGTTTGAAGCCAAGAGAGGTTTTTCATACAGCCAGGGAAGAGAATAGTAAGATGCATCAATCAAAACAGGCAAATGAGAAATTGTTGTTTGTACACTGGGACCTGGGATGCTCGCCAGCTGCTAAGACCTTGGAGACTCCAACCAGATATTTTGCAATGATGCACGCACATTTAGTGGGTTGTAGGCAGAATCATCAAATTTCTTCAGAACAAGAGAGTGTGTATTAGCTCAGACGGTGTTATGCAATGGTCATCAGAAAGCACCTTTCCCATTGTCTTGTCATTGTGCTTTAAGTAGCACCCATTTGGAATCATGAGACTACTCAGAATCTCTAGAAATCCTAGTGTCCTAAAGTCTTCTCTGTTAATATCTTACAAGAGTTATAAAACCATTTTGTAAAAGAAAAGAAAGAGAATAAAACTAAAAGTGAGATTATTCTAACAGTGCAGTCAAGAATCATATATGAAAAAGATTATATAGATAAAGAAGCATGGTCCCATGAAGAGAAATAGGGGAATCTATGTGCAAAGTTAGAAAAATAGATGAAAACATGCCTTTTTTCATGATGTTGCCCATGGCTAATGACCCATGAAGCGACTACTACATATACCCCAACACTGAGTTGCCAGGAGGAAAAAGCAATTTAGTAAAAAATTATATTAACTATTCTTTTTGGTATAGATCTTCTAAAACTGCCAGGTTTGACATTCCTTTTTTGAAATAGAAGAATTATTTTGACATCAAAATGTCAATAACCAACATTTAATTCTCTGGAAGTGAGGCTAGGAATGAAGATTTGGGGGTGATAAATTTAATAGCTTATATGGCAGTTACTCAAAATCTTAAGCTAGTTTCTCAATTTTTAAATTGAATTTATTTTCTTGAAAACACCACCATAAGAATTAAATTGGCAATGATCAGATATATATATTATATATCTATATAGGTATCTAAATATATAAAAGCCTGATATGCAAAGTGTCCCCTTGGGAGTTCGACTAACCGAGAGTTTGATCGCTTGCTATTACATACACTGACCACCAGGGGGCGGCCCCGGCCAGCAGCTGGCAGCCACTAGGGACCCTACCCATGCACGAATTTCATGCACTGGGCCTCTAGTATATATATATATATATATATATATATATATATATATATATATATGGATGTATGTGTGTGTATATATATCTCCAATCATGTATATATACTTATACATACATATACACACATATTTATACACATACATATAATATTTTTATATTTCAAACTATCCTAAATAAATTAAATAGGATAGAGAAGCAATGTAGAATTAAAACAGATTTCCTGAACTCCCTTCAACTAATAATTCAGCCAATAAAATCCACTTTTTAGCATTACTATGAGGATTGTGACTTCTCCTGTGTGACAGATATGCTACCCTTCTTTAGTAGAGTGTCTAGCATATAAAATTATTATTCAGCCTTATTTGCTTACAGTCTTTATTTACAACCCCTGTAAAAGCAAAAGAAAGCCTAATTCCACTGTAAACTCTTACCATTGAAGTGTGGGAAATCTTAGATATCATCCTGCATTACACAGAACAGTTGCAGATCTTAAATGAAGATTTCAATCATTCATGAGTCTGAGGTCCTGAATGCCAACTATAAATTATTAATAAACACATGTAAATATTTAAAAACCCTGGTGAGAAACACATTCTGTGAAAGCATCTCTGCAGTGAGTGAATAAACACCAGTTCTTAAAGCAAAAGGTAGTGGTCACATAACAGCCTTTATTAAAAATGTTGCTCAATCAGGTGAATTGTTGGTTCTGGAGCTCTTTATCCCAATCATAGGGGCCTGCAATTTCAGTGCCATAGCCATTAGTCCAGTGTGATAACCTTTGCAACAACCAAATCTATATATGGTTCTTTCCATTCTTGATCTCTGTAATTTTTATCTTGAGTAAAATTTCTATCTGAAATTAAAATAATTGTGAATTAGTGAGGTGTTCACAGTCTATTCTTTTATTATAGAAGTAAAGTTTTTTTTTCTATTTCTGTACCTTTACTGTTCCTTTTCCTCTGACTATACTGCGTTCTAGCATTCTCTGACCATTCAATCCTACACAATATTAAAGTTTCAACTTCTTGGCTTTGCCCTTTGTGAACAATTCCCTGTACATCCCGTGGGAATGAACCAGTCTTCCCAATTAGTTTATTTCATTTTCCCCAAACGGGGTGTAAACTCAGTGAGGATGCATCCCTTCACCTCCCCACAATGGTGAGCTGTAGCACACACTGCACACAGAAATGGCTCAATAAATATTTGCTGACTTTTGTTAAATGAATGCTCGGGTAAATGAACTAACACCTTCCACACATTCCTCTTTTTATTTTATTTTTTACTTTTTTAATTTAATAAATCTTTATTGTTCAGATTATTACAATTGTTCCTCTTTTTCCCCCCATTGCTCCCCTCCACCCAGTTCCCACCCCACCCTCTGCCCTTACCCCCATCCCCGCAACTGTTCTCATCCATAGGTGTATGATTTTTGTCCAGTCTCTTCCTGCACCCCCCACACTCTTTCCCCCCCCCCGAGAATTGTCAGTCCACTCCCTTTCTATTCCCCTGATTCTATTATATTCACCAGTTTATTATGTTCCTCAGATTTTTATTCACTTGATTTTTAGATTCACTTGTTGATAGATATGTATTTGTTGTTCATAATTTTTATCTTTACTTTTTCTTCTTCTTTCTCTTCTTAAAGAATACCTTTCAGCATTTCATATAATATGGGTTTGGTGGTGATGAACTCCTTTTAGCTTTTTCTTATCTGTGAAGCTCTTTATCTGACCTTCAATTCTGAATGATAGCTTTGCTGGGTAGAGTATTCTTCGTTGTAGGTTCTTGCTATTCATCACTTTGAATATTTCTTGCCACTCCCGTCTGGCCTGCATAGTTTCTGTTGAGAAATCAGCTGACAATCGTATGGGTGCTCCCTTGTAGGTAACTAACTGTTTTCTCTTGCTGCTTTTAATATTCTCTCTTTGTCTTTTGCTCTTGGCATTTTAATTATGATATGTCTTGGTATGGTTCTCTTTGGATTCCTTATGTTTGGGGTTCTCTGCACTTCCTGGACTTGTAAGTCTATTTCTTTCACCAGGTGGGGGAAGTTTTCTGTCATTATTTCTTCAAATAGGTTTTCAGTATCTTGCTCCCTCTCTTCTCTGGCAGCCCCATAATTCAGATGTTGGTACGCTTGAAGTTGTCCCAGAGGCTCCTACACTATCTTCATATTTTTGGATTCTTTTTTTCTTTTTGCTTTTCCGGTTGGGTGTTTTTTGCTCCTTTGTATTTCAAATCTTTGACTTGATTCTTGTGATCCTCTAGTCTGCTGTTAGATCTCTGTGTAATATTTTTTATTTTAGTCAGTGTATGCTTAATTTCTAGTTGGTCCTTTTTCATATCCTTGAGGGTCTCACTAAATTTATTGGCCTTTTCTAGAAAATTCTTGAAAAACCTTATAACCGTGGCTTTGAATTCTATATTCCGTCATTTGCTTTCCTCCATTTCTTTCATTTGTGACCTATTTCTTTGTCTCCACATTTTGGCTGCTTCCCTGAGTTGATAGAGTGGCTTTGTGTGCCAGGTGTCCTACAGGGCCCAATGGCTCAGCCTCTCCAGTTACCTGAGGTGGACACTCATGGTGCACTCCTTTGTGGGCTGTGTGCATAGTCTTGTTGTAGTTAAGCCTTGATTGTTGTTGGTATCACTGGGAGGAATTGACCTCCAGGCCAATTAGCTGTGAGGATCAGCTGTGTCTACGCTGGGAGAACTTCTGTGCTGGAGATACCCTTATGAGACAAGATTTGCAAAAGCCTCTGTGCTCAGCTTGGATGGGGCGGAGTCTCAGGGCAGAGCAGACAGCATTGGTTTCCCATCAGCCCTGCCTTAATAGGCCCCTATGTCTCAGTGTCCCCTGGTAATCACTGCAAGCACCTCTGAGAGAAAGCTGCCCTCGAGTTCTGCCCACTGCCAAACAGTCCAGTTTCTCCCAGAATGAGTCTGGGTCCCCAGAGTCTCACCTGGAACTGGAGTTCAGTGCAGTTGGGAGCTTTTGTCTCTCTCTCACTTGAGAAAGCCAGCCACGCACTCAGTTGCTAGTCCTCTCTGCACGCACGTCTCAGTACCTCTGCCTCCTGCAGCTCCTCTGAGTCTCAGTGTGCTTTTCTCTTACCTTCTAGTTGTAGAATTTCCACTCAGCCAGCCTTCCTGTGGTTCTGGATGATGTCCTTTTTGTCTTTTAGTTGTAGTTTTGAAATTGTTGTGCAAGGCAGCAGTTTAGGTGTTTACCTATGCCGCCATCTTGGTTTCCTGTGCCAATGCTGTTCCAAAGTCTGCAGCAGGTCACATTCCTCTTTTTATCCAGGAAGCCAGATAAAATGATTAAGAGTTTCAGCCTTGAAGCCAGAATAGATGTGGATGACATTTGGCTCCCATTAATGGCTGTTGTGAGATTTAAATGAAAATAAGCAAAACCCCAATCAGATTCAGTAAATTGCAACCTAAAGATTCTCCTGGCTAGCCCTGGAGTTTTCATGATACTTTTCTCATTGTGTCTCATCGTTAAAAGATGTATTTTCTATGTCAGAAAAACATATACTGGACTTAATAGCATTTATTACTCTTTCATCAAAAACAATACAAATTAAGTTTTAAAAAACATCAATGGGTAAGCAGAGTGTGTAGGCCAGCAGTTGAGAATGCACACCCAGGTTTGAATCCAAGCCTACTGGTCACCAGAAAGGCCACCTCAGGTGACTAAATTGTTGATGCCTCCTCTTCTGCATTGTAAACAATGAGAGCTCATATTAGTTTCTGGGTTATGGGAATGCTTGGAGGATTAAAGTCAAATTACCAATTTAAAGATGAAAGCCTCCTCTTTGCAACCTGTATACAAATGCTTTGATACTGCCTTCCACAGGGTCCTTTATCTTGAATTTGATGAAAATCTCTACTGTCTCTCATAATACATTTGGTTTAGTTTAGTGTAAAATAATACTTTATAATATTTAATTCAGAACCTAACATTTGCCACAAAATTTCAAGTAAAATTAAAGATCCACAAAGCTACATAAACAAATTGCCCACCTTTTCCGCAGTAGAACTACAAGCCACCTTCAACTTGTACTTGACTTGCATCAAAGGCCATATAAGAAGCAATTCTATGGGATCACCCTTTGCAGTTTACATGAAACTGTTAGTTATGAGATCATTTGCATGGTTTAGGAATCAGCCAAGTATCCCCTATCAAATTTTCTCAGAAGGTTATGTTAGAAAACTTTTTAAAAATAGATGCGTATGTATCCTAAAACCCATAGTGCAGACTCTGAGAAAGTTGGAGGGCCATTTTTTATTCTTTTTAAAAAAATATTTTTATTGATTTTTTACAGAGAGGAAGTAGTGGGATAGAGAGTTAGAAACATCAATGAGAGAGAAAAATTGATTCAGCTGCCTCCTGCACACTCCCCACTGGGGATGTGCCCGCAACTAAGGTACATGCCCTTGACTGGAATTGAACCTGGGACCCTTCAGTCCGCAGGCCAACACTCTATCCACTGAGCCAAACTGGTTAGGGCCATTTTGTATTCTTTTTATCATCTATCTCTCAATATGTATTTGTTGCCCCGGTCAGTGTTCTCAGTAGTTAGAATATTGGCCAGCGAACTGAAGGGTTATGGGTTTGATTTCAGGTCAAGGGCATGTACCTGGGTTGCAGATTCAATCCCTGGCCCCAGTCGGGGGTGCATGTGGGAGACAGCCAATTGATGTATCTCTCTCTTTCATGGATGTTCCTCTCTCTCTCTCTCTCTCTCTTTTTCTCTCTCTCTCCTCCTATACCACTTCATCCCACTCTTCCAGTCTCTAAAAATATCAATGGAACAAATATCCTCAGGTGAGGATTAGCCAAAAATAAAATAAAATAAAATAAAATAAAATAAAATAGGTATTTTTTGACTTCTTGACTTTGGTATTATTTTTCTCTTTGTTCCACTTGTACTGCCTTCCTTATGTATTGATTAATTTTTATCTAATTCTCAAATCAAGTGCTATTAGATCACTTTTTAATATTTAACGTTTTCAAATAGTCTAGGTATTTGGACAATACACCTTCACATAACCTTATTTTAGACTATAATTCAGAGAGAAAGTAATTATGGGGACTAACACAAAGAAAATATTTAGGGCCCCATGACATGGAAGGGTAGATCCCTGTGGCTGCTTCCATATGCTAATGACAAAAAAAAGGCTGGAATTATAATTAATATCCCTGCTCTTGTTTAATATAGAGATTCTTAATTTAAGGATATTGATTCTGGGCTACCACCTGAGACTAAAGAGCAAATAACTTCTGATATATTAAGCTCCTGCCTCTCAACGTGACTAAGTAGCAGGTGGCAGCTTTGAATCAATAGTCTGTGTTCACATTGGAAACTGTAATAAAGGACTTGGCTAGGATGTCTTATGAGAGAAAAAAATTAACTTTTTTTTATCCCTATTCCCTGTTCTGACCTCTGCTGCCATCGATGACTATGGTCCCTAGAAATATAATACCATCTACAATCTGATTAATACAAATTTTAAAAAATCAATAGAATACACTGTCAGTTTATTGGGGTGGTGTGGGGCATGGTTCCTATGAAGATAGATCAAGTTAAGAATGCTTTTTCAGAGAAAAAGAAAAATCATAAAATCTTTGTCAAGGGTTTGTCTGAAAATGCAGATGGTAAAACACATTTTTCTAAAATGATATTAATTTGGAAAATTATCAAAGCTATGGATAACAGATGAGCAAGACCCAACTCCCTTGAGCCAAGTCAGGCATCTCACATTCAGAAACTCACATGATTTCTGAAAAGATAAAGTGAAGGAATAGTTAGCTAAACCTTCAGTCTTAAATGATTTATTCCTGGAGATCCTTCAAGGATGAGTTTTAATTCTTTTTTAGCAGACCTTAAAACTTTCAATATTATCTAAGTTTATATCTGCTCATGTCTTTTATCTGCTTTTGATGAATACACTGATTGCATGTCAGATACAAAGAACAAAACAGATTCAGAATAATATCTTGTACTTGTTTTTTGTTTACCAAATGCTGTGTTATTCCTTCTGAATATCTTGCTATAAATTCAGACAAATACAATGAAAACAACTACTTCTTCTTTGATGGCCTACCTATGACAAGTCCCCTAAACATCTAGATTGTATTCATTCTACAATGTCAGGGAGCACAGGGGTGAACAGGACAGCTGAGATCACCCATTGTGGGCTAGAGGAAACATATAAGTTTAAAACAAACTGTGGTGAGTGATAAAAAGGAAACAAGAACCTGAGTTAAAGAAGAAATATACTTTATAAAGAAATGGGCTGGGAAGACTTTTGAAGGAAATTTCATTTAAGCTGGGACTTGAGAAATAGTAAGAAAATAACAAATCAAACAACGAGGTATATGGGGTTCTTCAGGGAGAGGCACAAGAATGTCTTGAATCAAGAGAGCTCAGTAAGAACTTGAAACTAAGAAAACGGTAATGTGATATGAGACAATTGAGTAAGGAAGAGTAGAATAAAATGGAGAAGGTAGGCCAGGATCAACTCATCCAAATTCATACAGGAAGTTTTGATTTTATTATAAGCATAATGTGAAACCTTTGAAAAGTTTTAAGCAAACATTTGAAATGATCTGATTCCAAGAAGACTGTCTAATGTGAGGGGAATATATTGAAGAAAACAAAAGAAAACAGAGTGTTCAGAGCTGCTTTTAATAGGCCAAGAGGATCATGGGTGAGGTGAAAGCAGGAAATCCAGGGAAGTAGGATGATTTGAGATGTAATATGAGAGGAAAACTGAATGAATTTGGTGACCATTGAATACAGAGAATTGATGGAGGAAATCAGATATAAACAATAGTTTAGCAGTTACATGATTTCCAGAAAATGGAAGTTTGGAGAGGAAATGTTTCAGGGAGGAATCAGGAGCCCAGTATTTGGCAGATTAAAATGAGATGACTGGGAGAAATTCTAATGAAGATGTCAAGAAGGCATCTGAAGAAAGAAAAGTCTAGCATAGAAAATTAGAATTAAAAATCATTAATCTACATATAATATTTAAAACCACAGGGATAGGCAATTAAATGTAAAGATGGGAAATGGGCAGAGCAAATCCTAAATGAATACCAAAGGGTCAATATTAAGAATGAATGTGAAGGAGGGATGCTAAGACAGAGTGACCACTCGGGTAGGAGAAACCCTGTAAGTGTTGTTACTGAGGTCAAGAGAGATAGTTTCAATAATGGTGAGTCATCAACCATTTCAAATAATGCTGAGAGGTCACATATGATGAGAATAAGGACATCTGTGGGTTTGAGCAGTTCTTAATGACCTTGAAAACTTCAATTCGGGTGGAGTGGGACAAGTGGAAGCTAGATTGGGTGCAGAATGAAAGAGACTTAAATAAATGAGGATTGAGACAAGACACCTCTTTTTAAAAGCTTAAGCATATAGGGAATTAGAGATATAGGACAGTAGTTGAAAATGGAGACAAGGTCAAAGGAAATGATGGAAGAGAAAAAAGCATCTTACCTAATAATAGACAAACATGTAAACTGACCATACCTCTGCTATGCTCACAGTCAGTCAGAGTGAGTATGCAAATTAGAGGGCCAAAGATGGCGGACGCCCAGCTGCTCCAGGCACTGAGTGGCCAGGTGGGGCAAGATGCTTGCTATGAGAAGGAGGGCGGGAGGCGAAGGGATCTACAGGAGCGCAGTGCCACAGTGAAGACAAGACTGCAGACTCCAGAGTCTGCAGCAAAGACGAAGACGGCAGACTCCAGCTGGAGTCTGCAGCAAAGACGAAGATGGCAGACTCTGGCTGGAGTGAAGGCCTGGGTCCTGGGGGCTGGAGGAAAACCAGTTCTGGAAGCCAAGGGAAGGAAGGCCTATTGCACGAATCTCTTCGTGAAACGGGCCTCTAATCTACACTAATAAAAGAGAAATATGCAAATTGACTATACCCCCATGACACCCATCAGCCAATCAGAAGTAAGTATGCAAATTAATTCAACAAAGATGGTGGGTTAATTTGCATACACAGACGTGGAGTGGCTGGGAGGGTGAGACGCCTGCTTTGAGGGGGTGGGCGGGGGGTGGAGGGAGCTACAGGAGCAGGGCTCGGGCTGGGAGCGAAGGCTTGCAAAGGCTCCTGGGCAGCCTGGAGCGAAGCCAGGGGAAGGAAGGCCTATTCTTGCATGAATCTTTGTGCAATGGGCCTCTAGTATTATATAATAGGGATAATTAAGGGAGAATTGATGATACAGGAAAAAGTGACGTTAATTGAAGGAGCAATGATTCTGAGAAAGTGAGATAAAGTGGGCCTATTAACACTAATGAAGAGTCTAGTCTTTGAAAGAGAAGACTAAGAAGGTAGAGCAAATGCAGGTAAAACAACAGTGTGAGAGAAAAAGAAGTTTGAAAATGGGGGATCTATTTTTTAGTGAAGTGTGCTCTCATAATCTCCCAACATGCTCATGACCACCTCAGAGTTGCTTTCTGGGGAACCAGACCTACCACAGCTGGCTTGAAATTCTATTCAACATGCAGAAGATGTTCAAAAGTGTACCTTCAGCCTCCACATCTCCTTTAAGTTCCAGACTTTCCAACTCTCCTTTCAACCTATTTTCTAGAATGAGATTATATCTTAAACTTAATATTTCCAACATGGAACTATTGATTCCACATCCATAAAACCCAATCCTCCACCAAACTGACTCATTTTAGTAACTGGCATCCTCTTATACCCAGAAACTCAAGCCAGAAATCTAGAGTCAACCTGAACTCCTCTCACTTATATTCACATTTCACCCATTGTCCAGTACTGCCAGCCCTACTTTCCTAATAGATCTCAAGTAAGTTCACTTTCATCGCTGCCTGCACTAGTTCCAGCCACCATTGACCCTGCCTGGACTCCTGCATCAGCCCTACAACTGCTCTACTGATTCTATATCTCCATCTCAGTCTCTATACAACATCTAAAATCAGGTTGCAAAATAAAATTAAATAAGAATTAGGACATATAGTCCCTGTGCTCCCAAAACCATTCATTTGTTTTCCACTGTGCCTAACCATGGCCTAAAGCAGTGGTCGGCAAACTCCTTAGTCAACAGAGCAGCAAACCGTGGCTCGCGAGCCGCAGTTTGCCGACCACTGGCCTAAAGGATCTAAGTGACCTGGGCTCCCACTGCTTGCCTGGCTCCTCTCACCTTTATTCCTCCCTCCCTCAGCTCCAGCCACACTGGCTTCTAACTGTCCTTGATCACACTCTCCATGCTTGTCACAACCTCAGGGACTTTGCAGGTTCTGTTCTCTCTGTTTGGAAAGCTCTACTTCTAAATCTCTGCATGATCTCTCCTTTTCTGCATCTCTGCTCACCTGTTCTTCTGCTGCCCCAAAGCAACCATCTGAAAGAGCTTCCAATATGGTCCACTTCCTTCCTTGCTTTGTTCTTCATTGTAACATGTGGTCACTACCTGAAATTATGGTATTTTCTTTCTTATAACCTGCCTTTCTCACTAGACCCTAAGCTCCATGGGGTAGATGAGAACAGATGCACTGTCTCTTGTGTTTATTGTTGTCCTCCATATCTAGAATAATTCCTGGCACAGAAGAGACATTCATTAATATTTGCCAAATGAATGCGAATAAGTAAGTGATTAGCCCCCACATTAAAATTTTGCTATAGTAGAAGTGAGAATTCATTAAACCCAACCTAGAAACTAACCCAGGCCATGCTGTAAAACTTGGAGCCATGCGTTGATTTTACATTTAAATGTTTGAATAGATTTAAACTTGCCATTTAAGAACTTATGGCCTTGCAAATGGTGACCTTGTGAACAAACTGGATATAGCCACAAAGTGTAGGGTTGCCAGATTAAAAAACAGAATGTCCACTTAAATTTGAATTTCAAACAAACAGATATATTTAATGTAAGTATGTTGTGCACAATAATTGAGGCCCATTTATACTTTAAAAATAATTGTTTACTTGAAAATCAGATTTACCTGATAATCCTTTATTTTTATTCACTAAGTACAGCAACCTAGTGAAATAGCCCTGCATCAACGCAAAACACTTCATTCCTCACAATGAACCATGACCTTGGCCATCTGCAACCCTGACATTGTTGTGTTGGAGTGCTTCTTCTGCCATTTACATGGAATACCTGTTCTTTAGTTACTTGCTCTAAACCTCAGTTGTGAAGGGTAGCCAGGCAAACTATATCAAAACTCCATTGAAACAAATAATATCATGAAGAATAATTTAAAGGAATATTAATGATTTATTTTCCCAAGATTATTTTGATTTTTTGTGACACTCTATTAAACACATCCCTAGAACATGTTAAATTAGAATTCCTTTTATTTTGGCTCCCAGTGCATTATTATCTTTAAAGGATAAAGTACACTTTCATACAATACTGTCATTGTCACCTCTGGCTTCCCCTCTAGAACTGCTTCCATTGCTAAACCTGGTTCCCTGTTCTAGGAGGTGGGGTACACCTGGGATCCCCTTGTCCCCTAACTTCCTGCTGTGCACAGCCCAGGAGGATCCCCAGCAGAGGGTAAGTTGGTGAGTTGAGATAAAGAGAACAGTTTTTCCCAGGACCAAACCTGGCTGAAGAAGACCCTGGGTCTTCCTTCTCTCCCTAAGCTGACCAGGATAACATTCAACCCCCTGGAAGGAAACATTCCATCCCTTGTTTCCTCCTGTTATTCAGAGGAACTCATGCAAGCCTTTCACTCTAGCTGGGTCTCAGAAGTGATAACCTCATCACTCAGGATCCCTCATCCTGCCCCCGCCCTCTAAAATGTCAATCAGGCTGTTGTGGTCACAGTTCTGTGTGTGTTGATTGCCCATTTCCACAATGTCATCACCACAGTCCTGGACTCAGTGTTCATCTCTCAGAGCTGTGGATCTGCCCTTCAATTCCTACCTGCATGATTTCTGGGTTTATATGAAGCTTCTCTGGTTTATTTATGCCTTGACTTATCAACCACTTATAAAACTTACTAGAGGCCCGGTGCACAGAAAATTCATGCATGGGGAGGGGTCCCTCAGCCCAGCCTGCACCCTCTCCAATCCGGGATCCCTCTTGCAATCCAGGACTGCTGGCTCCTAACCGCTCACCTGCCTGCCTGCCTGATTGCCCCTAACCACTCTGCCTGCCTGCCTGATTGCCCCTAACCACATCTGCCTCAGCCCCACCACCGTGGCTTTGTCCGGACATCTGGAAGACGTCCAGTCTATCTGGTCTAATTAGCATATTACCCTTTTATTAGTATAGATATTCCATGGGCTCTGTTCCCATTTATAGACGCCTTGAAAAGTGGCATTCACCATTACATTTTTAATACATTTTTCAGGAAGGTGAGAATGAGTTTTCTTTAGAAACAAGATTATTACTTTGACATTTTAAAAAGTAAAATAGTTACAGACTGTCTGGTTGCTCAGTGCTTAGAGCTTTGGTCCAAAGGGTCTAGTGCAGGAAGCAACCAATCAGCGTGTCTCTCTCACATTTATGTTTCTCTCTCCTTCTACTTTCTCTAAAAAAAAAATAAATGGAAAAAATATCTTCTGGTGAGGATTAATGAACACATAAACAAAAAAGTTAAATCGTTTTAAAATGTGTTAAATATTAAGTAATAATATAAATATATTATTCAAGCATTTGGAATCCTATGTAATAAAGAGCTAATATGCAAATGGTCATCACACCCTTACGCCATCACACTGTAATGCTCTCACGCCATCACATCATAACTGCTCAGAGACTCAACACCAGGGAGAGAGGAATGGGGACCAGCCAGACACAAATGAGCTTGCAAGAGAAGAATGGGGACCAGCCAGGCTGCAGCCCGGGAGAAGGACAAGCCACCTGCCCCACAGTCCCAGGTGTCAGTGGCTACGCCTGAGCCTGCGGCCTGGGAGAGGGACAAGCTGCACACCCTGTGGTCCTGAGGTGCCAGCGGCTGTGTCTGCGCGTGCCACCTAGGAGAGGGACAATCCACATGCCCCACGATCCCCAATATCCCAGGCACCAGCGCCTGTTCCTGTGGCCCAGGAGAGGGAAAAGCCACCCGCCTTGTGGTCCTGGGTGCCTGCATCTGCTCCCCGGATGAAGCCACCCACCCACAGTCCCCTGCAGCTGTGGCCGGCCCGGGCAAAGCCGGCCCAGGTCCTGGGTGCCTGCGGTTGGCCAGAGGGAGGAAGCCTAGGTCCTGGGTGCCTGCGACCAGCCAGAGGAGGGATTCCTGGGTCCCATGTGCGGGGCGAGGCAGAGGCGATTAGGGGCGATCAGGCCAGCAGGGGAGCAGTTAGGGGCAATCAGGCTGGTAGGGGAGCAGTTAGGTGCAATCGGGAAGGCAGGCAGAGGTGGTTAGAGGTGATCAGGCAGGCAGGCAGGCAAGCAGTTAGGAGCCAGTGGTCCTGGATTGTGAGAGGCAGTTGGATATCCCCTGGGGGGCCTGGATTGGAGAGGGTGCAGGCCAGGCTGAGGGACCCCCCTCCCATGCACAGATTTTGTGCACCAGGCCTCTAGTTATATATAATTATACATTTTGACATCATTTATAATTATATCAAACAGCTTGCTTTTTTTCCCCTGAGACCTCCATTAATTGTGTTTGTGTTTGCCTAAGTAGAAGAAATAAATTGGCTAAAATGTAGAGCTAATTCCTTTTTCCTGAATTCTTGCCTTTGACTTTTCTTCTATATCTCTGGGTGCTGCATTTCTTCTGGGAGCTGTCCCTCTGCAGCAGATTCTTGAGAGGTTGGCTTGTGAAGGGCAGGCAGATACTTGGACACTGACATACTGCTTCCAGCAAATTAAACATTTAATAGTTTACATGTTCACCTCTGAACATGAAGTCCTGCCAAAGCCAAAGTTCTAAAAAAGTTTACTATAACTCCAGATTTTTTAAAGTTCTGAGTTCTTTCAGAAATACCTAATATTTTGGACAAATTCCTGAATTGCTAGCTAATCTCACTCCTTGTATATAAAATTTCTTTATGTGTACATTAAATTACTTCTCTTAAAAAGTATATTTCCACTTTATTTAGAAAGTAATTGCAGAAAGGATTCTGGCTTTACACAGGGTTACTCAAAGCATATTAAAAGTTTCTAACAATTTTATTTTGATTAACATTTGCTTTGACTTTATAATTCATGCATTGTAAAGCACAGCAGGCATGAGTTTCACTATTTTAAATGTTGATTTTATTTGCGTATTTGAAGGAAAATGGGTTTATACTTGTGTATTTACTATATTGGTGATTCTTGGAAGCATAATTTAAAAACTCGTATGGTGATTATGTATTTCTTCATTTCTCTTCATTTTCTTCCATCAGATGGTACCTTATGTGTATATTGAAGTAAATTCACTAGTTGCATGCAGTTCTGAGGTTTGTTATTGGGTAGGATGGTTGGCAAGGATGTCTCTCCAAACGTAGACATTGACCAAACTCTTTCTCTGTGCGAACACTGTTCTAAGGGGTTACCTGTATTAACTACTTAATCCTTACAGCAGCATCCTGGGGAAGGTAATTTTATCATCTCTACTTTTTATCTGAAAAAATGAAACTGGCTTATTCTTGGTAGCATAGGAAGTGAAGACCCTTGACCATCATTTGTTCTTAACCTTTAATCATGATGCTCATCATCAATGACTGCATCCATACAGTTTTTATATGAAACTAGAGGCCTGGTGCACAAAATTTGTGCATTGTGGGGGGGGTGTCCCTCAGCCTAGCCTGCACCCTCTCCAATCTGGGACCCCTTGGACATCCCTCTCACAATCCAGGATTGCTGGTTCCTAACCGCTTACCTGCCTGATCACCCCCTAACTGCTTCTACCTGACAGCCTGATCACCCCCTAACTGCTCCCGTCAGCCTGATTAACACCTAACTGCTCCCCTGCCAGCTCGATCACCCCCAACTGCCCTCCTCTGCCGGCCTGGTTGCCCCCCAACTGCTCTTCCCTGCCAGACTGATCACCCTAACTGCCTCTGCCTGCCTGATCACTCCTAACTGCCCTCCTCTGCCAGCCAATTTGGTTCTGATTGGTTGGTTTCTATGCCAGTCAGCATCAAAAGCTCTGCCTCTTAGGGAGCCATTGGCTCCCTACACTTCACCCAGATTTGGTTCTGATTGGCCAGTTTCTATGCCAGTCAGTGTCTCTGGGCCTATCAACAGGGCCTGATTAGAAAGGTGGGGCTGATCAGCAGGCTCGGTGGAGGCCTGGAGAGAAATGGAGGTGCAGCTGCTGGCCAGGCCCAGAGAGAAAGAGAGAAGCAAGTGCTGATCAACAGCTGCCACAGAAGCTATGGATCAGACCCTGCTTCACTCTTCAGGCCTCTTTCCAGGCCTGATTCGCAGCTCCCTCAGCAGTCAGTGCTGGGTCACCGTGCCTGCAGCTATAGCAGTCTGTGCTGGGTCACCACAGCAACCCAGCACTGACTGCAGACTGACTTCTGGTTGGTCGAGCTTCTGGTCCTTGTGGATGTGATGAACCCAGGGTTTTTATATATTAGGATATCATTCTTTAGCTCCATCATACATTTCTCTGAAGCTACAGCCAGCTCAAGTGAGAAACACTCATTCATGTAAATGAATTCTGTGGTGCCACCCAATACACATACACACACATTACTTGGCCCTAGTACCATTTTGTATGTATTTCTGTATATGTATACTAGAGGCCTGGTGCATGAAATTCATGCATTGGGGAGGGTGTCCCTCAGCCCAGCCTGCACCCTCTTCAATCTGGGACCCCTCGGGGGATGTCCTGTAGGATCGGGCCTAAACCTGCAGTTGGACATCCCTCTCACAATCCGGGACCACTGGCTCCTAACGGCTTGTCTGCCTGCCTGATTGCCTCCCTAACTGCTCCCTTTCCAGCCTGATTGACACCTAACTGCTCCTCTGCTGGCCTGATTGCCCCCAACTACCCTCCCCTCCTGGCCTGATCACCCCCAAGGCTTTTATTAATATAGATATGACCCTTCACAGAAAATTTTACTAACCCTGCTTTACAATAAGGGCTTGATGATTGAATCATTGGGACCAGACACCAAGATTTCCTTTCTTTGAATAGTGGAGGGAATAATCATATTGTCTTTAAGCTGACTGAAATTAAAATGAGATAATGACTTAGAAAAGTATAAAAGCACCAGATAAAGACAACTATCTTTTTCATGTACTGAAAAGACAATAAAGTGGTAAAATGAAAAACACTATTTTTATTCTCCCCCTTCCTTCCTTTACAGCCTTTATTTAAACTTAGAAATTTATAAAAATTTCACTACAATTTTCATTTCTTTACATTCAATATTATTTTGTATTGGTTTTAGGTTTTATATTAGTTACAGAATAGTGGTTAGGCAATCATATACTTTACAAAGTGTTCCCCAATATTTCCAGTACCCACCTGGCATCATACCATCATTACAACACTATTGACTATATTCCCTATTTAAGTGACAATGGGTTTACAGGTTCCTTCCAGTCTTTCTTTTGTGTTGTTCGCTTTTCCTTTTCTTTCTCACTTCTTACCTCATTTTCCTTATATAGTATCTCAATTGGCCATCAAAGCTCAGTGAAGGCACTGGGACACGCTTAATCCATTTTACAGACCAGGACACTGCGGCCAATTCCAGTTGGCTGTGGACCTTGACCCAGCGTGCAGGGAGGCCTCACAGCCGTGCCCTCCACCCTTCCTAAGGGGGAGCCACCGGGCAAACAGAACAAACCTTCCCGTCAGGCTTCTGAACCTCTTTCTCAAGCACCTCTTCATTGAGGACGCTCCACATTCTTTCATCTCCCCTGTCCCCTGCCCCCATTCTTTACTGCCCCCCCTTCTCCGGAGCAGGTGGAAGCGGAGCGGGCTTGCTTTTAGGTCAAGGCAGGAGCAGGAATCGTCACCTCTGAAGTGTGAAGGCCGCCTGGGCGAGGCCGGTTAGCACTGGGAGCTTCTCTGAATCACATCAGTCAGTCAGGTACCCTGCAGTGTGGCACCCCTCCACTGAGGTGGCACCACCCCTCAACCCCCGCCTAAGGGCAGCGGGTCCTTGCCCCTCCACCCCGGGGTCCTTCCATGCCCCTTGATCCCTGGCCGGGCACCCTCTGGTGCACCCCGCCTCGCAAGGTTTTTGCCTTTGACCTATGGCATTGGTGACAGCACACTCCTAGCAAGCCTGGTACGCAGAGGGGCACAGGGTCAGTTCTTTGCCCAGAATGTTAGAGGTTGCAGTAGCATTTGCAGATGTCACCCAGAGCCTGCTGGAGAAGGCAGCGCTTGTGTGGAGTGTCCTCATAGAGGGATGGTGAGGCGCCGCTGGGCGCCCCTTGGAACACCTGCCTCCTGGTCAGCTGCTTGGCCAAAGCTGTGGCACTTGCCCTGGAGCCACCCCTCAGGCAGCCCCACAGTCGGGCCTCGTGCCTCTTCTTCCACATTCGGCCTTCATCCATCCCTCTCTCCTGCAGTGCTTGGGCTCCAGTCCTGAAAGAAAAGAACCAAGACCAAGAAGGACAAAGCCCAAAGGAAGTGAGTCTTGAACCCCCACATCCCATTCTCTGGATTTCCTCCCGCACCTCCTCTCTGTGTCACAACTTGAACAGGCACCCTGTAGCCCAGCCACATGGCCACGGGGCAGCCTGGTAGAGTCGGTCTCCACGAAGCTGTGAATCTGTGGCCAGAGGCCCTGTCTGGATCTCAGCAACCCCATGCCTGCGATGTTCATGGGGCCCATGGGAGTGGCTAAGGGGGGAGGCATGGGAGTGGCTAAGCAGGCCCAGCCACACCTCCCCTGGGCTGGGATGTTCCAGGGGCCCCATGGGAGTGCCTAGGCAGGCCAGCCATGCTTCCCCAGGGCAGCGATGTTCCCGGGGCCTGCAGGAGTGGCTAGGCAGGCTGTTGCCCCTCCCGGGGCCTGCGATGGACCTGGACCTAGCAGATGGCGTCTGGCACTGCCCACCCCACCTCCCAGGGCCCCAATGGACTGGTACCTTGCCAGCGGTGTCTGGCGCTGCCCGCCAGGCCTTCCCCAGCCCCCAATGGATCTGGACCCCCAGAGGTGGGCCATAGCGCTGCCCGCCCTGCCTGCATATGCAAATTTACCAGCCATCTTTGATGGTTAATTTGCATACTCGCTCTGATTGGCTGGTGGGTGTGGCTTGGCATAGCAGAGTGATGGTTAATTTGCATGTTTCTCTTTTATTAGTGTAGATATAAGTGTGTGTGTGTGTGTGTGTGTGTGTGTGTGTGTGTGTGTGTGTGTGTGTATAAAAATACTGAACGGGTCCTCAAAGAAAGGTGGGCAGAAAGTGGCCACACCCCAGTCAGCATCCTGCACTCTGGACTCCACCAGCATCAGGCCCCTGGGCGAACGCAAGGGAGAGGGGCGGGGGGCGCTCCTGGTAGAGAGCCTGTGGAAAATCTGGGGACTCTCTGCCAGGGCACATTACTTATCCTAGAGGAAGGTCTATATCCCCAAAACTGATAGCAATTGTGACAGGGTAAGGCAGTCTGAAAAAATAAAAACATATCTCCATGCCCATATCAGATCTTAATGTGACCCATAATTAAAGAACATTTGCATGCTTATTTGCTTAGTTATTCACACATTTGATTGGCAAGTTGTCTGCCAAGCCCTTTGAACTGGGAAGGCAAAGATGCATTTGCCTGACCTACATGTTTGGGGGGTGAGGGGGGTGTGGAATGGAGCCTTACACATGCCTAGCCATCAGGAGGTCATGGTTCAATTCTTGGTAAGGGCACATGCCCGGGTTGCAGGCTTGATACCAAGAAGGTGGCATGCAGGAGGCAGTCGGTCAAGGATTCTCCCTCATTGTTGATGTTTCTATCTCTTTCTTCCTCTCCCTTCCTCTCTCTGAAATCAATGAAACTATTTAAAATTTTAAAAAGCAGTTGTGATAAAACATGAGCTTTGTGGAGGTGATCAGAAAGAGGGAGAATCTAACTTGGAGAAGGGACAGATCTCCAAAAGCAAGAACTTCTGAGTGGAGTCCTAGAGAATGAAGAGAAATTCACAGGGCAGGACAACAGGAAGACATCACGCCAGGAGAAAAAAATGCCACCAGAGCCACACACCAGGAGGGTGTGTCAATGAAATCTATGTTCTCTTGTACTAAGTTCCTTTCAATTTTCATACTGAATTTTCCTCCAAGGAAGATGTTCTGAAAAGCAATTATAATGCCCAATAGAAAATGGCAAAGTTAGGGGGTGGGCTGTGGGTAGTGAAGGCTGCTGTTTATGCTGTAATTTCCTGAGCTCTGATATAAAGACTGGAAATTGCACCACATAAAATGCTCTCGTGAGTAGTGGATCTTTTAAAGTTTGGATAAGTGCTATAGAAAAAGGACCTTTCAGCAAGTTTTATACCCACTTTAAAAGAAATTTAATTGTATTTTTTTTTAATAATCACTTTGGGTTCTAGGCACCATAAAATCAAATATCACTGAAATAATTTTAGTTCTTTGACATATTTATTGACCAAGAAGAGGTTAACCAGGTCAAGCTCTGTTTGATGTTGCCAGAAACGTGTTCTATAATCTTGTGCTTGCATATATATATGGCTCATAGATGAGAAACACATTTTTCAAGTGCAGTTTACTAAAATATACGACTGTTATTTTTGCATTGAATGTTGATTGTTCATTCTGAATTCCATTTTCATTACTGAAATGTTTAAATGCTGTGTGCACAGCTGTAAAATGGTCCAAACTCTTCTCCCCCATGGATAGCACCCATTTTATATCCCCACTAATAGCTTGAAGATACCAATGGAATGACATCTGTTTCCAGGCTTATACACATTTAACAAAGAGAGAAACAAAACATCTTTTTTTATGTTTGTTTTCTTTGCAGAAGAAATGATGCAAGTACAGCAATGCTTTTGAAATTGATCTATATATTGATCATTCAACTCGGGTCATTTCTGCCTTTTCCTGATCTTCCCAACATCAAAGATGAACCAGATGATGTAATGTTGAGTGTAAACTCTGCAGCAGACTTTTGCTTATTTATCATACTAATTAGTACTCACTGTAATTAGACTGGAACTGAGCTGTAACCTACTTTTTGTTATGAATGTTTCAAAAAATAAAAGCATGTTTAAATTGAATGACAATGATAAAGTTTCTGTGATTAACCACGTCCCATATTGAGCAAAAGTAATTGGTTTTCACTTTACAACTATCTCATCTATTTATTTGTGTACAGTCAGCAAAATCAGTACTTGGCAATATTTTTTTTGTCAATTCTCTGTTGACTTATTCTGTACATTTAAAAGAAACCCATTGTCACTCTGAAACTTTATTTTATTAAGTAGACTTTTTGTTGTAAAATACACATAATATAAAGTTTATCATTTTTAAAAAGGATACAATTTGGAGGCATTGAATATATTCATGATGTTGTGTCATCATCACCACTATCTAGTTCCAGAATTTTTCATCACGAAAAATAGAAATCCTATACCCACTAATTAGTCATTCTCATATCCCCCTCCTTAGCCCCTGGTAACCATAAATTTGCTTTCTGTGTCTATATATTTGCCTAATCTGGATATTTCATATAAATGGAAGTATACGATATGTGGCTTTTTGTGTGTGGCTTCTTTCTCTTAGCATAACAATTCCACTCCTAGGTATACACCCAAAGAAATTGAAAAGAGTTGTTAAAATCTTGTGCACCAATGTTTACAGCAGCACAAAGGGTGGAAACAACTCTGGTGCCATTGGATAAGTGGATAAACAAGATGTGGTACTTTAAAAAAGCACACACCAAGAAATATTATTTAACCATGGTCATGAAGTACAGATAAATGCTACATCATGTATGAACCATAAAAACATGATCTTAAATAGATTTTTATAGGTCAGACTTTCACACATGTAGGCTTCTCTCCTTGTTGAATCAGGGTCACTAATTGTGGCTGTCACTGGAAAAGTGCCGGGAGGGCTTGAAGACTGTGACTGAGACTGTCACGTTGCCATTTTCTATCACCAGGCATCCAGAGCCTCCACAGACACTTATAAAAAGCCCCCTGATCTATCTGAAACAACACACAAACCACCTAAAATCTGTGTATTAGTTGAAAGAAAAATAAGTTAAGATGCTGTCCTCTACCTATCTGTGGAACTTACACAGATACTTAAAGTGTTCAGCTTTATATACAGAATGAGGAACTAGACCAGGTGTTTGCAAATTCCTTACAGCTTTGACATTCTGAGAAAAAATGAAAAAATAACCAGCTTGGATCTCTATAAAGATCTAAGTAAGTGGAGATGAGAAAAGTGAGTATCCACGCTCCTTCAAAGACTGGTCTTGCTAGACTGAAATCAAATTTGTCTTAGGACCAAGTTGGCCTCTTGCAGGAAAGCAGGGTGTTGAGGGCACTGGGCATGGCCCCTCAGGTAGCATACATGGACAGAGCATACATGGGGAGTGTCACCTGCTTTGGGGAAGCAGATAAAGGAGAGGGCGTAGGAAGGACTTAGAAAGGATTTTGACTTATGGACTCAGGAAGATATGTCCTGACCTGCAGAAAGAAATGGTACTGGTTGAGGGAGAAGAAGGTGATGGGCAAAAGGAACATCTGCTGGGCCTCATGCATAATTTAATTTGCTCATAGATATATTGGGAGCTACTAAGGGTGGGAGCAAGGCAAACATGAAGATGACAGGTCTCTTCTAATGGAGCTCCCTGTCTTAGCGAGACTGTAGCCACTGGTCACAGGTGTATTCCAGAGCGCAGCACAGATATATACACACATGAAGACACACTCACACAATGATGCACACAAAATCCAGACACATCTCTCAGCCAATATTAGCACCCTCCATCTGTACTCATCACAAACATAAAACTGTGGCTACCTGATAACCACTTGTTTCTATAGGTAATAACACTGATTTTAATATCAGAATCCAACAATTATACTTATCATTAAGTATAAACTTGATACTATCTAAGAAATGGAAAAAGGAGGAAAACCTCAAGTATCTTACACTCTAAAGTGGGCCAAAGAAATAAAGATATTATGATTTGGGAAAAGAAAGAAAAATAATTCATTTATTTTTTATTGTCTTACATTCCTCAAGCCGACCAGAGAGGGGGTGCTTACTGACAGGATCCCCTAAACCTGGCTGAAGAGGACAATGTCAGAGTGGTCATGTCAGCCATGAATGGGAAGGTCTAGGTTCCACTCTGATCTGCTGCTTAAGTGGTTTATGAAGAGAAGTATCAAAGAAAAGAGAGCACATAAGTTCAGAGTTCTCCCCAGGATAATTTTGGGGCACAGAGGAAAAAACATTTGAGTTGGTTGGCTGAGCCCATGATTCCTGTGCTACATGGCTCTGGTTTGGTGGTCAGAGCCACATGCCTAAGACCATGGGTGAGTCTGCACAGGAGCTGCTATCTCCTCAAGACCCACTCCTTGAAAGGTGCTTCCAGTGGGTATTCAGTACCTTTCTGGCCAGGACATGTGACACCCAGGGTAGCTCTGCAAATCCACATTAATTCTGTAAGTTTCAGAATTCCCAATCTGCAAGTCAGGTTCATAACTCAAGTGACAGTGGGTAAAAGTATTAGAAACATGCACACACTGAGGAAAATAAAATAGAAGGCTGAAAAGAAAGATTCGAGGCACAGAAGGCCCACTTCTTCATTGGATGACCACATCACCCTAGAACTCACCCTTCCAGTGGCTTCCCTTAAGAGAGCAGTCCAGGCACTATGGCCTAACTTCTTTGCCAATTAATGAAAGTGTGTGATTTGGGCTACACAGGGCTGATTCTACTCCAGAGCTCCCTTGCCAGGTCTTAGATGCTGCTTCCATCCCACCTGAGGAACTCCTAATGTTTTACAACTAAGTAAACAGACTGTCCTGATCTCTCCCACCCTTTCTTCTACTGTTGTGTTTCTCTAATTTCTATTCTGTCCACAAGGCATAGCTCAGGGCTTATTAAGCTGAGAGAGTTCATGTTGGCTACTTGTAAAATGAAGGAAATAGATTCCATAGATGCAGCCTGAGCCTTTTACAAAATAAAAATTGCAATGCCGTGTTTACAAAAGAAGCCCTTTTAAGAGCATCTGCAACTGATTACATTTGCCCATCTCTGTTCCTCTTTATATTGCACAGAGTTTGTTACATCCCTCCACACACACATACACCAACATCCATCAATAATGCTGAGCTTCAGATAAAGGTCAGGTGCATCATAGCTCAGAATGCAGTGAGGCACATTCTTCCTCTTAAATGATATTCTGTCTTCTCAAAGGCATGACGAATGCTGTGTAAACAAGCATCATACCTGTGATGCACACATCATATGGGAGACCCTGTCAATTTAACAGATCATACGGAAGAACTATTCCGTGGTCTTACTGAAATGCCAGAATTCTCTAGGAGAGAAATCATCTCCATGGGAAGGTGTCTTCTCCAGGAGGAGGGCAGCTTGCTATCCAGGGGCCTAAGAAAGAAAAGAGACTTGGAGTTTAGGGCCTTAATGCCAAAAGGGCTACTATTTCCTTGACTTCAATCTTGTTTAAGAGTAAACCTCTTCTGAGAATAGAGAGTAAGCAAACACAAATAAACAATAACTTATGGACGCCAACAACAGTATGGTGATTACCAGAGGGAAGGGAGTTTGAGGGCAGGTGGAAGAAGGTAAACAGGGGATAAATGGTGACAGAAGGAGAGTAGACTTTGGATGGTGAATGCACAATACAATGTGCAGATGATATATTTCAGAATTGTACGCTTAAAACCTATATAATCTTATTGACCAATGTAACCCCAATAAATTCAATTAATTAAAAAAAGAAAAGAGAGCAGACCAGGTAGCCTCTCTGGGTTGCAGGGTGCTCATGAAAACTAAGACACATAATGGATATAGTTCATCATTAAAACTTAGCATTGATTTAATATTCCATTGTAATTTTCTAATTACAAAAGTAAATATGTTCATTGGGAAAGAGTCTAAAAATTTCAGAAAAATTATAAGGAAAGCAAAAAATCACCTTACTCTTATATGACAAATTCATTTTAAAAAGCAAATGGTTCCCTTCAAGTTAAGCTCACAGAAATACTACCCTGATGTTTAGGAGAAGCCTAACCTCAAGGAGTCAGAAGGCAGCTCTTGCTCACAGAATACATCCTTCCCACGCACACACAGATACCATCTGTACTGAAACACTCACTGCTGTGCCCTGACTGCTTTTTGAGAGGATATTTCCTCAAGGACACCGTGTGGGCCTGTGTAGTTTTCTTAGTCACTGTGAGCATTTGTATATTGGCCAACAAATCTGGGAACTTCAGGTTCAATGTATGCTGTCACTACTGCTTCTTCCATGGTTTATTGACACCCAATTGGCCATATCTTTTCACATTTATTCTTTGGTTATTTCATTTATTCTCTAACTAATTCATATATTTGCTCATTCAATGTCATTATATAAGTTGTGCTATGTAAAGAAGGGTCACAGTGGCCCTCCACCTGTCTGCCAGGATGGTTCTGACTGACACCTTTGTCATTATTAATAGCATCACTTGTCACTCTCCAAAGGGTCCCAGTTTGGAAGATAAATGAGTCACCCCAAACAGGTGCCATTTAAATACTTTAAATTTAGAAATGACTTCATGAGGTCTGCACTTCAAAAAATTCCACTTTGGCAACAATATGAAAGAAGAATTGCAGAAGAATCAGACCTGCAGGAAAGAGGACAGTGGAGAAAATATTTCACCAGTCCAATTCCCCCAAAATGTTGAGGGCTTGAAAGAATGCATTAAAAGTTAAATTAAAAAGCTCAAAGAGGCAAACATGGATCCAATCCTTATTTAGAAACTATAATTACTGGAGACTAATTCCAGCATGTCATAATAAATGAAAGAAGTCCTCAAAAGGTTGATGGGCTTCTATATTCTGCAGGGCTGAATCATATTATTGCCTGCTGGAATAGCTGAAAGCATTTCCCCAAACCTAAAGATTTTCATATGTTATTGCCTGCTGCCTGACAGCTGAGGGCAGTTCCCCCAACCTGACAATGCCTACTATATACTAAACCTTACCTTTGATATGTATATCTGCTTTGCTTTAGGGCAATTTGTTAATAAAAAGCTAGGAGTCCAGAGACCCGGGGAACTTGGTTACTATAGCTAAGTCTCCTCTGGCTCCCCCATGTATTCCAAATTTATATTTCATGTCTCTATTAATTTACTCGCAGCCCTTCTCCAGATTCCTGAACCCTTCTAGATGCTGAGAACGACCCCAGCATATAATCATCAAGAGTTTGTACATGGGAAAGCAGGAGGCATAGAAAAGATTAATGCTGGCTAAGATGGAGCATTCAAAGGAGACATGGATGTAAAACATTGGTGTATGATTTACTAGTATTGTGAAACTGGCCTGAGAAGATGCATAATGATGGAGGGGGATGGGCATATGACAGTGTCATTGTGCAGCTGAACTGGAAGTTCAGAGGGGACATCAGATGACTTTCCCAGAGCCAGTTGGAAATGCACCTAAATGGGATGGGGCATCCTGGATAGGAGGTGATATCATTCACTCCCTGTGTACTTTCTTTCCAAAGCTCATGGTGCTCTAGGCTTCAGAATGCAGAAAATGGCATTGGCCATAACTCACGTATATGGATTACTGGGGCACCTGCAGACCCAGGTGAGAACGGGCCTCATCGTGTGGCTAACATGACAGAACTTTCAGCATTAATGTAAGTTCAAACCTGCCCAGTGCATGCTTCTGAGAAGATGCTGTTACTCAGGACTTTAATACATAAAAAAAGGTTAGTTGAGAACAATTAAATCTCCCCCAAGATTTTAGTGTGTGACATGTCACCAGTTAAACAGTGGCTTTTTGCCCACCTAACTGCTCGCAAACAAGCTTTGTTTGCTTCAAGAAAGAAGAAATTTGCATTCATACCAACAAAAAGATCTTTTAATTAGTTCTGGCAAGGTAGGTGGGTTTTTAAAGGATTCTCCTCACCCAGCCTGGTGTGGCTGGCTCAGCGGTTAAGCGTCAACCCAGGAACCAAGAGGTCACCGGTTCAATTCCTGGTCAGGGCATAGGCCCAGGATGCAGGCTCAATCCCCAGTGGGGAGAATGCAGGAGGCAGCCAATCAATGATTTCATCATTGATGTTTCTATCTCACTCTCCCTCTCCCTTTCTCTCTGAAATCAATAAAAATATATTTTTTAAAAAAAGGATTCTCCTCTATCCCTTGATCTCTCTAATTTTATTGATTTATAATAAACAGGTAAAGATATTAATACATAGATGGATGAATGGATAGTTAGATAGGTGACAGGAGAGAGAGGATGGTTGGTGCACAGGTCAAATGTTCTTGTAAATACGTCATTAACAGAACTGTAGCTAACAAATCAATGATATTTGAATTCCTAGAGTGTCTGTGTCTACGGATTGCTTTCAGTAGTTGACTAGGATCGCTTATGGGAAACAGATCTAAAAACTTGGAATTTATGGGGCCTGTTTCCCTGGGAAATGTCATGGAAGTTATATAACTGTCTGAATATAAAATAGATATGTTTCATAACAAATGCATGCCTCTGGTCAGGAAATATAGTTCCATATCTGATTTAGGAACTTCCTATATTAATCTGGGAACAATGAGATCAGGGTCCCAAACCTCTGCCTGTTCTGCCTGTGTCTTGTGATATCTTTTATCTCTGATATTATTAATAAGATAATACTGCTAATTTATGGGAGTTTAACTTCAAAAAACCAATCCCTTGTGTTATCTTAAGTCATCAAAAAATAACAATTGCCACCAATACGTAGCTTATATTAAATTCTAATAAATAAACATTATAAATTAGGTTAAGTCCCAGGATGAAAACATGGCCCATTATCATCTTCATATAAAAAGGCATTTCCACCCTATCTGGTTTGCTCAGTGGATAGAGCATCAACCTGCAGACTGAAGGTTCCTGGGTTCTGTTCTGGTCAAGGGCACATGCTGGGGTTGCAGGCTTGATCCCCAATAGTGGGAGTGCAGGAGGCAGCGGATCAATGATTCTCTCCCATCATTGATGTTTCAATCTCTCTCTACCTCTCCCTTCCTCTCTGAAATCAATAAAAATATTTAAAATAAAATAAAATAAAATAAAGGGTTAATGTATAAAAAAATAAAAAATAAATAAAAGGGCATTTCCAATATTATGGTCTAAACATTTTCTGATAAGAGATGTGGTAAGTTAAATGTTTCTATTGAGTGTCTCATGACATTTTCTTTGTAAAATGTACATTTAACCAGGTCTATTTATATGGTGTCTAAAAGACTGAGAAAATGTTGATTTTTTTCATGCAACACACTGAGATACATTTAATTACATATGATTAATTGTGATAAGGCTAGTTTAGGTTTTTAATTGAAACATTATCTTCTTAATAAAAGAAAGTTTTTTTCTAATTCAGAATGATTAAAACTTAAATTAAGCTAATAAAAGTGTTACTGTGGGATTCTGATGTGAGCAATGTGGTAATAAAGACATGATTAACCAGTGTCTCCTGTGTGTAGGAGGTAGAAACAAAGAAGAGGTAGAAAATGTCACTCTCCACTCTTTCTCTGGCCTCATCTCCCCAAAGGCTGGGCAGAACTGTTATTCTAGAGCTGACCCACCAGATGCTCATCTAAACAAGAGGCACAAAGGAGGCCAAGGGTAGCTGGGAGAATAGAGAGTTGCAGAAAAGAAACCATGAAGGCCTTTTTCCAGATGAGTGCATCAGAGTCAGTCCTGGAGACAGTCACCCTAGAGACTGTGGGATGGCCTGTCTGTACCTGTAGGTCCGTGGCTGTATGTGACTTCCAAGGCTCGCTCTGGTTAAAAGAAGGCATGACAAACCGAGAACAAGCCATCCCTCCAAGCCCTGTGTCCTACAGTACTCACAGCCAGGCTCTGAGGGTCACCTGTAACAGGATCTGCCAGTCACCTATGGACATTTTGAGCCCTAAGGAGGTGATATCAATTTTTCATCAGTGTGGGTACTGGCTCAGCAGAGTTTTCCTCAAGTCTTCCCATGGATATGTCCTTGTTCTGTCCATATCTTGCTACACCTATAGTTCCCTGTGGGATTTACACAGTTGTCTATGTAAGGTATTCTGTACCTCAGCACCAAATGATGAAGCTAAGTAGTCTAAAAGCATCCTAGGATAATTTGGATAAGGTTTCACAGAGATGCCTTTATGGTCTTGCTTCTATCCAATGCTCAGATTTTAAAACTTTAGGAGAGAAACACAAGATAATATATTTATAACAAACAAAGCACAGGAAGTTGAGAAACTGCCATAGGCTGGGCATTAATCACTGCTCAACTGTTTTCCATTACCGACAAAAGTAGATTCAAGTAAATCCCACACCACTGTGTTAGCTAATAGTCCACATCTCACAATTTCATAATCTGTAATGGGTCCTCAAGAAATAAATTTGAATTAGCAAGCTTTCCCATAAGTCTCATGCTAAAATAGGAGGTGGGGGGTAATGGGGGAATAAGGACACATATGTAATACCTTAATCAATAAAGAAATTAAAAAAAAGATTTTTGGAAAATGAAAAAGAACCTACGTTTGTTGACAAGAATCATAAAAATGGCAAGGAAGACATTATTCAAGACTATTGCAATAGGAGAGAGATTAGGAGGCTTCTTGCTAAATCAACTTAATAGGATTCTTGCTAAAGGGCGAGCAGGTATCAGGGTGAGGATTCTCTCTAAACTAACTTAGCAGAATTCTTCTAAAACTGGGCCATGCAGGCCCAGCAAGAATGGAGGTCAAGGTCAAAACCTAATCAGCCAGAGGGCTCAGAGCAATCTGATTACATCTAGTGAAGAGGAGAATCTTTGTCACAAGATAGAAATGCAGCAAAGGCATAACCTGTGGGGTCTGGCTGTTATAGACTTTGAATAGTTCTCCTCTCTTGTTTCTCACTCTCACACTCTACAGTATATAACAATTTCCAATCCCATCAGCATACTGCAAGGTCAGATCAGTCCAACTGCATTGCAGTTTTCCATCTCAGTGTCTAATGACGTAGAGCAAGTATGAGAGGACTGTGTCACATCACATCACCACAAGCCAGTGCCTGGGCATAGCTGGAGCTCATGCATTTCTGTTGAATGGATGAAGAGAGTTTCTCATTTGCTCATTAAGAACAGAACTTTAATCACAATTAAATCTATTCTTTTAGGTCCATTTCATTCTCTGTGATTTTATGTTGTGTTACATAGATGTCTTTCTCCAAGTCATCCATTTCTGGGATGAGCCCTGTGAGTTCTCACTTAGTTCCTTGATAACGCGGTAAGGTGCTTATTCCTTGTGACAATGTCAGCTTTCACTGTGAAGTCTGCATCCTTGAGTAGAGTCCCTATCATAGGAGTAGTTGGTTGGGAGCATCTCCTTCACTTACTTACAGCAATTCTTTTGATGCTTCTTCAGAAAATTCAGTCTGTTGTCACATATGGCCAAGGCCTTCAGGCAAGTGTGAGGGAAATGAAGAAACACCAGCTGACAGGCTCCACAGGGTGGGACAGGTCTCATACATTAAAGATGACAAACTCCATCAAAATGAGGAGGGCAGGGTCCTCTTTTGAAGGGCATGGGTAATGAAGTGATAAGGATAAAATCAAAAGCAAGTTTGATAGTGAATTGTAGAGGTCAGTGAGGACATTGACACATCTCCATAATATTCTAGTTTGTCCTACCAACCCTATAATCTGATTGCCAACATGTGACAGAGCACGTGAACATCCAGACTGCACAACCACAAGGCTGAGCAATCCTCAGGTTGAGGACTTTATTTAGTTCTAATTTACCTAGAGAGCAGGTTTTGCTTTTTGATGTGCCTTCCTTCTCCCTAAGTGTTTATTTCTAAGCAATAGAGTTGTAAGAATGAAATGGAAAGAATTCAAATTTTGGAGAATGGGAACCCAACCATATTATTGCCAGACTAGAGGCCCAATGCACAAAATTCATGGAAGTGGCTCGGCCCTCGCAGCTGCGGCAGCTTGTCTCGGCCCTCATAGCCCCAACTTCGTCCAGAAGGTCTTCCAGGAGGACATCCAGAAGGTTGGCTGTCTGGTCTAATTAGCATATTATGCTTTTATTATTATAGATTCCTCCTTTTACAGAGTACATGTTTACTGAGCCTCAGCTACTCTCAGGAAAGCCCTTAAGATAGTTAACATAAGAAAGACATCCTAAAGTTTTATTATTTTGAAGTTGGGGCATAAATATAAACAGAAAACAATAAATAAACCTAAATCATAAGTACGTGACAAGGAATAATGCAAATCTCAGTCTAAGGACAAAACAGAACACCTCAGAAGGTAGGTAACCATCACTAATAGGGATTTTAGCTTTTGTTAAAAAAGAAAAGAAAAGAAAAGAAAAGAAAGAAAAAGAACTTTTGTTCAAAGATCATTCATGAGCATAACAGAAAGCACTTTGGTGATAAGGACTTTGTTACTGAGATATAGAATACAGAATACCTTTTTATATTTCCTGTTAAGTGCAGAATGTATATTAGCATACTCAAAGGTCAAATTGGCATTTCACAGAAAGAAAACTAAATTTTAGGTTTTTAATGTCATTATTAAAATAATTTGTAGACAAGTTTTTACAAATATTTTTCTCATTCTATAATTATTAACAATGAGCAAACTTTGTCAACATTTTAACGCATTTCACTGCTTTTTTCAAATTTATTGGTAACAAGTAATATAAACCAAAACTTAACTTCCCTTTATATTTTTCATACTTGTTTTACACTTTCAAATCTGTCTTTTTTTTTACCTTCCTTCCCATTGGGGGACAACCCAGACCTTTACATTTTAAGACAAAATCACACTGATTTCACCTTAATAAACATAAAAATAGCCACTTAATAGACAAATATAAACTTATTTATGTCTTCTATAAATATCTCCTTAAGTCACTGTCTTATTATCTGTAACACTGTAGGTAGTTCATAGGAACAAACTTTCTTTAAGATATATGAGTTATAATTTAAATTATTTTAACAAAATTTCACATGTAATTTAAAATATGTTACAGACAGAACAATAACATGATCTACATCTTTTAAAAGTCTAAGATATTTATAACTGTAAATTATTGGGATTTTAATAATAAGTAATTTAATCTTGCACAAACTAGAATATTTTGGTGATGTTATGTTTTACTAGAGGCCCAGTGCACAAATTCATGCACCAGTGGGATCCCTTGGTCTGGCCTGCAGGATCAGACTGAAACTGGCTCTCCAACATCTTCCAAGGGGTCCCAGATTGCGAGAGGGCCAGGGAGGGACGCAGGAGGGTAGCCAGCTGGAGAGGGGCTGTGGGAGGGCTCTAGGGCATGTCTGGCCCATCTCGCTCAGTCCCAATCAGCCAGACCCCAGCAGCAAGTTAACCTATCGGTCAAAGTGTCTGCCCCCTGGTGGTCAGTGTACATTATAGCGACTGGTCAACTGGTCGACTGTCTGCCCCGGTGGTCAGTGTATGTCATAGTGAGCTGTTGAGAAGCCTTAGCATATCATTAGCATAGTTCTCTTTGATTGGTTGAACAGATGACTGGATGACCAGACACTTAGCATATTAGGCATTTATTATATAGGACTAGAGGCCCAGTGCACAAAATTTGTGCACCGGGGGGTATCCCCTCAGCCCAGCCTGCACCGTCTCCAATCTGGGACCCCTCAGGGGATGTCCCACTGCCAGTTTAGGCCCAACCCCAGGGATCAGGCCTAAACCGGCAGTTGGACATCCTTCTCACAATCCGGTACCACTGGCTCATAACTGCTCACCTGCTTACCTGCCTGATTGCCTCTAACTGCCCCCCCCCCTTGCCAGCCTGATCACCCCTAACTGCCTCTGCCTGCCGGCCTGATCACCCCTAACTGCTCCCCGTGCCGGCCTGGTTGCCCCCAACTGCCCCTCTGCTGGCCTGGTCTCCCCAAACTGCCCCCCCACCAGCCTGGTCACCCCCAACTGCCCCCCCCCCTGCCAGCCTTGTCACCCCACGCAGCCTGTGTTCAGTCACCTGTCCGGTTGTTTTGGTCGTGATAACCCCCAGTTTTTTTATATATTAGGATACTCTATAAAATAGGTGGGAAAGATAAAAAACAATTTTAAAACTGAAATTGTCAAATTAGCCTAATTTACCCATGGATTCATTTTAATTTAAATATCAACTGAATTTTTTTCTACATTTTTACACTAAATCTTAAAAACTTCAAATGTTGCTTAAATTGTACTGCAGTTTTCTCAACTATTTTTCCACATCATCATTTTTTTCTTTTCTTTTTCTTTTTACTTTCTCATCTTGCAAATTATTCAGCAAAACCATTCTTAACTCATGGCTAAATGTAGTTTCCTTCTGATATGAGCAAATATCTAAAACTTCAAAAGTTGGCAGTTTGAGACATTAGAAATTCAACTATATATTTTTTTTAATTTCTAGTAATTCTTTTTTTTTTTAATATATTTTATTGATTTTTTACAGAGAGGAAGGGAGAGGGACAGAGAGTCAGAAACATCGATGAGAGAGAAACATCGATCAGCTGCCTCCTGCACACCCCCTACTGGGGATGTGCCTGCAACCAAGGTACATGCCCTTGACCGGAATCGAACCTAGTCAAGTCTTGGGTGAGCTCTGGAACTCAGGAGGCATTTATAGATAGATGTGTCACATATGCTATTTTTCACCAGTTGTTAGCTAAACTGTGGTTTAAGTTAGCAGTGCAAATTTAACATTTATTTTTCACCCCATTGTCAGCCTGTGGTTGGGTACTGGCATGGACTTCCTGTGATCATAGGGAGAGGTGAGAGGTGAGAGCTGGTCACTCCTCAGAGCCCTTTGGATTCTCAGGAAGTCAGGGAGTTCCAGAGATATAGATTGCTGCCTTCCCATTCTACCCACATTCACAGCTACTCACATGATTGTTAACACATCAAGGAGAACTCTCTTTAGTGTCTCCTCTTCTCTCTCCAAGCCACAAAACAAGTTGCAAAATGTTTTCTTCCTATTATACACTCCGCCTTTATTGGTAAATATGCTTTTCTGAAGTATATATCCTTAGAGTGTTCAGAAAATTATTCTTAGAACCAAGTTACTTAAGATGTTTTGTGTTTGTAGTAGAGAGGGAGGGGAGTACATCTGCTAACTGGCCAAAGAAACAGAGAAATCATAAATATATGATTTTTAAAAAATCCTCGCCTGAGGATATGGTTTTATTGATTTTAGAGAGATTGGGGGAGGTAGGGAGGGAGAGAGAGAGGTATGAGATCAGTTGACTCTGTGAGAGGGAGGCTTTGGAGCAGAATGAGAGCTGCTCTTGTTAAAGATCCAATCAACTGGACCATACAGAACACAGGCAGACACTCCTTGATTTTTTGTCAATGCTGAGTTTTATTCATTGAGACAGAGAACCATAAAGCTGCTCCATCAGAAGTTCTGCTGAGGCAGGAATGATATCTTCCTATGGTCAAAGCTAAGTTCAGCCAAAGCTGAGAGTGCAGAAATATAACCACAGAGGCCACCATTTCCCTTGGGTCATTCACCCTCATGGCTGTGAAGAGAACCACCTCCACCTACAGATAGAGGCTGTGGGGAACTGATGGTGAGGCTGGATACCCAGACCTCACTAAGACAGGGGGCCAGGTTTCAGAAACTTGAAATGTGAGACATGTCTACACTTTTTCTAAATCTGTAATGGTTTAAATCAATCAAGCTAGCAATCAGAAGCTTACTATTTGCCAAATTCTTTTGCAAACTATGTAGGCATGTTCTAAATTCACTCCCCCAAATTAACTTTATGTAGATATTTCATATATCTTCGCATTTAAAGTGCAGATTAGAAAAAGTGATTCTCTAACCCATATGATCAGATAGATTACTTGGGACTCCAGTGCATTTTTGTCTTTTGAGATGTCAAAGTATTTTCTGAGTAAGTCAATCAAATCATTTGAAATCCTTGTGCATTTTATGCTACTCAGATAAATCTGAGGACAATTTATTTGGAAAACAGAATGTAGTCAGAGCAAAGAGAAATGATGATAGCATTGAATAAATTCATTAGTTCAATCAATATCCTTCTCCATTGAAAAGGAAATATTCAGAATCTAACTTCCAGAATCTTGACTTATTGTTCTTCTGGGCCCTAAAGAGAAGGAATTTATGCCATTATAAGTGGCAGTCTCCAGGACATCTATAATTGCTGTTTACACTGTGAGGTGTCCAGAGATATCTCAACACTGCTTTGCCATGTTATTTCATACAGACTAATATAGCAGCAATATTAATTATAAACAAAAATTTATTTTTGGCAAACATATTGCAAATCTACTAACTCATGGATAACTTTAGCTCCCAGATTTGCAACTGTCTTGATGGATCCCAGGAGATGCTGTCCTATTCCAAAATAATATTGTCAATATGACTTAGAAGCAAAATCATAGCAGGCAAGGTGTTTCTCTGTGTTAAGTGGCTCAGTATATGAATACAGTGTTATCTCCAAGAGCCACTAAGACCTCTGGGATACCTGATAATATTTTATTTATAAGCCTGTCACTTTCACTATCAAAGAAGTCTAAAGGATGGACCACTTAAGTGCTCACTGCATTTGGGGGTTACAGAGACCTGGGTGCTCATGCATTCAGCTCTCTGTGTTAACATGAATACATTCTATTGAGCTTGCCATCAGCTCTGGGAGTGCCGTGAGTGTGGGTCTACATACATATTAAGGAGGTTTTCTGTATTCTCTGATGGGAGTGTTGACAGCTACTGACATCTGTGTAGGTTACTCCTGCTGCAAACCTTAAGCTTGCCTAGTTTTATGTCCAGAGACTAGAAAACAGCTCACCTTCCCTGGGCTACTGGCAACAGGGTCCTCAGACCCTGTGCTTTGTCCCTGAGCAGAGGCTGCACACAGGGTCACATTCCCTGCACTGCCATCCTGTGTCTGAGCTTCAGATAAATCATGACTATTTGCTAGAAAATCACTCTGAAACGAGACAAGTGACTTACTAAAAATAGAAATAAAACTTCCTTCCAAATACCGACTTTTCTCATGTGTTTTCTGAAGGACACTTTCCAAATTGACAAAGACACCCAAATCTCACCAAAGTTTGAGAAGTACATGGATCTCATGAGAAAGGCATCTATCAATCTTGCATATTGAAGACTAATTTTTCAGGCAGCTAAGCTCATTATTTTATAACACTTTTTAATCATAACTCTCAGAGAGTGATCTCTACCTACCTTGGCTCTAAATTTTTTGGGGATATATCTCTTTTTTAAAAATTCAATTTATGAATCTTTTTGGAATATGTATCCTTTTGAAGCATATATGCCACTGTCCTTGAATATAAGTAATAAAATATTAAGTAGCTATTAAAATTATAACTATAAAGCTGTTGTGGTAAACTGAAAAATAAGCTAAATCTATTGTTATGCAACAATTTCCTGGGATTGTTATTATTCATGTTTCAAGAGAGGAGATTCATCATGTTAAAGGTTGCTGTGTCTGATGATGGAGAAGAGAGAAGAGGACCTTAATGACCATCTAATTCTCCTTCCTCCTTTCTATCACAGGTGAAAACATGAGTTGTTAAATTAAATGACTTGTTTGAGGTCTCCAGATTTGGGTCTCATTTTAATATATTTTAAAATATTTGTGGGAACATTTACCTGAAATGGTGGCAATGAATGAATCTAGATAAGCTAATTAACTTTCAAGGAGTGATCTCAACAAAACAATAGAATTTGATCAATGTATGGCTTCAACCAGGGTAACAAGAAGTATGTTTTTTTTGTACCAAGACAATATGTAACATGTTTAGACCATATCACTGCCCTTTGCGGTATAGCTTAAGAACATCTGTTCCCCTCTTTGTAGGTATTTGATGGGAAATGAAGAATGGAAGTGAAAGATGGGGTAGTTGATATTCAATAAAACCCTCAAGAAGCCACATAGATAAAAAGGAAATCTGTACATTCTACCTTCTCAGCAGGTGTCCCCTTGTTCATCAATATGGCTCTTGCCCAACCAACCTAGAAGGAAAATGCCATAACGTAAAGGGCATGTGCTTCCCAGTCAATTCAGGACTACTGGCTTAAGCCTTATGTTCCATGCATGGCAATTTAGCAAGCTGAGAGAAGACTCAGTTTCCCAGCACCTGTCTTTTCTGAGCAAGATGGTCATCTGTCATTTTTCGAAGAAAAGAGTGATGATTGGCAGCAAATTTTACTGTCCCTAAAAAGACATGTACTATCCTGGTAAACCTTCTCGCTCATCCAAGATTAAATGGGCAACCAAAAATGATCTTTGAACCACTCTGATCATCAAGGAGAGTGTCTTTTCATGTGGAAGAAATAGGCAGTGAGAGAATAAGGCTCATTTTTTGGGGTGTGTTTTTTTTTTATTAGAAACTGGGCAAAATGTCTGAGGGAATCACATGAGCAGGGAACAATTTTATTGATGACTAAACAAGAGCAAACATTCTGCCAATCATCACTTACACTGTTAGCCTAAATAGTCAACCTATTTTAGGATTGGCTGAGATGAACCAGGTTTTACTAATGCCTGGGGGACTTTTACAGTCCACACAAATGAGTTCTAGGTTTAATGTACAGGTTTTGTAATAAGGAAAAATTGAAAGGAAACAGCCTTTCTAAGGCAAAGTTGAGGTAAGGTAGCAATTCATATTCAGCAATAAAAGGAAAACAGACTTTGGGGTTTTGTGAAACTCAGTTAAATGTCTCAAGAAAAAGTCACTAAAACTATAAGTGAGCAGACTTAAGGTTAATGCTAGTTAAACATTCAAATTTAGTTTAAGAGAAAAGGCATGATCAGAGTTAAAGTTTTCAGACCAAATAATAATTGCTCCCAATGGACATGAAATTTAACTGAACTCCCTCATTGCTGGCCAGGAGGGAAAGGCATCGATGATCCACACTCTTGAAAATTAGTGAGCCAAGTGGGTTGGCAAACATTTTTTTTAATTTAATTTTATTTTTCTTCTTTTATATACCCCAACAATTTTATCCACTAACCACAATATTTTCCTAAGTCCCCATGGTGGAAACCTAGAAAGAACAGCAATGCAGACTAGAGTGGACAAGGGAGACCTTACCCATCAGATCCCCATTGTGCCCCTTCCCACATGGCTTCTCTCTCAGCCCACCCCTGACTTCAGGTGCAGCTGCAGTGGACAGTTTGGTGTAAAATACAGACTCATCACATGTTGGTAGAGCCTTACCATGATGGTTAATTTCATGTGCCCTCTTGGCTGGGCTGTAGTGTCCAGTTGCTTGTCAAACACTAGTCTGGTTGTTTCTGTGAAGGTATTTTTTAGCTGTGACTAGCACTTAGATCAGTAGCTCCCACCTCCAGTCCTCAGGCACCCCCTTCCCCACTGCATTCGGTGCTCCTTGCTGCAAGGAGGCTGCCTGGCTGCAGGGTCTAAGCCTGAGGAGCACTATGATGAGGCAACCACGGCCCTGTGAGTGGGGAGGTACCACAAGGCGTCTGTCCTGGGCACTCAACCAGCATGGAGGAAAACATCTTCTGACTTGTCAACAGGGGATGACAGGCTAGATTTCCTGCTGCTCTACCAGCTCCAGGGTCCTCCATTCCTCCTAGTTATGATACCTGGAGCAGCCCAGACTGGGGCCTTCCTTGTTTTCCACAGCTGCTCTCAACACCATACGGAGTGATGTCATCAGAGCTCACCTCTGTGGTTTCAGAGAATGGAAACTCTGACCATGCTCACAGCCATGTCTTTCAATGATTCATAAACACAGCCAATGCAGAAAAGCTGGAGATTTACCTGGGAGCTAAAGATATTGCACCTCCTCTGACTTCCTTGGCCCCTCTCTGTCCCCGGGGGCTGACTAAGCCAGGACATTGGATGAGAGCAGCAATGAGAGGACTGCCTCGTGAAATAAGAATGACAGGCTGGTTGGACTTGGATGTGACCCAGTTAGCTTCACAGTGGCAGAGTCCACCTGGGAAGAGAATACCCTAAATGTCCTGAGCGTTAGGACACAGGAGAGAGACTCAGCACCATGCAAGAGTCCCTGGGTTAAGAGGACATAGAAAAAGAGAGACAGACATAGTGACTACTTGTCCCATTTACTCTGATTTCAACCTCTACCTCCTCTGGTCTCAGATGTGTTGCTGGGAAAGGGCAGTCTCAAGCAGGTGGCACACATGGAACTCACCTGGGATGCACAGCAGAACATCCAGTCACTGCCTCTGTGCCACCCCCCCCCCACCACCACCACCACCAAACTCTGTCCCCTGACACACTCTCAGTGCCTGAAGGCCCTAGAAGATGGTCTGGCTGAGATGGATCTTCCCTCAAGAGTGGTAAATGCAACACCAAGGTTCCTTTAGAAGGGAACTGTTTAAAATGCAGTAGTCATTGCCCATGTGGAAAATGATGTCATGGCCAGAGTACACACCACACATCATGCCTTGATTGTTGGGGAAATATAAGATTATTTAGAGTGGCAAAAACACCAAGAACCCATGCCCATCTTTTTAAAAAATAATCTCTTGATTTACTTTATGTTTGTGTTTTTATGTTCCTTCATATTTCCATCTGTTGAGTTGTTTTAATTCTGAAGGCCCATGAATACACAGGGCTGCTTTTTTCAATAAGGCTGCTGATCTCTGCCATTAAAAAAAAAAAAAAAGCCACCTGGGGTGGCCACATTATGCCACAAGTTCAAGGACAGGGCTGACACATTTGGAGGAGGTGTGCTAAATTTCACTGACGGAGGGATATTTTTCTTGTTCCAGAATTAGACTCCCAGACAATATCTACCAGAGGGGTATGGGGCCACATGGCCCAGGGGGTATTTTATTTCATTACATTAATTGTATTCTCTTCAAATGTACGTAATAATTAGAAACATTTAAAAACCTATTCAAGGTTAACAAAATTTGAAATTATTTTTTAATATTAGCAAAAACCCTAAAAAATGGCACACAGATCGAAAGGTATTTGTGGATACTAAACCTTAAGGCAAAGTCTCTGGATCCCACTTGGAGTGAACTTGGATCATCCATTTTATTCTGTTGGGAAGAAATCTGATACTAATGATTCTGAATTTCCTCTTGAGTAGAAGATGTCCCTAAACTTAATTTCCAGAAGTTTCTAGTATGGTTTCTGAGGACTGACTGGTTTAGGGAAGGAGCTTCTGATCAGTAGCATCCAGGGAAGTGGAGAGAGGATAAGGTGGGTGGTGTTTGGGTTCCGTATTTGCCATACCCTACATGTACCTTCTTTCAGATTCATTTATAGATGTGAAGGGGTATCTGCTCAGTGTAAGATGTCCCACAAACCTTTCACAATAACCTAAATAAATCTGAAGTAAAAGTTTTGTTTCTAGGCAACCATCTCTCATCTCATGTGCTTATTCCTTTTTCAGTCTACTCACAAACTAAAGACACAGAGGCCTTGGTAGTGTATTTTCTACTTTAAACTTCGTCAGTGCTCCATAAATTGTTATTTCATTACTAGGGGCCCTGTGCACGAAACTCGTGCACTGGGGGGGGTGGGTCCCTCAGCCCAGCCTGCCCCCTCTCACATACTGGGAGCCCTCAGGGGATGTCCTACTGAGGTGACCGGGCTGATCAGGGGGAGGCACCAGCCCCCATCACCCCGCTGCTGCAGCCACTGCCAGTCACCTCACCCACCAAGGTGTTTTCATCAACACAGATTCCAGTCTCTTCACCATGAAAAAATGACAACTTTCTTTAGGCATTTTCAAGATGTGTCTTTCATAGGATATGACATTTCTTTCTTTCTTTTTTTTATCCCCACCTGAGGATATGTTTCCATTGATTTTTAGAGAATGTGGAAGAGAAAGGGAAAGACAGAGAGAAACATCAAAGTGAGAGGAACACTTTGATTGGTTGCCTCCTGCATGAGCCCTGACCTGGGCCCCAGCCAGGGAGGAGCCTGCAACCTAGGTACATGCCCTTGATCAGAATCTAACTGGACCCACCCTGTGGTCAGAATCCAGTAACTTTGGATTCTTATACCCAAGTTACTAAGAATATTACCAGTGGCATACAGGGACCTTAACCAATGAGCGGTCAGAAAAGGTATTTCCTCTGTAGTTCACACCGATCGCCTCCGATCTCTGGCTCCGCCCCTGCCAAGGCCTAAAGCCTCTGGGCCTGGGCAGGGGACCCCCAGCTCCCTCCAATCGCCCGGCTCCAACCCTGCCCAGGCCCCAAGCCTCTGGCTGGTGCTTGGGGCCTGGACGGGGTGCCCCAGCTCCCTCTGATCGCCAGCTCCACCCCTGCCAAGCCTAAAGCCTCGGGGACTGGGCAGGGGCTCCCCAGCTCCCTCCAATCCCTGGCTCCGCCCCTGCCCAGGCCCCAAGCCTCTGGCCGGGGCTTGGGGCCTGGGCAGGGGACCCCCACCTCCCTCTGATTGCCTGATGGCCCAGCTCTGCCCCTGCCCAGGCCCCAAGCCTCTGGCTGTGTTTGGGGCCTGGGCAGGGGCCCCCCAGCTCCCTCCGATCTCCGACTCTGCCCCTGCACAGGCCCCAAGAATCTGGCCGAGGCTTCTGGCCTGGGCAGGGGATCCCTAGCTCCCTCCGATCCCCAGGCTCCACCCCTTCCTAGGAGCCCGCTGGCTCTGGCTGTGTTTGGGGCCTGGGCAGGGGATCCCTAGCTCCCTCCCATCCCCGGGCTCCACCCCTGCCCAGGAGCCTGCTGGCTCTGGCCCTTCCTAAGTTGCTCAGGACCCATGGGGTGACCTGGGTGCTGAGAAAGTTCCCAGAACCCAGGCTGCTGGGCGCCTACATATGAAAATTAACCTCCATCTTTGTTGGGTTTATTTGCTTACTCACTCTGATTGGCTGTGGGTGTAGCAGAGGTATGGTCAATTTACATGTTTGTCTATTATTAGGTACTAGTGGCCCAGTGCACGAAATTCGTGCATGGGGGGTGTCCCTCAGCCTGGCCTGCATCCTCTCCAATCTGGGACCCCTGTGGGATCGGGCCTAAACTGGCAGTCGGACAACCCCCTCGCAATCCAGGACTACTGGCTCCTAACCGCTCACCTGCCTGCCTGCTTGATCTCCCCTAACCACTCTGCCTGCTGGCCTGCTTGCCCCCAACTGCACCCCCCCCGCCAGCCTGATCACCCCCAACTGCCCTCCCCTCCTGGCCTGATCACCCCTAACCACCTCTGCCTCGGCCCTGCCACCATGGCTTTGTCTGGAAGGACATCTGGAAGGTCTTATGGTCCACTTAGCATATTACCCTTTTATTAATATAGATAGGATATGACATACTGCCATAACTATAACATATCTACCAGTATTACTCTATGAGAATACGTACTTCATGCGATAGGAAGACATCTAATATATTACATTGTATATGTTGTAAGTAGTATGAAATACTGTATTCATAGCAATAATATACACTCTGTGACTTCCCTTCCTGATTTGGGAATGGTTCCCCAGTTCTTTGAGCGTTTCCTGGCCCCTAATGTATTTTTGTTTTTGTCATTCAGTGTAACTTTATTTACTGTTTATTGTACATGATTTGAGGTCTTTAATTTCTAACCACCAAAGATTCAAAGGACTATTTTTTCCATGAAGTTTAACATTAACATTAGTGAATTCATGTATTCATGTGTTTTTATTGTAAACATCTGAATTATTCACATTGTCATAGATCCTGAACTCATAAGCGTGGACCATGCACAGGCTGGCAGCAAGCCAGGAAGCCACTCTGCAAGCAAACTGATACTCTGCATAAGGAGAAAAGTCATAGCATAACATTTAATGTCCAACCTGAGTCACCTCAGAATGTTATATATGTTGACTTCTTAATTCATATAGTATCGGGAACTCAACTGCTTGGTTGGTGACGGGGTTGACCTGGTTTAGGAAGGATTACTCCTGAAATAATTAAGGAAAGAGGGGATCAATCTTCCTTCTTGGTTGCTTGCTCCTCCCCAGCACCTTCATCTTTCTTCTCGTCCTCAGCTTCTTGGATATCTTCTCCTTCACCTCCTTTGCAACCTCAAATTCTTCCTTGGCACCTTCTTCCTCTTCCTCTCCTTCCTCTTCCTCAGCCTCTTCCTTCTCCTTCTCCTCCTCTTCAGCTTCTCCTTCAGAAGGGGGTTCATCCTTAGCTTCATTATTAGTAAATAATGAGGCTTTTGCAGCCTCAGTGGTCTCTTCCACCTCAATCTGCTCCTCCTGGGCATGGCTGGTGTATTAAGAAGGGAAAGAGCGAGCAGACATCAAGTAGGAGCTGGTCCGTAAACCACCTTAGGCAGATGGACCAAAGACCTGAGAATTCTGGGAGTAGCCACTGGCTATGATTCCCACTCTGGTGAAACTGAGCTGGGTCTCCTCACCTTCCAAGAGTTTCCTGTAAGCTGCAATGTCAATGTCCAAAGCCATCTTCACATTGAGGAGGTCCTGGTATTCTTTTAAATATTGTGACATTTCACTCTTTGTAGTTCTCAACTCATTTTCTAATTTGTTGATTGTGTCCTGCATAGCACTAATGTCTGCATTCTGCTTATCCTCCAGCTCTTGCAGCTGCTTTCCCAGCACTTTGTTCATGCCCCGGCTTGCTTCCATCTCCAGGGTCTTGGCCTTGAGCAGTCAGCGGCTCTAGAACACCTCCTCCTTGACAGCGTGCACCACGTCTGTGTTCTTGGCAGCGCTCTCGGTCAGCAAGGTAAAGCGGCTCTTGCACCATTCTTCGGCATTCTGCATGTGCTTGGCAGCCAGCTTCTCTTACTGGGCGCGGATGTCCTTGAGCATAGAGGAGAGGTTGGATCTCCACGGAGATCTGAGCATACTGGATCTGCACCTGCAGCTCGTTGATCTCCTCTTCTTGCACCTTCTTGGTATATCAGGCTGTTGATGCATTTTTCTAGCTCAGCGCCAGCGAGAGCTGCCTCATCTGCACCTTTGCATGCCTCCATCAGCCAGCCCTCTGCATCCTCATGGTTCAGCACTTCTTCTTGGTAGCACGCCTGCAGGTTGCTCCCAGCCACTTCAGAGCCCCTGTGCCTCCTAACTGCCCACTTCCCTCTCCTCGCCAGGGACGGGGTGCGGTGGGGCGGGCCACAGGCATCCCATTTTCATTAAAATGTTCAACCGGGGCCTGCTCCACCGGTGTCCGCAGGCGGCCCGGGGGCAGACAGTGATCCCGGAGACCCTGGCCACCCCCACCTGCTTCTGCTCCGTCCTGATCGCCACCTGGACCCCGCGGGCAGCGTCAGGCGCTGTCCATGCTGCCTGCCCAGCCGGATCAATGCCTGGACTCCGCAGGGGGTGTCAGGCGCTGCCTGCTGGAACTGCCTGGTCCCAATTGCTGCCTGTACCCCGCTGGGGGCATCAGACGCTGCCCACCCGGCCTGCCCGGCCACAATTGCCTCCTGGACCCCAGGGCAATGTCAGGCGCTGTCCATGCTGCCTGCCCGGTCCCGATCACGGCCTGGACCCTGCGGGCAACGTCAGGCGCTGTCTGCTGGAACTGCCTGGTCCCAATCGCAGCCTGGACTCCGCGGGGGCATCAGGCACTGCCTGCTCAGCCTGCCTGGTCCAGATCACCGCCTGGAGTGCCGAACCTGCCTGGAGTGTCAGGCGCTGCCTGCCCCGCCTGCATATGCAAATTTATCCGCCATCTTTGTTGGGTTTATTTGCATATCACTCCTGATTGGCTGTGGGCATAGCAGAGGTACAGTCAATTAGCATCTTTCTCTTTTATTAGTGTAGATGATGATTAGTCTCTAGCTTAATTTTATTTTAAGCCCATAAAAAACAATCTGTAGAGGAAAGGACTTTGGATTTGGTTTTGGAACATATAGTCACATAGTCTGCCATTGTCTGTACTGCTCAAGAGTAAATAATGAAAGGCAAAGACAAAAACAACCAGAACAGCTATTTTCAGTCCTCCATGCTCCTGGTAAGCAAAGCTAATTAAACTTCACCCTCATTCTAAGGCCAAATGCAGTCTGAAAATCCCACCTCATTGTCTCTCTCTTTATTGAACTTTCATGCCTCAGTTCCCTTGCTGACTGTTCTGGCTGTTCGCATTCCCATTTTTTCTCTTGCTTAATTAAACCATACACATTATTCAAGATCCACTTTAGATGTCTTCTTGGGGAGACCATTCACAGTATGAGCTCCCCTTCATCCTGCTCCCCCACAGACTGCTGCTTGGATCATCACAGAACTCCAGGTAGCCCAGTGTCCTGTTTCATAGCTGATGAAGGAGCCATATGAAACTTCAGTGATTCTCCTGGGCTTTCTTATGGAGTTACATAGTAAATGTTTTTGTTACTATTATAATATTTGTTTAGCATTTTTGTTTACTCCATTAGAATATGACTTTTTAAAGAAATATGTTATCCTTATTCATCTTTTATTTTTCTTCTCCTCCTCCTACCCAATACTCATCCTTGAATGTAAGAGGTATGCAACAGTTGACTATTTTTTTTAACTTTCTTTTTCACATTGCTCACAATTTTGTCTTTAGCTCAGGGTATTCTTTTCTGCCAGCCCATGTGTAGTAGGTGGAATAATACCCCCATGCCCCTGTAAAGATGTCCATCCCTAAACCTGGAACCTGTGAGCATGTCACCTTGCTGGTAACAATGACATTGTAGGTGTGGTTGAGGTTACTGTCAGTGAGGAGAAAATTCCACTCTGCCTGTCTTGAGTTCCTATGGATGGACTATTAATACAATTGACATAAGACCAGATTAACAGGGGCAGGGGGAATTAATTCATGCTCACAAGAGATCCTATCTAATAAAAAAGTAATATGCAAATTAACCATCACTCCGCTACACCCACAAGCCACGCCCACCAGCCAATCAGGAGCGAATCTGCAAATAAACCCAACCAAGATGGCTACAGCCACAGAGAGCAGGAGGGATGCTTGGGTTTCCCCGGTGATGGAGGAAGCCAAGCTTTCCGCCTGCCCTTGCCAGCCTAGGCCTCCACTCAAGGCTACAAAGTTTCAATGATAGAAGATACATAAACCCAAACAGAAATGGCAGCAGCCACAGAGCTGGAAAGAGCAGGAGGCTAGGGTCGCCCGCGGCGATGGAGGAAGCCAAGCTTTCTGCACACCCTGGCCGGCCCAGGCCTCTGCTTAAGGCTACAAAGTTTCAATTATAGACGATACATAAATCCCCCAAAAATGGCTGCCGCCACAGAGCAAACAGAAGGCTTGGCTCCGCTCCAGGCTACAAAGTTTCAATTGTAGAAGATAAATAAACTCCAGATACCAGAGCCTCTGCTTGGGTGGCCAGGGGGCGTGGCCGGCCTGCAAACAACCATAGGCCCCTCGCCCAGGCTGCCTCATGCCCTGAGGGACCCCCCCCCCCACCCCGATCCAGAACACCCTTCAGGGCAAACCAGCTGGCCCCCACCTGTGCACCAGGCCTCTATCCTATCTAATAAAAGAGTAATATGCAGATTGGCCATCACTCCAACACACAAGATGGCTGCCCCCATGTGGTCAAAGATCCCGCCCCCATGTGGACACAAGATGGCCACCACAAGATGGCCAGCAGGGGAGGGCAGTTGGGAGGAACCAGGCCTGCAAGGGAGGGCAGTTGTGGGTGATCAGGCCAGCAGGGGAGGGCAGTTGGGAGGGTCCAGGCCTGCAAGGAAGGGCAGTTGGGGGTGATCAAGCCTGCAGGGGAGGGCAGTTAGGGGTGACCAAGCCGGCAGAGGAGGGAAGTTGGGGGCAACCAGGCCTGCAGGGAAAGGCAGTTGGGAGGGACCCAGGCCTGCAGGGGAGAGCAGTTGGGGGGGACAAGGCCTGCAGGGGAGGGCAGTTAGGGGTGACCAGGCCTGCAGGGGAGGGCAGTTAGGGGAAAACAGGCTGGCAGGGGAGCAGTTAGGAATCAATCAGGCTGGCAGGGGAGTGGTTAGGGGGTGATCAGGCTGGCAGGTAGAAGCGGTTAGGGGCAATCAGGAAGGCAGGCAGGTGAGCAGTTGGGAGCCAGCAGTCCTGGATTTTGAAAGGGATCCCAGATTGGAGAGGGTGCAGACTGGGCTGAGGGACACACCCCCCTGTGCACGAATTTAGTGCACTGGGACTCTAGTCATAAAGGATGCTCTGAGAAATGCTGAACCAGTCAGTTTTTTTCTACTTTTTATTTTTTTAATTTTTAATTTTTAATTTCTTTATTGATTACGGTGTTACATATGTGTCCTTATTCCCCCATTACACCCTCTACTCCCCATGCCCTCACCCCCCTGTTGTCTGTGTCCATTGATTAGGCTTATATGCATGCATACAAGTCCTTTGGTTGATCTCTCCCCCTTACCCCCTCCCTCCCCTACCTTCCCTCTGAGGATTAATGGTCTGATCGATGTTTCTCTGTCTCTGGATCTATTTTTATTCATCAGTTTATGTTGTTCATTATATTCCATAAATGAGTGAGATCATGTGATATTTATCTTTCTCTGCCTGGATTATTTCAATTAGCATAATGCTCTCTTGTTCCATCCATGCTGTTGCAAATGGTAAGAACTCCTTCTTTTTTACTGCAGCGTAGTATTCCATTGTGCAGATGTACCACAGTTTTTTAATCCACTCATCTCCTGTTGGGCACTTAGGCTATTTCCAAATCTTAGCTATTGTAAATTGTGCTGCTATGAACATAGGGGTACATATGTCCTTTCTAACTGATGTTTCTAGTTTCTTGAGATATATTCCTAGAAGTGGGATCACTGGGTCAAATGGGAGTTCCATTTTTAGTTTATTGAGGAAACTCCATACTGTTCTCCACAGTGGCTGCACCAGTCTGCATTCCCACCAGCAGTGCACAGGTGTCCCTTTTTCTCTGCATCGTGCCAACACTTGTCCTTTGTTGATTTGTTGATGATAGCCATTCTGGTGTGAGATGGTACCTCATTGTCATTTTAATTTGCATCTCTCAGATAATTAGTGATTTTGAGCATGTTTTCATATGTCTCTTGGCCTTCCTTCTGTCTTCTTTCGAAAAGTATCTATTTAGGTCTGTTGCCCATTTTTTGATTGGGTTGTTTATCTTCCTTTTGTTAAGTTGTATGAGTTCCCTGTAAATATTGGAGATTAAGCCCTTATCGGTGATAACATTGGCAAATATGTTCTCCCATGCAGTGGGCTTTCTTGTTGTTTTGTTGATGACTTCTTTTTCTGTGCAAAAGCTTTTTATTTTGATGTAGTCCCATTTGCTTATTTTCTCTTTAGTTTCCATTGCCCTAGGAGTAGTATCAGTGAAGAAGTTTCTTCAACATATGTCTGAGATTTTGCTGCCTATGGATTCCTCTAGTATTTTTATGGTTTCCTGTCTTATGTTTAAGTCCTTTATCCATTTTGAGTTTATTTTTGTGTATGTGTAAGTTGGTGGTCTAGTTTCATTTTTTTGCATGTATCTGTCCAATTTTCCCAACACCATTTATTGGAGAGACTGCCTTAACTCCATTGTATGTTCATGCCTCCTTTTTCGAATATTAATTGGGCATAGTGGTTTGGGTCAATTTCTGGGTTCTCTATTCTATTCCATTGATCTATATGTCTGTTCTTGTGCCAGTACAAGGCTGTTTTGAGAACAGTGGCTTTGTAATACAGCTTGATATCTGGTATTGAGATCCCACCTACTTTGTTCTTCTTTCTCAGGATTGCTGCAGCTATTCGGGGCCTTTTTTTTATTCCAGATGAATTTTTGGAAAGTTTGTTCTAGGTCTGTGAAATATGTCATTGGTATTTTAATGGGGATTGCATTGAATCTATATAGATTGCTTTGGATAGAATGGACATTTTGATGATGTTGATTCTACCAATCCATGAACACGGTATGTTCTTCCATCTGTTTATATCTTCCTCTATCTCTTTTTTCATTGTCCTGTAGTTTTCTGCTTATAGGTCTTTTACCTCCTAGTTAAGTTTATTCCTAGGTATCTTAATTTTTTGGGTGCAATGGTAAATGGGATTGCTTTTTTAGCCTTTCTTTCTGTAAGTTCATTATTGGTGTATAGAAATGCCATAGATTTCTTGGCATAAATTTGTATCCTGCTACATTGCCGAATTCATTTATTAAGTCTAATAATTTTTGATGTAGTCTTTAGGGTTTTCTTTGTACAGTATCATGTCTTCTGTGAATAAGGACAATTTTACTTCTTCTTTTCCAATTAGGATGCCTTGTATTTCTTCTTTTTGTCTGATCACAATGGCTAGTATTTCCAGTAATATGTTGAACAGGAGTGGTGAGAGTGGGCATCCCTGTCTTGTTCTTGTTTTTAGGGGAAATGGTTTTAGTGTTTGCCCATTGAGTATAATGTTGGCTGTGGGTTTGTCATATATGGCTTTTATGATGTTGCGGTATGATCCTTCTATTCCCACCTTGCTGAGAGTTTTTATCAAGAAAGGGTTTTGGATTTTGTCAAATGCTTTTTCTGTGTCAATTGATATGACTGGGATTTTTATCTCTCAATTTGTTTATGTGATGAATCATGTTTATTGATTTGTGGATATTGCACCATCCTTGCATCCCTGGGATAAATCCTACTTGGTCATGGTGTATGATCTTTCTGATGTACTGCTGGATCCCATTTGCTAGGATTTTGTTGAGGATTTTGGCATCTCTGTTCATGAGGGATATTGGCCTGTAATTCTCTTCCATTGTGTTGTCTTTATCTGGTTTTGGTATTAGGGTGATGCTGGCTTCATAGAAGGAGCTTGGAAGTGTTCCTTCCTCTTGAATTTTTTGGAATAGTCTGAGGAGGATAGGTTTTAGTTCTTCCTTGAATGTTTGGTAAGACTCCCCTGTGAAGCCATCTGGCCCTGGGCTTTTGTTTGCTGGAAGCTTTTTGATAACTGCTTCAATTTCTTCCATAGTTATTGGCCTATTGAGATTTTTGGAATCTTCCTGTTTGAGTTTTGGAAGGTTGTACTTTTCTAGGAATATGTCCATTTCCTCCAGGTTGTCCAGTTTGTTGGAATAGAGTTGTTCGTAGTATTTTTAACAATCCTTTGTATTTCGGTGGGGTCTGTTGTTATTTCACCTCTTTCATTTCTGATTTTGTTTATTCGGGTCCTCTCTCTTTGCTTCTTGGTGAGCCTGGCTAGAGGTTCATCAATCTTGTTTATCCTTTCAAAGAACCAGCTCTTGGTTTCATTGATCTTTTGGATTGTTTTTTTTTTTGTTTTTGTTTTTTGTTTTTTTTTTTTTTTTTTATCTCTATGTCATGTATTTCTGCTCTGATCTTTATTATCTTCTTCCTTCTACTCACTTTGGGCTTTTTTTGTTGCTTTCTTTCTAATTCTTTAAGTTGTAGCGTTAGATGATTTATTACCATTTTTTCTTTCTTTTCTTTTTTTTTTTTTTTTTTTTTTTTGAGGTAGGCCTGTAGCTCTATAAACTTCCCTCTAAGGACTGCTTTCATTGTGTCCCATAAATTTTGGATTGTTGTGTTTTTATTGTTATTAGTTTCCAGGATGTTTTTAATTTATTCTTTGATCTCTTTGGTAACCCCATCACTGTTTTATAGCATGCTATTCAGCTTCCAAGTATTTGAATTTTGGGGGCTGTTTTTATTGTAGTTTATTTCTAATATTATGCCATTGTGGTCTGAGAAAATGCTTGATATGATTTCAATCTTCTTGAATTTGGGGAAACTTTGCTTGTGACCCAATATGTGGTCTATTTTTGAAAATGTCCCATGTGCACTTGAGAAGAATGTATATTCTGTGGCTTTGGGGTGAAATGTTCTGAAGACGTCAATTAATTCCATCTGATCTAGTGAGTCATTTAGGATTGCTGTTTCTTTGATGATTTTTTTGTCTAGAGGATTTATCCAGTGATGTCAGTGGTGTATTAAAGTCCCTTAGTATGATTGTATTGTTGTTGATTTCTCCCTTGATATCTCCCAGGAGTTTTTTTTATGTATTTGGTTGCTCCTGCATTGGGTGCATATATGTTTATCAGGGTTATATCCTCTTGTTGTATCAATCCCTTTAGTATTATGAAATAGCCTTCCGTATCTCTTGTTATGGTCTTCACTTTGAGGTCTATTTTGTCAGATATAAGTATTGCTACCCCAGCTTTTTTTTCATTTCCATTTTCCTGAAAGATATTTTTCCATCCCTTCACTTTAAGTCTGTGTGAGTCCCTTGTTCTGAGGTGGATCTCTTGTAGACAGCATATATATGGGTCATGTTTTTTTTTTTTTATCCATTCAGTCACTCGATGTCTTTTGATTGGAGCATTTAGTCCATTTATGTTTAAAGTTATTATTGAAAGGTACTTGTTTGTAGCCATTTTTATTTTTTGTTCCTGTGTTCTTTCTTACCTTTTTATTTCTTCTTTTTACACCAGTCCCTTTGGCATTTCTTGCATTGCTGGCTTGGTAGTGATAAATTCCATTAGCCTTGTTTTGTCTGTGAAGCTCCTGATTTCCCCTTCAATTTTGAATGATAGTCTTGCTGGATAGAGTATTCTTGGATTCAGTCCCTTGCTTTGCATCACTTTGTAAATTTCCTTCCATTCTTTTCTGGCCTGATGTGTTTCTGTTGAGAAATCATTTGATAATCTGTTGGGGGATCCTTTGTAGGTAACTCTCTGTCTCTCTCTTGCAGCCTTTAAGATTCTCTCTTTGTCGATAATATTTGCCATTGTAATTATGGCGTGTCTTGCTGTGGGTCTTTTGAGATTCATCTTGCTTGGGACTCTTTGTACTTGAGTAACTTTTTTCTTCCCCATATCAGGGAAGATTTTTGTCATTATTTCTTCAAATAAGTTTTCTAATCCTTGCTGCTCTTCTTGTCCTTCTGGCAGCCCTATTATTTGTATGTTGTTTCATTTCATGTTGTCCCATAGCTCCCTTAGGCTCTCCTCCTGTCTTTTAATTTTTTTCTCCCATTGAAGTTCAGTTTGGGTGTGTTTTGCTTCCCTGTCTTCTAATTCGCTAATTTGGTCCTCTGCTTCTCCTAGTCTACTGTTGAAAGTTTCCATGGTGTTTTTTATTGCAGCTATATCACTCTTCATTTCTTCTTGATTCTTACATAAGTTATTGATTTTTTTCGTCCATTTCTTCTTGATTCTTACATAAATTGTTTATTTTTTCCTCCATCTGGTTTATGAACTGTATGACCCTTATTCTGAATTCTTTTTTTGTGACATATTGTTTGCCTCTGTTTTGTTTAGCTGCTTTTCTGGTGATTCCTCCTTTTCTTTCCTTTGGGGGTTTCTTTGTCTACCCGTTTTTGGTCTCACCGACTGATCTAGATGTTGAGTCGTGCAGGGGCTGCTCCTTGGGTTGCAGTGGCTCCTCAGGCTGCAGTTGCTCCTCAGGCGGTCACTGAAGTGGCTGCTTCTCAGTTGGCAGCGGCTCCTCTGGTGGATGCTGTTCGCAGCAGTGGTGTCTCCTCTGGCTGGTGGGGGTGGGTTGCTCACATGGCTGCTGCTCCTCAGACAGGGGCAGACTGCTCACATGGCTGCTGCTCCTCGGATCAGGACTGGCTGCATGCTGATGCTGTTCCTCAGATGGAGCGGGCTTCTCATGAGGCTGCCATTTTTTGGACAGGAGCAGGTTGCTAGCCGGGCTGGTGCTCTTTGTACAGGTGCGGGCTCCTCAAGCAGCTGTTGCTCTTCAGATGGGGGACGGGCTGCTTGCGTGGCTGCTGCTCCTCAGGCAGGAGTGAGCTGCACATGTGGCTGCTGCTCCTTGGATGGGGGTGGGCAGCTCACCCAGCTGTTGCTCGTCGGACCGGTGCAGGCTGTGTGTGGCTGCTGCTCCTTGGATCAGTGCGGTCTGTGCAGGGCTGCTGCTCCTTGGATGTGGTTGGTCTGCTCGTGTGACTGCTGCTCCTCGGTCCTGGGCAGGCTGCTCGGGCAGCTGCTGCTCCTCAAATGGGTGCAGGCTGCTTGCGGCACTGCTGTTCTTCGTATGGGTGCAGGCTACTCACACAGCTGCTGCTCCTCAGATGGGGCAGGTTGCCGGTGCAGCTGCTATTCTTCGGACAGGTGCAGGGTGTGGGCTGCGTGTAGCTGCTGCTCCTCAGATGGGGACAGGCTGTGTGGGGCTAATGTTCCTCAAATGTGGGCAGGCTGCTCTTGCAGCTGCTGCTCCTCAGATGGGACAGGCTGCTCGCATCATTGCTGCTCTTCGGACAGGAGAGTGAGCCACTTAAACAGATGCTGCTCCTTGGACAGGGGCCGGCCACGTGAGGCTGCTGCTCTTAGGCCTGGGGCAGGCTGCTCGCGGGGCTGCTGCTCCTTGGACAGGAGTGGGCTGCTCACGTGTCTGCTGCTCGCGTGGTTGCAATGCCCTGGGCTACTGAGTCTCCTTCGCCAATTTGGGTTGGATGTTACTTGTTTCAGCTGTTCTTTCTATCTGCTCCGGTACAAGGCTCAGGACACATCTGTCTATTCTGCCGCCATTTTGTCTCCTTTTTCTACTTTTTAGATAAAGAAGCAATAAATTTGTGAATATTTGACAGGACAAACACACTTAGATTTGGGTACTCCTTAGTGAGGAACATAAAAAAAGTTTGGGCTTGGGTAGCAAATTGGTAAAGAGGGAACAGAGTTTTTTATGTCAGCTTTTGGCCCTGGATTCCTTAACTTTAGGAGCTAGTGATAAGGGTGTCTCTCTCAGCCTTCCTGCAGCAAGGAGGGCACCCTTCTCAGAGCAGACTTATTCCCTCTATTCAAGGAGATGAGAGAGGGTCCAATGCCCTTCTTGCACTGGCTGCTTGTCACATAACTTTCATTCAAAGCAATCACTATGGAAGGATATTTTGGGGGAGGCCTTCCCTGGGCTTGAACATTACCAGCCTGGAGATGGGATTATTCCCTGTATCATTGAAGTGGGCTCATTCTAAACATAGAAGCTCTTATCAATCAGATAACCTTTCCTGGCTCTGGGTGATTGACATGGTGACAGATGAAGGTCAGATAAATGACACATGAGAAGGAGTCCATGCGTTACTGCTGGTTTTGAAGTCTGAGGAGGAGACCAGACACCGGGGAATGCAGGCTACATCTAAAAGCTGGAAAGGACAAGAAACAGGTTCTCTCTGTATTAGTTTCTCAAGGCTGTCCTGAGAAATAACCACAAACTTGGTGGCTTAAAACAACAGAAGCATATTTTCTCACCTTCTGCAGTCTGGGAGCCCATATTAAAGGTGACAGCAAAATCCTGCTTTTTCCAAAGTCTCTAGGAGTGAACACTTTTTGCTTCTTCTTTAAAAAAAAATCGTATTGATTGATTGATTTGAGAGATAGAAACGGGGAGAGAGAGATAAACCGACTTTGTTGTTCCACCCAGGTACTCACTCATTGGTTGATTCTTGCATGTGCCCTGACCAGGGATCCAACCAAATGAGCTAGCCCTCCAGGCTGTGACCTCATCTTAACCTCACTAATTACACCTGCAAAGACTCTATTTTCAGAAAAAAAAGGCACATTCTGAGATTCCAGGTGGACATATACTTCGGGGGTCTCCATTCAACTAGGTATACTCCCTTACAGCCTCCAGAAGGAAGGTAACCCTGCCCACTCCTGGGTATTATGTGGTAAGTCCCACTTTGTAATTCAACCTGCAGGCTGTCAAATAATACATTTGTGTCGATTGTCATTAAATTTGTGGTAATTTGTTCCAGTAGCTATAGGAAACTGTACACCATTTTGTTTGGAGTCAGCAATTTTCTCTTATTATCAACCACACACATTACGTTTACCCTGTGCTCTTTTCAATCACTGAGGACTACCTATTCTTAAATATGACAGAGGAACGCAATTCCCTGCTGGGGATCTCTTCAGTAAATTCCAGTAAAGGACACTGCAATGTTCTGGGACGTCCTCCTGTGCTTTCTGTTGGTGTGAACGTATGAAGGGCTGTGTTATTACCATAAGGGGCATTGCTCTGGGACCATAAAACTGGCCATAAACCTTTACCATCTTTGGAGCTTCTTGGATTTAATACACTGAGCTATTAAACTCTGACTCACACATGCATGTTTTCTCATAACTCACCAAAACATGGGAAACAGTGGCAGCAAACTCTTCATTCACAGCTAAACCTGAACAATTCAAACAGTATGTATGGATACCTTTGATTTCACACCCAAAGTAATATAAGTAACAGAGTGATGTTGCAGAATAAGGTAGCTGTTGCCAAATTATTACTTGCCATTTATTTATAAAAACTGCTAGGAAGATACCATAAATTCCTGCTCAGTCTTTACTTTTAAGTTGTTCCTTCATTTTAGTTCAACCAAGATATTAAACAGGAGACAGCGAGTAAATCATAGCTTCCCCTGGGAACTGCAGAGATTGGAGAAGATCGTGGGAGAGACATGCTCACACTGCCATGGCGTGCTACTCTGGTGGCTGCACTTCCAAAACTGTCAGGAACACGTGGGACTGAATCCTTAAGAGATGGCCTGGTCCTCGCCTGTTTATGTAAGGTCAAAGTAATCCATGCCGGGTCTTCATCATTCATTCCTCAATTTAGAATTTTCATCTAGTTACCTTCTTGAAATTTGAGGATTATGATATAGATTTCTAATATGTTATTTCAGTACAAAATGTTTACACTTTAAAACAGAATAGCTCTCTGTCAAAAAATCAGGAGAATTAAATTAGGAGGAATTTTGGAAGACATTATGCTGTTAGGAGCTAAGTGCATTTTTGTCTCAGAATTTTTGACTGATATATATATATATATATGTGTGTGTGTGTGTGTGTGTGTGTGTGTGAATAATATACATATGTGTGTCTATATGTATATGCGTGTGTGTGTGTGTGTGTGTGTGTGTGTGTATGGAGAGAGAAAGAGAGAGAGAGAGATGACAGGATACCTGTATATATTTTCTGACACATGGCATTGAATACATTCCACATTTCTGTGTCTGTTCAAGTAAAATAAAATTTCTATATTAAGCCCTGCAAATGAGATCAGAATTCTCACCAAATTAGCAAATGCAGAGCTAAAGATAAATTTCATCTTTGACATATTCTCTTGGGAGACTTCTAGACATTCAAATATAAAATGAGGAGCGAGATAACCTCCATGGTGAACCCAATTTGCTTTTGTGTCCTAACCAAAGCATGTAATAATCACTTGTGGTAGATTAGTGGTCCAGCTTGCTTTATTGTGCAGAAAGAAATGAGACACATAATAGGCAATATCTCAGGCTGCCGGAAGACAGTTCTGCAGGTGTCACGGTGGATGGTGCAGGCTGCTGCTCATTTCACTTGTCCACAGGAGTCCCCACCCCCTGAGACAAAGAGCTAATCCGTGTCCTGTCTGAGACACCCAGAACACCCCTGGCCCTGGCACTCCTACCAGGAACGAGGATCTTTCTGAGGCAAGATGGCTATAAAACTAAACTCAGGTGCCAACTGCAATGCATGTCAGCACCAGAGCCTTGAGGCTGTGCGTGGAGAATCGGGTGACAGAAATTAATGTCCCCATGTCTGCTTGTTTCAAAGCTTGATAGCACCCGATTGTCAGGTTTCCCCTCAGGCTAAGAATCATGGAGTGATGGGCTCTCCTAGTTTCTGGAGGGACAGGATTAACAGTGCAGGCACTTTAAGGGGAACAATTCAGTGGAGGTGTCAGCCAAGTCCCTTTGTTGAAAGGCTTCATGATCCCAGGTGGTCTGTATGCCAGGGATTTCGCCACCTGTTATATAGTGACCAGAGTAAGGGCCAGGGGGCTGAAAACGGGCTTCTAGTACTTGCTTTGCCTTTGACATGTGGCATTAACAAACACTGAGAATTTTTGAGTTTTATTTCTCCTCCTTAAAGTAGAGATAACTTTACTTTCCCTAACTATTCCCTAAATAATTATTTTCCCATACTGTTTACTTGTTAGTTCCCTAAATAGCAATCACATGAAAGTAAATTTACAACAGTAAATTTCTCTGCCAAAGTGTAAATTTCTCTGCCAAAGCAAGATGAAGTATTACTATCATGGCCTTTGTATCTCAAAAACAAAAATAAAAATGTCCCCCTTTTATCAGTAAGTTAGAAAGCATGATCCCCACTTCTCACATCCACATGGGAGTCTGCCAAAGAGAAATCCATTACCTCACCTGCGATCAGGAAGCAGGACGATTCAGAAGGAAGCAGGGCCCCTCTTCCCTGGTTTCTAATCACAGGGGAGGCTCGGCGGGCGGTGGGGGTCATGACCAGAGTTGAACGTTAAGCAAGTAAACTCTCTGCCTTCTTGACACTCCAGGATATCTCCAATTACTTTCAAAGATACTAATTTACCAGATACAATTTTAACCAAAATTGATTTTAATTCGCTTTTAGAGGAGGTTGGTCAGTCATGCTGAAAGTGTATCCATTAGACTGTCTCATCAAAAATGGTTGGGAAACAGGTCTTTAAAATAACAATCACTAATATTAATCCCAGGTTTTGTTTCAAGAGACTCACATCACAATCCCAGCATTGATCTTATCGATCTTCATAAAAACCTTGAGGAGGAAGGAGGAAAACAAGCACAGCCTTAATTTTCTGACTAAGGGAAGATGCAAGTGAGGCTGGGACCCAGCAGGGTGGGCAGGGAAGGGTGTCTCTGGAGATCTCTAGATTTTTCTGGATAGTGTGAGCTCCCCTCCCCTCCTAAATTGCAGTGTGGCATGAATATTCATGAGATCGAACCACTTACCCTTATCCTATGTATGCTATCACCATCAACAGCTTTCAGGCTTTTAAATTCCACTCTGAAATTATTCAGTCCTTTGATTCTTTTTTTTAAAGTAACACTGTTTAGAAAAGCACCCTGGTGCTTACATAATTTGTGGAGGCAAATGTGAAATTAGAAGACTCTGAATTTATGCTCCCAGAGTAAAAGACATCTGCTTTCGGGAAAACAAAAGGACATAAATTCAATATTAGACAAGAATTCCAGTCTCTCCTCCCCCACTAGGGCATTTCAGACACAGGGATTTAATGACCAGCTAGACCAAGTTCTGCTAATTAAGCGTCTGCACATAGAATATAGCGGATTTATTATTTCCAAGCCTTTAATGTCTAATTATTTACAGAACATTTAGCCGAGGGCAGAGAAACCATAAAAGAGTCTCATGACCTTCAGGCTCTTTGTAAAGTGGATTCCTGGCAAGAGGAGCCTGAAACAGGCTTGTGAACAGGAAATCCCAGCGGCTTTTCTTTCCAACTACTGCGCAGCATCAACTTAATTATCTCCCAGCCATGGTGCAGGGGAGATGCTGGGGTGCAAGTCCCATGGATTGTTAGCATGCTACTCTGATTTTACATAATGACTTTTTCTCAGTGTTACCTTCATTGTTGCTGACAAGTATCAATTAAAGGACACAAAGAAAACATGTATGTTAGAGTCTGAGAGCTAATGTTTGCCTGACCCTACTATTTTCAGCTAAGTACTAGTAGATGTACTCTCTATGTGTGCAGTTAATGGTATATGCAAACAGACAGGCACATAGTTCCTCTATATCCTCCAAGTTATTTCCAAATCAAAACCTAAGGTGTGAGTGGTCAGAGCAAGAAAGGTTCATAGAGAGGCATATCTATGATTGTGAACATTTTGAACAGCTTTATTGAGTTACTAGTGGCCCGGTGCACTGATTCATGAACATTGAAAGGTAATTAGAATGTGGCTGGTGGGGTGGGACTGGGCTAGACAGGCTGAACATGCTCTGGAGCCAACCTCCCGCAGTCCCTCCCCAGCCAACAGCACCTGGGGTGGCGCTGCGGCTTGGCAGTAAACCATATTTGGGGCTGATAGTGCCCCAGCAACAACATAACCCACGACCGAAGGTGGAATCTGCAAGGCCCCACGAGGAATCAGGCTCCCTCCTCTCTGGTTCCAGGGGTGTCACCCGAGAACCTCCGCTGCCAAGTCACCACAGCTCGGCAGCTCCTGCATTGAGCATCTGCCCCCTGGTGGTCAGTGCATGTCATAACTACCAGCTGGTCAGCCAGTAGGCTGGTTGCTTTGCCTTTTATATATATAGATAATTCACATACTATAGAATTCTCCTATGTAAAGTGTGCAATTCACTGGGTGTTGGTATATTCATAGATGTGTGGGATTATCATCACAGCCAATTTTAAGATATTGTATTACCTCAGGTAGAAAACCCATACCCTTTAATTAATAACCCCATCTGCCCTCCCCATTTTCCAGAGCACCTGTACATTGTACATTCCCACCAGCCTTGTATGGGAGCTTTAAAGGGTCATTCAGTTTTTCTGTGTTTTTTTTTTCATGCCTTAGGTTCTATACCACCCATCCTTGGCAATTTCATTCTCTCTGAGTGGGAATAAGGCCACCAGACATCCATTCATATTCTCTTCATCATCAAACTTTCCTACATAGATGTGGTATTTGAATCCCTTAGCACAGTGGTCGGCAAACCACGGCTCGTGAGCCACATGCGGCTCGCGAGCCGTGGTTTGCCGTTCTGTTGACTAATGAGTTTGCCGACCACTGTCATATACTACCCTTTACCTCTTTGCACACAATATGCCACAATTGCCTAATCCTCACAGCTTCCAACTACATGGTAACATTTAGTCTAACCCTATCACTAACTAGGGGCTCCCTGATTGGCCACATGACAGGGTGGACCAGAGGATTACGCCATTTCATGTAAAGGGCTCCCCCTATGGTGGCTCCATGCATTACCTGACTTGCAAAGACTACCTCCTTCTTTTCCTCTGAGTGGCTCTGTGAGGTGAGGCTTCAGAAGGTAGCTTCTTTCTAATCCAAGTTAAGCCAACGCTGTCTGTGTGACAGGGACCTGGAGGCATCCTCTCTCAACTTTATTTACCTCATGTATAAACATGCTGGAACAAGAATAAAATATCACAAGGTAACATACGAAGTAACTGTTCATCTCCATGCGTTTCCTTCCTTTCTTCCTTTCTTCATTCCTTCCTTCCTATGGGATAAGTGTGAGGTCACAAAGCCCAATCTATTTATTCAGCTCACTTAATGAAAAAAGGGCAAAAACTATGACTCACACTCTGATGTTTTAATTAAAACTAATAAATTCTTTTGGCATACCAGTTTGGGCTTGAGTAATGTTCTTATTTGTTGGAAACAATAAATATGAGAAAATTTAGGTCTCTGGGGGATTGCTAATTAAATTTATTCATTCACTTTTTTTTCTTAAATACTGAGATGCCTTTATTACCTTGTAGCATTAAATTGTTGGTGTGTTAGTTGTTTTCTAGTTATTACCATATTCATACTTTGCAGTCTCATTTTGGTAATAGTTTTATAAAACACAAATTTCTGGCATCCACTGATCTAGACAGTATGTGCTGGTAAATTTTTCTTATAAAGGGCTACATAGCAAAGAGTTTCATTTTGGCCAATCATGGGGCTCTGTAGTGATTACTCAACTCTGCGGTTGTAGGCGAAAGTAGATGTAGATGATAGTAAGTTATAGGCATGGTCAGATTTTACCTAGACTCATAGAGGATCATCAGGATGCCACACCAACTCCTGGACACATGGGAAGTGGTCACCTGGGATAAGGACACTATCTTCTCCATAGACTCCTGGGAAGGACAGTGGGGTGGGGTTGAGGTTACTGCCCTCACATTCATTTACAGAGTCCTTGCTGATAACTTTCTTGAAGCCCAGGTTAGAAGATGAATATCAATGGTGATGGGTAAATGGTGGTTTATTAAGTGAGTTACCAAGGAGGGACAAAAATATTCACTATGTTGCTTCTACCAGGAAGAGCAACATCAAGTGACTTCAGTGGAACACAGTCACCCAGATAAGGAATGAAGCCAACTTCTGAGGCCCATTAAAGTAGGTGAGAGAGAAATAGGAGAGGAAAAGACTGCAGATAAGGGTGTAAGCAGCCCTTTTCCTGGGGATGACCAAGTGCAGAACTGTCAGAAGTGTGTCCTCGCCACTGAGGTGGAGCCGGATCTCTGTGATGGACTATCTCACAGGAACAGGGGGACCCAGGATGGAGAGGATTTTTGGAAACTGTGTGAAATTTTGTGATTCTTGCTGTGGAACTTCTGGTGCTTGCTCATCATTCAATTTATGGCAGGTGAGTGGGTTTTGTGGATCTGGCTAAAGATTTGAGCTTATGAACATAATATCCATGTTCTTTGTATCATTATTAACTAAAACTCAATGGGCACCTCCTATTGCTAGACACTGTCCTGTGTGTTAGATCTTCTGACATATGTATTACATACATGGCAAGATTCAGTGATAAATATAAGTTATGGCAACAAGATCATGCCAGATAAGTCAGTTTGGGCAATTGCATCTTGAAAGTAAATGGTCTGAACAAACTAGAACCTAAGTAGACAAGGCTGGAGGCTTGGTGTATTTCTTATGATTGCTGTGTAACAAATTACCCCCAAACTTCAAGGCTTAAACTACCTGAGGCTCTGTGGTTCGGGAACTGGGATTAATTTAGCTGGGTGGTCCTGGCTGAGGTTTTTTTCATGCGTTTTCATTTAATCTATTGGCTAGAGCTGCAGTCATCTCAGGAATTGGGGGAGGGCTGCTTCCAAATGTACTCATGTAATTGTTGGCAGGCCTCAGTTCCCTGCTGACTATTGGTCAGAAACTTCAGTTCCGTACCACGTGCATCTTTCCTGGGGGCTGCTCACATCACAGTTGGCTTTACCCAGACAAGAACAAGCAAGCTGAGACCTGAGAGAGAGAAAGAGGAAAGGAGAGAGAGTCAAAATGAAAGTTGATGTTATTTTTATAACCTAAATTGGAAGGTGACATCATTACTTCATATGGTACTGGTCACACAGACCAACCCTGGTACAACATGGGAGAGGCTTCCCAAGGGTGTACATGCAAGGAGACACTGAAGACCACCTCGGAGGCTGGCTATCACACCTGCATTATCTTTGGAATGAACACATTTCTAGACAGTTTCCAGGCCCGGCTGCAGGAAGGTGTTCATATGCTTGGGAACAGATTGAGATGGGTTCAGCTGTGGGTGATCCCAAAGGCTGCACCAAAGGGCTGCCCATTATCTCTGCTCCCCACAGGAGGCGGTGTTAGTTAAACACACCGACATCAATGTACAATGAGAGCAATCACTCTTCTTGTCAGGCTGAAAACACCCAAGATGTGTGGACTGTGAGAGGGAGAAACTGGCAAAAAAAAAAAAAAAAAAAAAAAGCAGAAGATGGAGAAATGGAAAATAGCCCATTAGGGACATTGGTACAGACAGAACAATGATATTTGTCAGTCATAATCAATGTAGACAGTGTAGCCTAACATGCAAAAGAAATCCTCCTTTGGAAAGTTCACCCCGATCACAAATGCTAACGTCTCCCTGTGTCAGACAAACTCACTGGCTTTTTGATAATGAATGTCTGAACAATCACACTCCTTAAAACCCATCCATGGCTCCTGGAGAACGCATCAGAAGAGAGTCTTTTTAAATAGTGATGAGCTACTCACACATCCATCAAGTTATTCCCTGCTAAACAAAGCAGCCACTCTCCTCAATCTGGTGCCAGCATTTCCCTCTGTACTTGCTGTATGGAGATGAAATGGAGAGACACACAGGCTATGAGGGAAAATTTGAAAGAGCTTCTTCAGAGGGACCTAGATGCATGTTGCTGTTGAGTGAAAACTTCTAGGGCAGCGTGAGGAAGCTCCACTCAGCAGTTGGTCACTTTCACTTATGTGTCCCCATAGATGATGCTCACCAGTGAAGATCACCATGAATGGCAGGCATGGACCAGGGAGAAATTCACTAGGATTATGGGGGTTCAGCAGAGCCACTGCGACCTGATCTTTCTATGTGAAATAGCTACCTGTGAGTGAGGGGAGCGGAGAGGAGGGCATTGTGTATTGTGAACTTACCTCAAAGAAAGCTGATGAAGCTTTAGGCAAATAACTTGTTTCTAATAGCATGGAATTCAAAGTTCTGAAAAGTTCCTCGTGTTAGAAATCGGCTCAGCTTCAAGCAAGATGTATGCTCTTGCTTTCCATTAAAAGCAGCCATCCTCAGGTGAAGCAGTAACCACATGGAGTTGTCAGTCATTAACATCTGCCACCAGTTTCTGCAAGTGGACACACAAAAATATGATCTTCAGTGGAGAGATAAATGGGAAGGAAACTTTGGGGGTGTTCAATGTTAAACAAAATATTCCATTATCAAAAGCTTTTCTAAAAGAGAGGGAAGGTGGGGGTGAGGGGTGGGTAAGGAGAGATTAACCAAAGAACTTATATGCATATATGCATAACCCATGGACACAGACAGTAGTGTGGGGAAGGTGGAGGAGGGGAGTTCTGGGTGGAAGGGGTCAATGGGAAAACTTTCAACAACAAAGATAAATTTAAAAATAATAAATAAGTAAAATAAAGGTTGTATTGAGCCACATGTTAGTCAGAAAGGACCGGTTGTGGGACATACAGTCTGCACCACCAGCAGCAGGAGAGATGGGGAAGGCAAACATGTACATTGCCCTGGAGTTGACCTGCTGTTTTATACATTATGTTTTGGGAAGTAAAGATGTAAGTTGTTTGGAAATAATTTACACCGTACAGATAATGGGGGTGGGAAAGGGGGAAGTGGGAGCAGTTCTAAGATAGGTGCACAGCCCAAGAGAAAGATATTTACTATTTTGGTTGGTTGTGGGCAACAGTCCTGAAAGTTTGTGCTTAAGCAGGTTGCAGTGGTGTCTGGTGGTCAGCTAACAATCAGGAATGGGAGTAGTCTATTGTTAGTTGGCCCAAAGCTATGAACTGAGTAATTACTCTTGTCTCTTTCTCTCACTCTCAAGCCTGCTGTAATTTAATTTAGGACAGCTCAGAATGTTTCTCTTAGCATTGTGTAAGTGGAAAATAAAGAGGCTCTAGGGATCTGGGGCTAAGATGAGGACCCAAATGATCAGGGTAGAGGAAGTCTTTCATAAAAAGTTAGACTGAAATTTCAATTTCAATCTGGGTCTAGCCTTGGCTAAAGCTATCCACACTCCACTCGCACTATGTATATAATAAAGAGGTAATATGCAAATTGGTCCTAACTGTGTCACAGTAATGCCCAATTTGCATATTGACAGACCAGCAGGAGGCTTGCATGAGGCTCCTTTGCATGAGGCTCGCTTCCCTGCTGCCTGTGCCGGAGTCCTCTTTTTCTCCTGGGTGCACGCACCCTGACAAACACCCTCGTGACACAGCGCCCCGTCTGAGAGCACTCTGCTAGGGGATGCCACCAACCCCCCACCTTGGGGGGTGGGTGACACCTGCACAGCAGAAGGCTGGTTCTTGGGGTGTGGTTGGCAGACGCCAACCAGGGGTGCGCAAATCGGCAGTGACCCCAGGAGGGGTTGTGCATGCAAATCCAGAGGGTGTGGACCCCACACGAAGGAAGGGCCCTAGTGCGACAACAGAGAGTGGACATCCAGGTAAGGCACTGGACCTGGACGGGCCACCGGGTAAACAACGTGGGGATCCCACTGCCACAGACACAAAGGGTGGCCCTGCGTTGCCCAGGATGCCAGTCGATCCTCCCAAGCGCACAACCTTGAAGCCTCCTCTGGCCCCGCAGACCCGGCCCTGCCACCGTGGAGACCACAGGCGACCTTCACACCACAGGAAAGCTGCCCCGGCTTTCTCTAGCCATCCATCCATTCATCTGCCTGGTCCAACTTGGATGGGGGCTCACATCCTGGGAAGAAAGCCCCCTAAGGACAAGCCGGCCTGACCATACCTGCACAAGCACACCCGTCACCTGCGATTTTCAGACAGGAGCAGACAGAGACCCACTCAAGGCATGGGAGTGGGGGCGGCGGGGGGCGGGAAAGGCCTCCGCATCCCCCCCTCCCTTTTGACACTCAAGGGGAGAAAAGCCTAGCGCGTGCGCTCACGAATGCACACATTCGCACACGTAATACAGCAGTCCCCATGATGGACGCCAGCCCAGGCCAGCTGGACCCTCCCCCAACTTGGAGGGGGGAGGCCCGAGCCATGGTAGGCAAGACACAGCTGTGTCTTGCTGGGCCCCTCAAAGCCGGTGCGAGAGGGGCCCGAGTGCCCAAACAGAGGCAGCTACAGGTCCCAGAGAGGAAAGAAGTCAGTACTAAGACAGGACGAAAAGCATAGAATTTTTAATTAGCCTGTAAATAGAGTAAAAGAGTGAGGGAGGAGGGGGGAGGAGGGGGAAGAGCGGAAGGAGGGAGGGAAGAACTTTATAAAGGAGTCAGTAGACAGCAGAGTTAAAGAAGGAAAAAGGATGTATGAGTGAACTGTAGGAGCTATAAAAAAATCAAGTATAGTGGTATACTGGGGACAGATTTTAAAAGTAGGAGTCAGAAAAGAAAAAAGATAAATGATAGTGAATAATTAGGCAGATAGATAGATAGATAGATAGATATTAAAACTGGAAGTAAGTAGAGAAGAATGTATGGGAAAGGTAGGATGAGAGAGAAAGAGGGAGAGAAGAAAAGTTTTAAAGGGGAGCTGGTAGAGCTTAAAAGGAGAATGAGAAGAAGAAATGGGGGAAGGAGCAAAGCAGGTCTGAGGGAGGAAGTGAAGAAAAAAATTAAGGTGGGAAAGAAGGAAAAGGGGAGGGAGAGCAGGGGTAAAGATAAAGGAAATAAGGAATGTAGGCAGGAGAAAGATGGGAAGAAGGATGATGGAACAGAAGAAGGAAATAGGAGGAAAGAAAAGTTTATAAATGATGAGTCAGTAGGAAAAAGTGTTACATAAAGGAGAGAGAAAAATTGTGTGAGAGAGAGAAGCCAATAAGGAAGTCAAATACAATTGTGTGTGAAGGGGATAATATTTAAAATAAAAGTTAATAGGGCAACCAGGCCAGCAGGGGAGGGCAGTTAGGGATGAGCAGGCCTACAGGGGAGGGCAGTTAGGGGGATCAGGCCAGCAGGCTGAGTGGTTAGGGCAGGCAGGCAGGTGAGTGGTTTGGAGCCAGAGGTCTGGGATTGTGAGAGTGATGTCCAACTGCCAGTTTATACATCCCCTGAGGGCTCCCAGATTAGAGAGGGTGCAGATCGGGCTGAGGGACACACCCATGTATGAATTTCATGCACTGAGCCTCTAGTATCAAATAATGCTAAGACCCCCCAATTTTGGTGCGCCTTTGAATTACCTAGAAGGACTTTTAAAATTGCAAGATTTTACCCTTAGAGATGATGACATAATAGGCTTGGGATGTCCTTTTTGACATCCTTCGTGTTTGAAACATGAGATTCAAGGATCATATTTGGAGAAATATGATTGAGAGAAAACATGAATGACTTTGATGTCAAGTTGTCAGAGATCCTAGGCAGGAAGGTCAAGAGAAAGTGCTGTGGTCAAGAGAAAGTCATTATTGAATATGGAAAAGTTTCAGAGTCATCACACCTTGAAACAGGTCCAAATAATATTATTAAAACTGATAATGACCGATAATCCAGGCTGAGCCACGTTCAGCTATCATCTTCATCCTGTGAAGTATTTGGCTATGAAAACTTGGTCTCTGTGCATACACATGATGAATAAAGTGCTCATACACACACACTCAATTTCTTGGTAATTAGGCACATTTTTAATGCTTAGCATTTTACTAAAATCTTTTCAACTTGAAAATGTAAAATAGTGTTTTGACATTTACTCTGGATACATTTGCACTCACTATCAATGATAACTAGTAATTATGCAAGAGAAGAAAATCCCCAAGGCTATTTCAGGAAGAATCCTGTTGGAGTTAGTAATTTCAAGAATGAAATTTTCTCTATTATCATAATGATAAAAAATACTATAAATCCCAGACAGTATAAAACAGTCTTGCTGGCATAAAAGTGGAATCATACATTATTTGTTGTTTTGGTGACTGGCTTATTTTATTTTGCCTAATGTCTTCAAGGTTTATCCATGTTGTATTCTGTCAGTTTCCTTTCTTTTAAGACTGACTAATATTCTATTGTTTGGTAGGCCACATTTTGCTTAGCCATTCATCACCTGATGGACATTTGGGTAGCTTTATCTTTTAGCTATTGTGAATAATGCTTTCATAAACATAGGTGTACAAATATCTCTTAGAGACCCCACCTTCAATTATTTGGGTTATGTACCCAGAGGTGGAATAGCTGGATCATATCAATAGTCTGTGGCCAGCCACCTTCTTGAAGAGGAATGCGGAGTGGGTTTAAGGTGATCACAAGAAGATCTGAGTGGTGCTGGGGGCACTGTAGTTCTGGGTGCCTCATGCCATATCATTTCCCTGCACAGATTTTAGGGACAACTGATGGACAGTTCTCACACAGGCTTGTAGAGCCTCACCTCTTTGCCTCAGTTTTGCATGTGCATGTGTTTATGTTTTATTTGGTATTGTTGGTTTTTGTTTGCCTTCTTGCTTGTCTTTCTGGAAAACCTATGTACATTTTTCAGCTGGAGAACAAGGCAGCCTGGGAATGTGGGTAGAAAATTCCTCTGTAGAAACTTTTCACCAGCTGGGAGCAAGCATCAGTGAATAACTGCTATCATGTCTATTCTCCAGAGGGGCAATTTTGAGGTACATCTGCATGGTCCTTGGAGGGTCCCCAGCATGGTGAGCTCAGTTTGTGCAAGGGGGGGAAGCTCAAGAGCACACTGGTCATTTGTTCTTGTCCTTCAGTGTCTCTTTCTCTCTACTCTCCCCTTGACTTTCTGAGATATCCTCCCAAATAAATCACCTGTGCTCAAGCCCTAACCTCAGGCTCTGCTTTAGCATAAAGCCAAAAGAAGAACATAGTCAAAAATTCCCAACTGTTCATGAGTGGGTAAAAACTGCCAAAATATCCTATCTAATAAAGAGGGAATATGCTAATAGACCCTCACACCATCACAAAATGGCGGCACCCACAGCCAATAAGGAGGGAATATGCTAATTGACTGTCCTGCCCTCAAAGATAGCAGCACCCACAGCCAATAAGGAGGGAATATGCTAATTGACTGCCACGCCCTCAAAGATGGTGCCACCCACAGCCACAAGATGATGGCGCCCAGTCCCCTCAGCCCCACCAGGGTGGCAGGCGCACGGCAAGGCCAGGCCTGCCCCCAGGCCGTGCACCTGCCTCCAGAGTCCCCCAGTCCCCTCCGCCCCCCAACCGCCCAGGGCCGGCCCGAAGTGCAGGCAAGCCTCGGATGGCTGCTGCGCAGCCACCCAGGGCTACCCGAGACTCAGGTAACCAGGGCTGGCCAAGGCTTACACTGCCGGCTGTGGCAGCAGCAGAGGCGTGATGGGGGCGTAGCTTTCCCCTGATCGCTGGGTCGCCTCCTGCCCCTGAGGGCCCCTGGACTGTGAGAGGGGGCAGGCCGGGCTGAGGGACCTTCCCTCCAGTGTATGAATTTTCATGCACCAGGCCTCTAGTTTTATACATAAAGGGCAAAACAGCCAACATGTAATTTTGACTTGTGGATTTACTACCTTCCGGAATTTAGAGCTTCTGTTTTTTGAAGTAGAACTCTGTCCAATGCTCATACAGGAGAAATTATGTTTTTCCATTGAACCTGGGAGGGAAGGTAATGGAAAAAATAAGACAGAACTACACAAGGAAATCTAACAAGTGAAAGACATTCATTTGTATTTGCTGCCAACCAAGTGAAATTAGATGGTAGAATAATGACTGCTTTTTCTGAATTTATGTCATAGACACAAACTTGAGTTGCCTAAATCATACATTTATAGAATATAGAGTCACTAGAAAATATTTTGATCAGGATGTAATTGCTCACCAGTTTGTATTTCATGTCTAATTAGCTTGGCTTCTATCAGAGGCTATGGAAACCTCTGGGCAGTCACACCCACTGGAAAACTTATTTATTATGTGCATCTACATTGTGAAATGAAAAGGTCATATAATAAAGATGGTTGATCTTAGCAAGCTCTGCTGAGTTTCATATTTTATCAGGTTTTGGAATATCATAGGAGTGAATGCCAAGGAAATTCTTAATGTTTATGAAAGTGATGATTTATATTTTAAATTATAATGATCTTCATTTTAACTTGTTTGACATATACATAGTATGGGAATTTTTTGAGGATACTAGGAATTTTATGTAAGCTAGGCATTTTTTTAATACTTTTATTGATTTCAGAGAGGAAGGGAGAGGGAGAGAGAGATAGAAACATCAATGATAAGAGAGAATCACTGATTGGCTGCCTCCTGCACATCTCACAATGGAGATCAAGCCTGTAACCCAGGCATGTGCCCTACCTAATGAAGAATTGAACTGAACAGTGACCTCCTTGTTCATAGATTAATGCTCAACCACTGAGCCATGCCAGCTGGGAGAGGCATGTTTTATACTAAATCAATGTAACAAATAAAAGTTGATACTTTTTTATTTCCATCTGCTATGGACTGAATTGTGTTCCTCTTAAATTCATAAAAGGCCTAACCACCCCCCTCCACCCCCATGTGACTGTATTTGAAGAAGGGACCTTCAAGAGAAAATTAAGGTTAAATGTGGCCATAGGAGTGGGGTTTTGACCTAATAGGACTGGTGTCCTTATAAGAAGAGAAACAGACACTATAGATATCTCTCGCCAAGTGCACAGAGAGGCCATGTGAAGAAACAGCAAGAAGAAGCCATCTGCAAGCCAGGAAGAGAGCTCTGACCTGGAACCAACCCTCCTGGCACCATGATCTTGGACTTTCACTCTCTCTTAAACTGTGAGAAATAAATGTTTTTTCTTTCAGCTGCCCAGCCTGTGGTATTCTGTCATGGGAGCCTAAGCTGCCTGAGAAACTATCCCTCATGGGATGTGTGTTTCTGGACACTGATACTCTTATTAACACTGTACTCCAGGAAACATGAGGACAATGTCTCCAATGTGGTAGATCAGTAGTAAATGCATATTTATTGCACTGAGATCTAGTCAAGAAATGTCTGTGGAGTAGGCAGAGATATGAGCTCCACATCTTGGAGATGAACAAGTCATAGACGTCACTTTTGAGCCTGTGCTTCCCTCCCCAGACTCAAGTATTCATAACACACATCACAGGGACCTGGGCAGGGCACCAGTTAACAGAAAAAATGATCCACTTATGCTGTGGCAAGATTTCTTCTCAGGGTCCATGTTTTTAATAATATTGCTTACAGGAATGTTTTCAACAGACAAGCTATTATGAGTGAAAATCTAGTTGACCTAGTCAATCGAAGGGATGCTATTAGAGATCACATTTCCCTTCTCACTGTCTCCACAACACACCAATCTGTGACCCTCCTCATTCCTCAGACAAGCCATATGGTGTTTGTATTCAAACCCCACAACAAATTTTGGCAAAAGATTAAGTGTGGTATAACCCCGCTTTGTGCCTCTCTCCCATGGAGGTGATATGGGTGAGGCTGGGCCACCCACCCTCTGCCCCTGCCCATGCCTCCCTCCCAGAGAAGCAGGGTGTATCACAGGAAAAATCCAATGACATTGAATTGACAGACACTTATGAGCCTTAACAAATGAAAGGATAGCCTTGTGTGTGGCCACATGTGACCCGCCTTGGCCACTGGGAAAAGTACAATGCACCAATTTGAACCTCTTCTCAGTCCATCCCTGCCTTCACCTCATATCTCCACCATATCACATCCAAATGTTATCTCTTCCAGGGTAGAAATATGAAGAAATCTTAGTTCCCATGTCATCTGTGATGTCTCCAAGAAAACCTAGGAGATGAGGTTTTCATCCCTCAAATGCTTAGTTAAACATTATCAAAATCCACCTCCTAGGGAAATACTGTGGACAAAGCCACCTTAATTTGAATGACATCTGGAAATGATTTTACTAACACTTTAAATAAATGGAGTCACAGATGGTACAACAGAGGTACCACACTAAGAATCCCTTCCCTGACCTCCCCCAGGAATGCCTTGCAACTTAGGACACAGGAAGGAAAGAAAGAATCAAGGCAAAAGAAATAAAATGAGGAATGGGGAATGGGGGGTTCAATTTATATCATGAACAATTAAATAAAAAATATGCATAAATTAACAATAAAACCACAGCTGCTTTCCCAGGGCATAACTCTACTGCAAGTGGAATAAAGTACATTAACAGTCCTTCTGGATCCCCAGTTTGAAACTTTGAGCATAATCTGGAGGGAGGAACTAACAAAGACAAGATTGTTCTGCATAATCATAAGGTGGGAGTAACTTCGACTTTCCACAGGTAGTTCAGGATCAGTGAGGGTCAGCTGTGAAAATGAAGAGAAAGGGTTCAAAAAGGCTGGAGAGAGAGTGAGGCTGAAGAACAGAGTGGGGGCCCGATCCCCACAAGAGACAAGGCCAGGGAAAGAAATGGTTGTTGTCAGGGGAGCAAATGAACTTCCTAGAATCATCCTCTACTGGCCTGAAGACTTTTATAATAGTTTCTACACGTGGTAAGGGTATGTTCACAGTGCTTTAGGCAATGGCAGAAGAGGGCACTATCCCATGTAGGGCAAAGCCTGAGATCAAGAGAAAGCAGAAGCTTCAGGAGCCTGAGGACAGGTGACACAGATCATGGCAATGACCCATGAATATGCTCTCCAAGGGAACAGAGACATCAACAGGAGCTTGGAAGGGGAGTGTATTCCTTTTCTAAGGCTGCTGCAATTAATAACCACAAACCTAACACATTTCTTATCTTACAATTCTGCTGGTCCCACTGGGCTAAAATCAAAGTGTTGACAGAGCTTTTTTCTTTCTGGACTCTCTGAAGTGAGAATTCATTTCTCACCTTCTCAGGCTTCTAGAGAAACCCACATCTGTTAACTTTTGGCCACATCCATCTGATCTCTGCTTTCATCTTTCTCTCACTTCTTTCACCTTCCTCTTATTATTATACTGGGCCCACTCAAATAATCTAGAATAATCTCCCCATCTTGAAACCCTCAACATGATCACACCAAAAGGAAAAGTCCCTTTGCCATATAAATTAAAACATTCATAGGTTCTAGGATTAGAACGTGGGCATCTTTGTGGGCCATTGTTTGGCCAACCACAGAGACCTTCCCAAAATGCACAAGATGCTATCCAATGTGTGTAATGGGCACCCAATTTAATTAAAGACTGATTAAACTTATCTGAATGACAAGATGTGCAAGATTAAATTGTGTTCTGGGCATTTTCGAGGATCTAAGGAAAATATAATGTGAATAGGGCACATTTTGAATCTCTGTGTGTCACCCTAGAGGTTACTGGCCATGTTCACATCCATGAGCATGTCATAATCTCCTAAGAATGTTTCAAGGTCAGTGTGCAGGGATAAGGATCACCATCACATCTCATGCAAACATGCCCACAGATGGTAGATTGTAAAAATATTTTATTAGAGATATTGTATAGAATTCAAAGGAATTTAAAGAGCAAATCGATGTTTTCATTTGTACATATCACATATTCTTCATGCGCACATTCTATTTTTATATATTCATAGTATCTGAGAGATAAGTTATGTACTCCACTTTCCATTAAAGTCTTGTCATGTATGCATATCCGGATGTTCCCCTCCCCTACTTCCAGTAAGCACTGTTGCCTCCTCACTCACATTTTCATTCACAAACTTATACATTATCTCCTCTGCTTCATGCTTTTCTCTCTTAAGAGTATTTTGTAAAAATTTTGTCAGCTCAATGAAGAACATTTTATGGGCCACATAATGTTTCTTGTATATCTGTGTGTGTGTTTTTTATGTCTCCCACTTCTTTGCTAAGACTTTCTATCTTTCCATGAATGTTAACGTTTGCCATTCACCTTAGAGCATTGGTGATAGTTACTTTAAGGTCTTTGGCAGATATTTTCTACATCTGTGCCATTTCGACCTTGACATCTATTGAATGCCTTTCCTCATGTAGTTGAGAGTTTCCAATTTCTTCATATTCTGAGTAACTTTGGATTCTATCCTGGACACTTTGAATACTATATTATGAGACCTTTGGGTCTTGTTTAAAAGCCTGTGGAGAATGTTGATGTTTCTTGTTTTAGAAGGTGATTGTTGAGTTCAGGCTGTAATTAAATCCAGGCTTCCGGGCTATGGAAGCCTTCACAACACTATAATGATCTAAAGCCATGTATATGACACAAAGTCTAGAACGTAGGCAGTGTTCTGTCCCTTCATTCAGTTCTTACATAATTTTGTATGCTTCCAGATGGGCCCAGGAATTGGTAAACAATGTATGTGGTTGTTTTATAAATTCTTCTCCACAAGTTTCCAGGACATTTCAGTTCCTAAGGTTCTCCTTTTAAATTCTCTACTCAAATATCATCCCACTTGCTGAGTACTTCCCAAGATCATGCCCAAAATTAAAGCAAGTGATGAGAAAACATAAAAAAAGGAAACAAAAATATTTACCCACTTTCTTAAGGCCAAAGCTTCTCTGATTAAAAGGATGATTCTCTCCTTCATAGATTAGGCACCTGTGGGTCCCCCATTGTTGTCACTCCATGGAATACTTCTGTGTCCCTCAAACTTGAACTATAAGATTTTTCCTAAAGCTTTTTTTGTCCACCCTGATGCCTATGTAAAGCCAGAAAACATGGTAAACCTGCCATCGATTTGATGAAATTCTGGGCTTCAATCCCAATCGAACTGGTAATATTTATATCTCAGAGTTCTCAAATAGATGATCCTTGCATTTTGACCAGGTGTTATAGCTGCCTTCACTGGGCAAAGAGGGGGAAGTGTGCATACTCATCTTACCTACAACTAGATTCCTGACTAATTAGTTTATCATGCTAACTTCACACTTTGGGATTCAAATAATCCCATCCTGTAAGTGAAAAAGAACCTGACAAAGTTTTTTTATAGACATTACTAAATTTATTTATCATATGCTATTCATTATTCCCCCACTTTTACAAAAAAAAAGAAAAGAAAGGAACTCAGAAAAATAGCCCATACCCACGCAGCTCATTTGCAGCAGAAGGGACTCAAACCTGCACCTTCAAATTCTAAGTCTAGCATTTTTAGTGCCACTCCTTGAATTCTTTGTAAGAAACAGAATCAATTGGGACACATGCTCAATGTTGCCATGATCTTCCTCCTGGGATGAAAAATCACAAGCTTTGAATAAAACAGAATTTTTTTTTTCAATTAGACTTGAATTAAGGTGATGATGATGATGATGATTTGAGAGTTTGAACTGGGTAATGTCTAAAAGAGTAATTATTTGTAGAGAAACATGTGTATATATCTTCCTACAGACATCCTGTATCACTATATCCATTAAGATAAAAGTATAACCACTAAACATCAGATCTTGATGTTTATGTATTTATTCTTCATATAACCACTCTAGCTTTTCCTTAAGGAACTTTATAATGAAGAGTATCAAGGTCTCAGATTGGGTTTATCAAACTGCATTTCTCTAGCAATTTTATGTCCTTAAGGTCTGATGAATAAGAAAAGAAATGAGGTCTTTTTTTTTTTCATTTATAGAAAAAATATTACTGAGAATGGATGACTAATGGTAATTTTAAACTTCTGAAACAGACTGGTAAAATTAATGCATACATATTTTCCAATATATATATTTTCATAAATATAATCTTTGCATATTGAGAAAATTTTTCCACTAAAATTGAAAATGGAAATTCCAGTTGTTTAAAACTCTGAAAATGAAAGGCCTCTCAGCAGAATTCCCCTGATGAAACATTGCTAGAGGCATCTGGTGTTTCTGAATTTTAATAATCCTTTTTGCAAAAAGTTTACTTTTTTATCACCCACACTGAATGTGAGCATTTGTTTTCAAGTTCTCACCTCACCTCAATGTAATCAGAATAATAAACATGGCAGCTCCTTCTTTGGGCCCAAGGCTTAAGAAGTCCATCCTGAAACCTTCCACATCCTTTGTAAAATACTCCCAGAAGCTGCTGCAGCTTTGGAAGCTTCCAGTTACTCTTTGCATCCTTTTTCCCTAAAATGATAAAACTGAAAATTGTATTCAAGAAAGAAAAGACACCAGTTTGGCACACTAGTGAGTATCAGATTTGGCACTGGAGGTACAAAAGCCATAAAGAGATTCAGGAGAACCTTTGCCTTAATAAGCTCTATGTTCTGAAAAATAAGAAAGGAAAAATGATTCCTTCCCTTTTCCCTTCATCTGTCTTGGGAAGAGCATCAATGGTCACAATGGCACCAGTGCAGAGCAGATGGGCTCTTGGGAGGGTGGGAGGCATGGCCTGCTCTCTCCCTCTGCCTCCACATGGTGGGTGGGGTATGGATTTCAATGGTATATCCATACCCCATCCCTTCCAAACACCCTCATGGTACATGGTAGGAGCAAGTGTCAGGAGTTGTGGAGCAAGGCTATTAATGTTGTTAACCTAAAAATAAAAGCTAAAGTGAGAGGTCACAAGTGTTTATTTGAGATAAAAAATAACTGCAATCTGGGGGCATAGATTCAGGCAGAAACGCAAGTAATGTCCCAATTATGAGATGAAAGCAAGGAATTTTCATGAGAAAAGAAAGGAAAATAATTACATGAATAGAAGTTGAGATTTCTATGGATGTTGACATGCTAGGTTATGCCTTAGCTATACACAGCTGGCTACTGATTCTGAAGGATGTCCATGACATCAGTGTTGCGGTCAGCAGGTCTGCTTTCCTGATGGCCTACAACACTTATTTGTAAGACAATGTTAGTTCGCCTCAGTCTGAAGGTTGTTTGTCCAGTTCAAACATTCCAACGGTCAAAGGAGTTAAGAAGTGCAAGCCTGTTCCTCTGGAATGGCTGTTCTAGTTTCATTGTAAAATGGCTCCACTTATGTCAACTTTTCACAAAGTAAATACAATTCTCAATGGTTATGTTCTCCATTATAAGTTCCACTTTCTGTTTACTAGAGAATACAGTTGCCATGACAAAATAAAATGTGCATGACAATGGAGTTGCTAACTATCTAGTAGATGTGAATAACTACCATTACATTTGTACCTTAATTTAAGTAAATCCAATACAAATTTAAAAATGTGTCTGATTGCAAAATAGATGATTTCCAAGGTCCCCTCTAATTTTAACATTTTATGATTCTACAAAACAATTAAGGGAAATATCTAACTAAATTATAACATATATTAATGGTATAACTTAGATGTTGACAACACATATGATTATAATTATATATAACACATAGCCAAATTATTACATATAATTATATATGTAACTTCAAATACATACCATATATGCCGGGACTGACCAGTAGATCCTGAGCGACAAATGATGGATTACTCTGACACACAGTTTATGTGAAAGAGAGGCTAAGGGACTGCTTGGCTATAGCCCCGTTCACCTGCCTCCTTAGGCTTTTAATGTAACAACAGCTTGAACTAAAATTAACCTCTACCATAGATACAATCAGCAGGTAAGTATCCTTAAGAAAGCACGTGCTTCTACAAGGTCAGGTCTAAAGACTAAACATAGAGATTCCAGTGAAACACCTAGGGGTTCGGACTTCTTTGGAAAAGTCAAGGCAGGGGCTTCTACCTTTGGCAAGGTCCCCCTAGAAGCCCCTGACCTTTCAGAGAATCCTCCTTACACTTTCCAACCAAGTCCCATGTTTCTCCAGTGCATGAAAATTCGTGCACTGGAGGGGGTCTCTCAGCCCAGCCTGCCCCCTCTCACAGTCCAGGAGCCCTCAGGAGATATCCTACTGGCGGCTTAGGCCCATTCCTCGTGGGGAGCGGGCCTAAGCCGCAGCCTGGCTTCCCTCTGTAGGAGGCGACCAGACCGATCAGGGGAAGGCATTGCCCGCATCACTCCCTTGCTGCTGCTGCCTCTGGCCTCCCTCTGTGGGAGGAGACTGGGCCAATCAGGGGAAGGCAAAGGCCCCCATCATGCCCTGCAGCTGCCACTGCCAGCTGCCTCAGCTGCCTGAGCCTGGGCCTGGCCCTTGCAGTTGCAGCTGCTGTGGCTTTGTCCAGAAGACACCCAGTGTAATTAGCATATTACCCTTTTATTAATATATATATATATATATATATATATATATATATATATATATATGCTTACATGTGTGTGTGTATAAAACTCCATGAGTATTTTTATAGTAAAATTATTTTGAGTAGTTTATTCTACATATCTAAACATTTATGTTTTAAATTTAAAACATTTATGTTTTAAATTTTACTTTGTAAAATTATTTTGAGTAGTTTATTCTACATATCTAAAACATTTATGTTTTAAATTTCATTGAAGTTGAACTGTTTACATTGATTCTACAGTATCAATGAATAAAGAATCTATTCAGCAAAGGAAAGCTTTCGCCTGTTCAAATTATAACTTCTGGATCAACTGGAACTTTAATGCTGAAATTTACTGAATTGTTAATCAAATTTTATTTTAAACTGAGGTGGGATTGAGGAGAACCTGGATTTCTATTTTAAAATTCAAAATACTGAACCATTGTTATGATAATCTAGTTATCACTTAGAATTTATGAAGAAAGTGGATTATTAACATTGACACTGTGTCTATACAGCCGTGGGCAAACTACGGCCCACGGGCCGGATCCGGCCCGTTCAGCTGTTCTATCCGGCCTGCGGAGTTGAAAGAGCGGAGGGTTCTCTTGCTCTCCCCTCCACTCCTTTACTTTGAATTTATATTAGTTCACACAAACACTCCATCCATCCTTTTGTTCCGGCCCTCTGGTCCAGTTTAAGAACCTATTGTGGCCCTCGAGTCAAAAAGTTTGCCCACCCCTGACTCTATCACATTGGATGCCTTACTGTAATGTTCAAGGAGACAAACACATTCATTTATCAAAAGAATTGATCAGGTTGACGTGCTGGAGAAGCAAGCTCTGTGCAGGACTATGGAGAACAAAGGTGGCAGCTCGCTCCATTTGGCAGAGGTCAGTCCACGTGGAGAAATGTTTGCTGTTCCTCATCTGCACATTACAGGGAAAACTCATTTCTCTTAATCATGACAAAATTACTTCTGTTCATTACAGAAGATTTTCAAGTAAAAGAAAAATATTAATTTACCTATATTTCACTATCCAGATATTGTCACTGGCTGTGGTTTGATGAATTGGTATTTTTCTTATAAGTACCTTTCTATAGAAATGTGTGTGTGTGTGTGTATATATATATCTGTATATATATACACACACACATATATATATGTATATGTATATATATGTATATGTATATATATATATACATACACACATATGTATATGTATATATACAGTATATACACATATACATACATACATAGATTTACATACATACATAGGTTTATATTTTGAAGGTAGAGTTTATCTAAATTGGCACTTTATGTTTACATCTGTAACTAAGTGTTTCCAGCACTGAAAGAATGCAACCTGGGCAGGACAGGAGGTTGTGAGCCAGTGGAGTCACGGGTATGAGTTCAATAGTGCAGGAAAAGACAGTGTGTATGCCTGCTGTATGCCTCAGTCAGGACCTTCTATTCCTCTGTGTCCCTCCTTTCATCACCCTGTGTCTTCTGGTTCAAAACTAGGGTCATCTCATTTAAATGTGTCAGCTCATTTAAAAAGTACTGTCTTTATCAAAATTAAGCCCAGAGCAGGTTTTCATCAACCTCGTTCTTCCAGGTCCAACTGGTAACTATTGGCAGACCTTAAGGCTGTCCAGTTAACAGGGAGGTGCATGTGAAGCTCCTGGATACAAAGAGAAGCTATTCCACTACCCCCATTTCACACTCTCACAAATAGGAGCCTGAACACATTCAACAACAACAAAAGAAAGAATGAGAGCAATTGACTAAATAACTTTTTTATTGATATGGGGGAAATTTTCCTGAGGGGACCCAAAATTATATAGAAAGAATAGAAAAAAATCACTTCTGTTAATGAGAAAGCAACAATTATTTTACTTTTCAAGAAAAACAAAACTTCAAATGCAGCAAAGGAAAAGCTGAGCCTCAGAAACTCTAGCATATTTATTCCTTCTAGCCCTCTGGCTGCCCTGATTCCTGTGCCTCTGCATGTACAGTAGGTGATGGGGTTTCCTCTGTGGGGAGGGGCTTATTAAACATCCCCCACACGGAACAGTACTTGCTGTGCAGCCCCAGGCACACAAATGTATTACCACCTTAAAGGTGAGGGCTGTTACTACCATTGTTCTCCTTCCACTTAGGCAATGCCCATCTAGATCTCTGCTGCTATAGCTGTCACGTGCTCTGTTCTTCTACCTGTGAGGTTAACTTTTTAAACTTTTTCTAAAAATAATAGTGCCGAAACCGGTTTGGCTCAGTGGATAGAGCGTCGGCCTGCGGACTGAAGGGTCCCGGGTTCGATTCCGGTCAGGGGCATGTACCTTGGCTGCGGGCGCATCCCCAGTGGGGGGTGTGCAGGAGGCAGCTGATTGATGTTTCTCTCTCATCGATGTTTCTAACTCTCTGTCCCTCTCCCTTCCTCTCTGTAAAAAAACCAATAAAATATATTTAAAAAACAAAAACAAAAAAACAAGATGGCAAGCAGGGGAGGGCAGTTAGGGGTGACCGGGCCTGCAGGGGAGAGCAGTTGGGAGGGACCAGGCCTGCAGGGGAAGGCAGTTGTGGGGGGGACCAGGCCTGCAGTGGAGGGCAGTTTGGAGGGACCCAGGCCTGCAGGGGAGGGCAGTTTGGGGAAGGGGACAGGCCTGCAGGAGAGGCCAGTTAGGGGTGACCAGGCCAGCAGGGGAGGGCAGTTAGGGGCAATTGGGCCGCCAGGGGAGCAGTTAGGTGTCGATCAGGCTGCAGAGGAGTGGTTAGGGGCAATCAGGCAGGCAGGCAGGCAGGCAAGCAATTGGGAGCCAGCAGGCCTGGATTGTGAGAGAAATGTCTGACTGTCACTGAGATCGGGCCTAAACAGGCAGTTGGACATCCCTCAAGGGGTCCCAGGTTGGAGAGCATGCAGGCTGGGCTGAGGGACACCCCCCCACACAAACTCCATGCATGAATTTCGTGCACCGGGCCACTAGTATTTTTATATGGTTATCATTATATGTATACCTTCCTCAGTGGTGTGTCTGTTCAGTACTTTTGACCCTTTTTCTTATTGTTGAATTTTAAGTGTTCTTTGTCCATATTGGATAAAATCTTTTGTCAGATAGTCTTTTGCAAATATTTTCTCCCACTCTATGGTTGGTTTTAATTCTCTTGACAGTGTCTTTCTCAAAGCAGAAGTTTTTAATTTTAATGAAGTTCAGCTTATCAATTATTTCTTTCATGGATCATGTCTTTTATGTTGTATCTAAAAAGTCATCTCCATACCCAAGGTCATCTAGATTCCTCCTAAGTTATTTTCCAAGAGTTTTCTGATATTTTTCTCTATGATTCATGTTGATTTAATTTTTGTAAAGAGTCTGTGTCTAGATTTATTTATTTATTTTTTTACTGTGGCTGTCCTGTTGCTCCAGCACCATTTGTAGAAAGAACTATCTTTTCTCTATTGTTTTGTCTTTGCTACTTTGTCTGAGATAAATTGAGTATATTTATGTGGGTCCATGAATTGCCTTTCTAAGGGACTTTAGGAGCACATTATACACTTTACATGAATCGTTTGTCAATTGTACATGTTGCACATCTTTTCTTTTAGACTGTTTCTTGTTTTAATTTTGTTAGTGAGGACTCTTAGGCAGCAGATTTTAACTTCTAATAGCACAATCTGCTAATTATTTCAAGTCTCTGCATTTTCTACCTTGCATAGAAAGGCATAGATTATAAAAATGTTGTTCTATTTTTATTTCTGACACTCCCATCATTATCTTTTTACATGATGTTAATCTACTTGATAGTCATTTTGTATATGATATAAAGTAGGAAGGTATCACACTTAATTTTTCCCAAATTGATAATCAATTTTTCTAAAAGATTTAAGATATAGTTCATATCTTTCCTGCTCTACTACAATAAAACTCTTCTTACATACTTATCATCAAAAGGATAAGTTCTTCACTGATGCTTATCATGGGTTTTAGAGTGTTTCTACCTTTCATATAAATTTTATAATGAGCTTGTCTGGCTCCCTGAAAAGCATTTTTCTCCCTTAAGGGGCATTGCATTAATGTACAGGTTGACTTGAGAAGGACTGCCAAGTTCAGAGGCCAAATGCTCTACCCCAGAATGGCAGCAAGCCTCCTCAGGGGCTCATATTTCTTTCATGTCCCCCAGAAATTATTACAGATTTAAATATATCTAGAGGACTTTTTCTTTACTTTTATTATGGTGGGATTGTAAAATTCTTGTTATAAAATGTTCTAATTGCTTATCCCCACACAAAGATGTTATTGTGTACAGTTCTGATAACTGGCCGCTCTGCTCTTTGCAAAGGGCTTTCTATTCATCCTCCTGCTTCCCTGGACCCTGAATTAAATGGTTGGCAAATGCTACTTTCCATCTATCTATCTATCTATCTATCTATCTATCTATCTATCTATCTATCTATCATCTATCTATCTATCTATCTATCTATCTATCATCTACCTTTCTATCATCTATTTTTATTGCAGTGGTTAAAGCGTCCAGGTCAGTGGTGGCCCTTAGCAGGAAGAGCAGAAATCTCTGGTCTGCACATGGCCTTGATGGGCTGCATCTGTTTTCACGCACATAGAGCACTTAGTGTGGGATTCTAGCCGGCAGCCTGTCCAGTTTAAAGAATGCTCCTTGTTTCCTACTTGGCCAGGTCCCTTTGAAAGAATAGTGGTGAATTTTATCCCACTCTATTTCAGCCTCTGAGATAATCACAGGCAGATCCATTTTCTATTTGAATATGCTAATGTAATTAATTCCATTAATGGATTAGCTAACCTTTTAATAACCTTGAAAGGTAAGTGGGTTACACCCACTCTTGCAGAGCACCATACTGATGCCCAGAGAAAGTAATTAACTCGCCTATTCAGTGTAGAGCCAGGATCCAAGCAGGTGTGTTTGGCTCTAAAGTTCATGAGCTACCTGAGCCCAAACGGCATAGAACAGATTCCACCTTGCTTTTAATTTGGACATACCCACAGTAGCATCTTATTTCAATCTGTAGGATCTAACTAATACATGTAAAATCAAATGCAGGAAAAAACTCCCTGTAAACACACACACACACACACACACACACACACACACACACACTAGTAGTGAAATACCAAGTTCCTATGAGCTTGGGTTAACTGAGTGGCATTTAGGCTCCTTTACTTGTCAGATTAATCTCTGTGCTGTCTTGAGGCTGTGTTGGTGTCTCTCACTCCTCACTTGATTTTTATTTATTGCTTTCCACTCAGTCGCTTTTTTTCCAGAGGTGGTGTGACAGGGTTTACATCCATGATCACATTCATTAGCACGCCGGCAGCGGCAGCACATCCACCCCATGAGCCAGGAGGCCAGGGAGATGCGGAGGGAGCAGAGATTTATTGACACAGTGTTAATTATCTCGATGGCCTTTTGCAAGACGAGGAAGGAAGATTTCCAGGCAGCCACCTCATGGTCTTCGGGCAACATTTCCTAGTCATCATGTGTCTGGCTCTCGCTTTCCTCTTTCTGATGTTCGCTCTCCTGGGTTTTCTCAGGAAAATGCAATTCCTCAGCATTATGGGTCTCAGATATGAATTGCCGCCTTCTGAACAGCAGGCAGCTTAGCTGCCTGAGCCTTGCCCCCAGATCCCAGGGCTCAGCTCTGAGATGTACAGGCCCTCAGATCTCCACCATAATAATAAAGCACAATATCCAACACGGTGCTGAATCTCAAGATGCAGAGCAGAGACTTTGTTTTTCCAACTGTAGCTTTACCAGCAAAACAATGCACTTGTCGGAGCCCAGTCATCTTTTCTTGGGATTTCTGGTGTCCCACATTCATGTCATTGACAGTCTCCAAAACATCAATTGTCGTGCAGAGCCTGAGCACATAGATGAGCCACTTGTTCTTGCTCTCAACAAGCCAGCACTGCTCCTGGACACCACGCTCAGTCCTGCTGTCACTACCTTCGAATGTCTCCCACTGCCAAGCATAGGATGTGACTGCCAGGCTGAAATATGCCCTGACCAGATGCTATCTTCATTCCTCTCCCAAGGCTGCTGAGCTCTGCTGGAGAGGCCTGGGGTCTCCTGAGAGCGATTTCATTGATACCATGGCGTCGGGGCAATGCATCACTCACTGAGCAATTGCAGAGCCCCTGTCCTGCCTGCCTGTGGCTAAGAGGATGTGGGGAGCAGAGCATCCTGCCTGGGACTGAAAGCAGTAAAGGGATGGGAAGTGGGGAGGCATGAAAGGAAAGACCTGGGACAACTTCCCAAAGTGCAGTCAAGGAAGCTCTCACCTGGGATTAACTGTTGCACCCCATGGTGACAGACCTGCGGGTTCTTGCCCCTGCGTGAGCCTCTCCACACGCTGCAGAGGGCCTTGCAGCTGCATCTGAAAATAGTAGCCCCCTTTCTGCCTCTTCTTTTCTCTGTTTCAGAGGCAGAGCTTCCAGATGCAAAGTAACCAACATGTAAATGGGTGTTCTTTGAATTAGGGCAATCAGGAGAGAAATAGTCTACCTCCAGCTTTCACACCCTCCCGGAGCAGGCCTCTTTCTACAATACTCTGTCATCTGCTTGCGTAACAACACCACATAACTCCTCCCCCCCACCCCACCCCCATGAGCAAAATCATCTTTTAGATTTTTAGAAACTTCACGACGAGAAACACTGATACCGTCAGTGGTGGGGTTTACCCTCCTGCCTCTCCATTGCGGTGTGTCAATAGAAGCTCTGCCTCAGGTGAGAAATTACCACCCCAGCCTCCTGGGCTGCTTTCCTGCTGAGTTTCATGATGAGACAGCAGGGAACCCAGGCCCAGTGACCCCTCACCTTCCAGTGACCACCCCATCCCGGGCGAAGGACGCTCAACTCCCATTTTCTGGGCAACTTGCCCAGCGTCCTTCCCTGAGGATTTATGACACACCACAGCACAGGTTAAAAACATGTCTTGTCTGTGTTATATTCCACATCCTCAATATTTTTGCTTTTCTTGCTCTCAGTATTCTTTAGAATGATGAGCCATGTGAGCCCATTGGCCTTGCCCATCTCTATTTCTAAACCCTGGAGGCTTTCTCTCCCTCTTCCCTTCCAGGGTCCCTATCTCCCATGTGCAGAGAAGAGTGGCCCTGCTCCCTCCTCTCAGCTCAGGGTCAGACAGCATTCTTCAAGGAGTGCGGTTGGTCATATTAATGGTGGGGGGGACCCCACTTAGGCTGTGGACAGTGATTGTGGAGCCAACTGCAGGATGTAATTTGGGGAAAAGCCATAACCATGTTTTTGTTTCATTCTGGAAGTTTGCCCACTAATAAAAATGCTGGCTAAGCAAGGAGCATGGGGCTAAATATAAGTCAGAATTTATGCACTGGGGGAAATACCAAAACAAGAGGCTTGGCAGCTGACTCTAATTTTTGTTTTAAAAAATGTGATGTCGTTTTGAACTATTTTTCTCATTATTAATTTATGGAAGAATCATGAAGAGAAAATTCATGAAGGCAAGGACTGTCAGAGCTGGAAAAGGCCTAAAAAGTCTCTATTTCTGTTTCAATTTACTTAGAGAGACAGGGTTGAGGAGGAGAAGGTAACTGCACCTACATCACAAGCAAACCACAGCCATTTTGCTCCAGGACCAGGACTGAGTTGCAGCCCAGAGTCCATCCCTGGACACAGTGACCTTTGAATCATTGGCTGTGGGTATGGCTTTTCCCACTTATCTTGCTGGCTTATCTATAGTTTTTACCACCTAAAAATAAACCATGAGATGGAGGATACAGGTGATCTTTGTATTCTCTTTCTGCTTAGTTTAATTTAAATGTCATCTGATATTTGAAAGGCAAAGCCTGAAATTTTAAGGGAGAAAGTGGTAAAAGTTTTGAGACAATTTTAGAATTGTCACAGTTGATTAAAATCTTCACTGGATCCCTTATTATTTGTACTTGGGAGAGCTCAGTAGAGTGTCTTTGATAGACAATGATGTTCTTCACCTATCTCCCTGCAAGGCCATCACTACCATGTGTGGGGTCCACAACTCTCTGTCTGGAAGGTCTCTCAACCCAGGAGGCTGCATTGTATTATGTGTGATATATTTTGGGGAGCAACATTTGAGGGATGAAATAAATCCTCATTGTTTGGTATTATTGCTCTCTGGAAAAAGTCTTTATTCAAATCACTTCATTAATAAAATCCAGCTATTAAAAACAATTTCTTTTGATTAAAAAAAGACATTATTTTTTATATGAATCATTTTTTTTTACTCTACTGGCTATAAAGTTACCTTGGGTAAGAATGTAATGAGTAGTTGCAATGTGGGGAGGCCACAAACGCAGGGAACTGAATTATTTCCATTGCCAAGAATGAACAAGACACCAAGACTAAAATTCATGTGATTTGTCATTTTTAACAAACATCATGGACTTGTCGATGCAGTGGGGCCTCTTCCATGGCTGTTGTGCTCTGACGTCATAGAGACTGGATAGAGGGGAGTCCCTGGAAGATTGAAGTTACTGACACTCCCCTCCCCCTTTAAAGGGGCCACCCCCTTCAAAATTTTCCCATGTGTTTCTGGGCATCTTTTTCCCATAATGATGGAAAGAAGTGAAGAAGTGATGCCTGGTGGGTTGTCAGTTATTGGTAGGACATGACTTGTGCATATAACCCTGGGGTTGCTCTTCACATCCCCCAGATTACCCCAAGAAAGGCAAAGACCTAATACTCTACATGAGAAATCACCAATAACATTTTTGCATAAGTATGGTAATTTTTAATAGTTTAAGAAATAAAAGGTAACTTCTATTTAAGCAACCTCCATGACTAATAAAATGCAATGACTGTGAACCATGATGAAGGAATCCCCTTCTTTCTTAGAGGGACTATTCATAGAATGCTTGACCTGGGAGGTGTTACAACCACACACACACCCTTTAAAAATAGCCCCCTCTCAGTGGTGTTCACCTGTCACCCTTCTCCCAATACACCTGTACTGAAACAGCCCCTGGCACAGTCACAGAAACCTCTGTGTGGTAAACCTAAAGAACTTACTAGTATTTTAGTCCTAACCTTTCTTAACCTCCAGGATCTGCTTGGATCTCCCATTGGCTGACCTCTACCTAAAGCTAAAAGCACAGGAGCCCACTAATGTGGTCTATGCAGGCCAGATTTTGGCTTGGAGTTGGGTAAAGAAGGGTAGAGGCAGGTTTCAGGGCAAACTGCTTCTCACTGTGTTTTCACATTCTCCTGGCCTCCCTCTTGATATCTTCTTCCTCTGCACCTCGTAAATGGTGCCCTGTCCCAGGGTCCTGCTCCCTCCAGGAAGAGTGCCCATGCCATAAGGTCAAACTACAGTCAATCCACCTCTCCCCAGTATATCCAGGTCCTGCCCTGTTTATGGAACCACCATCTGATGTCTCCACCCTGAGGACCTGCCAACACAAGACCCCATGGCTACTATTAGTGCTCCTGACTCTGCTTGTGGCATCTGCTATCATAACAACCATCGGACCATCTTGGTCTTTAGGTGGGAATTACCTTAATCTCTGTCTTCTCCCCCAGCCCCACCTTTTCCTGAGAAGCCTCACTGCACTTCCGCTGCCCAGTTCTGAGTTGAGGGATTTTTTTTCCCTGAATTCCCATCACTGCCTCCTGACTGGTCTCCTGACTCCAGGCTTTCTCCGGGCAGTGCAGCCTGTCTCTATGCAAAACTCACATTTTATTTCTTTCTAAAGCTCATCTGAATAGTTCACATTACACATCACAATATACACCGAGTAAATGGGAATTGTGAAGAGTTAAAACAATAGACAAAAATGCTCTACTATTTGCAACTTAATTATAGTATAGGGATTAGAGGGAAAATAAAAGTTCTTGTTCTCACCAACTCTATGATTCTATCAGATGGAAAATAAAAACCTAAACACCAATGAGCTGCACATTAAGGTTAGGAAGGGTGAATAAGACCTATATGGGGCTATTATCCATACATCTCTTCTAAAGAATTAGCATAGCACTGCTGTTCACTTAATTCCACATTTGCAGGAGGGAGAAATTCAATGTTTAACAACAGCTATTGAGTGTGATGACACCCATGTGCCCAGACTCAGGGAGTGTCAGACATAGGCCTTGAATTCAGATCTCCAGGCTGCTAGTTTAATGAGCATTTACAAAGCTCTATCCCTGCATTCTTCAGGAAGGACAAGCAAAAAGGAATTGTAGGATTCTTCCTTTTGACCACTCAGGAAGATTTCTCCTGATGAAGAGGCTCCTAGCCCAGTGTTCTTCTCCATGCATTTATTGCTGATCCAGAAGTGAAAAGGCCAGAGTTGCCATGGAAACCAAAACTGGCAAATCAGATAACTCCTCTATTTGAACCAGAGAAGATGAATTCTGTCCTTAAGTCCTGATTGGCATCAGAAATCCTGGCTGGGACCCCCCTCGTTTCCTCCCTTAGGCATTGTCTCAGCTCCAGCGGTCCCCACATAACTCACAACCTGGTGTCCCAGCAACCACTCTTAGCATTTCTCAACATGCTTTTCAACAGTCTGCACAGTGCTTAAAAATCTAAACCTTATCAAGTCACTCCATCCTCTACCCTGGCCTACAGAACCTTGTCCTGACTTTTTGAGCATCACCTCTCACCTGCTTACTGCACCCAGCAGTGCAGGTCATCTTCATGCAACTCATCCCCAACCCCATGCCTTAGGCCAGTGGTCAGCAAACTGCGGCTTGCGAGCCACATGCGGCTCGCGAGCCGCGATTTGCTGCTCTGTTGACTAATGAGTTTGCCGACCACTGCCTTAGGCCATTCACACTCAAGACCCTCAGCATAAGACATTGCCAGAAGTGAGCCATTATTTTTTGTTTTGTCCATCCTTATATTCTTGATTGGTAGTAGAATTCCCAGGCATGTGGTATAGAAAGCATGAAGGCAATAAGAACACCCAGGGCTGCAAGAGGCCCATAATGGTCAGGCTGAAACCGAAGGTTGGGAACGTTTGGCTCAATGAAGAGGAGGTGCTTGACACCCTAGGGGTCCTGGGACAGGTCAGAGAAGCTGGAGCTTTTCTGACAATGTCTGTGTTCAGTGACAGTAACACATGTCAACTGAAGTTTAGTTTAAAACAGTGACCCATCTGCACAGAGGGGTTTTATAGTTTTATAATCAATTATTGCAATGCCACCAAGCAGGTGTCCTTGTGTGCATGCCTCCCTCACTGGACTGAACTCTGGAGAAAAAAGACCTTGTTAGTTCACAGACAGGATCTGCACAGTAGATGATCAGCAATTGTTTGATTGATTCCTTTGCCATGTGGTAGCTTTATGTTTTATAGAGTATACTCAGCAAGTGTCTATATGTTGTGCTATGGATTTAATTTGGAGCTTACTTGTAAAAGTAGACTTTAAATGTTCAGGTAAAGTCATTTCCATTTCTCAGAGCAGCATGTATGGCAGGAATCAAACAGATAAAGAGGCACCTAATTGGGTGTTCCACTGTCACCAGGTGCTGGGCTGGTGGATCCAGCCTCTATATTGCTTTCCTGGAATTTTAAACCTATGAAGGGTGAAATGGTGATGTATATGGACAGTTCTGAGTCATTTAGTAGATGTATTATTAGTGGTGCATCTCTAACAGTAATGTGACCAGGGTGTGCATAGGCAACCTTATTAGCATACACTCTGATTCTAGTCATGACTGGAACAATTAATCACACAAGCTGTAACCCAGACTTCCAATTTCCATGGTGCTATCTATTAATTTTAAATTCATGCTCTTCCCTTCTGTCAGTGAGCTTGAGGTGCTTTATAATAAGAGAATAAACATAAGTACATAATGTAAGAACATTCTTGGCATCATTTTTTTTAATGAATGAGACACAAAGTCAGCTTCCAGCTCTGATGGAAATGTGGAAGCTGAGCTACTCAGAGAGGGCTGTGCTGAGGAGAGAGAACCCTAGGGTGGGCAGAGACTCCTGTCACCAGCCAGCCTTCCCCCCTCCGCCCAGTTATTTTCTTTGATCTTGGGTAAGCTGGCCTAACCTTCTGTGCCTCAACTTTATTTTGTTACTTAGAGAAAAGCACAGGTGACTTTCCTCCTTTGTGGTTTCTGTAAGTATCCTGTGAGGTAAATGCATCAAGCAGGATCCTCACACAAATAGTTGTGCACTCCACAGGGGTGATGGGAAAAGTGCTTCATAAAAGAATTATTTACAGAGGGGCAGGCAGGATGAAGGGCACCCCCAATGGTGCCCTGCTTCATTCTAAAGGGTGAGGCACAGGGAAGTTGGAAACCCAGGGACAGATAGAGCCAGAGAGATCACTGGCAAGAGCTGGGACCTTCAGCGGTGAGTCACAGAGAGGGTATGTGTGTATGTGGGAGCGGGGGTGGGGCGGGGAGGGAAGAGCTCAGGAATAAACATCCTGACCCAACTCTACTCCCTCCTCCTAACATGACCCAGTTGTCTCCACTGGATGAAGACAAATGGAAACCAGACATCAGGGAAGGCTGTTGACAAAGCTAATAAAGGTCAGGCTCCTGGTGCAAATGGAAAACATCCAACAAGATTATTTTTAAAACAAACAAAACACAAAACTTTCCAGTTTGAAGTAAGAGCCTAAAAACAAAATAAAGAAAGTCTATAATGTTTTGAGCACATGTGGATTCTTCAATTCACAGATCTTTGGCAGTTTGAAAACGTGTTAAGATTTGAGCATGTATGTTTATTCCCCTTATAGAAGGGGACCTCTCTTTCATTAAGCCATCAGCACCTGGCTCTGGAAATGCGGTACTGTCAGAGTTGTCCCTGGACAAGAAATAGGGTGAGAGCATTCCTTCTCAACTTGGCCCCTCCCAAGACAGAGAACAAATTTACTCCGAGTACAGAATAAGGCAATAGAGCAGCAGGGCAGACCCACCCTGTGAAAAGTCCTTGTCAGAAGGACCACCTGTCTTCCTGGGTAGTGGAGAGTTTCCACTACAGCTTTGGGCACTGAAGTGATAGTGAAATGCTCAGTATATGTAGAATTGCATCTCATTTTTAAAATTATATTTTGAGAAGTTCATTATAAAATGAGTTTTGGTTAAAAAAAATAATATTTTTATCATTTCTGCATATTGTTATGGCTGTTAGGTCCTCAAAGGAGAAAACCAAATCCAACAAAATAGGAGATTGGTTATAACATGCTCCTTGACCGTTCACCTGTAGGAACAAAACCCAGATACTCCTCAGGTGATAGGAACATAATCCCTGAAGATGAGGGAAAAGGCCATTCATTGGCCATTCTTAAGATCTCCCAACATTGGGGCAAAGTGTGTTATTGCATCTAAAACATTAGGAGAGACAACCCTACATTTTACCACATCTCTTTAAAGAGCCTGGAAAATTAAAGTGGATAAATACCATGGCTAATTAGGAAATAATGAATATTCACTTCTTGATTATGTATTTTGATGTTCCTGAGATCAGAAATATACTGGCATTGCATTATAATAGAGTTTATTTTTTTTTCTAAACTATACTATAAAACTTTACAGGTTATAAAATATATGAATTATAAATTAATACATAAAAACCCATTCTAGAACAATTATTGCCTCTATGAGTGCCTTGATTACCTTAATCTCTGACTTAAAGCTGTGTACTTAGAATCACAGCTAAATCCAAGCTAACTGTCCAGGACTGATGGGTCGTATGTTGCCAGCCTTATGTCCCTAAACTCTAAGCTATCTGTTCACGTTCCTGTTGTCTTTACTCATGTAAAGAACAAAGAGATGGTGCATGGACAATGGCAGGACAATTAGGGCCCATGAATCATTTTCAAAAGTGTTTGCTCATTTTAACACATTTAATAGGGTCTGACCCTTATTTTGCATTACCCTCTACCAAAGCATATTGAATATCCCCGAAAAACAACTAAATACGTCTCCCCCCAAAAAAAAACAAAAAATAAAAATAAAAACAAAAACTACAAGATTATCTAAAATATCTGACATCTATATCACCTCGGTACCTAGCACCTATTGCCTGATCAGAGGAAGGAAGTAACTTGGAAAGAGGAGTCCATTCATGCAAAGACCTGTTGCCTTCATTTGTGTGTACATATCAGTTGTCTATTTCTGTGTAACAGATAACCACAAACTCAACAGCTTAATAACAATATTTTATATTTATATTATCTTAGCTTTATTGAGTTTTAAGTGATATACAAAAATGTACACATTTTGTGTACCCTCATCTTGATGAGTTTGGAGATATGCATATACCCATGATGTCACCACCACAACCAAAGAACTAATTCACCACTGGAATATTTAAAGCATACTTTAATTTTGAAGGCTTTAACTAGGCAACACTTTGAAAGCTTAATAATATTTCATTGTATGTATATAATACATTTCTTTATTTATAAAACTGGAAGTGCATTTCAGTTTATTTTCAGACTTTCTATAGCTGAGAACTCTCAAGTAGGGGAAAGGTTGTTGCTCAGTTTTCAAATCTACATGGTCATTTCACTGGGAAACTACTTGAGACTTCCACTAAGAAAGAAAAGTTGGAATTTTCACTTTCTTGGTGTTTTATTTTACTATTTTAGTCTTGGGAATATTTAGCACATAACTCAGGTTTTTCTTAATATATATCTATAATATATGCATTCTGTGTGTGTGTGTGTGTTACTTCTTATAGTTGCCACATTAAAACAGCATCCTGATTATCTCCAAATGATAAAAACAAACAAAAAACAAAAGTCCAAAATACCAGAGTCATAAAGCTCTTTTGAGCTTATTTTAAACTCCAAAGCTACCTGGCTCATCCTTTCTGGAGCATGATAAGCCACAGTTTGTGGAAAGAGGCTCTAAACCAGACACTGATGTTCAACTTAAAGCTGTTAAATCTGGCTGAGGAGCTAGTTTAGAAGACAAGAGTACCCTCTTCACTTGGGAAAGCCCACCCCCACATGGAGAAAGTCTGCCCTCACATGGCTGAGGTATTATTCTCTTTTCTTTCCAGCTTTATGGAGATACAATTGACATAAAACATTGTGTAAGTTAAAGCGTATAATGTGGTGATCTGATGCATGTTGTGAAATGATTGCCACAACAGGTTAGTTAACACATCCTAAACAAGGTAGAGTTAGTTATCACTGAACATAACAATCTTTATTTTGTGTTTGTGGTAAGAACATTTAACATCTCCTCTCTTAGCAACTTTCAAGTACACAATATGGTGTTGTTAAATATAGACACCACACTGTGTATTAGATCCACAGAATGTATGTAATAGAAGGTTTATACCCTTTTATTAACATCTTTCCATCCCCACCCCCACCTCCCACCTCCTAGCCCCTGGGAACCACCAATCAACTCTGTTTCTATAGTTTCAGCTTTATTAGATTCCACATATATGTGAGATTATGCAACACTTGTCTTTCTCTGACTTATTCCTTAGCATAATGTCCTCAAGATCCATCCATCTTGTCACAAATGATAGAATTTCCTTAATTTTCATGGCTAAATAATGTTTCATTGTATGTTTATAATACATTTTCTTTATTTATTCATCCATTGATGGACACTTAGGTTATTTCCATATGTTGGCTTTGGGAATAATGTTGCAATAAACTTGGGGGTGGATACATTTTTTCAAGATAACGATTCCATTTCTTTTGGATAAATACCCAGAAGATTGCTGGATCATATGGTGCATCTATTTTTAATTTTTTGAAGAACCTCCATATTGTTTTCCATAATGGCTGCACCAATTTACATTCCACCAACAGTGCACAAAGGTTCCCTGTTCCCACATCCTTGTCAACACTTGATGTCTCATCATTTTTATAAACATATATGTAGCTTGCAAATATTTTCTCCCATTCATTGACTTTACATCTTATTGATTATTTCTTTTTCTGTGCAGAAGCTTTTCTAGTTTCATGTATTCTCACTTGTTTGTTTATTTTTGTGCTTTTGGAATCATTGCCAAAAGAATCAACCAAGACCAATGCCCAGGAGCTTTTTCCTGATGTTTTCATCTGTAAGCTGTAAGTTTTCAGACCTTACCTTTGTCTTTAATCCATTTCAAGTAAATTTTTGTGATTGGTGTTACATTTACATTTTTTTCTGCATGTGAATATCCACTTTTCTCAACACCATTTATTTTTTTTAAATATATTTTATTGATTTTTTACAGAGAGGAAGGGAGAGGGATAGAGAGTTAGAAACATCGATGAGAAACATCGATCAGCTGCCTCCTGCACACCCCCTACTGGGGACATGCCCGCAACCAAGGTACATGCCCTTGACCAGAATCGAACCTGGGACCTTTCAGTCCGCAGGCCAACGCTCTATCCACTGAGCCAAACCGGTTTCGGCTCAACACCATTTATTGAAGAAACTGTTCTTACCCACTGAGTATTCTTGGCTCCCTTGTCAAATATTATTTGACCATATATATGTGAGTTTATGTCTAAATTTCAATTCTGTTGTACTGATCTATATGTCTATTGTTATGCCAGTAACATACTGTTTTAATTACTATAGCTTTTGTAGTATGGTTTGAAGTCAGGAAGTGTGGTACCTTCAGCTTTGTCCTTTTTTCTCAGAATTGCTTTGCTATTCAGGGTCTTTGTGCTATACAAATTTTACATAGTTTATTTTAGACCTGTGAAAAATGATATTACCATTTTGATAGAGATTGTGTTGAATCCATAAGCTTTTGGTAGTCTGAACATTTTAACAATATTAATTCTTCCGAGCTATAAAAACGGGATATCTTCCCATTTATTTGTGTCTTCTTCCATCAATGTTATATAGTTTTCAATGCACAGATGTTTCACCTCTTTGGTAAAATTTATTTCTATATGTTTCACTGTTTTTGAAACTATGATGCAAGGATAAGATGCATTGGTTCCTGGCCTCAGATACTCTGGCAACAGTGTTCATGTCTCATGCATATACTTTTGTCTTATTACAGGTCAAAGTATATTGTTATTTTAAGGAATTATTTGCATAACACACTCTTAATGTTATCTAAAAAATGCAAAGAGCATTTACTTTAAAACAGTTCTTATCTCAAATATTGCCACCATTAGTCTTTGTAAAATGGTAAGGTGAAATGGCAACTTGTGTGAATTTTGACTGTGTTTTACCACACTGTATGTCACAAATAGTGAAGGCTTTCTTAAGATTAAATTTGAAATATTTCAAATCCTATGTTCATGGAAGTTCTAAAAAGGCAAGTGGGATAATACCAAGCATGAAGTCAACAAAAAGCCAGAGCACCTCTAAGTCTGATGACAAAGGATGCCATCCATGTAGAAAAGCCAGGGCTTATGTGCAGCCTATGCTACTTACCTTTAAAAAGGCCTGTTAGCATTTGAGTAACAGAGATAAGCATTATAATAGCAGGGAAGAATCTCCACAGGGAAATACTCTATTTATAAACTAAGTACAAAATGCATCTACTTATTCTCATTTTAATGCCTCAGGTAAATGTTTCTATAAATTCCTTGGAGTCCTTTTATTTTCCATTTACCCTTTCTGCAATGTAAGCAATCTTTTTATAGACAACGAGCTTTCACGATGCTCACTTCAAGAGAAAATATTCATTTTACTCCCGGAGTGATCTTCTTCGGTTTAATCTGCAAAGAGAGAAAGTCCAGGTGAGAAAATAGACCATCCATTTCCAAGGCTATCCAGTTTCCAATCAGTCAGCCCACTTAACCAGACACGCTCACTCCATCTGCTTACTGGCATCCAAACCCCAGAGTCTGAGACAGAATCAGCCTTGTTCTCATTAACATCTAAGTAAAGCAAACAGCCAAATTAACACTCTAATTATGACTGAAGTCCTATACTTGGCAGAATCCTACAGAGCTATTCCCTTTGGGTTTAATTTCTAAAATTGGTCATCTGGCAGACACCAGTGAGATCTGTCCCTGTTTGGGTTCAGGACAGTGACCTCTGAAAGGTTAGGGGACTACCTGACCTCAAGGACCTTTTGCAAGCACAAAAATGGAGGTCCTCAGGTGCCTCCTCTTTGCACTGTCTCTCACCCTCCTGCTGCACATGACTGCAGAAGTGGATTACAGAGCATATTAACAGAGCAAACCCTCACTCAAAGCGAGGGAAGAATCCCTGTGGAGCAGACACAGGACCGATAAGCTGTGTGAGCAGGGGCTAAGATGCAAACCTCAGAATCAGATGGGAGACCCTGAATGTGGGTAGCAAGGTTGAGAGCCCTGTGACCAGGGACAAAGTAAGGCTCCCTTAGCAGTGCCAGGAAAACTCTGATGAGACTTAATTCGAATCCAGACACCTGGTGGACATAGAGGCAAGAGGAATATCTCTGTGAAAACAAGTAGAGGAAAATACACAGCAAATACACACAGACACACACAAACACACACCATATACACACACACACTACATATACCGTGCACACAACACAAAACTCATTCTCACCACACACACATACATACTACACACACACCACATACCATACACCATGCACACCACACGTATACTACCCACAATACACTTACACACTCACATGTACACACACTAAATTATTTGAGATGAGCTTAGAAACGAAAGTTCTAAAGCACATGAAGGAAAGCAAAGCAGGGAAGCCCGAGCAAGCTCTGCAAACTTGACGAAGGGAAGCAGTCATTCTAAAGAAAATGGGAGTAAAGGAACAGGTCCAAACAAAGAAATGGCATCCAAAAGCCATAATAAGAACAAACCAAGGAGAAGATATTTTTAAAAGGTCAAAAATAAAATTTCAACAAGATAAATACTGAAAAATAGACCAGCCGGCATGGCTCATTGGTTTAGTGTCTACCTATGAACCAGGAGGTCATGGTTTGATTCCCGGTCATGGTTGCTTGCTTGATCCCAAGTAGGGGGTGTTCAAGAGGCAGCCAATCAATGATTTTATCTCATCATTGATGTTTCTATCTCTCTCTCCCTCTTCCTTCCTCTCTGAAATCAATTAAGTAAAAGATAAATACTGAAAAATAGAAAAACATCATTCAAGAATTAAAAGATACTACCAAAGGACTGACCCTACTGAGCTATAAAGAAATAGAAAATATAAAAATTATCCTAAAAAAGATTAAAGATAAACTGAGAACCTGCAATGTTCACCTAGAGTAAAAGTTGAATGAAATGGTGAACAGGCAGTATTTGAGATGATAAAGGCTTAGACTTTTCCTCAAGTAAGAAAGACGTGTTCACGTGTGTTTGAGTGCATGCCAAAAGTGTACATTCAGTGCTCAGCAAGGTACATTTAAAAAGACTGTAGCACCGTATGGGTGTGGCTCAGTGGTTGAGTATCTTCTCAGTCAGGGCACATGCCTGGGTTGCAGGCTTAATCCTCGGTAGGGGTCATGCAGGAGGCAGCAAGTCCATGTTTCTCATTGATGTTTCCATGTCTCTCTCCCTCTCCCTTCTTCTCTCTCTGAAGTCAATAAAAACATATGTATTTTTAAAAATCTGTACCTAGTTCCAACATAATAAAACAAAACTGAAGAATATTCAGGATATAAAGAAAGTTTTTAAAATTAAATTTATTGGGGTGACATTAGTCGACATGATCATATAGGCTTCAGGTGTGGGTTTCTATGTTACAAGATCTGTATATTGCACCGTGTGCCCACTACCCACTGCTTCTCCTGTCACCATATATTAGGACCCCTTTCTCCCCCCACCCCCTTCCCTCTGGCAACCACCACACTGCTGTTTGTGTTCACGAGTTTCAGTTTTATATCCCACATATGAGTGAAATCATATGGTTCTTAGCTTTTCCTGAGTGACTTATTTCACTTAGTATAATATTATCACAAAGAAACTATAAAAGCCTCTAAGAAAGAAGAAAAAAATTAACCCACAAAATACTGATAAGCTCTTAACTAAATATTAAAATTAGCCACCACCTAGAAAACTTAATTAAAAGATTAAGTGCATCTATTAGAGGATCCAGGTCATGTAGATAACATGAATGTCAATGATGAAAGTCTCAAAGTCTTAAAAATTCAATTCCAAGCACATGACCGTGTTTTTCAGAACCATATGTTCTTGTCCAGGAGTATGCCTTTGAGATCCGTTCACCCTTTTCTCTGTCTACACTCTCAAAGTCTGCAAATGTTTGAATTTACACATCACCAACCATCAGATTTATTCTGTACTCTTGCTCTCTGTCACCCACCACCAAGCACATGTGACCACAGAGGCGCTATCTTCAACCTCCAGCTCTACTGGAGAAACCCTTTACTCAGTAGGAAAACACCGGGTCTGTTGCTTTGCTTTTGCTTTTTCTTTTTTGGAGTGCCGTTTGCATCCACTGTATGGCATCTACACACTGTTACATGATTTATTTACATGGCACAGTACTGTGTTTTTTCGGTGTAGAGCAAAGACATGATTTGTAACTGATAATGTATTTTGCAAAAAAATCCTCTAATCATTCATTAAATGTGATGTAAATGGCTTCAAAATTATTTTATATGTACAAACTATCTCTCAGTGGATTTTTATTTATAAGTTTAAATTGTTTTATTGATATTTGGGGAAATTGGTGGGCAGGCATTTTTATTGGTTTGGGAACAGCAGAACACATTACACATTTTCTAATGTAAAATAATGGAACATAGTTTCCCGTTTTCTGAAAATTCAGGAATAGGTTAGAATTGGGTAATAAGAGGTATCTGTGTTTATAAGTTAGTCATTCTTGCCATCACAGTAGAGTTTTCACTTACTGATTTAAGATTTTGTTGTGCAATACAAGAAACTAAACTATAAAAAAGATCTATGATGGGCCCAGGATTGTAAGCAGGCAATAATGACTAACTTATAAATACAGATACCTCTTATTACCCATCTTGCCCATTTCTTCTTCATTGCTCTAGGCTAGACCCAGCCTGGTTTTCAGTCTGTGTCTTTCATCTCCACTGCTAGAACCAGTCCACCCCAACTCTAGTTCCCAAGATCAGTCATGACTTGAGTAGGAGAATGTTAAGTCCTGTGTGTCAGGATTCAGGAACCAGCTTACTGCAAAGGCCCACTCTTCTCCAGATGACTCAAATAAGATTCTGGGATGCCCTCCTATAGTTTTTCTAAGCAAAGGCCCAACACAAACCACCCTTCCCCCCCCCCCCCCCCACACACACACACATACATACATACCAATTCTCATCTATTGCCTGCTAAATGATTTCCTAAATTTTTTGTGCCCACTGACCAATCTGGACAAAAAACAAATGACTTGTTCTAATATCTTTCCTTCCCCCAGACCTCTGAACTTTAACCCACCATGACTGGGCCAGCAGACAGCCCTCCCAGAATCAGCAACCTACAAAAAAAGTCTTTCCCTGATCAGCCATCCCATCACACCACCAACTCTCTCACACCCTGTTCTTTGTAGCCCTGTCCACTTCTCTCTATAAAAGAGAACTCCTCTGGCCTGACCTTCGAGACACTCGCAGATCTTAGGGTCAGAACCTTCTCCCTACAACAGACTCCTCCCCTTATCGCAATGTTCCCTTTGAACAAAAGCTCTCCTTCCCTAGGTCCAAATTTGTTTTTATCTGACACCATGAACCCAAATCTTTATAACAGAGGTCCTGGGTCTAAGCTTTTTAGTTCTAAAATTCCCCCAGAGATAAAAGTCCTGTCCTGAAATTCCTAGTTCATCTCTCAGTAATCCTCTGCTGACCTAACAGCTTCAACCTGTAAAAATCAGTCTCTGCCTCGGAGCCCTGCAATACTTCCACCTGGGTTAACTCCCATGGTCACAGTATACTGTTCATTCATTTGGTAAATGCTCATTAAATCATGTGTGCCAATTCACACAGCTAGACAGGGTTTCCTCCCAGCTGTGTCCAGCCGGGGACACTTCTTTGTTGCCTACCTGAGCTCCATGGGCAGGTTTTATCTCAAATTCAGGTTGCTTAGAGTCTTCTCCATTTCACTGTATCTCAAAATATGAAAAAAAAAATGCTTTGCATACTTCTATTCAATAATAATGAGAAATTACTGGGTGTGAGACATTCACAAAACCCATGAATCCCCAAAGATTTCTTGAGGTTTATAATGTTAAAACAGATAGTAAGCAACGTAATTGCCCTTTCTTAAGGAAATGAACTTTAAAATTTGGTCTCTTTATAAGATGAACCATTATAAAACATTTAAACAAGCAATCTAAATCTTAATGAATCAATACATTTAGATTTCAAAAGAAAATATGCTGAGTTTAAACATTTTGGCTTAAGTTGCTTTAAGGATTACAAATATTAAATTTCCAATAGATTGGCCCATCTCCCAGATACAAAACTATGAAGCAAGTAGGATATTTTGGCAACAATCCTTTCTTAACATTAATATTTTGTGAATAACTTGAGTTAAACTGTGATTAGCTCTATATCAGGATGTTCACTACTTTCTGCCATAGCAAACATCCCCTAAATAATTTCTTTATGCTTGGAATCCATACATAAACTCTGCTGAAATAATTTAATTTGAAAACCTTAGGTCATCCCTGAAGTAATTTATACTCATGAGAAACTGACTTTTTTTTCATTTGAATGTTTTTCTGATAACTAACATTAACTTGTGTTGATAAATGATACTTCAACATATCCACAAATATTTCACCCACAGGCCTGCAGATGCATGAAAAGAGAGTAGGGCACTCAAAAACAGCCTACCACAATCAAAGCAGCATTTTCTCTGAGCTGGAACAGTCTCTATTCAAATGCAGATAGATGCTTTAGAAACATAATTGTTCTCTGCTAAGATGAAATATACGGAACCACTTCCTGTCCTTCCACTGTCACCTCAGTGACATGATGTCCTCTAAGAAAAAGAAATGTGTGGGGTGGAGAGAACAGAGGCACAGAGACGTCGCTGGGTCGAGGTCTAACTGTCCTACTTTCAAGCTTTGTGACCAGTCACCTAAAAACTGGTTCTCACTCGTTCTCCTCTGTCTGCAAAGTGGTCAAGGTACCCTCTTTGCAATCTTGTTATCTTGCAGAGAGATAGCACATACCAGAGCATGTGGAAAGCTGACAGCATGGCTTAAATGAAAGTCACCATCATCAAAACTATAGGAAAACCCTGGGCTGGCTTTGATTCTAATCCCCACACTTGAGGTAACAAGTGCTCCCAGGCCAGGTGCAATCTCAGTTCAGAACGCATTACCAAAGTATGAAACTGCCTTCTGCAACAAACAACAGGCATTGTTTTGTGCACCCAGATTAAGGTGTCATTAAAGGCTTCAAATATGGCAAGCCAAAGAAAATCACTAGTTCTGTAACTAATGGAGGGTATTTGGAGCCAACTGTTATCTAACCTGCAGCATGAGAAAAAAACATCCCAGGAACTCACAGACTCATGAATGAAAAGCCAATAGAGAAATAGAAAAACATCATTCAAGAATTAAAAGATAGTACCAAAGTACTGACCCTAGTGAGCTATAAAGAGATAGAAAATATAAAAATTATCTTAAAAAAGATTAAAGATAAACTGAGAAATGGCAATGTTCACCTAGAGTAAACTGAGATTTGGAACAAGTTTGCTATTCATAATTATCACAGAAAAACTTTGCTAATACAGAAATTATTATCATGAGTGGAATATTGGGGTGGTGCCCTAACAAACTCAAAAATTATGTGACATTGGCCTTAAAGATAAGATAACTAACATAGGAAGCTGAAAAGATGGTTGTCTATGTTGTGTGGTGACAAAAAATTTGGTCAAACTATTATCTTTGATAACATAAAAGCAAGAAATTACTTGATGAACTGAACTGGGCAAAAAGATCGTGAAGTGAATCTGGTAGTAGGATTTCATTGTTATTACTCTTTTGGAAAAGGACTTATAGGAAAGATTTGACCTCAGAAAAAAACGATAGTGTTTCAAGCAAAAATAGAAAAAAATAGGTAGAATCCAAAAATTTAAGAGACTTTTTAAAATAAACTATGTGGGTGCATGTTACACTGAACATAAGGCACAGTGTACCTACCTCTAACCACTTCTGAGGCATTTAAAAACAATGCTACAAGTCTGATGATAGAATATTCAAGGGTTTTGATATATTTATAACATATGGAATTGAGATTCTGTTGGATACCTATTTCCAAGACTGCAAAAAATTGTTACTTTTCTGTCTCCATACTTGGAGACTTCTGACTTCAAGAAGTAGTAACAAGGATCTGCTTTGCAGAAATTTACTGAGAACTGGATCCCCTTTGATTCTGGTAGCCCAGCTACCATTGGATTTGCCAAGTCAGATGCTTTCAACAGCCCAGCCACTCCCAGACCACAGATCACTTGACTTCATTCTCTGTCTAGCCTGACAATGCTCCCAGACATTCTCCTAGTGTTGGTCTTTTGTGTAAACATATGTGATGTTTGCTTCTCAATTAAAATTTATGAAGTTAAGAATTATGAAAATATGCAGGATTATAATATACTAGAGGCCCGGTGCATGAAATTCGTGCATGGGGGTGGGTGTCCCTCAGCCCAGCCTGTACCCTCTCCAATCTGGGACCCCTCAGGGGATGTTCGACTGCCGGTTTAGGCCTGATCCATGTGGGATTGGGCCTAAACCGGCAGTCGGACATCCCTCTCACAATCCAGGACTGATGGATGGTTCCTAACTGCTTCTACCTGCCAGCCTGATCACCCCCTAACCCAGGGGTGGGCAAACTTTTTGACTCGAGGGCCACAATGGGTTCTTAAACTGGACCAGAGGGCAGGAACAAAAGCATGGATGGAGTGTTTGTGTGAACTAATATAAATTCAAAGTAAAGGAGTGGAGGGGAGAGCAAGAGAACCCTCCACTCTTTCGGCTCCGCAGGCTGGATAGAACAGCCGAACGGGCCGGATCCAGCCCATGGGTCGTAGTTTGCCCACGGCTGCCCTAACCACTCCCCTGCTGGCCTGATTGACAGCTAACTGCTCCCCTCATGGCCCGATAGCCTCTAACTGCCCTCCCCTGCAGGCCTGGTCCTCCCCAACTGCCCTCCCCTGCTGGCCATCTAGTGACAATGTGGGGGTGGCCATGTTGTGGCAGCCATCTTGTGATGATGTGGGGTGGACATCTTGTGACAATGTTGAGGCAGCCATCTTGTGATGGCATGGGGGCGACCATCTTTGTGATGACGTGGGGGCGGCCATCTTGTGACACGAGGGTGTGAGGGTCAATTTGTATATTATCTCTTTGTTATATAGGATGGTTGCTGATGAAATAGCTCGTGTGCGATACTGATGTAGATAATGATACTTGAGGAATTAATGGAAGAGTTTTAACATTAAGAAGTTATAAAATAGTGATGTGTGAGGAGTCACCAATCCATCAAGTGGAAAAGCATGTAAGACATGGGGCTTGATGGAATCCTGGAAACACAAGTAAATTGCATGACCATGTGGCACAGACACTCATGGAACTTACTCCTTCTATTACCTCCTCTCCTAAGACTTCACGCAGAGTTTCCTATGATTGGTTGACTAAGGAAGAACAGTAATAATCAGGTCTGGCATAGACATAATTTTTACAACATAGTGGTCCCAATCAATGATTGACAGCTGAGCATATGGCATCACATAAAGATGTCCATAGAAGAAGACCAGGGTTAATGTAAATTCTTCCCATGGCCATAATGTTAAGCAAAATAATGTTTTGTCCATTTTTTCTCGGCTGACACATAACACAGAAGGGATCCACACTGGTTTACAAGCTGGATGTCTTATAACACCTGGTCTGAAGAAGAAAGACGATGATTTGAGTTTGCAAAACAGATTATGTACCTTGATCTCCAGAGCATTACCTCACATAAGGGTCACATAAAAAGAGACTTTTAATCTGGTATATTAGACTCTGACTTTCTAAAAAATATAATGAAACTATTCTTGATAAAAGGGGAGCCCTGGCCAAATGGCTCCATTGGTTGGAGAATCGTTCCATGCACCAAAAGTCTGAGGGATCGATTTCTGGTCAGGGCACATACCTAGGTTGTGTGTTCAATCCCCAGTTGGGGCACAACAGGAGGCAACCAATCAATATTTATTTTTCATCTCTCTCTCTCTCTCTCTCTCTCTCTCTCTCTCTCTCTCTCTCTATCTTTCTAAAAAAATAAATCAATGAATATATCCTTGGGTAAAGATTTAAAAAAAGAAAGGAAACCAATTATAGTAACCTAGGGCTAATCTCAGCATGACTAGATTATTATATTTAACCTTTGAAAAGAAAAATAATAAACTATATAGTACTTTATCTGAAGCAAGAAGAGGATGATTTACATGGCATCTGTCAAAGGAAAGTTTCAACTACATTCTTCAGAAAAGATTCATAGGCCCTGGCCGGGTGGCTCAGTTGGTTGAAGTGTCTTCCCATGAACCAAATGGTGGTGGCTCCATCCCATCAGAGTGCATATGTGAGGCAACCGATGGATGTTTCCCTGCCCAACCCCCTCCCTTCCTCTCTCTAAAGGTCAATAGAAATATATCCTTGGGCAAGGATTAAAAAAAGAAAAGATTCCTTACCCATAAATAAAAGCAGCCAGTTGGGTGGGATGGTAAATAGTAAAAACAGATGCAATCACCTCACAATGACCAATAACTTCTTCCAGCAATATTCCACATTCCTCCCGTCCTGTTTTTATGTTCACAAAGCAAACTTCTTAACATAATTTACTTTTCCACAGACAGTGTTATTCACCAGTGCACTATTGGCATCTGGGCAAAATAAATCTTTGCTTTAGGGACTATACCCTGAAATGTAGGCTATTTTGTATCTACCCATGGAGGGTAAGAGTGGGAAGTACTGAACTTCAGCTGAGAAGCACTATAGAATTTCCAATCAACTCTGATGTTATTATTTTTATTGAAAATTAATAAACTTGTTCCCTGATTTGCATACTTCCAGGTGTAATGACCAAGAAGTTATGAACTGGTAAGGCAGCTAATGAGATCCCAAGCTGTAATGACAGACATACCTCAGAGGTAATGCAGGTTTGGTTCCAGACCACTGCAAGCGAGTAGTAATCCTTTTGCTTGTGGAGGGTCTTGCCTTTAATTTGTAAAAGAAAAAACCTCAACATCTGTGAAGCACAGTACAGCAAGATGCAATAAAATGAGGTAGGCCTGTATTGCTTTCTGAGCCTTGCTTGGGAGGCCAGAAGGTCTTCCTCAAATGAGGGCTCTTGGGCAGACTATGCATATTTTCAAACTGCAATAGCAAAGCAATCTCCCAATTTTCAAGTAAAATTTTATAGTATGCCATTTCTAATGTTATTTTCAAAAGATGGGCTACATTATTTTCCCCAGCCAGCATCTCACCTCATAGCATTCACAGTAGCTTTTAAGACATCCTGATTGTTTGCAATTACATCCTTTGCTGTGATGTAGAGTTGATTCTCTCTTTTTTCCTTTCCCTATTTTAGGCTTAAAAGCTTCTGGATTTCTGTCAAGGCATACCTATCAAAACAGAGCAAATACCAAATGAAGTTAAATCATAGGACGTTAAAAGTAAATACTGCAAAGGGAATTAATTTTCTTTGCAAAGCAAAGAGTTCCACATAAAACAGGTGAAAATTAAAATTTTCATCAGTTAAATGAAATAAAAAATAATCACCTTTAGAAAGAGAGAAAGAAGAGAGAGAGAGAGAGAGAGAGAGAGAGAGAGAGAGAGAGAGAAAGGGCCCCAATGCAATTAAATAGCCTCAAGTTTTCAAGAATCCAGGTGGAAGTCTTTTCCTAGGGTCCCCAAAGAACTGGATGCCAAGGTGAGAGCCCCAAAACCCAGTACATAAGGGCACCTCTCAATCTGCTTTGTATCCCATGATGATGTCCTGTGAGTTAATTAGGACTTTGTGAGCTGAGACTCTCTACCAAGTGGCATCTCTTTTAAGGAAATGCAATCTAAGCAACTATCTTATAAGTATGTTCTGAAACAAGGGCTATTTTTTAAAATAGCTTCATTCAAATATAGGCAGTCCCCTTCTCCTTTCAGGGAAATTGTTCCTGAAGATAGGATAGCAGGTGACATATCCCCCAAAGACAGAACAGAAATGGGTAATGACAGAATTATACAGGTAAATTGTAGCATCCAACCTCTAGATGTCAAGTGCAATTTTGGTGTCTGTCTTGAAAATGATGGGTAGTTATGACAGCAAAAGCAAACACCGCTTCCATCTCAGAAAAAATACAATCCTCTTTGGATGGTAATTGGTATCAGCAATTCTTGAGGTCTTGAAAATGGAACACTGAGGGTTGCAGGTGTGGATTTCTTAGTGCCTGATTTCTCATAGCCTCATAGCCCACGAGAACTGCATGAGTTATACTGGGAAGCTCATGCAAGATGACTAACTCAGGACACAAACAAGCTTTACAGCCAGTCTGAGCCACTTGTCTGCCAGGCTCTTGCTTTTGCAAGTCATGATTTAGGAGTATTGGCAACCAGAGTTAGCTCTATGACACACGAATTCCTTTTCTTTGCATCAGTAGATCTCTGAAATAAACAAGGTGGGTAGATTTACAGTGATGCATGGCATGTTACCTCATAGCTCACATGCTATTCTGTGCTGACCAATATGCCATCTTAATGATACATGGCCGTCTTTATTTTCTGCACACTTGATTACATTTAAAATGTACTCTCTTCTCAGTATTGGATGGAATCCTCAAACTAACAACCTTTAAAAACAATTAGAGATATTTAACATATTGTTCCATTACTCAGAATGGTGATACATTCTGTGAAGACCACAGAACTGGAAGCCACTGTTGACCTCCTAATTTATTAGAATTCTATCAATTCAGGTGTGTTTTTTTTTAAGTGAAAAACACCTACATTTAATCTTTCATGAATAAGTTCCCCAAATAAAACAACTTCCTTCAACTACTAATGTTTAAAGATTATTGTAGTCTATGTTCATGAGGTTTTTCTCTTTTTTTTTTTTTTTCACTCAGCACCCAGTCTTCCAACCCCTGCCCCCTAGAGCTGTCAGCTGGCTCTCTATGAGTCTGTTTCTATCTTGCTTGTTAGTTCCTTTGTTCATTAGATTCCACACATAAGTGAAACCATATGCCACTTGTCTTTCTCTAACTGGCTTATTTTACACTAGAGGCCCAGTGCACAAAATTTATGCACGGGGGAGGGGGTGTCCCTCAGCCCAGCCTGCACCCTCTCCAATCTGGGATCGGGCTTAAACGGGAGTCGGACATCCCTCTCACAATCCAGGACTGCTGACTCCCAACTGCTCGCCTGCCTGCCTTCCTGATTGCCCCTAACCACTTCTGCCTGCCAGCCTGATCACCCCCTAACCACTCCCCTGCCAGCCTGATTGATGCCTAACTGCTTCCCTGCCAGCCTGTTTGCCCCTAACTGCCCTCCCCTGCAGGCCTTGTCCCCCCAACTGCTCTCCCCTGCAGGCCTGGGTCCCTCCCAACTGCCTTTCCCTGCAGGCCTGGTCGCCCCGAACTTCCCTCCTCTGCCAGCTTGGTCACCCCTAACTGCCCTCCCCTGCAGGCTTGATCGCCCCCAACTGCCTTCCCTTGCAGGCCTGGTCCCTCCCAACTGCCCTCCCTTGCTGGCCATCTTGTGGTGGCCATCTTGTGTCCACATGGGGGCAGGATCTTTGACCACATGGGGGCAGCCATCTTGTGTGTTGGAGTGATGGTCAATCTGAATATTACTCTTTTATTAGATAGGATAGAGGCCTGGTGCACAGGTGGGGGCCAGCTGGTTTGCCCTGAAGGGTGTCCCGGATCAGGGTGGGGTTCCCTTGGGGCGTGAGGTAGCCTCGGCGAGGGGCTTGTGGTGGTTTGTAGGCAGGCCATGCCCCCTGGCAACCCACACTGAGGCCCTGGGATCTGGGGTTTATTTATCTTCTACAATTGAAACTTTGTAGCCTGGAGTGGAGCCAAGCCTTCTGCTTGCTCTGTGGCGGCAGCATTTTTTTTTTTTTTTTTGATTTATGTATCTTCTATCATTGAAACTTTGTAGCCTTAAACAGAGGCCTGGGCCAGCCAGGGTGTGCAGAAAGCTTGGCTTCCTCCATCACCAGGGCAACCCTAGCCTCCTGCTCTTTCCAGCTCTGTGACTGCCGCCATTTCTGTTGGGATTTATTTTATCTTCTATAATTGAAACTTTGTAGCCTTGAGTGGAGGCCTAGGCCGGCAAGGGCAGGCGGAAAGCTTGGCTTCCTTCATTGCCAGGGAAACCCAAGCCTCCCTCCTGCTCTCTGTGGCCCTAGCCATCTTGGTTGGGTTTATTTGCATATTCGCTCCTGATTGGCTGGTGGGCATGACTTGTGGGTGTGGCTTGTGGGTATAGCAGAATGATGGTTAATTTGCATATTACTCTTTTATTAGATAGGATAACATAATGCTCTCTAGGGTGGTGATTGCCTGGGAGTGGGGGTTGGGGAGGTGGAAGAGGGTATGGGGGGATAAATGGTGATGAAAGAAGACTTGACTTAGGTTGGTGAGCACACAATACAGTTACAGAGGATGTGTTGTGAAATTGTGCACCTGCACCTGTATAATTTTGTTAACCAGTTTCACCCCAATAAATTCAATAAAAATGAAAAAAAAATTGTCTTTTATTTCTAAAAAATTTTTAAAGCCATAAAGCAATGAACATAGAGGTGCATTTATCTTTGTGAATAAATATTTTAGAGTTTTGGGGGTAGCTACCCAGAAGAGAGATTGCCGGGTCATATGGTAGCTCTATTCTTAATCTTTTGAGGAATCACCATATTGCTTTCCATAGTGAATATACCAGTTTACATTCTCCAACCAGCAGTGAATGAGGACTCTTTTTTCTCCACAACCTCTCCAATACTTGTTATTATTTTGTCTTGTTGATTACAGCCATTTTAACAGGTGTGAGATAGTATCTCCTAGGTTTGATTTGCATTTCTGTAATAGCTATTGAAGTTGAGCATATTGTCATATATTTGCTACCCTTTGTCCTCTTGGGAGAGGTGTCTGTTCAGGTCCTCTGCCATTTTTTAATTGGATTTTTGTGGTTTGGTGTTGAGTTGTATGAGTTTTTTATAAATTTTGGATATTTACCTCTTGTTGGAGCTGTTGTTTGCAAATATCATCTCCCATTCAGTTGGTTGCTTTTTTGTTTTGTTGTCAGTTTCTTTTGTTGTGCAACCTTGAGAATATTATGCTGAATGAAGTCAGTCAGAGAAAGCTAAGAACCATATGGTTTCACTCATATTTGGGATATAAAACTGAAACTCATAGACACAGACAATAGTATGGTGGTTACCAAAGGGAAGATGGTGGGGAGGTAGTAAAGAGGAAAGGGGGCCAAATAGAATGATGGAAGATGATTTGACTTTGGGTGGTTAGGTACACAATGAAATATACAGATCATGTATCATAGGAATGTACACTTGAAATATATATGACCCTATTGACCAGTGTCACCCAATAAATTTAACTTTAAAAAGCCACAAAGCATCAAATTTAATTTTATGAAATGTATAGTTTTATAATCATATAAAGTATTTTAATTTGCTATTTGGATAGTTCCATTTTCGCCTCACAGTCATCTGTTCTCCCAAATGGAATTTTTTATAGTGGCAATTTTAGAAAGTCTGGAACTGCAGGTCCCACAGAATATGCCCTGCACCAAGGGAGGGTCTGCCATTGAGGAGCTTACTCCCAGCACTGACTCCAACTCCATGACAGTTGGAGAATGTCACCCAGCTCTGAGTTTTCTAAAATGAATTATTTTTCTCAACTGATTTCAATAGAGTATATAATAAAGGTTCACTTTCTGGCACCAAACAAAAACAAATTCAAGCTATATATTGCCCATTTTCCAATTATACCCAGAGTCCATTTTAATTTCTGAAAAACTATTCTAAGCATGTTTCTTCTTTTGCCAATGCTCCTCAGATTTAAGCAAATTGCTCCTTCTTTTCCTTTGAAAATATTCATGAATTGTTTAGAGTTGTTTTGAATAAAATGTTTCTTCTTCCCTAGTGACTCTGTGGTTTAGGCTGAAGTGACTCTGACAAAGACAACAGTCCCCATAAGTGTGGTGACTGCAAGAGGGAGGAAAACTCTCAAACATGACTTATTTCTTAATTCTGCACTAGGTGAGGTGATGGAGAGGGGCCAGGAGAAGCAAAACCTTCCATTTGCGGAATCCTTGGTTGATTGGTAGCTACTTGTATGAAAATTAAATGTCATATTCATTTGACCAATATGTTCACCTAAAATAATGTAGAGTTTATTCCTTCCCTTCCTCAACTGCAGGAAACAGTGAGTAATGTGGGTGCCCAAGAATGGGTGGTTGACATTCAATATTGCCTGCTCAAGTGCGTGATTCTGACACGCATGCAATGCTTCCTGACCCCCAGAAGTCTAATCTCTGCCTGTAACAGGTTAACTGGTGTGAGGTACCATAACCACTTCCTTAAGTGGAACAAAGAAAAAGCACCAGAGAGGGGACAAATGCAGCGATGAACAAAATATTGAACACAAGATGTAGAAAGAATCAATTTATATCACTTGCATTTTACCAGACTTCTTATATGCACACATATATTTCTTTCATTTTAAAGTTAAAAAAAAGTTAGACCTTTTTAAGTTTTACTGGGCAACTTTATAAGTTATAGAATGAGGTCTAGGGAAATTTCAAGCAAATGATAGTGTAAACTTAGAACTTTTTTACATTTCTGAAAACAGAGATTATCACTAAAATAGAGCTAAAATAACGATATAGATGATTTCATTATGTATACCACCAAAGAACACAATTTCCTTCTTGGCTTGAACATGTGTCTCTCACTCACACCTATCATTAAAAAATGGCTTATTTTATTTGTAACTGGCAAGATTTGGAAGCAGCCAACATGTATTTCATTGGGTGAATGGATAAACAAAATGTAGTACACTCAGAAAATTGAATATTATTTGGCAATGAAATAAAGTGAGATATGAAGCCTTTAAAAGACATGGAGAAACTTAATACATATTTCTTAGGGAAACAAGCCAATCTGAAAAGGCTAAATACTATTTGATTCCAAGTATAGAACATTCTGGAAAAAGTAAAAATATGGGGACAGTAAAATATCAGTGCTTGTGAAAGTTTCAGGATGAGGAGAGAAGGAAGGAGGGGTGATGCACAGATAATATTTATGGTGGAAGATACACATTATTACACATTTGTCAAAACCCATGGAATGTGCAATATAAAGAGTGAACTGTAATGTAAACTGTGGACTTCAGTTAATGATAGTGTATTAATACGGGTTTCTCAGTTTGAAAAATGTATGCCCAATACAAGATTTAATAATAAGGAAAACTGTGTTGGGAAGAAGAAGAATATAGGGGAACTCTCTTTACTTTCTGATCAATTGTTCTATAAACATAAAATGGCTCTAAGAAAAAGTCTATTAATTAAAAAAAAACACATAAAATTGGAGCTATAAGATTGATGCACAAAGCAAGGGAGGGAATAAACTCTTTGGAATAACTATACAAATAAAAATCAAGACAAGGAATGAAATTAAACAAACAGCTATTAGATGAGCATCAAAATTCTGTGGCGTCTGGCTGGAGACTGCAGTGTTTGAGTGTGAACAACCATAGCCAGCAACCAGTAGAAACAAGTGTGTGTATCAGCAAAGACACCAGTGAGATATCTGAAGTGTTGCCCAAAACACTTGAGGGGAAAACTTTGGATGAAGCTGGAAAATCTTCATCATCAGTTTGGAGGAAAACCAGTGAAATCTGAGTTATCATAGTCAGGCACTGCCATAGGTCCTTGAGGCTATCAAGATCATGGGGACACTGATCATTCTTCCATAAGACAATCATTGGTATTTATTAGAATTTAAAGCCAATAGCTTTCAAATGCTGACTACATCCATAGTGATTGTGTGGATGGGGTTCAGATTAAAAGGTGTCAGGACATTCCCAGGGACACAGGAAAACCATGAGGAACAAGAGGAAGCTGGATGTCAGAAAGAAAAGGCAGGGACACCCAAAATAAGGAGGGGACCCAAGAGTGCAGAGGGGTCCATTTGAGTCTGGTCTTATAGGGTCAAAATCTCTCCTGACACATCTCCTTATGGGACTTTCTAGAGCTTTCCTTGGTTATCTTGGAGAATAACTGCTTTCTGTGGCCAGAAAAAGACACAAGGTCTCAGAGCAGTGCCAGACAATAGATGAAGACAGTAGGAACATATGCACTAGCAGGAAGAATATGCAGGAAATCAGGGGTTCGTGGCAGACATTCAATAAGGCCTGAGTCCCACTGTGTCTGAAAAATTGAAGCGATTTAGCAATTTGGAGGACTGTCACTGAAAAAGAGGGAAAAATGTTTTGGAGATTTCCAGCTACTGCTGCTAAACAAGACAGGGCACTATCAACAATGTTATGTTGTTATTCTAAAATCACATCTTTATTGAAAAAAGTAACAGTTAAGTAGGGAAATAATAAAAGAAGACAAGAAAACAGACAAGCTATTAATTTCTGGCCCAAGTGGAATGATTAATTAGCCGTGGCAATGCTGTTTACTCAAAGGCTCAATTTTAAGCAACTTCAATCTTGTGTTAGCAAATAGCTGTGAGATTGGACAATTACGCATAAAATATATAGTCCTTTCCTTTGTTTTTCTTTTCCGTCTGTGTGCAGTCATCATACATGTCACATGTAGAATGCTTTCCTGTGGTCTGCTGATCAGTGTGTGTGTGTGTGCTGTGTAACAAATAAAACATAAAATTAGCAATTTTAGGACACAATTTTATCTTATGGTTCTGGAGGTCAGAAGTCGACACAGATATCACTGAGCTAAAATCAAGGTGGCAACAGGCTATGGTGGTTCTAAGGAAGAATTTGTTTCTGACTTATCTGATAGCAGAATTAAGTGCTTTGCAATAGGACCAAGGCCCCCTTTTTCTCACTGGCTGTCAGCTGAAGGCTGTTTCCAGCTTTGTGGGGCCATCTGCAATCCTTGGCTCCTGGCCTCCTTCCTCTATCCTCACAGCCAGCAATGGTGGACTGAGTCCCTCTCATGCTTTAAAATACTCCTGCTTCTCCTTCTGCTAGTATATACTTCTGATGATTCTTCTACCACCCTCTTCCACTTCTAAGAACACACATAATGCATGGAGCCCACCTAGACAATCCAGAATAATCTCCCTATTTTAAGATCTGCAAACTTAATTCAATCTACAAAGTTCTTCAGTTACATAAAGTGTTGATAAATTCCACGCATTAGGATGTGCACATTTGGGGAAAATTATTCATCTGGCTACACTGTTCAAGTGAAAGCAACATTGGTATGTTTCAATTGTATCAAAATTCACACACCTGTCCTCACAGATTCTTTGGGCTCCAGTTCATCTTTCATGCCTCCCTTTTCTGCTCACAAGGAGCACTTATTTCTAGGATAAAAAAACCCAAAGTGCTCTAACTCTTACTGATGCCCCTGTCGTTGGTGATAGCTGCACAGAATCCAAATAGCTCCTTTCTCCTTCAGATTCTTCACAAACTAAAAGCTACATCTTGGACATTCTCCTAACCTCTCCATCTATGGTCTCTGAATGGTCTGGGACATAAATCTGTTGACTGGTCAGAGACTTTGGCTTTCTGTGGAATGGGCTTCTGCTTATGGACAAAGAGCATAGAGGAAAGGGCTTCATTGACTTGGAGGGATCACAACTCTCTATTGCTCAGTTGCTGACCACTTATTTATAAAATTCATCATGGATATCTCAATGGGAAAAGAAACATTTACACTATGAAAGAAGAATCTTTGATTGGTGCTTTGGTTTATAAGGCCCTTGATGCATTTTTCACACCCAAATACAGTTCGTTAAGAGCAATACCAATGACCTGAGAGTGCCGAGAAAAAGGATGAATTGCCCATGTTGAATTGCTCATGTTCTGAAATGAATTCAAACATGGTGAAGAGAGAAAGGATAAAATCATAGATTGCTTATGTGCTTGGCATTTACATGTTTATATGACCTAAACAAGTCAAGGCCTTATCTTCTAATCTAAAAGGGAGATAAATGTTTCCCCATTTCACTTGGGAAAGTGAGGGAAATTAGGGGTTAAAAGCAAGGCCAGAAAAATCCCATTGGAAAAGGAATCAGGAATCCTCAATAAGGAGGGGTGACAAAAAAATAAAATCATCAGGCTCAGGAAGAAACCTGAAAATAGAAAATTCTATTAACACAAGGGTATCTCAGATGCTACTTTTGTAAAGACACAAGTCCAAGATCCCTGCCTCCAATGGAGAATCCCCTTAGCTGTGCAACTGGACAAGGTGTTTGGGATTGCAACCCATATATATATGGGCCTGGTGCATGCATTCAGAGATCATAATAATCTGGCCACTCAGTGTATATGGAACAGACACACGCTTTCTTTCTTGAATAGTACACCTTTCCCCACCACATACATGTCTGGGTATCTCTGAGATGGAGAAGAATAAGAGGTACATCCTTTCTGGTCTATTTTGCCTAAAATGCAAAACCTTGATTGAACCATGAGGAAACATCAGGCAAACCCAAGCTGAGGGAATTCTACAAAGTGCCTAACCAACAAGGTCACATAGGTACAAGATGGAAGGTACTTAGTGCAAAGAAACTGTGTGAATGCTCCATGGGGCAGGCATTTGGGATGTAACATCTGTAGCTACTATTACTGTTGTTTATATCACAAGAATCTTGCCTTACAGGAGCTGATAGACTGTCTTAGTGGAGGCGGGGGGTAAAACCAGCTACAGAGAATTATTGATGAAAAAAGCTGTTAGATTGCTTGTTGTATATATAAGTACTATGTAGTTCAAAGAAGAGGAAGGAGATGTAACATTCAACTGTTAGATTAGAAATGTGGGTTAGATATTGTTGGATGTACAGAAGGCTTTTTGAAAGGAGTGAAGCAAACTTGATCTTGGCAGGAAAGATGAATAGTATGAGTTTGGGGAAGAGCAAGTTTCTAAGAGAAAAAAAGACAAATCAGTCTGGAGGTGTCAAGGGCAGCTCCAGCAGAACAATGTGAATTCAGAGGACAGCAGCATCTCCTAACTGGCTATATGGCAATGAATAAATGGGGTTAATAGTTCCTACCATTGTGTCATGTATTAGTATCCTGTTGCTACTATAAAAAATCACCACAAACTTAAAGGCTTAAAACAACACACATTTATTATCTTACAGTTATGAAAGTCAGAGTCCAACATGAGTCCTGAGATGCTGAATCCAAGGTGTGTGGTCAAGACTGAATCTTTCTGGAAGTTCCAGGAGGAGAATCTAATCCTTGCTTCTTCCAGCTTCTAGAGGCCACCTGCATTCCTTGGCTCCTGGCTGCATCACTCCCACCTCAACCTCCATTGTCCATCACCAGTGCCTCCCCCAACTCACCCTCTTGCCTCCTGTTTATAGGGGACTTTGTGATTACATTTATGGCCCATTCAGATAATCCAGAACAATATCAAGCAGTGAGGTGGAGGAGAATTTCAGAGGACCCCAAAATCAAGCCTTGTGAATTAGACTTTCTACAATGAGAAGCCCTCGGGGAGCAATTGAGAGAATTTTAAATGGCTTCCAGTATAAGAAAAGACAAGTTTAAGAGTAAAAATATGAGTCTGTCATCTGCAGGTTGGCTTGCCAGGAGGGACAGAGTCAAGGAAGCCAGTTGGAAAACTTTGGACTCTGTTATGAAGACTTGGGAGTGGAGTCAGCCAGAGGAGGGAAAGCAGTCATGCTGGGGGATGATGGGTGAAGACAAGTAAGGGGTGGGTCCAGGATTGGTGACCCCCAGATACTGGGACAAGTAGAAAGAACTTGAGAAGGCGGTGCTCATTGTTCTGTAAGCTGTGGCAGCTGCCAATTGGACTAGGAGATGCTAGGAGGAGAGTGTCCCTGATGCAGCCCTGGGAGATCTGCTCCCCAGCACTGGGGTAATTTAGTATATTCTCGTTCTGTTAGGGCATACTTGTCATACTTACCTAGCTTATAATTTTCTTTGTTTTATTTTTTGAAATCCTATAAAGGGACATACCATACTTAAAAATAAAAACAAGTGAATCTTTTATTGATCTACATTTGTTTTTCATATCCATCAAACAGGGATAATTTTGACATAGCCACCATGAAGATCCAATAAGAAAATGTAGAGAATAATGCTTAGAAATGCTATGCATACAAGCTAATTTAAATAAGAAGTTTGATAAATGGGTAACATTGAACACTGGTCAATATTAACACAGATCTTCCCTATGGCAAGCACCTGACCCACCCAGATGTCTGTGACATTGAGTTGCATACACTTCGATCATAAGATGAGGGTGTGTTTTTTTTCCTAAGAAAGCTTTGACAATAATTATGTAAGTTACAAAACACTAAACTTATATAATAATAAAAATTATAACATTTGATATAAAGGCTTTAAAACCAAGCAAGACTCTTTTGAAATACAGCATCTATATTTGCACTGGCTGCAACACCCTTCTTTTTTCTCTTCTCAGTTGGGTAATACCCAACCCGAGCACAAGTTACTTGTAAGTCTCAAATCCAACTCTCTGTGGGATTGTGTTGTAGGTATTCAAGACCATCTGATTTCTTTGGTTCAAATATTTTTAAAAAATGTTATCACTTCCAGCAGGTACCTAAATTGGTCCTCTGTTTCATATTCAGATGAAAATCCAACAGGCAAATGAAAATGTCCATGTGAAAACCCAACAGGCAGAACTGCATAAAATAATTCTTACTCCGTCTTTGGGAAATAAACATGATAAATTCAGCTTAGTTCCTCAGCAACACAAATTACTTGGCCAGATTTTTTCTTCCACTTATTTTTTCTTGGTAATATATATGCTTATTATCTTTTCTCTTAAATTTTCTTACTCTTTTTATATCTTACAATAAATTTCAAATATAAGTAAGCCTTGAAAAGGTATTCATTGTGCTTTTTTTAGTATGTTGGTCCAGATATTCTGGTTCAAGTTATTATGTTCTTCACTTTTAATCTAAGTGGAATATTTGACTCAACCAAATAACAAATAACAAAGTGAGACATAATCACTTTTTGCTTGAAGTGAGTAATGCCCACACACAATCCTCCTGTGTTTCTCGCCCTTCCCACACTCAGCCCGGCAGGGCCTCCAAGACTTCTGTGCGACCACCTCCATAGATGCCTAAGAAAGGGTGTTTGCATCAACAGCCTCCTTCTCAATAAAAAACGTATTGTCTGGTGCCTTAACAACCTGAAACACTATGAAAGCTAATTCCATTGTGTGTGTGTGTGTATGTGTGTGTGTGTGTGTGTGTGTGAGCACGCGGGGGGCGGGGGGTGTTGTTTTGTTGTTGTTGTTGTTTTGCCTACTGTATGTACTCAGCGTGACTCAGAAACCCAGGCATGTGGGCAGAACAGAGGCTCTCAGAGTGAGTCCAATCTGGAAGAAAATGAAAGAAACGAAAATGAGAATAAAGCACATCTCTCTGGAATAAACCTTACTCCATTTAATCTCACTTATTACAAAGAGAGTGGCATAAAAAGAGAATGCTTCTAGTGCTAGAGCAAGTGCCTGCAGTAGGAAGCTTGGAAGTGTTCCCTTGTTCCTTCCTGCATTTCCTTTCTGTGTAAGAGTGTTTTTCAGAAGTCAAACCAGCAAAAGCAAAATCTTCCACTGAATTTGTTTGTGTTTTTAAGGTAATCAGAAAAGGTTTTGTTTTCCTCTTTCCTCCAAAAACTGAAAAGCCCATCAGAGGCATTTCACTCCCAATTTTACATCACGTGAGCTGCAGTGACAGCCCCTGAGTAGGTGGAGACAGAATCGGGGCTTGTTGAAGTGGACAGTAGGGGTGACACAGGGGCCCAGGCTGCACATCCTCTGTGCCCTTCTCTCCTGAGACAAGATGATTAAGAACCAGGAATGGCCCAGGGAACAGAATACAGAAGATGTAGCTCAGTCCAAGTGGCAGCTTGGAGGAAAACCATGGCATCCACACAGCAGGAGTCTACAAGCCCCTAAAGGAGGATCTCCAGGCAACTGTCTGCAGGCAGTGGAGACACAGATGGCTTCACAGACGTGGGACCCGTGTGGTCACACAGAGATGAGGTCCGAAGGGCTTGGCACCTGGTTTATGCTCTGCTGTGGCCATCTTGAAATTCATATTATGAACAAGGGCTCTGAATTCTCATCATGCCTGGGCCTCACAGATTGTGTAGAAGGCAGGAGAGCAAGAAATCAAGAGCAGGGGTGCAACTCCTGGTTTGGCCAGCTCTGTCATCCGGAGCAACTGGCATGATTTTCTAAGCCCTGTTTTTTGTTTTTAAGGCAGAAATCACAATATTGCAGCACTGTGATCTAATGTGCTGAACATAGGCAGTAAGGCATGAAAAGCACACAGCAAGTTGTGAATACCTAATGGGTACTGTCACACTTATGGCTCAATTAGTATTTGCTGATGTGAACTAAATAACATGATTGTAGAGTGAGGAAGTTTGAAAAAATCAAGAGTTTCACCTTAATCACTTATCTATTATCTCCACATGTTTAGACTATGCATAGAAACCATATTTTTTCTTTTATCTGAAAATATATTCTGAATTATTTAATCTAAATGTCCTAATTAAATATTCACACTCAAATGATTCTTTGAAGAAATAAAGTAATTAAAACAACCGTGATTTTTTGAATTAAGAAGAAAGGAATCAATGGAAGCACTGGGTCGACAGGTCCTTTCAGTGGAGGATTAATTTCTTTCCTGTGCCCCGGGAACAATGCTAGGAGCCAAGAACCCATCAGATTTGTAATGCAGGACAGAGGTGTTGGCTAGGACAGCAGCTCTTCAACTTTCATTGGCCATGAGTCCATGTGAAGAACATATGGTGCATTTCAATCTAGTGCACACATGGACACACACAGCACTAAACCAAGACTCTTAGAGTTATGGCACCCTTATATGCACATATTAGCATAGATAAGAGCAGGCTATTTTGGTTTTGATAAGTAAATCTTGTTCGTTCAATGCTACTGCTCAGAAAGAGCTCTACGTGGGCAAAGAAAACAGAGCAGAGCAGACCGTATGTTGTGCAAATGATGTCATTCTTTGACATTAGTTACCTTCTTATTATTGCTTACCTGATTATGATCTGGCTCTTTATAATTGAGGTGTGTGTGTGTGTGTGTGTGTGTGTGTGTGTGTGTGTGTGTGTGTGTGTAGGCTCTAGAAAGTCTATTTAGCAGAGATCTATCTTCACTTTGGGAGCCATAACAGAAGGCTGTTATTTGATCTCAGAAAATACATTTTAAAGGGAACACTCAAAGCTACAGAGTGGCTTGCCAGTATAATCTGCTTGGTGCTTTGCATGGCTGGTATGGCTCATCTTTATTATCCAGAGGCCCTGGCTCTCACTGAAAGACTCGTGAGGATTTGAAACCCTAGGCATAGAAGGTACAGAAGGCTTATCTCACTGGATCCACCAGGATATGCTTCTGGTTCTGGTCCAGATCCCATCCAATCTCAGCTCTCCAGACATTTGATCTATCTGTGTGTCAACCTGAGATTAAATAAGGATTCACAAATTCAGACTTGCTGTGGCTACATTATGTGGCTAATTATGAATTATTATTCATTTATTTTCTCCAAATGATGCTGTTTGTTCCTAAACTAATTTTTGGAGGGTTGTAAGGTTGACCTTAAGGATAAAGCACTACCATAACTGTAAGAGTGTGAATATTTAATTCTAAAATACCACAGGGCAGTGTGCTGTTCCATCACTGTATCTTAATGCCTACTGGCCCCTGGTAAACCATAGGCACTGCACCAACTAAACCTCAGAGAATGAGTGAACAGTGCTACCTTTGAATCTATACCCTTTTTTCCTTGTAATCTGTGTTTTTCTTCCCATCAATACATTCCTTCTTCCTGGAATCTTCTTTGTCTTATACTTTATGTAACTGAACTAAATGTTAACATATTGAATTTATTGATCTGGAAATTGCTATTTCCCGTTACTATTTTGAAAACTAGTTAAATAGAATTATTTTATTTTTCTCTTAAACAGAAACTAGAACTAAATTATTTTTTATTTGCATGATGAAGAAAGTGATTACTTTCCAATAATAGAAGAAGAGACAGTTCTATTTGAAGAGTCTCTTTTCCCTAACAACTGGGCAGTCTTATACATGTTAATGTCACCACAATCAGTGCATTTTCTGGTCCAGGGTAGGCAGTCATTTAATCTGATGAACTGAATGTAAATTTTATTTTATTGTTTATTTTTAGTTGGTTTGTTTATTTTTAGTAAAGCCTTACTTTTAAAATTTGCTTTCACAGTGAACTAGAATTAGAAACAGAAAAAAAGGAATATTCAACTGTTCAATATTTCTTCTTCCACATTATGTAACTAGCGGAAGGCTGTCCAACTTCACTGAAGTTCAGAAGTTAAGAATAAAAACTTCCCAAAAGAAGCAGTGACTGCATTTAAATACGAAACACAAATCAATTAGATACAAATTATATTTCTAATGCACTGAGATTAAAAATAAGAAGTCAAAACAGAAGTTGTCCATATCTCTAAAAATGCTTGATGCTGGCAAAACAACACTGTTGTTGTTTTTAGTTTTTCCTTTATTTTTATCTATTTATTTATGTATTTATGTATTTATTTATTTTTTTTGCTAGAAGAAATGGACATTAGCTAAGCAGTGGCTCGTGAGCCACATGTGGCTCTTTGGCCCCTTGAGTGTGGCTCTTCCACAAAATACCATGGCCATTGGCAAACCGTGGCTCGCGAGCCACATGTGGCTCTTTGGCCCCTTGAGTGTGGCTCTTCCACAAAATACCACGGCCTGGGCGAGTCTATTTTGAAGAAGTGGCATTAGAATAAGTTTAAGTTTAAAAAAATTTGGCTCTCAAAAGAAATTTCAATCATTGTACTGTTGATATTTGGCTCTGTTGACTAATGAGTTTGCCGACCACTGATAATGGATCCCGCTGGTCGCTGTGTACTTTGCGAGGCTGTGAGTATTCACCAGCAGATTCACTATCTCCGTTTTCATTAGTAAATTACATGAACCTCACAGAGGACAAGAAAGGGGCCTTGCATAACTTTTAGGGCAAAAGAGAATCTAAGAGCAATTTAATTTGGATGAGCAGAACATAATGAAGTGCAAAGAAACTCACTTATCCCTAAAGTAGATAAAGTAATGTTAAAGTTGAAGTTTTGCAATCAGCCAAGTGTTGGAGCTGTTGTTTTATGATTTTCACTGTGAAAGCCATGGGATTTGAATATGCTTTTCAGATGCCCAGAAACCAGGCAAAACCTTGATTCTGATCCAGGGCAGGCCTGAGTTTGCCAAAAGCTGCCTGATATCTCTAGATTGCCAGACTAAAAATATTTTTTCAACTACAGATTTCAGAAACACCCATTTATCTCCATGGCCTTCGCGCTAATCACTGGAAGACCCGGCACCCAGGAAGGCCTCCATGTCCTGTTTCTCACAAGGACAGGTGCAGCTCTACTTTGCCAGGCAGCTGCCCCTCTGCTGGGAGACAGGAATCTGAAGGAGCAATTATGAGCAATTCTGGGGCCTGGAAAAGAGGCAATGCCTTGGGGCATTGCTGGTGTTTCGTTTGTAGACTTGAATAGCCAGGAGCATAGTCAGGCTCTATCAGACACCCTTTTCAAGGATAGCTGCAAGTATGTGGACCTGCCAAATGTTAGAAAACTTGTTCTCTTTCGTTACCCAGGCTCTCTGATCAAATGGCAGGTCTGTATCTTCAGGGCAAGTTACTCTATTTTTTAAGGGGAGAAATACTAGAGGTTATTATGCATCCAAAATACTCTGAGATTTATTTGCTTATCTGTACTTTCTATAGCATTGTGGCTGGGAAAATTAATGGCATATATGTATGTAGTGCTGTAGCAACACTGAAAATATGTAAGGGTCCACAAAGAAATTAAGCTTTTCTTAAAATTTCACAGAGGTATAAGATCAGAGTTGTCTCCTTCTAAATCAGCTGGATGGAAGTGAGTGGGTAGGAAGAGTATGTTCTCTTGGTTCAGACACCGCCTCCTCTGGTTGCCCTTCCACATGTCCCAGTGGCACCCAACCATGCCCAGGGCAGGCATTTCATGGCACTGAGTCCTAACTGCCCAATTTTTCAAATTTCCTCCAGTCCTTACATTTCTAAAAGGCAGGTACTGTGTCTTATTCAGTGTTGTGTTTTGACTATAAAGGGAACTACAGAATAGATAATCAATAAATATTGGTTCAACTGAATTTAATCAAGGGGAATAGGGTGGGTAGAGAAATTGAAGATTTCATAGGGAAAATTGGAAGGAAAACAATAGCCTTTTGTTCAGCACAATAAATAATACATAAAAAATGAAAACAATATTGGTTACAGTCCACATTTAAAGAGTAAATACTCAGGAAGTTCTATGGATTATTATCTACTTGTTTTAATAAAATGCTCTGCAAATACTATGCCACTTGCTGTGCTGTCTCTCTTCAAATGCCAATCTTCAGTTCTGTTTCCTCACCCTTTGTCTCCTCCATTGACTGAACTATAATTTGGAAATGTTGATATTCAAATTCTGCTAAATTGTGGAAAATAAAGAGGGAGAAATTTATGCATACTGGAATTTTTTGAGGAGAGAGGAACTTTTGTTTGGGGAGTAAGATAAATAGATGATAGCTATAGATAGATATATGATATATCTCCTAGGAACCCATTTCTACTTTAATTTTAAAGGCAATTCAGAAAAAAAGGAAAGACCTGTAGAACTCATGATAATGTATTACTAAGGGAATGAAATGAAACAGGAGAGGGTGGCATTAAAGCACTGAGGTAAAAAGTATTCAACTGAGCCCTGGCCAGTGTGACTCAGTTGGCTGCTGTGTCATCCTGTACATTGAAAGGTGGCAGGTTTGATCCCTGATCAGGGCACATTCGGGAGGCAACTGATTGATGATTCTCTCACATTGATTATTCTCTTTATCTACCTTTCTCTAAAATCAATTAAAAAACTTTTTTTTAAAGTATGCAATGAGGGTTTGGAATACATTAGCAAAAACTCAGTAGTCAGAATCAGGTGAGAGAGAATATGAAGAGCTAACTGGAGTCAGGATGTGATAGGTCCAACATTCAGGGGAAAACGGGATCTAGGAACTATGTAAGCGGGGAGAGCCCGAAGCCTAGTGAGACAGAGAGTGTTCAGGAAAAGATCAGCAATGAGGTAAATCCCTTCTCCCATATTCACCAAGCTGCAAAGACTTCTACAAGGTAAGAATTAATGTTTGCAAGGCTAATCTTGGCTCTGATAAAAGCAGGTGAAGAGGTATCTGTGAATACCTGGTGACACCTTTGGGGAAAGTGACAGGTACACCTGTGGAAGATCAGCAGCAGTGAACGATGGGGGTGGGATGGGGAGGCTGTGCAGAGTGTCTTGCAAAATTCATCCCAGAGACCTGTTAAATGGGAGAGTCTACATCACATGTTGAATTTTTTAGGACAATGAATATCTCAATAGCAACAACAAAAAGAAATTCAATATAAGAAGGAATAATAGTCCTAGCAGTATTTGAAAGTAAGCAGTATTTGAAAGTAAGATATTTCACTAAGACAGAAAGCAAGTAATAAAGTACTTAGGTCAGATTTAAAGTGATTGTAAGATAGCCTTTTTCAATAAAACATTTGGATGTTAAATTTAAACTAATAGAGCAGAAAGAACTAAATGATTATGGTAAAATAACAGATCTCAGGTACCTAAAAATATCTCTGAATAAGCAGAAAGGCTCTGAAGTCGAAATCCAGTCAGCACTATTTACGGCTTAGTACTTATGAGCCCTTCCATAGAGCAGTTTCTACACTGGCTTAGCAGTCATCACCACGACTCCATCAAAGCAGGCCCAAATAATTGCATCAGGAGACAGACCTGAAAATATTTAGCTTTCTTAGATGTCTACTCAGTTTGAAATTAATGTGTAGTCAATGAAAGCAATTTGTATGAATGCGCATTCCGCCCATAATTTATTTTTGTCAGCTCTTTCTGGAATTAAATGTTCTTAGCTAATTTGCCATTTAACAAGAGCATTTTAATAGGCAATTCCAAACTGTATTGGTGAGAAATCAGATCTATTTTAATAATCAACCTTTTCCCGGCAAAATTTAGCATGGTATTACTTGCATAGTTGAAATTAGGGACTTGGAGCTCTGTCCCCTGGCCTCCTTCCTCTCCCTTCCCTCTTTTCCACATTGTGAAATACACTCAGGCTTTGGGTTTGATTCTAGCTGAGACAGCCCAAAGATCAAAGCGTTTTCTTTTTAATATGCAGTGTCTATTGACAGTTGACAATTATTCCAGCTTGCTCTTGGTCATTTGGCCATATCATCTCTGAGCACAGTGCAAAAGGGAGACTGTGTAACATCCATGTTTTACTTCCACCTTGGGAATCTTACTATTATTTTGAACTCAATGATCTAGTCAGAGACAGCACCTAAGTTTAATTTTGTACTTCATTCGAAGAGCATCAATTAAACAAGGTTGTAGTAGAAAATAATATTTCAAGCAAATCCTCAAAGTGCTTAGATTAAAAACTGTTTTTAAGCACCTTCAAGTGTCTAGAAGCATCTATTTACTTGTAAACACTGGCATGCACACTAATTGAAAGCCACTCTTGTTTCTTTATTTAAGAGCTTTCTTATGAACCCCTCTGAGAGAAATTGTTTCAAGCATGGTTTTGTTTCATATCTTCACATGTGAAAGCCAACACGTAAATTTTCTTGAGAATATTCTATCATTTGACTTCCAAGTAGATAAAATGTGGGCCATTGTACAAATATACATTAATTCACTGTGTAAATGCGTGTTGAGCACCTTCTCTGTTTGGGAGACAGGGCCAGACACTTGGGTACCTGGGGAGGGAAAACGTGATCACCTCCATCTTCATCTCACTTGCAGTAATTCAGTGGAAAAGGCTCCAGTGGGGAAATAGAGGAAGATATGTCTATGTTCCTCATGGAGGACATAATCTAGGAGGAGAGTGAAATACATATGCACAAATCATTAGAATATGAGCTTGGCTTTATTTTTTGCAAATAGTTCTCACTATTGCCTAGCACCTCACACTTATTAGCTTTTCTGGTTCCTTCCCAATTCAGATGAGATGGGTTCTGCTAATATTCTCATTTCCAACCTAATTACCTGAGGCCAGAGAGGGTGAGAACCAGGAGTGCTGGCAGGGAGGAGGGTCCAGCACTAGTGCTCTTACCCTTCATATGATACTGCCTGTCTTCATGCAATAAATGGCCATTGCATAGGTTTTCAAACTCTGAAGTCTAGGATCTCTTGCTCCCTTAACATTTACTGAGGGTTCCCTAATTTCATATGTGTAAATAAAACTAATCTAAACTTTGCCAAGAAAATGTGTATGATTAAAATTAATCTAGATTTTAACTACTACCACTAAGAATTGCTACTTGTAATGCTTGTTTTTAAAACTGTGACCTTTTAGCCCTAGCTGGTTTAATGCAGTGGATAGAGCATTGGCCTGTGGACTGAAGGGCCCCAAGTTCAAGTCCGGTCAAGGGCACATGCTTGGGTTGTGGGCTCGATCCCCAGTAGGGGGCATGCAGGAGGCAGCAAATCAATGATTCTCTCTCATCATTGATGTTTCTATCTCTCTCTCCCTCTTCCTTCCTCTCTTAAATCAATAAAAATATATTTTTTAAAAACTGTGACCTTTAAACTATTTATTTATATATTTTAATTGCACAATAAATCTATTACATATTAACTAAAATACATAACATAATTCGGTCAAAAATCGCTGTATTTTCAAAAAAAAAACACAATAAAAATGGTCAGAAGATGGAATTGTTTTTACATTTTTCCAAATGTCTTAACTGTCTTGCTTCATAGAAAACAGCTGGATTCTTGAGCTGCTTCTGCATTTAATCTATTGAGATACCACAAATCATGTACCCTCTAAACATTTCCACTGCACACTTGTAAAAGGATGAGTTTTTGAAGTAAATAATGTTTTATTGTTATTGTGGAAATGGTTTTGACCTTGTAAATCCCTCAAAGTTGGGATTCCCAGGCCACAGCTTGAGAAGCAATAATTTACTTATTGGTTCTGTGTCAGAGATACTCTGCATGGGGAATTAAAGAGAATTAAAGAGAGGCATCAAAAGTCTCAAAAGCAGTAAAATTGGCTTGTTATCCAAAAATTTCAAACAGCAAGGTTGACTTGATTTTATCATGAATATCCACCTAACCAGCACCTGGATTCTACCATTAACGATTTACTACACCTACTTTTTTCCACAGATGCAGTCATCATCCATCCTCCCTCCATCCATCAGACTATTTTATCTACCATGCATTTCAAAATATATTGCAGACATCAACACACTTCCCAATAAAAATTTTAGCATCTATAGGATTAACTGGACTCAATATTTGTTCATGTTTCTTCTTTTGATGTAAATTTTATCCATAATGAAGTGCTAACTGTACCTGCACTGAGTTTTGATAAATGCATACAATCTGTAACCCTAACACTTATCAAGATGCAGAACATCACCATCACCTGGAAAGGCCCTGGGCCAGCTTTCATCTTCATTCCCACTGGGTCAACCATGGAGTCTAATTTTTTCTAGCATAAATTAGTTTTGTCAGGGATATTACTTCATATATAACTAGAAGCCCAGTGCACAAATTCATGCACATTGAAAGGAAATTAATTAGAAGAAATATTTTAAAGGCCAGAGAGGGACTATGGGAGGGCTCCAGGGTGTGTCCAGCCCATCTCGCCCAGTCCCCATTGGCCAGATCCCAGCAGCAAGCTAACCTACTGGTCAGAACATCTGCCCCTTCATGGTCAGTGCATATCATAGAAACTGGTCAAACAGTCGACCGAATGACGGATCTGTCAGAAACTTAGCATATTAGGCATATATATATATATATATATATATATATATATATATATATATATATAGATGTCCTCTTGCAGGAAACTTCTTTTACTCTACATAATGTTGTTTTCAGTCAATCCAAGTTATTGCATGTATTAATAGTTTGTTCTTTCTGCTGAGTATACTTCCATTACGTGAATAGATCAGAATGTGTTTTTTCCTTCTTCTACATTTACACCATTACACTATTATTCAAAATCATTTTGAATAATACATTTTATTACAATTAGAATTAGAAGTTTTTGTCTTCAAATAAAGCTGCTATGAACACCTTTCAAATAAAGCTGCTATGAACACTTTTGTACAACTCATTTCTCTATAGTGAATGCCAGTTATGGAATGGGGTTGCTTAGTGTTCTAAGAAAACTGCCAGAACATTTCTAAAGTCATTGTACCATTTTTTCCCCATCAATCATGTGTGAGAGTTTTGATTGTTTCTGCTCTTCACCAATATTTGCTGTCTATTTTTGTTTGTTTGTTGTTTTCTAGTTCCAGTGGGTATGTAGTGGTCTTATGTCATTTTCAATTTGCAATTTTCTGATGAATAAAATTGGTGTTGAAGACGTTTCATGTGCTTTGGCCACTTGGCTTCTGCTTGAGGAATCTGAAGGCTTCATGGAAGAGATGGAAGAGGCATCCACAGGAGAAATCAACTTGGAAGACATCACAGCACATGGAAAAAAGCGCAGAAATGATAGGGCACCAGGAATTTCCAGGGAAGGGAGAGGAATTTGGAATTGACTGGAGAGTCATGGGAAAGGTCCTCAAGGATAGTCGATGATCTGTATGAGGTCATGGAGTGTATTAAATGAAAAAATTAAAAAGCTTAAGTTTATTTGGCAATTTAGATATTTATTTGCTAATTAAAATGTTGAGCAGAAGGATTAAATGATTGGGTTTTCCCACACACAAAATAAATAGAGGGACCAGTTAACAGAACAGTCTAGATGAGAGAGGTGAATGAGAGTTTGAAGGATATTGGAGTTAGGTGATAGCATCAGAAGTAGAAAGGAAGAAATGGATGCAGGGCATGAGGGAGAATTCATTACAGGGGGTTCAGGTCAGCATAGAGACACTTCATGACACTGTTACTTGGATGTTTGCACAACTGGAAATGGTAGAATTACAAGTTTATATCTTCTTTGTCAGGGGTGCTGCTCAACCCATACTGCCACAGCTGCAGAAAATGGGAGGATAGGTGAGGAGCAAAGCTGCTGGTTTATCAGCTAAAGATAATAGCAGTAGCACTCAGAGATGGGAAAGCAGCTGGAAATATAAAGGGAAAATCCTGGCAGCACAAGAATCATAGGAGTGAGACCCAAAATCAGAGCATATGTTGCCCAAATCCCTGGCTGACAGCTAAACGATGCATGCTGGGAGAGAGTCTCAGAGGGACTAACAGAGAGATAAAGCAGTAAAGAGAAATCTGCTCCCATGGAACAGAGTGACACAGGGCCAGATCAAGAGTCTGATGTCCTCCTCAACAAAGCTTGTCTTCCAGCTCAGTGGGCAGGAAGCCGGAAGCATCAGAGCACAGAATGCAAATTCATCAGGGCAGCTGAGAGTAAGCAGCGTTTATAGAAACACAAAGCTCACAGAGAGGGTGAGACCCATCTCTTCCCAAATCCTTGACTGACAATGAAATTTTATGTCAAAGAGGAAGCAAAAAACTTACCTAGGATCAGGCTAAAAAGGCAGCACCAGGAAAACCTAAATCTATTCCATACCATCTTATACATAATCATTTGGACCCCCAAAAATGTGTCTTCTCTGGTTAAAATAAATTATCCTGTTTCCTCAACTACTAAAATAACTTCTTATCACATCTGACTTGTGTATCTTATACTAAACTCTATATCACAAACATGTTTTAAATAAAACACCAGGAATCTGTAGAGTATCTAGTCTATGCTAGACTAATGTCTTCAATAGAAATCAATGCTCACCATATATACGATTTCAAATTTTCTAGTAACCACGTTAAAAAATAAAAAAGAAGCAAGTAAAATCATTTTGAATAATAGAGTTTATTCCAAATATATCCAAAGTGTTATCATTTCAACATGGAATAAATACCGCCATTATTCATATTTTATATATGTCTTTCTGTTCTAGGTCTTAGTGATCCTATATTTTGCACTTCCAGCACTTTACAAGTGAAGAGCAGTTCCTCAATCACATCAGCCATAATGTAAGTGCTTGGTAGCCACACATGACTAGAGGCTGTTGTCCTGATAGCACTAAGAGCTGTGATTACAATAGATACATCAGAAATCAAAGTAGAGACGGTCCTGTCCATAGGACACTTAGCAAATCACAAAACACATAGGGAAGGAAACAAAAGATGATGAAATGAGCAATGCTGGGATTTCACAGGGCACTGTAGGGACACATTAGAGGGTGTCTTACCCAGCTTCTTAGAGTACATGGCATTGAGGATGGGCTATTTATCCAGGCAGAGGTGGAGGCAAAAATTTTCCAGACAAAGATAACAGTATGTGTGACAATCAAAGGTGAGCGAGGATATGGTCCATGGCTTCATATAAGCCCATGACTGAGTTGGTTGAGTCTAGTGCAATGCCTCATCGTAGTATTAGTACTGCAGAGCAGGAGTTCTTTGTCAGTGTTGTCAGACCCCACATATTATAGGTGTCTCCAGAATCCATGGGGAGAGAAGAGGTGATGTTGTTCCACCTGAGTCAGCTATGCAGATTCCTGGTGAGGGATGCCATCAAGTTGGGTTTGGCCAGACAGTTGGCCAAGGACAGAGAACAACTGAGATTTTAGCACATGTTTTCTTTATTAACTCTCTCAAATGGAAGATCACTAGGTGTTTAAGACAATTATTTTATCTGCTTGCAGAATATCCTTTGTAATGTCAAAAATTACTGAGAGAACAATCCTATATAATAAAAAGGTTATATGCAAATTAACCCTCATACCCTCTCAAGATGGCTGCCTATGACCAGGCCAGCAGGGGGGTTAGTGAGGGACGACCAAATGACTGAACAAGCAGGCTGTGTGGGGCGACCAGGCCAGCAAGGGAGTTAGTGAGGGACAACCAAACGACTGAACAGCAGGCCTCTGTTCGGGGCGGGCAGTTGGGAGCAACCAGGCCAGCAGAGGGGGAAATTGGTGGTGACCAGGCCAGCAGGGGGGCCAGTTAAGGGCGACCTGGCCAGCAGAGGGGGGGCAGTTGGGGGCAACCAGGCCATCAGGGGGCCCAGTTAGGAGCAACCAGGTCGACAGGGAGGGAGCAGTTAGGGGCGACTTGGCTGGCAGCGGGGGACAGTTAGGGGCAACCAGGCCAGCAGGGGGGGCAGTTAGGGTGATCATGCCAGCACACAGAGGCAGTGAGGGTCAATCAGGCCAGCAGGGGGGGAGGGGGAGCCCAGCTAGGGGCAGGCAGGCAGTTGAGCGATTAGAAGCCAGCAGTCCAGGATTGTGAAAGGGATGTTCAACTACCAGTTTAGGCCCAATCCTGGGCCTAAACCTGCAGTCAGACATTCCCCGAGGGGTCCTGGGTTGGAGAAGGTGCAGGCTGGGCTGAGGGGACCCCCCCCCCATGCATGAATTTCGTGCACCGGGCCTCTAGTAACTACATAAATTGCAATGTTATGTGATTTTCCATGACACATCTTATTTATACCTTGGTTAGCAGTAGCCTAAACTGGAGTGTCAGGGGCTAGATCCTGGTCCAAATTGAGGAAAGGTTTTATAAACTATTTTGAAAAGCATTCTGGCCCACTTATTTTAACATAATCTAAAATTGTGTAGTAATTGAGAAAAATGAAAAGCATTTTGTAATTCACTGGAATGAAAAGTGGAGGAGAAATAATCCACTCTAGGTCTAAGGAGCTCTCAACCTTGAAGGTAACTAAAATCACTTCATGTGTTAAACACCTCAGTCATTTCCTTAAAGATCTTAATGCTATTTGACTTCAAAATCCTATTAAAAGTTCATTCTCTCTACTCTAAATCTGTCCCATTATCTTGATTCTCAGATATATGATTTATCTGTTCAATTATGCCAAATAAGTATTATTTTTATAATAATCAGGTGAATGCCTAGTCATTCCATACTGCTAAATGAAATTTAAAACTATTCTGTATCTTTCTGAAATATATGATATTCATCAAAACCGCCTTTGATAAAAGGTTTTGCTCAATATTTGTTTTTTTTTATACATATATGTTTGTTTATTTGTTTTTAATCCTCACCCAAGGATATTTTTTCCATTGATTTTCAGACAGTGGGAAGGAGGGGAAGAGAGGGACAGTGGTGGGGGCGTGGAGAGAGAGACACATCGATTGATTGCCCCCCCACACACACGAGCCCTGATGGGGCTGGGGATAGAACCTGCAACTCACCTACATGCTCTTGACTGGAATCAAACCTGCATCCCTTCAGTGTGCAGCCTAAAGTTCTAACCACAAAGCCATGCTAGCCAGGACTCAAGATTTGTTTTTTAAAAATCCACATGGAAATAAGTGTTTAAGGGTAGTTAGCATCTCCATATTTTTTGCCTATGGAAAAAACCCATTTGCAACAAAAAGCCATGCCAGGGCCAAGGACAGAAGAGAGGCCCCAGTTAAGTAAGCTGGAGGGGAGCAGGAGGCTCCATTCTTCAGGCTGACCTTGTGGTGATGCAAAGGCATGAAGACAAAAGAGCCAGGGCAGCAGGTGCCGTGAAGGGAATAGAAGAGTGATGAGCCCATGCTGTCCTTTCCCATCAAGTGCCTCATTCATTCCATTGTGTGTTTGAAGTTCTATCTTGCTGCAAAACATGGAAATTATGCAATTAAAGGCTCCAAAAACAATATTGCTTTACCATGAACATTCAAACCATCCTGGATCACATGGCTGTTACGACTGGAAATGAGACCCACAGCCCAGATTCTGGACAGAGGCAGACACCAGGTACACAGTCCCTACAACACACTGAAGTCTTGGATCAGGGTCATCAGGGGAACATTTCAAAAACATTGACCATTTATTTTCATGCACCTTGTGCTGGGAAAAAGTCTTGTATTTACTCTGACCCTCATTCTTAATGTATAAATATTAATTCATTTTTATTCAGTCTTTATCTGTACTACTTTAAAGTGTAGTCCTCGATAAATTATACTAAGATTTATCCATCCATTATCTATCTGTCTATCTAAAGCCTATCTGGCTGTCTATCTAAATATGTCCCTTTGCCCCGTGGAAATAGTTTGTGGGAGTTAATCATGTTTTCAAAAACATTGCATTTACATAGTGTACAAATCATGAAAAACGGATTGACTCACAAGCTGAGTGTCAATCATGCTCCTTAGGCACCAGTATTATAAAGACGTTGAGACTTTGACAATATATGAAAATTGTTACTACATTGCTTTATTGCTCTTTGGGTTTTGACATCAAGAATTCTAGCTTCGCCCTGTAATTTCCTATGTGGCTTATTGTTGTTTCTAACTCAGTGTGATGCTTGTACTTATAAGAGAACTGTGTTCTACGCTGCACAACTTAAAGAATTCAATTCAAAAGACAAGCATTCAAAATGTATCAGGCTTTGTGAAGAACACGAAAAGGCACTGCAGGAGCTAAAAATCCACAAAGCAGGGGTGGAGGAGAAGGAAGAGTCAAGCAGAAGCAATAAATGAATCAATAAAGGGAGCATGCAGGGCTATGATGTGAAGGATGCTGGCCTCGGCCTTGGGGTGTTTATGAAGATCAGGCCTTTGGAAGATGGGTTGGCTCACAGAAGGCACTGGTAATTTAGGAAAGGTCACTGCAAGCAGAGAAAGGCAATGGGGGGCAAAGAATGGTACTGAGAATGGTGAGCATTTCTCACTTAGGAGTGCAGGGCATATGAAAAAGACAATGGGAAAGTCAGGTGGTTATAAGGGGAAGAGAGATAAGAAATAAGGTAAAAAAAAAAAAGTGAGATGTTTTTCTTATTGATTGCTACCGAATAAATCACCCCAACACTCAGTGTCTTAGAATACAGCAACCAAAACAAACAAACAAACAAACATTTTACTATGTCTTGTGATTTTTATATTTGGTTGGGCTCAGCTGGGAAGTTCTGCTCCACACAATTGCATCTGGGACTGTGGACATTTAGGGGCTTCCAGGGTGGAACTTTTAAGATGGCTCACACATGTAGTTGATTGCTATTGCTGCCTGGCTGCTGGGAGCTCAGCTGTATCAGAGTGGGGCCTCAGTGTTCCTCCACATGAGTCTCTCTCTCCATGTGCTGCTTGAGCTTCCTCACAGCATGGTGGCAGAATTCTAAGAAGGAGAATTCCAGAGGAATTCCAGTTATAGTGAGTAAGTGCTTATTAAGCCTTTCTTGCATCAGTCTTGATAAAGAAGTCTTCTTGGCCATATCTAGTCACATAACAACACCCCCAGTCGATGTGAAAGGGAATTCTACATAAGAATGTGAAAACCAGAAAGTATGATACATTGGAGCTTATCAACATACCATCTCCAAGGGATGTGCATTAAATGATTCAAAGGACTTTTTTTGTGTGTGATTTCAAACAAATCAAAATATCCATGCACAATGATGAAAGAATGTTGGATAAATTGTTAGCCAGGAAGGAAAATTATCATCCCTTAATAAGAGATGAGAAAACTAAACTCAAAAGAGCTCTGTGGGTCTCACCCCAACAAAGTGGATGACTTAAACTAGAGTCTAGTCTAGGTCTACATATTAGTCTGTTATTTTAAATAAATAAAACAAAAGTCAAATGTGCAGATATTCCCTAGGGCAGTGGTAGGCAAACTCATTAGTCAACAGAGCCAAATATCAACAGTACAAAGATTGAAATTTCTTTTGAGAGCCAAATTTTTTAAACTTAAACTTCTTCTAACACCACTTCTTCAAAATAGACTTGCCCAGGCCGTGGTATTTTGTGGAAGAGCCACACTCAAGGGGCCAAAGAGCCGCATGTGGCTACGAGCCACAGTTTGCCGACCACTGCCTTAGGGCATTGCTAAATGTTACTTATCTGAACATACCAGTATAATGAAAAATTATATACTTTTGGCACAAGAAAAATAAAGTAATTCGTAATTTTTTAAGATCTACATCTTAGAAGAAAATATTTTCTTTAAAATGTTTGCTATCTATGCTCATGAGTGATATTTATCTATAGTTGTTTTTTTTTTCTCCTTGCAACATTTCTGCCTGGTTTGAGTATCAGGGTATGATCTGGAAATTATTCTTTTCTTTAAATGTTTACCAGACACTTCCCCCAAAAGATATATGAAGGGTAAATGAGCATCAGAAAATTAGGGTAGTGCAAATAAATTAGAACCACAATAAAATACCACTATACTTAAATTAGAATGGCTAAAATTTTAAAAATTGGCCATACCAAATGTTGGCAAGGATGAGCAACTGGAACTCTCATTCACTGCTATTGGAAATAAAAAATGTTATAATCACTTTGAAAATAAATGTGGCAGTTTCTTCAAAGGTATAATACAGCTCTTACATGATCCAGCCATTCTACTTGGTACTTCTATATATATATTTTCCCAGGAGAGTTGAAAATATATATTTCCACAAAAACTTGTAAACAAATATTGATATGAGTTTCGTTTTAATTAGCAAAAATTGGAAATAGCTCAAATACCCATTGGCAGGTAGATGCATAAAACACTGGTACATCCATATAATGAAGTACTACTTAGCAATAAAGAGGAATGTCCAATTGTTACACACCATGACTTAGAATAATCTCAAAATATTTACTTATGCTGAGTGAAAGGAACACAATAGAAGAAAACAAGTATGTTTACTGTATATAATTTCATTCATATATAATTATACAAACGGCAAACTAAGTGACAGAAAGCAAAAAATTGGTTGCCTAGATATGAGGGGTGGGGAGAGGCTGGGAGGGAGGAAGGGCATGAGGAAATTAAGCAATGATAGCTTTATTCATTATCTTGACAGTGGTCATAGTCTTAAAAGTGTGTCAAAACTTTATCAAATTGTGCATTTTAAATACATGCATATAAGAAATGTCAGTAGTACCCTATAAAGTTGTTAAGCATAAATAAATATTGTACATAAAGAAAGAATTTCAATTTTGTATGATATCTATTGTTCACTGCTGACCACAAGTAATGTGTTCTTATTGTAGACCTAGGAAAAATTAAGAAAGTGCAAGGAAGAAAATGAAAATATAAATCATTGAACTATGCTAAAATAACAACCTTTTAAATTTTCTATATACTTTCTTTTCTTTGGTTGTATATACACTTTTCCTACAAATTTCATATTGTGAGATAAATATTGTTATGCATGTAATTTGCTCTTGTAACTTAATAACTAAACTAAGCATTTCATCATTAAGTCTCCTTTACAATGTGGTTTTAAATGAGTTTGTAATATACTGATATTTATTAAACCAATGTTTTATTATATCTACAAATTGTTTATATTTTCTTCTTTTAAAAATGTTATAATAAATGGATTTACATATACAACTCTGAACATTTCTAACTATTTTCTAGCATAAATACTTAAAAAGTTATTTTACATTTAGAAAAAAATTGCTTATTCAAAATATGTCTAAGGTTCTAAGTCTTTTTGTCCACGGTGCCAAATTTCAGGGGGGGGTTATTTTGAACAAAATTGTACTTTTCCTTATTAAAAAAAAATAAACATCTGACCATCATTTTTCTCTTCTCTCTCTCTCTCCATATATATATATATATGTATATATATATATATATACATATATATATATATAGTATTTTTCCTTCATGTGTTTGAGATATATATATATATATATATATATATATATATATATATATATATATCCTATATAATAAAAGAGTGATATGCAAAATAACCATCACTCCTCTATACCCACAAGCCATGCCCACCAGCCAATCAGGAGCAAATATGCAAATAAACCCAACCAAGATGGCTACGGCCACAGAGAGCAGGAGGGAGGCTTGGGTTTCCCCGGAAATGGAGGAATCCAAGCTTTCTGCCTGCCCTTGCTGGCCCAGGCCTCCGCTTAAGGCTACAAAGTTTCAATGATAGAAGATACATAAATCCCCCCAAAAATGGCTGCCACCACGGAGCAAACAGAAGGCTTGGCTCCGCTCTAGGCTACAAAGTTTCAATTGTAGAAGATAAATAAACCCCAGATACCAGGGCCTCTGCTTGGGTCGCCAGGGGGCATGGCCGGCCTGCAAACCACCACAGGACCCTCGCCCAGGCCACCTCACGCCCCAAGGGAACCCCCACCCTGATCCGGGATACCCTTCAGGGCAAACCAGCTGTCCCCCACCCGTGCACCAGGCCTCTGTCCTATCTAATAAAAGAGTAATATGCAGATTGACCACCACTCCAACACACAAGATGGCTGCCCCCATGTGGTCAAAGATCCTGCCCCCATGTGGACACAAGATGGCCACCACAAGATGACCAGCAAGGGAGGGCAGTTGGGAGGGACCAGGCCTGCAAGGGAGGGCAGTTGTGGGCAATCAGGCCAGCAGGGGAGGGCAGTTGGGAGGGACCAGGCCTGCAAGGGAGGGCAGTTGGGGGTGATCAAGCCTGCAGGGGAGGGCAGTTAGGGGTGACCAAGCCAGCAGAGGAGGGAAGTTGGGGGCGACCAGGCCTGCAGGGAAAAGCAGTTGGGAGGGACCCAGGCCTCCAGGGGAGAGCAGTTGGGGGGGACCAGGCCTGCAGGGGAGGGCAGTTAGGGGTGATCAGACCTGCAGGGGAGGGCAGTTAGGGGCAAACAGGCTAGCATGGGAGCAATTAGGCATCAATCAGGCTGGCAGGGGAGTGGTTAGGGGGTGATCAGGCTGGCAGGCAGAAGTGGTTAGGGGCAATCAGGAAGGCAGGCAGGAGAGCAGTTGGGAGCCAGCAGTCCTGGATTGGGCAGTCGGACATCCCTCGAGGGGTCCCACATTGGAGAGGGTGCAGGCTGGGCTGAGGGACACCCCCCTCCCCCATGCACGAATTTCATGTACCGGGCCTCTAGTATATATACACACATATCTCAAACACATGAAGGAAAAAATACAACCATTTATATTTTAGAAAAACAAAACAACATAAAATAAGTTGACTTAGTTGACAGGTTCAGGTGGGATCATTTTATTATTTAGTGAAAATCAAGATTGAATGTTAAAAAAAATCAACTGTTTTTTAAGAGCTGCTTACCACAGACCTAAATTTCAAGAAATGGATTCAATATCTAGTTGTTCTTATTGCCTTTTTTACTGCTGCAAAGCACTCAGAAGGCTAACACTGTTAGTATGACTTTTGTTAAAGGTGTCAACTGACCAGTGGGCAGGGACAGTAACTGAATTTCCTTCACTCAGCTGTGATTTTCTTAAGACTGGGAGAAAGTGATAATTGATCCTTATGGGGAGTATACAAAGAAACAGCTGGGGAGCACACAAATAAATTAGCGTCAAGGCCACAGGCTGAGGTGCTAATTGACTCAGGGGCTATTTCTTGTAAACCTGAACCCCTAGACCTGACTTCATCAGCTAGGAACTCAGATTCTCTCAAATGGAGCCTCCACCTCCAGGGAGTAGAAGTCACATCGGCTAGAAAGAAGTCACATCGACTCTCTCTTCTCCTTGAAGAGCCACTTTCACCTTTAACTTGGTTCCTTTATTTGACTTGCCAAGAGAAAAAAAAGGGAAGTGCAAGAGACAGGCAGGGCCAGTCAGCATGTGTCTAACAGAGCCATCAGCTCCACCTGTTGCTAGTACTCTGTCTGCCCTTCTAGAAGATGCAATGAGCACTCCCAAAGGATCCTAAAAGGCGAGGACCTCAGGATAGGACCTTATCCAGTGGCATACTGAACTCAGCCTGCACAATGGGTCCTTCTAGTGACCTGGCCGTCTCAGTTGCCAGTTCCTGTCCCGTCAAGGTTGCCCACTAGGTTCTCCCAATGATCTAAGAGCCCTCACCAAGCTCCTAAATTCTCCTGAACATGAGCTCCTAAATTCTCCTGAATATACTCACCAGAACCCAAACTGAATACAAGGTTGGTCTAGTGTGCATGGGTGCACCTGAATAATCTGAGCAGTGACCAGGAATGACTTCAGTGCCCAATTGTGCATGCTACACAATCCTATTTGCACCTGATCCCTGCAGCTGATGTTCAATAACGGAAGGCAGGAAGCACTAAGGAGGGGAAGGTGCAGAGGTCCTTCATGGGGTAAAACGAAGCAGTTGTCCAAAGCTCATCCAAAGATGGGGAGACACTTGCTCGGCCCTGGAGTGGGGAGCAAAGTTGAGTGTTAATTTGGGGAGGGTCCTAAGTGGGATCCTTTGGGCGCTCCAGTTGGGTGCTCCCAGGCATTGCTGCAATAGAGGACATTTTGAGCAGGAAGACTCTATCTATCTCTGGTCCTGTGCAGGGAACATGGCACTAACTATCAAGGCTAAGCATTACTAATCAGATGGCACCTAGTTGCTTTGCAGTAAAGAGAGGAAAGAGAGAGCAGAACTCTGCATTTTCTCCTGACGAGGCTCAGGAGGTATGTGTGGGGCAGCCTCCAGATATAAGTGTTGGGCTTATGGTGTATGTAGATTTTACCTCCCAGAAATGATGACTTTACCAGTGTTGGTGCAGGGATGTGCATTAGGTACTTTTCCATTCTATGCAGTTCCACGTGGGTGCAGATGCAAATGCTGTGTGCAATTGGAATGAAGAAAGCCCACTTTTCCCCTTTCCTTCAAGCTGTGTGTTTTAGCATTACACTGAGCACTCAGAATGGGCTGTGATTGTTGTTGTTTTTTGTTTTGTGTGTGTTTTTTTCGTTTGGGATCATTCTGCTCTGGTTGAGCTCATTTAACAACTTTATCTGAATCTTTTATTGAAGGTGAATTTGACTGAATACTTATGCAATGTAATTAGTTGCCTTGAATCAGGTTTTTCTAAATTCACACTTGAACAGAAATTCCTTGCAGCTCTAGAAGATTCCCATTGTAGGAACTATGTGATTAGGACATGAGATGATTTGAGAGGAAACCCAAAGACAGCAATGCAGAAAGACCTTACGTCTGAAAAGACAAAAAGAAAAAAGGCATAAGGCAATTTAAACACAGAAAACTTTCTAACTCCTTACTTACACTGCAGAATCAAAAGCTTAGGCACATTTAAATGGAATAAAGTAGGCAAGTGGTCGGCAAACTCATTAGTCAACAGAGCCAAATATCAACAGTACAATGATTGAAATTTCTTTTGAGAGCCAAATTTTTTAAACTTAAACTTCTTCTAACACCACTTCTTCAAAATAGACTTGCCCAGGTCATGGTATTTTGTGGAAGAGCTACACTCAAGGGGCCAAAGAGCCGCATGTGGTTCATGAGCCGCCGTTTGCCAACCACTGAAGTAGGCTAAATGCTGCCCTGAGGCTGGCATGCTCTGCTCCCATTGACTTCCTAGAAACACCGTTTATTTTGTTCAGGGACACTGAATAGCTTGGGTCTGAACTGTAGCACATTGGCAGATAGTCAATGCCCAAATATCCAGGACTTGACCTAGATGGCATCTCAGTCATGACCAAAACACTCTCAGCCCAGTATGGTTGCCACAAAGACCACAAAACCGAGCTGAAGCAAACCCTACATTTGCCACCATCATTATCACCATCTCAAAAATTCATTAGTGTCAGCCCCTGCCTTGGTCCTTCACTTTCTGCAGCTCCTCACAACTGGGCCCCAACCTCAGGTTTAACATCTCCCCTCCCTTCCTGGGTGCTTCAGGCATGTGGGAGGAAGTCAGCAGCCTTTGTCTCAGTATCAGTTCAGACCCAACCAAGCTTAGATTGGATTGTAAGCAAGTGAAATTTATCACAGGACTGGGGTAGAATGGCCACTTTCTCTTTCCTAAAGTGTTGTCCAGTTTCCCAGCCAGCACTCTGGTCCTAGAGATTTGCAGGTTGGACTTTTAATACAAGTACATGTATATATGAGACACATCTAAACTTAAAGACACACAAATTGTAAAAGTAAAAAGACAGAAAAGTATAAGTAGGCAAATGCTCATCAAAAGAAAGTTGGGGCCACTGTGTTAATAACAATTAAGATAAACTTGAAGGCAAAAAGCATTTAGGCACAGAGGAGTCATAAAATAATTTCTAACATCATTTTAACAAGAGAATTCAAACTATTTTAAACACCTATAAAATGTTCCTCAATATAAAATCTACCATCAGAGTATGATCATCCAACAGAACTTTCTCAGTTATTGTCAGGTCAAACATGACAAAATGATCAGAGATATAGAAAATTTGAGCAACACATTTGGGATGATTATTTTATGTGTCAACTAGATTGGGCTGAGGGATGCCCAAGTTGTGGTAAAACATTATTTCTGGGTGTGATGGTATTTCTGGAAGAGATTTGCACTTGATTCTATGGGCTGATAAAGAAGATTGCCCTTATCAATGTGGGTGGGCATCATCCAAACCATTGAGAGCCTGAATAGAACAAAAATGTGGAGGAAGGGCAAATTCTTCGTCTCCTTGAACTAGACACCCATCTTCTGCCCTTAGATATTGGCGCTCCCAGTTTTAAGGCCTTTGGACCCCAGGAATCACACCACTGCCTTCCCTGGTTCTCCAGCTTGCAGACAGCAGACCATGCATGGGGCTTCCTGGTCTCCCTGAATGTGAGCCAGGCCCTGTATTAAACTCCTCAAAAGATACCCTATTGGTTCTGTTTCTCTGCAGAACCCTGACTAATAAAACAATTAACTAGCATGTTTAATGGACTTAGTAGAATTCTGCACCCAAAGAATTAAAGAATGACATTAATCTCAAACACACACAGGACATTTAAAAAATTTGGTCATGCACAAGAACATAAAACAAGTCTCATCAGAGTTCAAATACTTTGTATTGTACAGATTATGGTGTGTGACCATGATGCAATTAAGTTAGAGTGTGATAAGAAAAAGAAAAGTCCTCCACATATTTCAAAAATAAAAAGAAGTGCTTTAAGTTATTCATGGGTCAAAGAAGATGTTATAATAGAAATTTAGAAATGCTTAGAAATGGATAATGAAAATACGACATTAAAACTTGTGAGATGCAAATAAAGTAATATTGTTCAAAGGAATAATTTAGTATTACACTCCTTTATTAAAAGAAAGGAACTCTGAATTTTAATGAGTTAAACATCCAACTTAAAAAGTTAGGGGGAAAATTTAAAAAGTGAATCACTGAATAGACCCAAATAAAACAAATGTAAAGAGATAATAAAGAAGAGAGCAGAAATCAGTTAAATAAATATTTAATAGAGAAGATAGAGCCAACAGTTGAATTTTAAAAGGTTAATAAAATAAATAAGATCTAATAAAACTGATAAACAGAATAAAAGAGAAGGCAAAATAAGCAATATTAAGAGTGAAAGTGGACATACCTACAGCTACAACACATTAAAATAAAGCATAAACAACTTTACACCAATGATATTAAAAATTTAAACAAAATGGAAAATTTCTAGGAAAACATATCTTGGTAAAACTGAATCCAGAGAAAAGTCTGACTAGCATTAAATGACCAAAAAAATTGAAGTAGTAGTTAAAAATCTTCCTGCAGAGAGAGTATCAGGTTACCATGGTATTACCAAGCTTTTAATCTTATATGAACTCTCCCAGAGCACAGGAAGAAAAAATGTCCCTCAAGTATTCTGTGAGACCAGTATATCCTGATACTGAAGACAAAACAGGAACAGTAAGCACACACACACACACACACACACACACACACACACACACATACACAAAGAGGGGAAAAAATTATAGGCCAAACTCACTCCTAAACCCTATTTCAATATGTTTTAAGTAAAATATTAGCAAACTGAATCCAGAAGTATATTAAAAAATGATAATCCATATGTATACAGCGTACTTACAACAGGAATTGAAGTAAGGTTTAATATTAGAAAGTCTATAAATGTTATTCACATCATTAACAGATTAAAGGGGGAAAAGCAAATGATTTTTCTCAATAATTCCCTGTGCTGTAGTTTATATCCCTGTGAATATTTCGTAACTACCAATTTGTTCATTTTAATCCCTTTACCTTTTTCACCCAGTCTCCCAATCCCCTGGCCCTCTGGCAACAAATCCAAAATGCAAACAGCAGCATCTAAAATAATAAATATAACTCACATGTACTATGTATAACAGATACCACTGTTAAAAATACTATTTATCATGTTAAGTCTGATTATCTTGTCCTCTTTCTCTGTCAGTAGCATTTAAATACAGAGCCAATGTTGGGAACGATTCCTCCCGGGGACTCCACGGTGGTTGGGCAGACTTCTGTGTTCCAGGAACCAGTGTCTGGGTTCATTTGTCTCACTCCCAGCTTAGACACTGGTGCTTGACGGCAGCATCCACTCCTCATTCACTTTAAAATGTTCAGAACTAGCACAGGCCTGTTACATATCACATGCTAAACAGTATGCAAAAAGTGAATTACTGAACACATATGAGTGAATACCATTTTAAAATGTCAGTAGTACCAGACTAGAGTTTACCAGGTGTGGCATTCTACTTCAATACATTTAAGATAAAAGGTAGCAATTTCTACCAGACTGAACAGAATTCTATGCTATAAAATATTATTTTCTAAGTGTCACAGCTATCATCTCACAGTTAGAGCCCATAAATATTGCTCATACATCTTCGCAGCAAAACTTGATTATTTCTTCAGGACAGGTTCTTCAACTTGAAATCAGAAGAGTCTTGAGGTAACATCCCATGTTGTTCAAAAGATGCATTTATGATTGATTCAGAAAGCAAATGAACAGTATATAGATACTCACCTGAAACTTAAAAATTAGCATTCATCACTTGTTATGCAGCATTGTCTGTTAACTCGTCTCACAGAAGCCAAGTCATCATCTTCATTGCTTCAGATTCTTTGCTACACTTCGTCATACAGGAAAGTTCTGTGGGTTCTGGCCATGAACAGCTCCAGGTTCCTCACTCAAGAGCGAGTAAGCTGTGGCCATTCCATAGTCTTTGGATTGCCTTGCGCCATACTTCAGGACTAGCTGAGGAGCCATAAGCACAGATTCTGTTACCCAATCTTCATTGTCTCACCAAATTAATACTCTTCCTCTGGAACCAAAGGTGTGATTCTGTAAGGCAGCTTTTAGGAGCTGGGGCCAAACTCAGCAGGAAGAACTGGCCAATGATAGCAGGGCACCACTGACATCGGATGAGCCCTCCCCTGTCCCAGGCAATTCACACAGATACTGACTGTCTCATCATGTCATATCCTGAGCAGTAGATTCATCATTCCCATTTCAAATGAGGAGACTGAGACTGAGCCATGTACCTCATTAGCAGTATTTAGAGACAAAATCCTAACTGCGGGACCTCTGGCTGTAATTCTTTCTCTTACATGACATGGAGCCCAGCAGGATGCAGGATACCTTCTAATGAACTTTAGAAGTTTGCTGAATCTTCTTAGCTCTTTCTAAAACTTTCCGGTCTGCCATAATTGCTTTCTGTTTAAATAATATCTAATCACTGCTTATTGATTCCTCCCTATGTGCCTGACCTACAATAGTGAGGTGGGAAGCATTGATGAGTGGGGTAATCTATGAGGAAGAAAGAAGAAAATGATATCAAGGTTAGTGAGCAGAAATGAAAGAAGCTAATGAACTAGGAACAAACTGCTTAGGTCAGCTAGATCTTGAGAAGAAAAACAAAAGGGGAGAAAGCATTCATTTCAGCACAAGATTGAGTGTAACCAGGAAAATTAGGAAAGTAACTAAGTGGACATAAAGGTATGTGGCAGAGCTGACCTCTGTGTTTTCCACTACCCAAAGTCCTATTAACAGGACTTATGGCCAGGTTTCTCTTATGAGATATCCCACACTTATGCCAGGTCATGAGTGATGTCATAAGAGAAACAGGAAGCTCCTGTGAGCTGAAGAAGCACCTGTGCACCTCTGGCCTCCTGCTGCTATGGATGATGATGAAGCTCTGTGTCTGCATGATTAAGTCATACATTTGCAACACCTGCCTCACTTCTGCCATCCATGGGTCTGGTGCCCTGGACTTGAAAAAGTGGCTACTGATGCTCTGGGGGCTTGTAAGAGCAAAAGCCCTAAAAAGAGGCTGCTGGCATGTTTTCTTTGCCTCTCAGTCATCTCAGCTTAGGGGGCGCACAGGGAAAGCAGGCCATCCACAGCATATTATCTCAGATTAGGTATGAAGATGCCATTCTACAGATAAAGAAGCACAAAGAGGTTAAGTTGACCAAGGTCACACAGGAAGGAATAGCAAAGCCAAAATCTGTAGGGTGTGTGCTCATAATAACCAGGTATAATTATAATAACACCTATAATAACAAATATCTTCCCAGTGCTTATTGGAAGCCAGGCCCTGTTCTTAGCGCATTCACGCATGGTTGCACTTTATAAGCTATGAGGTCAGTGTCATTATTATAGTACTTGGAACCATTTCATAGATGGGAAACCTGACTCACAAAGGAATTAAATCATCAGCCAGGGTCACCTGGCTCCAAGAACTTTGCCAGGAGGCAGAAACCTTCAGCCAGGCAGTGAAGGGCGGTGTTTCTGTCTTTATGAGTCAGTCTCAGGCCCACACAGTCTACCCCAAAGGGTCTTCTGGATTCTGTGGTGTGATCAGCCCTACCACAGGCTTTCTGATCCTTCCATCTACAATGATCTTGGGGTTCACCACCAACCCCTAGCACAAGGAATTTTCAACCCAAGAGCACTTGCAAATCATGCCTTGCACCTTGTTGGCACTATCCTGCTCACTACTGCTATCATGCAATCTGCAGTGGGTCAGGATGAAGGTCACATTCAAATGATGTTCCTGCCTTCCTCTCCCACCCCAGGCCATCATCAGCACTCATGGCACTATTCAAGGGACCTGGAAAGAGCTTTCTCTCCTCTGCTGATGGACCTTTGTCCTTTCTACATCTCTTCTTTTGGTGAAATGTCTGTGGAATTTCATTGAGGAGGGCTCTCACATTTTTTCTTTCAGTTCCTTTTCCAAGAACCTCAACACCTGCAGTGTGGCCACCAAGTCTGGCCTTCTGATGGCCAGTCTTTTATGAGACTTAGGAAGGTAATCACTGGGGCCAGGCAGAGGGTCCACCTGCTGAGGGGTTCCTCCTGTCTTTGTTCACCTACCCACAGCAGTTGACACCCTCTCTTCCTTCATTGCCTTCTTGAGATACCATTTTCACAAGATCAATGAGTTTTGCTGAGCACAGTCTAAGATACATCAAACAACTATCCTTTGAAGGTCTTTAAACAGCCCACATGTGTGTTCTGAAGTGCTAATCTGTTTTTTTCTTCCCTGTAATGTGCATGTCATTTCCTGTGCACCAAATTGGGAGAAAATAGCAAAGAGAGACAGAGAGGGCTTTAGGTACATACAATCTGGTCGATTCAATCAGGCAATCGTGGTAAGCATACAATCCAGGTAAAAACACTGTGCTCATAGCTTGGAAGAGTCCCCTGTCCCCTCTCCTACCCTTCCATCAAGACAAGCTACTATCATATAGAAAATTGAAAACCACCATTGGGCAAAAAATTAATTGACTATTGGTTTCTTGATTTATTGACTATTGGGCTATCCAGATATGGGGAGCAAGTAGAAAAACAAAAATCTGAGAATTAGCAGGAAACCCTTTCACTATAAACAGAAAGGATGACTAAGTGGGCCAGCAACATGGGAAGACAGAGTGGGGATAAGGAATCCTCTTTGAGCAGCAGAATCTAGAAATAGGCTGACTCATGGCAGGGACAATACAAAGTGTCATGCAGATTCTGTTCTCTCTACTGATCCCTCAAGCTCTGATACCTTTGAGGGAAAGAGTATCAGAAACTCTGGGAAGGGTCATATAGATTCCATGCCCCAATTTTTCCAATGGAGCACAAGCTCAGACCATCATCCACAGAAATTATAATTAAAAAGGCTGCAGGTCCTGCTGATGGAAACCATGCAGAACTCTGGGTCTGGTGAGTTGGCTGATACAAGGATCTTTTTCACTGGTTTTATGCCACCTCTAGAGGTGACGGTGCCTAATTATGGAAGACTTTCTCCAGTTAGGTGCCATGCTGAGTGCCTGATACATATTGTTGTGTACACATCTCCTGGAGACCCAAACCCAGACAGGCATGGCTCACAAGGGCTGTAGCGAGGGAGGGTTTTGAATTCGACCTGAGTGATTCTAAAATCCAAGTAAACTTCCAGATTGCCTTCAGAGTGATGGGAGAAGGGCACTCTGATTAGGCTGTTATCTTCCTCTTAGATTTCTTCCTCCATCATAAGCTTTGCTCTCTGTCCAGGTTTCTGCACTGACTTTGATCATTTGCACCTTACATTCTGACTCTTGAGTCAACTCCCTGTTTTTATAATTAAGTCTCAAGACTATACCATCCCTCTTCAGGGTTATATTTCCACTAAATTACTAAGGTTAGGTCTCCTTGTGAGTGCAGTGTTCCATGCTTATCAACATTATTTCTCCCTGAGGAAGGACTTCATGGTTATCCTGTGATTAGAAGGACATACATGTTCATTATGAAAAATATAGACAAAGTATAAAGGATATAAAACTCACACACACTCACACATATACTCCCCCATTCACATATACCAATTCAACCTTTTTCATCTAATGACACAGATAAATTAATTGCTGAAATGCTGCAGCACACCAAAAAATATGTTTTTGCCAATCTGAAAAAAATTGATATAATTTTGATTGATTTAAAAACAATAATAGTAGTAATTACCTACCCTTTTTGCTTCAAAGTGACTTTTTAAATAATCAGGACTCTATACTTTTATATAAAGATTTCTGGTACCAAAAGTTAACCAATGTGATGTGATCAATAAGATGCAACTCTATTATATGCCCTATATATTTATGGTTGAAGACAGGGCATTCACACTGTGGATTGTTGTCCGTTTTTTTGTTTAACAATTTAAGGGGAAAGAGGTCAATGTACCTGACTTAGTAGACAGGCACCGCATGTTTTAAAAGTTCTTGTGCCACACCAGTTGAAAATTGCTGGCATACAACAACTCATACATAGTAAATCCCCACCCCACACTCACAGAGACATGTCCACTTAGATATACATATTACTTACACACATGTACACAATACATTCAGATATACTTTCATCCACAGTGACACACACACTACACATTCAAACATATTTATATAAGGGATCATGCCATACTCTTGTTTGCATGTTGGTCTTTTACTCATTATTATCTAACAAAATATTTCCAAGTCAGAAATATATATAAATAGGCACCCTTATTATTAATGGCACACTATCTTATTTTATGGATATACCACAGTTTATTTATTGAATGTGTTACTTTGGGACAAAATGTGTTTATTTAATATTGACTTTTATAAACAAAATCTCAATGTGCACCTTTGCAATGTGAACTAATATTTTTACTAGGAAAATTCTAATGAGAATAATTAGACCTGTGGAAAATAACATTTTTCTTTATGTATATCACCCAAATGGTACAAGTTAGATTTCCTGAGTATTGTATAAGATTGCCTCTTTTTCACATGTTCATCAGTAATGGGTATAAACCTTCCCATTGCCAAGCTAGAGGTGGAGAAAAGTGGGATTCCATTGCTGTTTAAATTTGTGTGTGCTTAATAAATATCAAGGTGAGGTATTTTTCTCTTTGCCCTTTGGACATTCGGATTTTAACTTCTCCAAAAAGGCTGTTTATAAACATTGCCTCTATTTTGTCTTTTTGTAGCTAAACATGTGTTCATGAGTTCTAAAATTCTTTCAATAAGAATAATACTAACCCTATTCCTCTGATATAGTGATAGATTGCAAACACTTCCCCTGGCTTTTCATTTATTCACCAATGTGTTTATGGAGAGGCTTCTGCTTCTAGTCTAGATGAAGTAGCATGGGCTGAACTTACACTCTAGCCCAGGGGTGGGCTAACCTTTTGACTCGAGGGCCACAATGGGTTCTTAAACTGGACTGGAGGGCCGGAACAAAAGCATGGATGGAGTGTTTGTGTGAACTAATCTAAATTCAAAGTAAACATCATTACATAAAAGGGTACGGTCTTTTTTTATTTCAATAGTTTTATTCATTTCAAACATTTTAACAAAAAGAATGTAAACACTAATTATTATAATTTGAAACTTCAAAACATGGAGGAATCATAGCACAATAACATACCTTATATTGAAGATGGCAAAGGCAAAATAAAATTGCCTAACAAAGGAAAGGTACAAAATTAAGCTTAAATATAATAAAGTAATTTAAAACTAAAACAAATAGAAAAGAACAAAATGTGTAAACAGTAAATTAAACATTTTCTTTAGTGCAACTTCCAAATTATGCCCGGGATGTAGATGTAGATGGCAATGTAGACTGGGTTGAAAGGTTTTTGGTCTTTAAAACATCAACTTCAGTGGGAACAGTGTTGTTGGTCTCCTTTTTTAGCTAATGCATCAAAGTCTGGAGTTAGTTTTGTTGTGGCTATTCTCAGGCTAGATCTGAGGTGTTCGTCAGTTAAGCTGGATCTGTGAGGGGCTTTGTTGATGTTCATGATGCTAAATGTCTACTCACAAACATAGGTTGACCCAAACAGCACCAGTATCTTCTGTGCCATCCTCCGGATGTTTGGAAAAGTGGCTTCATTAAGTGAAGCATAAAAGTCTCTTAGTTCAAGAGAGCTGAATTTCTCCTTTAGGACAAAGTCAGACTGAAGATCGATGAGTTCCAGTTGCACCTCTTCTGGTGCTGTTTCAGGGTTTTGTGACAAAGGACAGGCCACCAGTTGAAGTGACTGGTCAATTTTTTCAACATCAGAAAACCAACGGCAGAATTCTGCATGCAGATCATCCAGTGATTTGCTGTATTTCTTCACGTTTTGGATGGTCTCCTTCTGTGTGGCTAGTGTGGCAAAATGAGTGAAGACTTTGTCTGAAATTTGTCTGGAAAAGAAAATCAGCTTCGATTTAAAGGCTTTCACATTAGTGTACATGTCATGTACATACTGATCTTTTCCCTGTAGCTTCACATTTAGCTCATTCAAATGTGAAAATATATCTACAGCAAATGCAAAGTCACACAGCCAATTCTTGTCACTCAGCTCAGTAAATTCGTCAGACTTCCCCTTTAATTTCAAAAATGCACCAATCTCTTCTTTGAGCTCCCACACTTGTTGGAAAACTTTGCCCAAACTCAACCAGCAGACACGAGAGTGGTAAAGTAAGTCGTGGTGATCCACATCAGTTTCCTCCAGAAACTTAGTAAACTGATGGTGCTGAAGTCCCTTTGCTCGAATGAAATTAACAAGCTTTACGACTGGATTAACAACATGATTAAGTTGTAATATAGACTTGCACAATGATTCCTGGTGAATAATACAGTGAAGAAAAATAACATCTTGGTTAGGGTTCTCCTCTTTCACTTTATCCTGAATTCTTTTTAGCAATCCAACATTTTTTCCAGTTAAATTTGGAGATCCATCTGTCGTGACATTAGCAAGTTTACTCCATGGTAGCTTCATTTTCTCGATGACAGTAGACACCCGGTCATACAAGTCCTCTCCCCGTGTTTTTCCTTTCAGTGGCTCCATGGCTAAAAACTCCTCCGTAATTTCAAAATTGTCACTAATCCCTCAAATAAAAATTAAGAGCTGAGCAGTGTCCTTTACGTCATTACTTTCATCCAATGCTAGTGAATAAAACTTAAAGAACTCTGCCTTACTATTTAACTTGCTGGCCAAGTCTTCATCAATCAGTTCCACTCGACGAGTCACTGTCCTGCGCAATAAGCTGAGTTTTTCAAACTTGCCTTTGCTCTCTGGACACAAGAGACCTGCTGTCTCTATCATACATTCTTTCAAAAACTCGCCTTCAGAGAGAGGTTTGCTAGCTTTTGCTAATTTGAATGATAGCATAAAACTTGCTTTGGTAGTTGTCTCTTGAATTGCAGTTTGTCTGTGAAAGACATTTTGCTGAGCCTGTAATTTAGCCATCAACCTCTGTGCAGTAGCCTCCCGTTCTTGAGGTGACTGCTTGCTAGCATAGTTGCCACGCTTTGTGGCAAAGTGACGGCTGAGATTGTACTCTTTGAAGACTGCAAGTGTTTCCTGGCATATCAGACATACCGGCATTAATCGGACTTTGGTGAAAAAATATTTTGTTGTCCACTCCCTCTTAAACACTCGGCATTCACTGTCCACTTTCCTTTTCTTTGGTCCACTCATGTTTAATATTGGGCTAAAACCAACAGTACCATTCTCTTATTAAATTCTTTACAAAAATAAGACAGTAAAGTATAAAAACAAGTGATTAAATTTGCTCTACTATAACATTTTTGGTCTTCTAAAAATATATATATAACAAAATCATCTGAAAAAGTTCAGACATGGGACAGAGGCACACCCTGACCATAGAGAACAACCCCTTTCCTCCATAGGAAACCTGTGTATCTTTCACACAGGCCCTTTGTTTATGGTAACACACATAGCTGCACATTGCTGTGTCTTTCAGACACACTTGTATGGGAGGTGCTAGGGCAGTGCAAAACATGGGTAACCAGTAGTTACCACTAGCACTTCCGTTACTGGCAAAAAACAGCCGCAGTGCACATAGTGTGAAAGAGCCCATTATCAATGTCAGATTGCATCCACTGGACTCTATAAAAACAACCAAGTGCCACTTTTAAATGCCCATTGCAACAGTTTTTCTTATTAAAAGCTGGAAATGGCAGGATATTTATATATATACCCCTACTGTGACAGCCTGGCAGAGCATTACAAAGGAGAAAACCCAGCATCTGGTGATGTCCATAAGTACAAGACTTCAGCCTGTCATTACCAGGAAAGGGTTTCATCCAAGTATTAGATATGAACATTTGATTTTCAGTTTTTCATTTGTCCAATTACTTCTGAAACCCTGAAATTAAGCGATTTTGTAATAAAATCTTTAGTTCATCACATTTCTATACAATCTTTTTGTTCAACCCACTGAATTAGGGTTCGTTCACACTAGCTGGGCTGCCATTGCAGTGTGGTGCAGTACTGCAATGCAGCGCAGCTAGGGTTAATGCAGGGTACACAGGTTTCCATCATGTTTGCATTGATGCTAATGTGCAGTGGTGCATGTTAACACAAATGCCCTGTAGCACGCATTTTTACAGGCGCAAGGGGGAGAAGCAAATGCAGCGCAAAATGCATTTGTTTTGCCACTAACACATGCGGTTAGGGGCCACGGTAGCATTACTGATACCGCATTCGTGTCAGCAAAAAAATGCAGCTGCAGCATGGCTAGTGTGACATGTCCTTTGTGTGTCTTTTTCCCTGCTGCGCGCATCCGCAGCGGGAAAAAAAATCTGCAGTGGATACAAGCCCTAAAAGCTGAAAGTCTTTGTTGTTTTATTAACAAGTCATTGTGATGTACAGAATGTGGGAACAGGAAAAAATTGTGTTTGAGTAGAGCTCTTAATCTTACCTCAGAAAGGCTCTGATACTGTGCTCTCCAGGGGCGTGTCTCCCTACATCACCACGATAACGTGTCTACACATTCCCAGGGTGATGTCGGGAGACGCGTCCGCGGGCATTACAAGGAGCCTCTGGAAGATTGAGAGGTTGTTCCTTCTACTGAATGGGCAGATATAAATCCGCGCACTCAGAAGAAGGAGCTGCGGCCATGTTTCCCCACATTGCCATGTTAACACTGCTGCTGGTGAAGGAGCGGAGGGGAGAGCAAGAGAACCCTCCGCTCTTTCGGCTCCGCGGGCCGGATAGAACAGCCGAATGGGCCGGATCCGGCCCGTGGGCCGTAGTTTGCCCATGGCTGCTCTAGACTGAGGAGAAAAGACTGACACGATTGATATATTAAACAATGGTTTTCAAAACCCTGGACACGAGACAACAAAGGGCAGAGATATCTACCAATAAGAGACAGAAAGTGAATGCGGTGAGCCCTGTGATGGCTCAGCTTAATGTCCAGACCAAGCACAGAGGCTGCAGCACAGGGAGAGATACAGGCGGAGCTCCAGCTGAGGACAGACTCTGAGCTCAAGGAGTTCAGGAGTTTATGGGGCAGAGTTCACGCCAAAGAGAAGAGAATGCAGCAATCTGCAGATGGTCTGCTCAGTCATTTGAATAGTGATTACACATGTGTGTGAGGAAACTTCCAGAAAGAAGTGGTAAAAGATCCAATAGTATTGGAAGTTACAGCACCCAGGTCTTCCATAGGCTGGACATAGCACCTGCTCCCACCAACCACAGTGGAAAATCTCATCATTCACAGAATATCCATTAGAGTACTAAGAAGGATCATGGCCAACACCCAGGGGAAATTAACTCTAGACCAGTGTTATTATGACCCCACCCAGGCAAGCTTACAAGCAAGTTCCAAAAGGACCTCACTCTCTCTAGCTATCTACACTGCATCCAAGAACACAGCTCAAGGGTACTTATAAAAATACAAAAATATTCATCCTAAAGTAAAATTCACATAAAAACCCACCTCTGTAAAGAAGTCAGAAAAGACAAATCATAATGAAAAGTCAGTTGATCAAAAATGGCTCAGAAATAGAATTAGCAGGCGCAGATACAGTCAAAATAGTTGTGTGACTGGAGACCACATGTTCAAGAACCTGCAAAAATGATGAGCATGTTGAGTAGAGGCATGGAAGTTATAAAAAACACCAAATCAAACTTCTAAAGATGAGAAGTACTATACATTATATAAGCAATACATGGGTGGCATTAATAAAAGATTAGACATTGCAAAAGGAAAAAAAAAAACACACTAAAGAATCTAAAAACAGGAAAACAATTAAAAAATGAAACCCAATTAGAAATGGAGAATTTTTTTAATGAATAATGGGGCAACTTTAATTATCCAAAGGAAAGGAGAGCCATGTGTGTCTCAGGGGGTGGGGGTTTTCCAAGGCAGGAACAGAAAAAATTACTCAAAGTACTAACAGCCAACATTTTCCCAAATTTGATGAAAACTGCAAATCCAAAGATTCAAGAACCAAATCTTAAAAGCAGCCGGACAGAAAAGGTACTTTTAGGACAGATGGGGGACAAGAAAAAAATTTCCTATCAGAAACAATAGAGACTAGAAACACAGGAGAGAAAAGCCTTTAAAGTACTTAAAAAACTGTCAACTTATAAATCTTTACTCCCTAAAAATACCTTTCAAAAATTACAGAGAAGTAAGGATTTTTTTTAGATGAACAAAAACGGAAAGAATTGGTCACCAGAAAACTCACCCTGTAAGAAAAGCTACAGAGGTACTTGAAGCAAAGAAAAAATGGTGCCACTTGGAGGTCTGGACCCACACAGAGGCATGGGGAATGCCAAGAATGGCAATTCCATTGGTAAATGTAAAGGGTTTTTACATTTATTAGTTACACCTCTCAAAAAGGTAACTTACTATTTAAAGTAGAAATAACTGTAATGTACTGTGGGGTTTATAACATTAGTAGAAATGAAATACAAGTGTATGCAACAATAGTCCGGATTCCAGGAGGAATGGAAGTATACTGTTGTCAGGCCGCATGACGTTACTTGAAGGTAAAATGTAGATAAGTTATTTCCCTTTTTCCTTTCTTTTTAGACTTATTTTGAATAATCCAATATTTTATTATGTTTTCCTCTATTGTCCTGTTATTTCTATATTCCTTTATTATTCTTTTACAAGCAACCCAAAGATTGAAATTTGCATCCCTGACATAAAATTTAATTCAAATTATTATGTTTACTACTTCTATGATAGTGCTAAGCATTTAGAGTGCCTTTGAGTGTTATTGCTGTCAAGTATTTAAATTACACATACATTTTAAATCCATCGGATAGTATTATTTATGTTTTATACCATCAATATTAATTTATACTCACGTGATTCACCCTTTCCTTCTGCCTGCATTTCTTTCCTCCTGGCTTCTATCTATGAGGAGTATTCTTCACTGTGAAGAATTCGCCCTTTAGATTTCCTTTTAGTAAAGATCTGCTGGTAATTATTTCTCTTCGTTTTGTGTGTCTGAACATATGTTTATTTTGCCTCATTTTTTGAAGGGTGTTATCACTCTGCAGATAATTCTAGGGTAGCCATTATTTTCTTTCAGCATTTTAAAGATGCAGATGTAATTCCATTGTCTCCTAGTTCCTGTTCCTGCTGAAAGTCAGCTTTTAGTTTTACTGTTGCTCCTTTGAAGTGTTTTTTATTGTTCCCCTCTGGCTGCCTCTTGGATCCTGTCTTTTATTTTTAATTTTTTTGACTATGATATATCAAGATGTTTGTTTATTCATCTTGCTTTGTGATTTATTTTGTTTTTGTATAGATTCTTAAATCTGTGGGTGGATGCCTTCTTTCAGTTTTAGAACAACTAATGCTTCTGCCTCATTTCCAAAAGCCTCTCTGGAATCTGAATTATATGTTTGACAAACATTTTTATATTTTGTAGTTCTTGTGTGCTCTTTTCTCTGTTTTCTAAAGCTTCTTCCTTTCTCTCAATTATTTTAAAATATATGTTACTGTTTCTAGACCAACAGGAACAGTTGAATGTAGAAATGCTTACAGAGTTTGGGTGTCTTAATTCAAACACACACTCTTCCATTGGTATCTATATTAATAATAGAGGAATATACAAATTGTCCAGGATGCCAGCACGTAACAACCAATCAGGATGGGGGCGGGGCCGTGGCGGAGAGCTCTCAGCACACCTGCACTGGGGTTCTGAAGGGCACAAAGAGGGAGGGAGAGCAGATGGGCAGTTAGAGGAATCAGACCAGGAGGGGAGAGAAGATAGGCAGTTAGGAGGATCAGACCAGGAAGGGAGCACTGATAGGCAGTTAGAGGGATCAGGCCAGGAGGGGAGAGCAGTTAGGGGGATCAGGCTGGCAGGGGAGAGCAGTTAGGCAGTTAGGGGGATCAGGCCAAGAGGGGAGAGCAGTTAGGAGGATCAGGCCTGCAGGGGAGCAGTTAGGGGGATCAGGCAGGCAGGCAGGTGAGCAGTTAGGAGCCAGTGGTTCTGGATTGCAAGAGGGATCCCAGATTGGAGAGGGTGCAGGCCGGGCTGAGGGACCTTCTCCCCTCCCCCCTCCCCCTGGCTCGGTGCACGAATTTTATGCACCGGGCCTCTAGTAGTTACATAAAGCTCCCTCTCTTTTTTTGCTGGGGAAGGCTTTGGTGTAGCTTATGACCTTGTGCTTCTCTTCTATATCTGGTAGTTCTTACTTCACCTCTTGCTAACTCTTCTCCTTTATCACTAGATTGCCATTCCCAGTCACCCCACTCCTCTTCAGGAATGGTTTCCATCATTTCCCCACCTGATGGGCTTTCCTCTTCACTTTTCTACACACTCCTACTTGGTTGCTTCAGCATGGGCTTAGGGGTTCATGTTCTAAATCTGGCTATTTATTTGAAGTTTATAGCATTCCTACCTTGTAATTATACTATAGGGGTGCATTATAAATAGCATTATTCACTTTTCTTGAGCAGTTGTGTGTTTTTTATTTGAAAGTGTGTTAAGAACTGTGAATTTTGCTCTGACTGGTTTGGCTCAGTGGATAGAGTGTTGGCCTGCGGACTGAAGGGTCCCGGGTTTGATTCTGATCAAGGGCATGTATCTTGGTTATAGGTACATCCCCAGTGTGGGGTGTGCAGGAGGCAGCTGATCGATGTTTCCCTCCCATCGATGTTTCTGACTCTCTATCCCTCTCTCTTCTTCTCTGTAAAAAATCAATAAAAATATATATTTTTAAAAAAAAGAGCTGTGGATTTCAATGGCACCAACATTCTGTGGGCTCTCTTCAACCATATACTCAAGGTGACTATTGGGAGTTATCTCAAATAGAAGGATCCACACTTATTTCTGTGCAAATCTTTTGTTCATAATGTATTGCCATTTTCATTGTTCTGATTAATATATGTCTTTGATCACAAGAGAACATTTATTTTATTCCCTTAAGACTCTCTGGTCAAGGGCAAGTCAATGTCCACAACACCTCTTTCTTGTGTATCCTTTTCTCAGATGCAACTTTCCTTATATAATCCATGGTTCATGCTCTGATATGCATTCTAATCCCAATGTGCTGAACAGTTTGTGTAAATACTCAATTTTGGACTGTATCTCCAGAGATTCTGATTCAGGGAGGCTCTTGAAGGGTGAGAATGTCTAAATTTTGAATTGGTATCCCACATGATTCTGATGAAGGCAGCCCTGGGACCACTCACGCAAAAACACTGACATTGACCTACCTCATGGGCCCATCATCAGTAAATTAAGATGCCATCTCTATGAGATTTGTGCCAGGACTGTCTGGATAATCTTATGGCATCAGAAAGTAGGCAGGAAGGTTGAGAGTACCAAACAGGATCTAGTGATTAGTAGCAGAACTTTGCAGACTCCCAAGTTCTTGAAGAACACAGGCAGGTGCTTTTTAAATACCATCTCTTTTTCAAAGATCCGAATCCATGGTTCAGAATCACTCAACCAGAACTCAGGTATAATGATGATTACATAGGAGTCAAATTTCCAGATCAGAGACTGGGGATTAGAACAGAATCAGTACCTCATAAAACTCTCTTGATTAGAAGAATTGATCCTGAAGTCAAGGACATCCTTTAACCCCTGGTCAGAAGAGACCCACTCTGTAGCTACAGACACAGGGATGCAGCCAGAAGGGAACAATCAAAAGCACTGTTATCTTCAAAAGGAGCAATGGCAAAACTAAAATGAATGTTTTCTCTTCATTTTAACGCATTTTCTTTGCAAAATGCAGACCACTTTCATAACCTCCAGAGATTGCTATTATGTTCCAAAAAAAGTAATGTCTAAAATTGTTCACATGGATGTAAGCAGTTCCAGAAGAAAGAAAATAGACCTGTGGTCCTGGAAGGAACCCTTGTGAGTAAAACACATTTTTCTTTGCAGAATGTGCCTTCCTTTCTTATTCCACAAAAATAAGATCTGTGCTGGTTAAGCAAGTATTTCAGCCTCCCAAACTCCTTGTTCTTGAACATGAGCCCATGATTACCAACGCTGTACATTCCCCACATTCCCACTAGTGAACACATTAATTTAACTCATTCATTGGAGATTACAAAGCTTCATATGAGATCAGGGTCTTTCCAACCGGGCATGGGATGGATTGGCTTAGTAATTCTGGAATGGTTAACAAAACCAGGAACCTTAAAAGGCAAAGCTACTATCAGGAAAAAAATTACAAACAGTATCTTCATTAGCAATTGATTAAAACCTCTCAAGGTTTTCTGTTAATGTTTAATGTAAAGTGTGCTTGTCAAGTATGCTTTTAGAAGGAAATCAAGGAACTGTGTCCACATTATTTAAACAAGCTTGTGAAACAGCACATGGAACTCTGTTTATTCATTCATTTTACCAAGAAATTAAATTTTACATACCTCTTAGATTATAGGACAGTTTTCTTGTTAGAAATGAAGTTTCTTCAGATCCAGGGGCAATTCTGATTTAACTCAAATGAACTTTTATTACCTTACAATGTTACCTTTGGTCTTTCCTTTGCCTCTGCAAGAAATCATTATTTCTCTCAGGGATTTAATTCACTTTCTTTACAAAAGAATTTTTCTTGAGAAAAACAGGTCAGAAGCCTTGATCACTGGGAAAATCTAAACTTTACTTAATTGCACCACAGCTATTGTTGCAGCTTGATGATAGAATCAAGAGCAGCAGTTATTTATAATGTAAAAATCTCAACACACTCTGAATACTTTAACGAGTTGCTCCTCCCAGTGGCATTCTAAAGCTGTATTTTCTTTTGGATCCTTCATATACAGATAAGGACAATGTAACCAGAGAGGATGAGAAACTTGACCTCCCATCCAATGACCTGCATTTATAGTCCTTGCTTTTACATTAACCTCCTCAAATCACTAGTTCTTGAGGATATACTGTAGCAGCTCTGAACATTGTCACTGTTCAAGATCAATTGGGCCCAAATTAGTCCCAATTTCAACTCTAAAGATCTGACAGCAAGCACTATTTGTATGTGGTTAACTAGTAATTTTTGTGATGCAGCCTTTGTTACTATTCAGGGTGCTATAATTAATACCATTCTGGTATATCAGTTTTAACATATATTTCACTACAAGCAAAAGTTGGCAGCTATATTAGGGGTATAAAAATAAGCAAAGGGATACACTATTTTTAGACTTCCAAGAAATTTTGAATTAAAGGTGATTATGCAAAATGTATGGCAGCAGTCAGGACCACCAGATCATAATATGCTCAGGGAGATGCAATCCACATACTTGAACCCACTGGGAGGCCAAAACAAGGGGAAATAACCCAGAAAAACAGCCCCTAGAGTAGACTCATCTACCAAGGACACACTTTCAGAGACCCTCAGGATAAGCCTGGTGGAGGTCCCTGCGAGACCACTATTACCCAAAGATGTAGGATACATAGTGGAAGTGAGTTTGTGCATTAATTAATGAATAATTGTACATGTTATTTGTGGGGTTTTTTTAGATTGGAACACAGAAGAGTTAAATGCATTATCAAGGTCACGTAGGATGTGATAGGTTGTGGTGGAAAAACCTAAGCAATACCTGACACAGGGTAGACGCTTGATGAATATTGATGGAATGACTGAACAGAAAAGTCTAGAAAGACTGACTGGGTCTTTGATATTCTCTGGAATGAGGGAAAGGTCAGCTTCTGATGGATTACTCTGAGATTAAGGTAAATTCGAAGGACAGCCCAGGTTAGTCCAGATGCTCTTTTGGAGGGGACCCAAATGTAGGCACAACACAAAGTCAGTATCTGCCTCCTTGGATTTTACCCAGCATCTATTCCTGTTCCTACAAATGAAACAAAACTAAATCCAAGTGAGGAGAGGGGCGGGGGGGGGGGGGGAGAGAGACAGAGAGACAGAGAGACAGAGAGACAGAGAGACAGAGAGAAAACAGATGTTCATCTTGTCCTTAGCATCACTCTGACCAGTAGCCTGCATGCAAGGTTGCTCATATGGCTGCCTGTCATTCTTAGCTGACCTCTATGCCATAAAAAAGCAGTAAAAATGAGAGACTAGGGCAGAGGTCGGCAAACTCATTAGTCAACAGAGCCAAATATCAACAGTACAACAATTGAAATTTCTTTTGAGAGCCAAATTTTTTAAACTTAAACTTCTTCTAACGCCACTTCTTCAAAATAGACTCGCCCAGGCTGTGGTATTTTGTGGAAGAGCCACACTCAAGGTGCCAAAGACCCGCATGTGGCTCGCGAGCCGCGGTTTGCCAACCACTGGACTAGGGCATTTTCATTTATTAAACCTAAGCATTCTTAAGAAGAAAGCATTTCTTTGTATGAAAAAACAAACAAAAATATGTCTAACCTAAAGAACAGCTAAGCTTCATGTTTCTCTTGGCCAGATGGATCATGTAGCATCTGTGGTTAATTCTGCCAGGAAACATCACCCTTCCATCTGGATAAAGCTTAATTATTACTAAATCTAGTTACACAATGATATAAAGACAAAGGGAGAGAAAGAAAGGGAATAGATTATATCAAACATTTTTTATTTTATTTTTTTCAATAATGATATGGTGGGCAAATAAATCTAGATTAAACCCAGAAAGGTTAAGTGGAAAAGAGTCTTAAAATTAAATACAAAATTATTTCTTCTTTCAAAGAACAGCATGTTACCTTTGAAACAGGTGATACATTTGGTTGAAATTTAACATCTTCCATGCATCTTCAGATTTCATAAGGCTCTTTCCTAAAAAGCATACTAAAATATATTTATTTAAAATACATGCAAAAGTGTTATCTTTTTGTCTTTTCTTTAAGTTAGTAAGTTCCAAAACTTCTAAGACATGCCTATCCTTGGAATGAGTTTTCTTCACACACACACACACACACACACACACACACACACACACACCATTAACTACATCTAATAAGCCTTGGTAGTATTGCCATTTGGGGTTGGAAAATTCTCTGTTATGGAGGTCTTTCTAGGACATTTTTCAGCACCCATGGTCTCTACCCACTAGATGCCAGTAGCATCCTCCAGTTGTGTCCAGCAAAAATATTTCCAGACATTGCTAAATGCCTCCACGTGGCAAGATCTACCTTGGTTGAGATCACTTGCTCTAAGTCAATGTCCATAATGACAAATTGTCTAGAATAAAACTCTTACTCTGCTTTTGAGAAAACTGAAAGCCCAGGGAAGTCCGGCTGTGTCCCATGTACCTGGCTGGTGGCAGAGGGAGGTCTCATTTAGCCCATTATTTAGTCTTCTGGCCCATGGCATCTATATTATTATATTACCATATTATATGTGATATATTATATAATATTATCATAGTACATTATATTATACTATATTGTTAGGAGAGTGATTTGGGCTAGGGTTCCTCACCTGTTTCTCTTCTTTCTAGTCTCAAAAATCAAGTTCCAAAAGTCAACATTTTTGTAGAAAATTTTTTCTAGCATATTTGAATTAATATGATCTGCACCAACATTTACAAAGTGTCCAAAACTGTGACTCAGGCACCAGTATTGGGGCTGCATGTTTATTTATAAACTAGTGGCCTAGTGCACGAATTCATGTACATTGAAAGGAAATTAATTAGAAGAAATAGTTTAATATCACTATTTGTCCTTTCTCTGTAATAGAAGTGTCAACCAAATTCATGATCAACAATGACAGATCGAAATACACGTGTGCGATTGGCACCAGTGAGAGCTTTATATGTATCACGCATGCACAAGTCAACTTAGCCTTTTATAAATATAGAATAAACTTGCTTAATTAGAACTGCTTTCTGATTTAGCTAAACTTTTTCCAGCCCAGTGAAGCACCTCAACTTCTCTTTCAGGTAATTGTTAGCAACACAGCAGTAAATATGAACACAGAGCAGGTTATTATTGTAGATCATGCAGGAGAACAACAGGTAAAATATTTAACTACAGCAGTGTTTGACTATACTCTGCACAGTGAGAAAACCTGAAGTCATTTTCAAGGTCCACCACTTCTTACTTCTTTTCATTCGGATCAATTTTCTAAGCTTTCTAAATCTCCATTTTCCAGCTAATGAAAAGAAAATAGGACTCCACCAAGTCTCCTATCTACCTACTCCAGGACTTCTGTGAGGATCAAATGAGATGAGGCACAGGAAAACACTTCACAGACATTTAGTTAAAGTATGAAATGTTTCCACCTTGCTATAAAGCAAGTCATGCTCCTGGGCTGAAGAAACTGCAAGGAAGCTAGTCGCCAGGGAGAGGAAGCTGGGTGTTGCTATGTGACATCATTACCCGGACAGTCAGACACTTAGCATATTAGCCTTTTATAAAGATGGATGTTGCTGTGTATCCCCACAACAATGTATGCATGTTGTTATCCCAGATGGCAAACAAAATGAAGATCAGAAAGGGGGGAACTTACCCAAGTAGCACTGATCACAGCAGTCAGAGCAAGAATCTGAGGCCCTTCTCTGACTTCTGAACGAGCCTTTCCCTGAACATTATGATATTAAGTTCCATGAGCTCTTCCAGGCCCTTCACACATGGTCACAGCTGGTGAATCTGGAACATTGGCACTTCAGCTTCAGAGCCTCATTGAGAGCTTAAATTTTCTGTGCATCAATCTCTATGCCTTGCTTTTAGCTCAGACTTCTATTGTCTCTGAAAAGGTGGATTTGATGTAGTCTGCCCTTTCCTCAATAATCACTCCTCATCAGAAGATTTTTAAATGGTCACTGAAGGAGGATTCCTTGAAGGCCTTGGACAGGAAAACCCAGTGGAAGCTGAAGCACCCATGTTTCAGATTCACCAGTCAAAGCCAAGCTAGCAGAACCACCACCCCATCCCTGTGGCTCTGCAGGGAGAGCAGGGTAGAGGGGTCATGAACTCAGAGGCCCATATTTGCAGGTGAGACTCTAGGTCCCCAGGAAGACCCTTGAAAGAAGGCCTTTTCCTTCTGCTTCTAGTCTACAGCCATCCCTCTCTCTCGGTTCATTTTGTCAGCAGCTTTAAACAATAAGCAAACAATGATGTTTTTCTACCTCTCTCCCAAGAGGCACTGAGCAGGCCCCTCATGGTGGAAAATAAACTCCCACATAAAAGCATAACCTGTTTCCTAGGGTGGGTGCAGGACTCGTTTTAACAGTGTGTGCACACTGCAGAGAAAATTAAGAGCAAAGCAGCAGGGCTCCCAGAGCAAGGTCTCAAAGAGCTTGCCTCCCACCTCCCTGGAAGGTGGGAAGGCCCTGCTAATGCCAGTGGTGGTGGGACGGGCATGTATATTCCTGACCATTGCAGGGCCTTTAAGCTCTACTTCAACTCTCTCTCTCTCTCTCTCTCTCTCTCTCTCTCTCTCTCTCTCTCTCTCTCTCTCTCTCACACACACACACACACACACACACACACACACTTCTAGATACTATATTATATTACATCATACATGCCCTGCCCCTTGCCTTTCTATGTGGAACTTATGAGCAAAGAATAGAATATAGTTAGAGCTATCAGTCCCAAGTCCCAAGGGACTAATAATAATAGAGCCAAGGCCCAATGTAAGTGGCAGCCTTATGGATGTTCAGAAACAGTAAGAAAGGCCCAGACCCACAGCCTCTGCTGTGAGCGGGCAGAGAGGGGAGTGGTAACAAACCCAGCATAAGCAGAGCTGCCCATGATGCCCACCCTCCCTGAGGAACACCAGATACAAGCTGAAGCTCTGCGTCCCCAAAGACAGGGTGATCCAGGTGGCAGGAACTGCTAACAGGGACTTTATCTCCAGTGGATGCTTCTAATAGTCATTTCATTACCACTTTTAATTCCTGTGATGAGGAATAAAAATTTCTCTTGTTAGATGTCTGCATAAACCAGAAGGAGAGAGAAGTCAGGTCTAGAACCAAGTGCCCTGAGTGTCCAAACAGGTGTCACTGTTCCAAAAATTCTGCACAGAACCTAAATCTAAGGTTCAAATGAGAAGGTTGGGGTGATTTCTTTATATTCTTTTGAGCCAGTCGCTGAAGTGTCAGGGTGTGCACCCTTCCTTCATTGATGGGTTTACTTGGGTATAATGACAAAGGTAGGTGGCAGAGATGGGCAGGAAGACCACAGGATGGGAGTTTAAAAATATAGCATGACAAAATCATGTCATAAAAAATATCTAGACTTAATTTAGGAAAAGAGTTCATTTATACACACATTTCCAAACTACCTTTATTTTTAGATTTTCTTCACTGTGAAGTGAAGCAACTTGTGTCCCCTGAGCATTATTAAATACAGCCTGCAAAACTGAGGAAGTCACTGTGACCCGAACTTGATGAGGAAAGAAACTCCCCTGGCAATGCCCCTCCAGGCATGCTCAGCACTCAATGGCACTTGCTGTGAGGACAGAGAAACTCAAAATGAGGATAACTTAGATAGCCATGAGAAAGTGCTGGGAGACCTTTGATGTGAGACAGGTTAAAGAAAAATATGTGTGACATACCTGCTCTCCCTCTGAGTGGATTAGGGCTCTGTGTCATCCTTGTCATCTAAACCTCGCACATCCTACTTTGAGCTCTAAAGCTTTTCTGTCACTCTTGTTTGTTCCACTGCACATCACGCCATCTGAAGTCCCAACCCTCGGTGCTGCTCAGCAACCTTTTATCTACCAGATCCTGAGTTTCTAGAACATTTTCTCCGTTGGCTGCTGTATACCTTACTTTATCAACCCAACCCCCATCCAATAACCTCATTCTCAAACAGCCATAATTTCTCTTTCTCAGGAAAACGGGTAGGAATTCTCTTTTTTCTCCTCACTTGTAAACTTATTTTTGTTCTCTCTTTCCTTCATATTCCCCCTTTTTTTCTCTAAGTCAAGTTCATCTTTCTGGGACTTGATCCAACCAATTAGTCTCTCTCTCAGTATTTTCATCCTCTCTCTCCTAGTACAGAATTGGCTTCTTTACTTTGTAAAGATGCTCAAGTCTTCACATTTTTTAAATCACAACATGTGCTCTCATCTTTGCCATAGATCTTGAGTTTTGTCAGAAGTAATATTATCACCAATTGAAAAACCTTCCCTCAACCAAATCCCCCAGTTGAGTCTCATCTTTATCTTTACATTTATTTACAAGAATGCTGGATCAGTCAGGGTCCAGTTAAGAAAACAGAAATGATGTCACCCATCATAACAGTGGTAACTAAACGCAGAAAGCTGATTAGGTTTTGGGGGGCTAAGAAGGCAAAAGGTGGACACAGAAGTGGGAACTGCAGGATCAACCAACACCCCCAGGGCTGGATACGAAAGAGTTTGGCCTTGTTAGATCATACTCTTCCTGGTACTGTAGAACCTTGGGAGGGGACCCACAGAGCTCAGATAATGGAAAAACCTGGAGACTGGGACCAGCAGCATGTTAGAGTGTGGGTCATTGATGAGAAGATTAGATTAGGAAACAAGCAAAAAGGGAACAAGTCCCTTCTTCCCCTCCAGCCCTCTAATCTGCTTCTTGTCCTTTGAGCAGAGCCCAGGAGGAAGCATGTGACATAGGAGAAAGGTGGTTTGCAGATACTGGGGGAGTTTGGAAGCTGAGGATAATAGCTTAATCACAATCCAATCATTGGCTACTACTCAGCATCTATACATACCCTTCTTCCTTTGTGTGAACTTGGGTACACAAATAACTTTATATCGTCACCTAACAAAACAGAATTACCCACCATTCACACCACACACACATAACACACACACAGGTGCTTTGATGGGGTGTCAGTCAATTTTAGTGGACGGAAGGCAGGGACTATGAATTCTCTCTCATGCACCCTGGGAACTCTGTGTGCACCTCAAGTGTGGACTTTGACATGGTATTTGTTTTATCTCCCACAGACCTGCCTCCTTAGAAACCCAAGGGGCCCTGGGGCAGGGTCTGCTGCTATCTCTGTGCCTCAGCGCCTTGTCTTGGCTCTGGCCAGCTGTTCCATGTGGCAGATCTCCTTCAGGTGGCATCACCAGCCACCCTGGGCACACCTTCCTTTCACAACAAAGCCAGTAAAAAGGATGCAGGGCCCAGTCAGTGTGGCTCAGTTGGTTGAGCGTTGTTCCATGCACCAGAAGGTCACCAGTTCCATTCCTGGTCAGGGCACATGCCTGGGTTATGGTCTCAGTCCCCAGTAGTGGGCATGTAGGAGGCAGCTGATAGATGTTTCTCTCTCATCGATGTTTCTATCTCTCTCTCCCTCTCCCTTCCTCTCTCTGAAATCAATAAAAACATTTTTTAAAAAAATAAAGGAAGGGGTTTAGGCAGCACAGGACTCAGGGCTGCAATAACTAGACAAAACAAAGTTTCTAAGATTGTATGTTTAGGGCTCAGAGAGCTGACTTGGTGGAAGTTTCCAGAATCTTTGAGATCTGCGCATTAGTCTTTTTGACAGCTGGGAAAGTGCCCTTATCTAGCCCTGCTTCCTCTTTCCTTTTCTGCCTTACCATGGAGGTAGGGCAGATCTCACTTAGCTAGTGCCCCTAGGCCTCGGTGAAAACCTGAGGCAAGGCCACACTCCGGTGCCGGGTTCCACACTCCAGAGCCCTGCCTGCTGCTCTGGCAGCCTGGCTTTTTACTTCCTCTGGCAGCTCCCTGCCCTTGTGCAATGATCTATTCAGCTCCTCTAATCTCCCTGGGTGCTGAGGCTGACAGATGCCTGATGGGGCCTCAGAGTTGAAATGACAATAAAATACATCATTGCCATCCCTGAAAAGATGCAAACCCAAGGCCCAGCTTCACCAGCATCTGTAGCCGCGGTCAGACTGGATGACAGAGGGGCTCACATCCCACACCCTCCTCCTCCACAGTGTGTGTGTGTGTGTGTGTGTGTGTGTGTGTGTGTGTGTGTATTTTGGTGCATCTGGAACCTCAGGAAAGCCTGATAGGAGGTCCCTGATCTTTGTTATGGGTGTGCTAAGCGATGGTTCTTGGGGCACTGGCCTGCACCATAGCACCAAGCCCATCAACAGTCCCTGAGGGTGCCCCATGGAATGTGTGGTTGATCCTGGTGCATTTTCTTTCAGAAAATGCCGACTTTCCACATCCTCCAGGGCCAGGCGTGTCCAATATTTTCACGCTCTCTGGCTACTTAGGAGAGGACAACAGAAGAGGGGGAAATCCTGCACAAAATCTATTCCCACAGCCCAGGAGAGCTGGCAATTGTCTTGAAATAGAAAACACTGGAATGCTCGGTTTTCATTGTCATCACACAGATTTATATGTGCAAGATCCAGAATTAAATTTCCCTATAATCAGAAAACATAATTCAAAAAGACCACTGGGCTCCTAGGTGGCACTATGGAGCCATTTAGCCATTTGCATATCTGTTAAACACAGCAGCAAAGAGCAAAAAAAGAGTGAAAAAATTCAATGAAAAATTATTTCTATTTTTCAAAATTGTTGGATAATTATGTAACATGCACAAAATATCTGCCAGTATTGACCACCCATCGTGCCCCTGAGGAATAAGGTGACATCACAGCCCACAGAAAAATAAAAACTCAAGCCTGCTTGGGGAAGTATCAACCATTTTAATGAGATGATGCCTGAAGGTGCCAATTTAACACAAGCAGTTGCAGAAGGTGAAGTTACTTTCCACACTGAGTAGCTTGACTTTAAATCATATGGCTGTTTTCTAAATTAATTTTTCCCATTTTCAATTTCTAGTGTTCTTATGCATAGACAAAAAGTGAAGTCTCCATTTATAGGTGGGCTTCCTAACAGAAAATCTTTGCAAACAGTTAAGTGATGCAGGTTTATATCTATACTAGTGGCCTGGTGCATGAAATTCATGCACGGGGTGGGGGGGGGGGGGGGTTGTCCCTCAGCCTGGCCTGCACCCTCTCCAATCCGGGACCTCTCGGGGGATGTCTGACTGCCTGTGGATCAGGCCTAAACTGGCAGTCGGACATACCTCTCTCAATCTGGGACCACTGGCTCCTAACCACTCGTCTGCCGGCCTGCTCGCCCCCAACTACCCCCCCTTGTTGGCTTTATCACCCCCAACTGCCCCCCCACTGGCCTACTCGCCCCCAACTTCCCCCACCCTGCCAGCCTGCTTGCCACCAACTGCCCTCCCCTGCCAGCCTCATCACCCCTAACTGCCTCTGCCTTGGCACTGCCACAATGGCTCTGTCTGGAAGGTCTCCCAATCTAATTAGCATATTACTCTTTTATTAGTATAGATTGTCAAATGCTTAAAATGGAAACCAGATCATTATAATGATTGTTAAATATTTTCTGCAATTCATGAAGTCAAAGAAAAGCTTTTGGAAGTTCATTTTGATGAAGGTGAAAATTATTGTTCATATTCTTGTATATACACTTAAAATTCAACACCGAACCTCAATTTATTTGTTTTGTGCAATGATTTAAACACAAATTTTGAGGAAGCAAAATATCATGGTAAAAGCAAACTTGTATTGAAATAATGATCTATGAATCAGGAAAAGGGATCGCACAGGACACCAAATCTTTTGGCACCTTTATCTTAGACCCCCGCCTCCAGAACTGTGAGAAGTAAATGTCTACTGTTTATAAGCTCCCTAGTCTATGGTATTCTGTTATAGCAGCCCAAATGAACTAAGACAAAGCATATTAATTTTCTATTATTCCTGCATTAAATTAGCACAAATTTAGTGACTTAACACTGATTTATTATCTTACAGTTCTGAGGGTCAGAAGTCTGAGATGGGTCTCCATGGGCTAGTAATCAAATTGTCAGAACTTATGTCAGAGTTATATTTCTTCCTGGAGGTTCTAGGGGAGATTGCATTTTCTTGCTTTAAGAAGCCACCTGCATTTCTTGGCTCCCAGCCCCCTTTTCTGTCTTCAAAGCCAGTGATGACCAGCAGAATCTTCCTCACATGACTCCGCTCCAATGCTGACCCTTCTTCCTGCATCACCAATGTTTAAGGACCTTTGTGATAAACATTGGGCCCAGGGTAATCCAGAATAATCTCTCTTGTTAACGTCAGCTAATTAGCAACCTTAATTCTAGCTGCACTTTAACTCCCCTTTGCCAAGTAACATAACATATTTACAAATTCCACAGATTAGGACATGAACATCTTTGGGGGCCATTCTTCTGCCCACCATATGAACAAAGAAGTCAAATAAGGAATAGCACTGTGAGAGTGTTGACTGGGAGGGGCATAGGCTGTGGGGGTGGTAGACAAAATACTCTAAATCTTCATCTGTGGGGGTGTTTATAACAGGCATGTTAATTTAAAAAAAATCATCAAGGTCAAACAGTACATATAAGATTTATGCACTTTATATATGACATATGTCTATAAACAGTTTTCAAAGAAAGAGATATGTGTATTTGAAGCACTGCAGTCATAAATCCCAGTGTCCTGGAGAAAGACTGAATGTTTTGAATTCCACTGAACAAAATTGGAAAATTCTAAATCCAAGTATTCAGTATTATAAGGCAAGAAAACCTCAGCTTTTGAAGTTTTTTTTTAATGCAAAATTAAATGTTAGAAAACAAAACTAGCAGAAAAAAAGACAGTGAAATATATCCCCAAAGAGGAATTAAGCAACTAAACAAATTAAAACATGAGCATTTATATGGTGATCAAAATATAATTTTGAAGTTTTATGTCTCAGCTTTTGTGAATAATATTTGGTGAAAATTCAACTTTTAATTGCATAAAGATATATCTGGCACCAGAGTGGGATAAAATTGAGACATGATTTTTTGACATTACAATGTGATGAAACATTTAAAAGATTCATAAATAGAGACAATTTATTTAATAAATTTTTGTAAATGGAGCAGTTTGACAGAAGTTGGGGGGGGGGGTGGGGAGGGAGACTGTATAAAAGAAGGTGAAGAGAGTAGCCAAAGAATATAATACATAGCCCATGGATTCAGGCAACAGAGTGGTGATGGCCAGGGGAAGGATTGTGGGGGCTGTGTGGAGGAAGGCAAAGGGGGAGAAAATAGGGGACATCTGTAATAGTGTTGAGAAAAAAAATACATATATATGTATTTTATCATATACATGCCCGGCTGGTGTGGCTAAGTGGTTGAGCATCGATATATGAACCAGGAGGTCACAGTTCAATTCCCAGTCAGGGCACATGCTCAGGTTGTGGGCTCGATCTGCAGTGTGGGGTGTGCAGGAGGCAACCAATCAATAATTCTCTCTCATCATTGATGTTTCTTTCTCTCTCCTCCTCCTCCCTTCCTCTCTGAAATCAATAAAAATATATTTTAAAAAATAAAAAAACGTATTTGCAAATAAAGTATATGATCTATTATAAGTTTAAGCACTTAAATTTTGTGTTTATGAAAAGTGGAAATAGAAGATTCATATCTTATTATGAATGTTTTAATGTCTTCTAAATTTCCATTCAACTATAGTGAAGATAAGTTATTGCTGACATTTTGAATATAACTGCGTCTAATCATCTTCTTGCCAGAATCCAAATAATTCGTATTAACAACTTTGAATTTATGTGATTTTAATCAGGAAATCCATTGTTAAGAGAGTGTTACACAAGGGACCATGTTGAAGGAGAGGTGAAAAGAGAAGTTTGCTTAGAGATCATTATAAATACTCCATTACATTTATTTCAATTTGAGTTTCAGCAAAATATTTATTAAATCATTTTTCACACAAATATATATTCATGTGTTTAATGAAAACTGACCTTTATCTCTGAATTTTATTTGAATATGTCTGAAGAAAAAAACTGGCATTTGCATTGTGTTATATAATTTGTTATCAAACTATAAACTGGCAGTATAAACTATTTAGATTAAAAATGAGTAACTAGTTAGCTTTCTCAATTATGCTCCTATAAATATTCAAAATAAACGTTGAAAGTGGTTTCAAAATATTTATCAAAGAATAGTGATGAAGCTATGAAGATATTTGGCCTGAAACATTTATGTATTTCAAAATAAAAATTAGAATTGGGGATTCCCTTCTTTGTTGAGGAATTTGCTCTGAGTCTGCCAGGTATATGAGCATCTGTAGGAAGAATGGTTTCTCAATTAAAAATGTTATAGTTGTAGAGAAGCGTCAATTAAGGACATCAATGACTCCAAATTTATTAACTATAAAATGCAACTATGTAGAATATACTATCTAATTCTTTAAAATTAAAAAATAAACCATATTAAAATTACATTGCTAAGAAAAATATCAGTGACTTAATATTAGAGATAAATATGCTAAATAACTGATAAAGTTCATGAATACATGCCAAAAATAATTATTCTGCTAATATTATTTTACTGCTAAGATGATTAATATGAGGATTAAATGTTTCTTTAAGATATATTACTTTAATATTTGATAATGTTAAGTTTTTAATATAATTATTTTAGAGGCCCCCCAATGTCGTAAAGTCAACTGTCACTCAGCAAACAAACATTTTTAAAATTACATAAATTAAAATATTCTTTGTTCACTCTTGTACTCCCAAAACTGTTCCAGTTTGGAAGGCAAATTTTATGTTCAAACTACTTAAGGACCACATGAAGAAGGCTGTTGTGTGTCCCTAAGAATAAAGATAAACCAAGGAAAGATTCTAAGTAAGGGATAACATGATCAAACTAGCATTTTGAGAATATCATTAAGCTACATTTGGAAAAGAGATGAAGACCACATTTTCTGAGATGCAGACTCCAAGCTGGGAGCTGGGGAAATGTTTCCAGGCAAGTTCATCATTATCGGCTGGGTCCCAGGAAGCTTGCTCTGGGTAAAGATTAGCATGCAAGTGGCTTATTAGCAAGTTGCCCTGCAATCACAGCCTACAGCAAGCATGTCAAACTCGTGTCCTGAGGGCCGCATGTGGCCCACAATGAATAATTTTGCAGCCCAGCCAGTATAACGGTATGTAATGGGTTAGCCAGAGAAAGATAAATATCACATGATCTAACTCATGTGTGGAATATAATGAAAAACATAAACCGATGAACAAAAATAGATTCAAAGACAGAGAAGCATTGATCAGACCGTCAAACCTCAGAGGGAAGGTAGGGGAGGGTGGGGGTAAGGAGGAGAGATCAACCAAAGGACTTGCATGCATGCATATAAGCATAACAATGGACATGGACACCAGGGGGGTAAGGGCATGAGCGTGGGGGTGGGGGTTAAAGGGGGGATAAGGACACATATGTAATACTTTAACCAATAAAGAAAATAAAAAATTGTAACTTAATTTTTACAATATCCTGTTATACATAATTATTAATAACGAACTACAATGTTCTCTAATGACCGATTACTATAATCGTGTTGCGTTCATTTCCCTTAAGCGCCTTACGCACAGGTGCACCATTTCTCTCCACTAATACTAGCAGCGAATATTTTAGCAGCCGATTGCCACATCATTAGTCTTGGACTGACTTGTTTGGTGTGCGCAACAGGAAATATTTTGCTTTCAGAGAACAAAAGAAAATAGGTTTATTTGAGTTACGCTTATTAATTTGTGCAGTTATTCAGTGTCTGGTAAGTTAATGTTCAAGAAAAAATATTAATTTTTATTAAAATGTTTTATTATTTTATGTTAATGATTACTTATTTATTTCAGCCCTTTGTATTCATCATGTCTCTATCGAAATAAACCTACATTTCTATAAAAATTGAAGCTTTTGTTTTTCTGTGGCCCACATAAATTTAAACCTTGTTTATTTGGCCTGTGTTAGCCTTTGAGTTTGACATACCTGACCTACAGGAAGGAATGGGCTGGGGAAGAAACTGGGATGTGATGCCATCTCTTGGTGAAAATCAAAAAATAACCTGTATTGAGTCCTGAGGTTGAGAACAACCTTCAGAGTTGCCCAAAGTTGAGACATCCCTTTGCTTTGGAATCCTGGTCACCACAGAATGGGTGTGACCTTGGGCAGGGCAACTCTCCCTGGGACCTGCACATGCAGCACCTTCCATTCCAGACGGTGGCTCCAGGCATTGTCACAGCATCCGCCATGGTCATGCAGGGCTGCTGCCTACACGTGCACAGGTTGTCTGCCCAGCACAGGACACAGTTCTGGTGCGAGAGAAGATTGTTTTTCTCATCCATATACAGGCATCTCGAAGTAACTAGTGGCAGCCCTATTTCCATTTACAAAGAAGCTAGAAGAAGCAACTGACTGCGCTGTCCACCCAGAGGCAGTCAAGCTTCTTCCCTCCTTGAGCCTCCTAGGTGAGACTAACAGAACCTCGGCTTTGTATGTGTCCTGATGGGCTGATAAAGAGCTTCAGGTAGCATAGTCCAGAATCTGGTTCCCTCCCCCAAAAAAGATGGAAAGTCTTTAGCTTGCTTGTCTCTCTCTAAGCTCTGCCTTCCTCAGCTCTGGGGACTCTACAGAGATGGTGGGTGAAATGCATAATACGTCCACCTCCCTGATAGACAGTGGCTAAGAGCCAAGGCAGGCCTGCAAATTAATGTGGGCCACAGTTCCTGGTCATAACAACTTCTGCTTTTCCACCATTCACCTGCCTCTTGCACAATAACAGCGTCCAGCCGGTTATAATACAGTTCCATCATGTAATAACCACATTTAAAGCCAGCAATTTACCAAAGTGCCATTTAACAAAACGCTGTGCACACAAAAATGAAGAAATGATGAATTATCGTCACAAAAGAAAACCACCAAATCCCCAGAATAGCCTGTGCTGTAAAAGCTGCTCTCTGCCGCATATGCTTCATCTGCTGATTCATTCTCCTTTCAAAACCTGTTCTTTCAGAATATTTTTGTGCAAAAGAAAAGAAAGTCCAATTTTCCAAAGCAAATATGGTAATTTGGTAAATATTGTTTTCCAAAACTCAGCACTATAAACCCCATTTATCGATCACAAGCAATCAAAACCTTTCACTTTTTTGAGAGTTATGCTCCTGACCCTAAAACTCTGTCTAGCTTTTACTTACAGATCATTTATTTTTAGGCCAAAGTTGCCAATCATCATGGATTACTTGGATCAGAATCTAAGGAAGAGTTTTACATCAGAGAGAGCAGCCAGGAAAGCATTTAGTAGGCTGCAAGCTACTTTAATATGAGGTATTGGTGTTACTCTCTTGTTAGCAGGAATAATGATGGTGCGACCACCACCAAAAAGGTGGAAGGGAAGATAAGAAAGTCTACAAGCATGGCACAGCATCTTTCACATCCATTGCACTCTATAAATGTTCAATTATGTCCATTTAAGTTCATTGAAATAAACTGAATAGAAAAGGTTCAACACTCAGGGTCCCCATACAAGATGCCCTGACCCAGCCAGGGAAGAGGATGGAACCCTGGGATGTCCTCCACTGTCCATGGGGCTCTCCAGCTCCCAGGAACTAGAATTGTAGGGCTGAGGATCCTGATTTAAAGTGAGAAGAGTCCTCCACTCCTGGACACAAAACAAGGCTGACTGCTGCCTTGCTAGCCCCAGATGAAGACAGTGCTGTGGCCCTGGGGCACCTCTGAAACAGGCAGAATGCATGGCATAAGGATCCAGAGTTGCAAGACCCCACCACACACGAAGTACTTTCTCTTCCACCATGGATAGCTCTGCTTGACCCTGGGCCCTGATCAAACTCTCCTGAACCTCAAATAAAAAGCTTCTCCCACCTGCCTCCTTTGTCAAGGCTAAAAAACACACTTGATACAAGGCACCCACCAATTCTTAGCAATAATAAATCTCAATAACTCTTTTTTAATTGAATTTACTGGTGTGACATACACTGAGTGGCCAGATTATTATGATCTCTGAACACATTATAATCTGGTCACTCAGTGTATATCCTATATAATAAAAGGATAATATGCTAATTGTCCCCTTGACCAGGAGTTCAACCAGCAGGCAGGCCGGCCAACCACCCATGTCCCCTCCCCCTGTCCAGGCTGGCCGGACCCCACCCATGCACGAATTCATGCACCAGGCCTCTAATATATATATATATATATATATATATATATATATATATATATATATATATATATACACATATATGTATATATGTGTATGTATGTATGTATATGTGTGTATATATATATATATATATATATATATATATATATATATATATATACATATACACATACACACACACACACACTGAGTGGCCAGATTATTATGCATTCAGAGATCATAATAATCTGGCCACTCGGTGTATATATAAAGCCTAATATGCAAATTGTTCCCTCAGGAGTTCAACCAGGAGACTGGGAGTTCTATTGCTCGCTGTGATGTGCGCTGACCACCAGGGAGTGGCGCAGAACGAAGGAATACCCCAGCTAGCAGCCAAAAGGCTCCAATCAGCCCTGACCACTGGCCAGGCCTAAAGATCCTACCTGTGCATGAATTTCATGCACCAGGCCTCTAGTTGGTTAATAAAATTATGTAGGTTTCAAGTGTGCAATTCTATAATACATCATCCGTATATTGTATTGTGTGTTCATCACCCAAATTCAAGTCTCTTTCTGTCACCATTTTTACTCTCTCTAACTCGTCCTTCCCCCTTTCCCTCTGGTAATCACCATACTATTGTCTCTGTCTATAAGGTGTTTTGTGTTTTTTTTTAATTCCTTCATCCTTTTCACCCAGCCCTCTGACAGCTGTCAGTCTGTTCTCTGTATCAATGAGTCTTTCTATTTTATTTGGTTATTTTGTTTATTAAATTCCACATATAAGTGAAGCCATATGGTACTTGTCTTTCTCTGACTGGCTTATTTCACTTAGCATAATACTTTCCAGGTCCATCCATGCTGTCTTGAAAAGTAAGAGTTTGTTATTTTTTATGGCCCAGTATTTTTTCAATTTGTAAATGTACCCCATCTTTTTTACCCACTCATCTACTGATGAACATATGGGCTGCTTCAAAATTTTGGCTATTGTAAATAATGCTGCAATGAACATAAAGCTTGTCCCTTCTTTCTCCTTTGTTATAAAACCTAAAAGTCACATGATCTCACTCATTTATGGAATATAATGAACAACATAAACTTATAAACAAAAACAGATCCAGAGACAGAGAAACATCTATCAGACCATCAAACCTCAGAGGGAAGGTAGGGGAGGGTGGGGGTAAGGGGAAGAGATCAACCAAAGGACTTGTATGCATGTATATAAGCCTAACCAATGGACACAGACAACGGGGGGGGGGGGGGGTGTGAGGGCATGAGTGGGGGAGAAATGGGGGGGTAATGGGGGAATAAGGACATATATGTAACACCTTAATCAATAAAGAAATTTAAAAAAATAAAAATCTTAATAACCAAAAAAAAAATGGCAAAGTCCTATCACAGGTTCACTTACTAAGATAAATCCAATACAATTAAATTTCAATTAAGATCCCCTTTGGAATATGCTATAATAGGTTTTATGTATAATAAATTTTATACATATGCCTACATATATGTAGAAATATACACAGTGATTGTCTAAATCCAATTTAAATAAATAAGCAAACCAGCGGTGACTGCTCTCACAGAGGCCCTGAGCCATTATCCAGTCCACTGACTTTCCTTATCAAAGCTATTCCATGCCCTGAGAGGCAACTTTGGGACACTATGCATAAGCAGTGATTCACTCTCAGCCAGGAATTTAACTCGCTGTGCAGATTCTCTGAGGTGAATCCCCGAGAAATGTCCAAGAGGTGTGATGAGAAGAGATGTTGGTTCTTCATGACATCTGGGCCTTGGAAACCCCATACAGGTCCTGGAGGTCCTAAGGGAGCTGCCTGCCCAGGGAGCACAGAGAACCAGGTCCCCTTTCTGCACCTGCCACAGCCCAGTCTGTGGCTACTTTCAGAGCCAGCCCGTGCGCCCACGTCCACATGTGGAGGTTGTTGGGGGAGACCATGCCTCAGGCCACCAGTCTTTGGATGTCCCACCAGTCAGGGCTGCGGTGGATGTCTGGGAGCATGGCAGATGTGTCCATTGTGGTGCTCCAGCGGGAGAGGACTTGAGTCAAACATGAGGCCATGGGGCCCAGAAATGAGCTCCCATTTGTTTTAAATGAGGACCACAGATAGGATGCCTTGCCTTCACCCTTCAGGCTAAAGGCAAATGTTTACTTTATTTCTACAAAGCACTACATTTTGATCTTGTGATATATAGGCTTGGCTAAACCACTAGTCTCATCGCACCCTGAAATATCACACACCTGTGCAGCGGCACATCACACACGCCCAGGGAGACCTCTTCAAGCCTCCGGGACTGATGCCTTTTGGGAATGACTGCTGATCTGTTGATGCCTTCACGGGGCAGGGAGAAGTTCCTCTCTCCCTTGAAGGCAGACACCTGCTGTGAAGGTCTCAGGCTCACGGAACACCAGGCATGGGGATGAGCTGGGATCTGAGCCCTCAGGGGCACAGCATCCACAAAACGCCTGCCCTCATTTTTTCTGCTTGTGTCCGAAACAGCACAAGGACACTTAGGATTGTAAACTTCATAAGACGCCTGGCTTCCATGTGCCACACAGGATGCAAAGTCAAAAATATTCATGTAGCTGTAGCACTCTGTGGGTGGGAGTTGTGGGGAGGAAAGGACTGCCTCTGAAGAATAGAGGCTTCCAGAAGGTTGTGAGTGATTCCCACAGGGTGGTTTCCCAAAATGTAACCAGACATATAACATCATGCTCATGAAACTGTATGCATTCAGTATCACATATAAGTGCAACTCATTGTTTAAGGTTCCATTGTCATTATTTATCATTGGAGGCTGCTCAAACTAATACAAAGAAAGCCTGGAAGCTCCTTTCACATACTGTGGGAATAGAAATGGAGATGCTATGAAGTGTTTCTAACAACGCAGTCCCATTGTGAAGAGTCAGGGACTCATGTCTGTGCTTTTTATTTGGTTCAGGATTAGACCTAAACTGTAAAGCTCCCAATAAGCGTCAGCTACACTCAGCTTTCAGACAACCTACCAGCACCTCTTTCTCAAGGAAAAAAAATGCACCTTAGAAAAGAATGCACATTTCAAGGACCACCAAACACATTGCCATGCCAGCTGCCACGGTGAGTCACACGGATGCCTGGGGCACAGTCATTAACCTTCCTGGGTCTGAGAGATGAGCCAAGATGCTGATGGCAGCTGTAAAGAAGGAGTCTTATGATTTCAGTAATGGGCCCAGTTAAATGTCAAGGGAGACATTTGGCAACATCATGAAAAGATCTGTGAGGAGAATCACTGTGGTAGCTGAGAGTGTTGAGCATAGCATGGATTAATAGCTGCTGGCAATGAATCCCACACATTCCTTTTGAAATCAATATCACTGATGCCCACAAGAGTTGCTGGCTGGAAGCAAAGGCAAAGAAAGATATTCCTGGTTCATTTCTTAACATGTTCTGCTTCCTTGTTTAAGGAGCTTGCTGTGTGGGCTCTGACTTTTATTTTATAGTTCTAAAAAAAACCAAAAAAAAAAAAAAAAACACTACACAAAACAACAGTCTTTTAATTAGTGAATTCTTACAGAATGACATTTATGCATGACTGCAGGTATGAATGATGACAATTTTAATTGTAAGAAATGAAAGGAGAGACCAATTGTTAGTAACAGGAAGCTTCATTCCAAAAATAAAACTGGCTACAAATAATTTTTCTCCTTGTTTTTGATTTTAAACATAAATTTAGCTCTTATTACAAAATAATATATGTGCGTGGTGTACATACAGACGATTAAATGGAAAACAATGGAGATGAGCTGTAGCTATAATGTAGGGATACTTAGTGTTATAATATCATCTTTCTAAAGTTTGTTCCATTAACTTTTTTTGCAAACATTCAATTGTATTTTACCTACTGTTTGTTAAACTTTATTACTTAACATGAAACAAAGATGTTTTTAATATTAAGTAGTCTAGTAAGAGAAAATAACTGAAATTATCCAATGAAACATATTCAGCATCTGATGGACAGATGCTGCAGCCTACAAAAGGGCTACAAAAATAGTATCTGGAACAATGTGTGTCTTTGCCCCACCAACTCTCAGCACAAAGCAAAATGCCTTGCACTTGGTAGCAGTCCAATAAATACAACATTACATATGTCAATGAATGAATCAGTGGATAGTAACTATTTAAATAATAAAAACTTCTAATGGCTTGGGCTTCATTTGCCAGTTCATTTCACAAACAATATATGTGATAAGGTGGGGGACAAACCAGATGGCTCAGATAGCAGAAAATGTGTCCTGAAAACAAGTGTCATTTTTTCACTCTTCAGTAGATCATTTTCAAACAGCCAGTGAGAGTGTTTGGGGAGTTTGTTGGCTGGTGTGGTTTTTTCTTGTGGTGAGTTCCAGCGGTGGGCAGTGCCTGAAGGACAGACGCTGCAGTCAACCAAGGCTAGTGGTATGCCATCTCCAGTAGGATTGGTGCCACTTAGAAAAAGTGTCCTAGGCAAATGATATGAGGATTGATTTGGTCAAGCTGACCGTGTTCTCAAATGCACCTTTGCTTTCCTAAAGGCCTCGAAGCTGAAACTTGGTGTGCACCCTGACCACAGAAGGTCTGGGTGCCTGGACTGAGGATGCCCTCTTCTGTTCCAGGGCATCCACCTGGTTGCTGCCTCCCTCACTTACTGGGACCTTCGGAAAGAGAAGCTACTGTTCTAGTTCCTCAACAAGAGAAAGGTTCAGCAAGTAGGATTTTTTTTTTTAATCAACAAGGTTGCTTTATCCCATCTAGATTATTCATAACCGTGTTAATGATCTAGAATGATGAAACAAAATGTAAGCCTTAAACTTAAAGTAAAATATAATTCTCCTCGTACAGACATTCCTCAAAAAAGCATTCATATTCCCAATGAATGTGTTATTTGCTAACACTCCTGGACCCTAATTATTTTCACAGTAACCTGTGAAACACAAGTGAAAATGTCACTGTTACCTCTTCCTGCAGGAATCCAACACTGAAGACAGTTTAATTGGCTATTACATTCCTGAAATAAGATGTAAAATATATAAATAATTATAATCCTCAAAGTATATGCAAGCACTTTAAACGAATTGCCACAATTAGAAGGTCCTGTTTCTAGTGAAGTCACACTGGAGCCCCAGACATTCCCAGCTGCAGCCCATGGTGACAGGGAGTGAGACAGCCTGGACAGCTATGTCCGGATGACTCAGCTTTGGTTCCACTGTCCTATGCACATTCATTCCCAGACTCCAAGTCCAAATAATTCCTATTGTTTTCAAATCTCTTTTTTTGTCAGTAATGGAGCAGATTGTAAAACCCACTTGGAAAACAATGGATGAGATTGAGGGATCACTAGACATACATGTGAAGCCTTGGCCGGTGACCTTTGGCTTTCCCTTTGATAGTGACAGGAAACACAGAGGCTCTAACAAGTCTCAGCATCTCTTCAGCTCATCCAGGGGAAGGGCCTTGGAGGATGAATGGGCATCTGGAATTTTGTGCTTTCTCCCCTTTCATTCCTCCCACCCTCAACTAACCTGTTACCAGATGAGTGGTCAATTTTGTTCCAGGAGAATGTATGAGTTAGAGAAATTAGGTCCTAGGTAAAATTACTCTTAGTTACATAGGGCAATGTGTGTGTGATCCACAAAAGGAAATGAGCCTCTTCTTCACTGCCATGCTGCCTCCAAACCCACAGCTACTCCACACCCCGGCTCATTAAGTGGTTTTTGCCTGTACCTTTGCTCCTTCAGCCCATCATGTACACAGCTGAGGGATCTTGTAGCAAGCATCAGGCTGTGCGTCCTCCTGCCCTCCACTGACTTCCCACTCATTCAGAATCAAATTCACATCCACATGCCCCTCAAGAAGTGCCATGGGTTCTGCTCAGTAATACATCCTGGCCTCACTGCTCCCCCTTCAACCATACTCCAAAACTGGCATCAGGTAAAGTTATCCCATCTTTTTCCTTACCAACTATAAAGCTATGAAATTAACCTAATCTCTCACAGCTTCGAGAACTATAAAATAAGCTCACTGCATCTGTCCAGCACGGTTACCAAGAAAAAAAGCAGGTAGCACAATAACTAGCCACGTGGCACATTCTCAAAGCAGAGCTTGTAATCAACTTCATTTGCTGTGCTTATATTTCCATTCTAGTTCACATCCCATTCACAGCCTGGAGCAGAGCATCTGGGCTCTACCACATGGGCTCTTCCCCAGCTACAGCTAATTGGACCTAGTCAGCTGCCAATCATATTGTGTTTCTTGAGAATTTTAATTAAGGAAACACAGTAACTGAGAGAGTTAGAATGTGGATTGTATTTGTAAAGATCCACCACAACATTCCTGATGGTAAAATCCAGGATTTTATTAATCCAATACAATTAAAATAATCTCCCTATTCTTTAGCTAATTTGAATGGGTTCCTGTTTGCTCCAGCTAACCATTTCCAGGTTTAGCTAACACTTAAGGACATCAGTTTCCTCCCTGTCCCCATTTAATAAGAAAGCCACAGGGGAAGAGTGGTGGCTTTCATCTTGTCATGGTCTAACAGTGAGTCAGGAATGGATCTGGGCATGGGACCAAACTCTTCTGACCTATAAAACAGACCTTTTGGTGTAGCTGATAGTTATGTTTAGATAATGAGAAATTCCATTCAACAAACTGTTAATTATTTTAATCAGCATGAGTATTGAGTAATTGTTTCATCTTATAAAGATAAATGAATATAAAAATTTTAGAACTGATCTTATAACTATTAGTCATGCCTTTAAATATTCAACTATACATAGTGAAATTCAACCATATTTTAATCTCAAATTTCATTATTTTTTAGTCTTCAATGAACCAAAAGATTGGTTCATACTCAGCATTTGGGGAAAAATTCATTAAATAGGTAATGAATAGCAATAATGCCAATAAAACAAATAACAGTAATAAGAGCTAACATTATTGAGATCTTATTTGTATGGCACTTTATAGATTTGGCACAGAGATTAATTTGTACAACTCACACAGCAAGTAGTGATGAAGGTAAAATCTGAAGCCACATGATTCAAGTATACTAAGCACCATGGTGCCTCAGCCAGGTCCTCTTTACCAGGTTGGTACCCACCTACCAACTGCCATGACTGTTGGCTGCTAAGAGCCTCTCACCTAGGATGTTAAGTCCTCCTATCCCTTGGTCGATAGCCAATGGCTTACTGATAAGAGATACAAAAGCCTGTCCCTGCTTCAAAGGGCTAACACTTGATGGTGTAATTTAGGTCCCACAGCTTCCCTGCCCCAATCTTCACATTCCCCTGAGACCACACCCTGCTCAGCTCTTTCTTTTGCTGTTCTAAATTTCTTTCTCTTTTTAGTTTTTTACTGAGGAACACTGCCTCTGTGATCATGTGCATCTAAATCTGTCTCAGACTCTGCTTCTTGGGAACCTGACCTAAGACAGTTAGTGCCATGTCCTCAAAGGTAGAATTATTGCACTTGGAAAGCAAGGGAGAGAAGTAATGTGCCCCACCCATCATCACTCTCAATTACCCACTTGGGGGAACTGTATTGCCCATCTCAGCAATTTTTGGCTCAGTCTTAACTTGAAGTCTAGAGGTCATTTCACGGAGAGGTGGTGACGTTAACAGGACACACGATGAGAACTTCTAAATGTGAAGGAAAGGCTATTGCCTGATCACCGGGGTTCCAAATAAGAAAGCATCTACCTCACCCTCAGGGGTAATTTAGCTTGGGCACCATGAGATCAATACATAAGGTGTTAAGGAAATACACAAGGTGTTTCTTGGTGTCCCATACACAGTTTAAAAAGTAATAGGTTAATATAATAAATGGCCTAGTAAAGGTTTGGTCACCAGCGTCTCAGACCCATCAAAGGTAAGGGTTGGGTCACCTATCTTAAAAATATCCAGGCAGTTCACCTAAATATCCCAAAGCACTAGTTAACAGGGAGAAAAATTCAGGGATGGTGGTAGAGGAGGAAACATTTTCAGTGATGGCCTCAGGGACCTCTGTGAAAGTGGTGGGTGTAATTTCCCTTTTTATAGGTTTCCCCAGGCTTGTGACCACAGAATCATGAATGGAGTGAACTTAATGTGGGAAACAAGTGGATTTGAGCATTTCATGGGGTAGTTTGCCATAAGCAATGTGTGTCACACCCAGATCCCCTTTACCAGGCTGGCACCCGACCCCCCAGCTGTTGTGTGTGTGTCAACTGGTAGCTCACAACTACCCTCTTCCCTGGAGAATTGTCCTCTGCTGACTAGAACTGCTTCCTCTGGGAAGTTACACAAGCCCCTTCTGGGGGGATGGCCCATAATGAATGAGTGATTGATAGACTCAAAAAGTGCAACTCAGCAGTTAGTCTACACTCTAGAGTGCCCCTCTAGGATCAGATCACAGCTTGACTTTGCCTGTGAGCATAACTTGATGTGGTCTCCCTCCTTTCCTATCTTGTTTCACTCCCTCCCTTCCAGATTTTCCTGCAGAGCTGTCCTCAATAAATCATGAACAAATCCCTGTTTTAAATTCTGCTTTTAAGGAACCCACCTAAGCCACTGGGTGTTAGATTAATCCATGCTTAGTTATCATCATTCCCACAAAAAAACACACAAAAGTAACTTTATATTTTGCAATTGGTTTTTACAACTAATCTTAAGTTTTCTGGATCTAATTCAATTATGAAATGTAGCCATGTATGGTACACAAGAGTAAAAGATGTAATGATGTTCTGGGCAACTGAGATGTCAAAATTAAAGTTACCAGCATGATATAATTGCTTTACCCCAAAAAATCAATATCTGCCTATACAGAGCACTGAGTCATTATCAATAAATGGCTTCCTAATTACCCAAGAGTACAAATGGATGGTTTTAATTCGTTCATGTTGTCACTTGCTAAAATTCTGTCCTATTTGAGGCATAAGATGATCTTCGGTACATCTCCTCAAAAGAAAAGTGACTCCTATCCTGAATGGACAAAATTATTTTCTTCATGGTCTTCAGAAACTTGCCATCAAAATTTGAAAAAAATTTATTCTATTTTTAAAACAATTGCCAAAACCGGTTTGGCTCAGTGGATAGAGCGTCAGCCTGCGGACTGAAAGGTCCCAGGTTTGATTCCGGTCAAGGGCACGTAACTTGGTTGCGGGCACATCCCCAGTAGGAGGTGTGCAGGAGGCAGCTGATCGATGTTTCTCTCTCATCAATGTTTCTAACTCTCTATCCCTCTTCCTTCCTCTCTGTAAAAAATCAATAAAAAACATATTAAAAAAAACAAAAAACAATGTCTCTCTTGTCAACCATAATTATGACAACTTGTCAATTATGTAGTTTTTCTCATGATTTAGACATATGGAAATCTTTGTAGAAAGTCTCCAGTTTTCAAATTATGCAAATCAAAGATCAGAGGGCTGCATTGGGGCATCCAGGAAATTATCAATGAAATGCAACAATAAATGACAACACAGAGATTTAATATAAGAGAGGAGCACTTTAAAAGGACTCTCTAAGCCCCACCCCTGCATCTTCACAGTTTTGAATGTCCTTCAGGTGTTTCTTATTTTTGACTGTATTATAAAGTGGTAAAATGTTTAAATGTATAATTCAGTATTGTTAACAATAGGTACAATGCTGTATAGCAGATTTCTAGAATTTACTCATCCTGCTTAGCTGAAACTTTATGACCATTGGTTAGTAACTTCTCAAAGGAATAGGGATGCTTCCCTGGTCTTTTCGTTTTCTAAAACCTAAACAGTTTGTACATGAAAGGAATTATCTAATGGCTGAATGTTTGGTAAAATTGCCAGTAAAGTTATCTGTCCCTGGTACATGTTTATATGTAGTTATGAGAATTAATTCAGGGCTTATATAGATTATTATTTATTTCTTATACCAATTTTGATAAATTGTTTTTCAAAAATTATCACTGGCATTAAATTTTCTCTTGATATTACCTTATAATTTTTTTGTCTTGTTCTATCTTTAATTATATTCCAAGTTTTATTCTCAATTTTTTTTAAATATATTTTATTGATTTTTTACAGAGAGGAAGGGAGAGGGATAGAGGGTTAGAAACATCGATGAGAGAGAAACATCGATCAGCTGCCTCCTGCACACCTCCCACTGGGGATGTGCCCGCAACCAAGGTACATGCCCTTGACCGGAATCGAACCTGGGACCTTTCAGTCTGCAGCCCGACGCTCTATCCACTGAGCCAAACCGGTTAGGGCCTCAATTTTTTTTTATGTCTGTCTTGTCTTGATTGGTTTGGCCAAGATTAGAGTTCAAACATTCTTTGCAAAGCAGCAGCATTCTATGGGTCTCCCTGAAACTGAATTTGAAATCAGCTGCCTGCTGCCACAGAAGCCAAACACTGGTGAAAAAGGAAAGAGGTTTATTCAAGTGTTGTTCACCTGAAGAGATGGGGGACTCTTGTTGCAAAGCCCATCTTAGCATTTCAGTGCAGGCAGGGGTTTTTACAGGGAGGAAGAAGAAAGCAGAACAAACAGATCAGGAGGAAGGGTTGTGGATGTGCAGGAAGTGTCCTTGCTGGTCTCAATATTGATCTTTAATGCCAGCATCCTGGAACTGGTTAGTGCCAGCTAAATTCCTGTAGTTGGGTGATCTGCATGAACCAAAGTTGTGCCAAGGCCATTTATTGTACAAGCAGGAACTGGAACTGCTGATGCCTGCAAAATGCTTGTAAGGAAACTGTCAGTATGTGAGCTCCTTTTATCAGTTTGTTAGTACATTTTATTCTAATTCTATTTCATGGTTAGTCAGAATAGTATAAAGTTTTTAATCCCTGTTACATACTTTCTCTAAGGATCAGCATTTATATGTTTCATTAATTTCTTGTCTGTCTTTCATTATTCCATTCAGTTTGTTTCATTGTTTTTATTCTCTACTTTGAATTTCAAACTTAGCTCATTCATTTTCTACATCTCTTCTTTTATGATATATGAATTTGGGACAATCGGGTTTCCTATAAGAGTTCCTTATGCTGCACCTGAAATGTTTTCATATGTAGCATTTCCATTACAGTTTGGTTCCAAATTCTTGAGTTTCATTAAGATTCCTCTTCTGACTAATGAGCTATGCAAAAAAAAAAATGATTTAAATAGTTATTTCTAATGCATAGTTATTTTTATATGAGTGGTATTTATTGATTTTGGATTTTTATGTTAATCAGAAAGTTATAGAATGTGTTTTCTATAATATCAAAAAGGCTTTTATATCCTGAAAATGACAGGGTTATTGATCATCACAGCATCAATCTTTAAAAACCTTGAAAAATGCAGAGCAATGTCAGAGTTTTCTAAAAGATCAATGGAACTTTGATAGAACAAGTCACATCAGATGGCACTTAGAGCCATAACAGGACAAAAACAGGGGACATTAGTCATCCTTGAGCACACTAGGAGGATGTCAGATTATATGCAAACCATTTTAAACAGTTATTATTAATGCAGTCCTTTTAGTTCAAGATCAGCTGAGATATTCTGGAATGAAATACTTCATTATAATGTGATTCCCACAAAGATAACATTTATCTCAAAATTTAAAAATTTTAGATTCTGTCCAATGTATAAAATATTCACCAGTTAATTCAGGAAGTACCCTGTTGACCACAGAACCATGCAGTATGTGAATTGGGCTGTGGATTTTCTGAGCTTCCTGAGCCCTTAGGTCATTATCATGTTTTGTCATACAGTGCGCCGCTGTGAACCTGTGGACAGACCAGCTGCTCCTGAGAGGGGGGCACATGCCCAGCCGGGAAAGTCTATAATAAAGTCAGGAGGAATCTATACCATTGATCATTTCAGGCCAATGTAGGGCTGTCTTAGAAAATAGGGCCTATCCTCCCAGAAACTTTGGGGTCCTCCTCTCCCATTTTTAGCACAAATAAGATGCCTCATGGAAGAGAAAAACATTCCCAGAATCTTTCCCAAGAGACATAGTTGATGTTACCATAGGGAAGAAAATGAGACCTGAAAATGTGAGAAGCAGAACCATCTAATCCATGGAAGGAAAGAGTCAGGCTTAGGTTTACAATGAATGGTGAGGACATTATTACTCCACTGGCCCAGGCATTCCTATTAGTTTCCTGGGCACAGCAGCATGCCTCCCTCACATAGTCCCTCCTATGTACTCGGGACGCTCAGCCAGCTATCAGAACCCTTTCTCTCTATTGTTTATTAAATAGTGGATCCAAAATGGGATGAGGTTAAAAATTGTAAAATTTGATTGCACAGGGCAGGTTGTGTCTTGGAGGAAACACTCTCCTAGAAATATCTACATTTTAATTTTTAAATTTAAATTATAATTTAATATAAGGGGCTGCCGAAGAGTGCCCAGTGCACTTTCATCTCTGTGCATCAGACCTGGACTTAGTGGGAGCTGGCCTGGTAGGAGAGGATGGACACCAGCAGGATCCAATGAAGGAGGACCAGGACGAAAGTGATACTATCCCTTCTTGATAGCAGATAGCTGATGTCACTACAGCCACATTCATCTCTGAAAAGCCCCAGGGTACCATGGAATGATCTGCCCCAACTACAAGTACACCAGGGGCTGCAATCAAGCCTCCTTTCCAGGTCTTCCTGTGGAATTCTACTTTCCTTGGAAGTTTTTTTTTTCCTTATTGTGAATGTGTCAGACTCTGTCTTATATGTACAAATCTCAAGACAACTAATGGGATCCATTGCAGTTGAATCAATACCTGACTCATTGTTTGTACATTGTTTAGAGGGAGGCAGGCAGCTGATATTTTCTATTGGATGATAGCCAGAGCAGTGAGAAAGTGTGTTTTAATTTCCCTTCAATCTGAGTTTCCTAGGAGACCGATCAGATAATGAAGGACTCATTCTATCAAGCATGTGCCCCTCCACCTGTCTGGCTCTGTTTACTATTAAATCACCACTCACACATTGCTTTCTGTCTATGTTTGTTGTAAATGTGTCCTCCATGGTGCAGCTTTGACTACCATGCTCTCTGGATACCTTGGGCTTCCAGCAGTGGCTCTGGCAGTAACTGCCACACTGTTCTCTAAAACAAAGAAATGAATCCAAAAACAAAAGGGTGGGATGAGAGTTGTGATGGAGACTTTGAGTTCCAGGTAGTCACTATTGTTTTTTTCTATTCACTATCAAAGCAATGACAAACACCACTAATCATTATTAACTTTCCCATGTCAATCCCAACCACAGACTACAAAGCTTCTCGTCTGAAATGTGTCAGCAAGGGTGGGTGTCAGCTTTGGTCAGCAGGAACTGGCAAACGGCTCTGGTGCCAGGTTGACACAACAGATAAATCACCTCCCAAAGGGAGTGGACACTTGGAGAAGCTGCCTTGGCCAAGAGATCAATCTGCCTCTAAACTATCTCCACACCTGAACACCTGTTCTGAGTTCCAAACACCCAGGGCCCCTTTGGGACTAACCCACAGTTCCTTTAAGCCCACTCTCTCCAATGCATGTCACTATGCATGACCTCCATGTGCTTCTTAAAACTACCAGGGGCTGTTCAAGCACAAACACCGGACTATGTCTCTGTTGTCAGAATGAAGTTATTTGAATAAGTTAGCTTCCCCACTCACACTACTCAGGAGGGTTATCAAACAACTACCCAAGCAAAGAGCTTCTTCTCTGATTTTTAGTTCAAATTATTCTAGCCATTGTTCAGCACTTTACTTTATTTAAAACAGTCTTTGATTACCAACACTTCTTCCAGAATAGGATACAGCACATTAAAGACATGACTGATCTTTTTTAAAAAATATGTTGTTATTGTTTTTTTTTTTTTTAGAGAGAGAGAGGAAAAGGGATGGAGAGAGAGAGAGAGAGAAAGAGAAACATGAATGTGAGAGCAGAACATTTATTGGCTGCCTCCTGAACCTCCCCTCCTCCCCATGGGGATCAAGCCTACAACCAGGGCATGTGCCCTGACTAGGAATTGTACCAGCAACCTTTTGGTACATAGGACAATGCCCTACCAACTGATCCACATTGACCAGGGCAATATATGATTGATCTTTGAATGGGCACTAGATATCTTTGTTCTGGTAGTCATAGATGCAGGCCAACCTGACATGAATATAGATTCTTGGATTGGGATTGAAAACCAAACAGATAATGGAATGTTTCTCCTTGTCCTTCTCTTTCCCCAAACTGTACATTATTTATGCCCTTTCCTTTCAACCACTTTTTTGTATTAAATCATCCCTTTTTCCATTTCTACTTAATAAGATCTTAATAAAAGAATCAAATTCTTAAAAAGAAAGGAAGGAAGGAAGGAAGGGAGGGAGGGAGGAAGGGAGGGAGGGAGGGAGGAGGGAGGTAGGGAGGGAGGGAGGGAGGTAGGGAGGGAGGGAGGGAGGGAGGGAGGGAAGGAAAAGATAATGAGGATTAACCTTTCCACTTGAACAGTTGAATGTTTAAAATCCCTGAAGGATGGCCAAGCCCGTGACCACTTATCTACATGTGGCCTCTCCCAACTGTCGCACCTCTGATCTCATCTTTTTTCCTCCAGTGTCTAATGACCCTTTGTGGTCCTCACTCCACCTTGGTCCTTGGACACTGGCCTTACAGTCCTCCCATGCTTCTTGTGAAAATCACTCTCCTGAGCTCTGTTGCTGTCCTTGGCCTGTCACCTGCACAGCTACTGGTATGATGGATCCAACGTGCAGCGCTCTGCCCCTGCCAGAGCCTGATCCTCTCTTTGCCTGGAAACTAGTAATATTTTCAATCATTGGCATTCTCAGAGTCCAGGCTGGAGACCCTTCAGGATATGTCAAAAGAAGTGACCTTGGTTGAAGAACTTGAAGCACCCATGGTTCTCTGGGTCTCCTCCTGCCTCCCACCCCTATCCCAAGTCACAAGCCATAGGCCCCACTCTCCTGGTCAGCCTAAATGGAAGGCATCAGCCATTCATATGATGAAAACAGAGAACTTCTAGTTTTTTTAGTGTGTGTTGGTTCTGGGGATATTGCAGCATGATAAAGAAGGTCACACTGCCAAAACCGGTTTGGCTCAGTGGATAGAGCATCAGCCTGCAGACTGAAAGGTCCCAGGTTTGATTCCGGTCAAGGGCACGTAACTTGGTTGCGGGCACATCCCCAGTAGGAGGTGTGCAAGAGGCAGCTGATCGATGTTTCTCTCTCATCGATGTTTCTAACTCTCTATCCCTCTTCCTTCCTCTCTGTAAAAATCAATAAAATATATTAAAAAAAAAAAAAGAAGGTCACAGTAGGATTTTAGGTAGTGAGCTTTTGTTTCTTGTATCTTGAAGTAGTTAGCTTTTGGTAGTTCTCTGCCAAAAATGACGAGAAATAATAAGGTTAAACAACCGCATAGTAGATATTTTAAATTTATATGTTTAAAAACTCAACTGGACAGTGACAATGGGACAGTGAATGACAGATGAAAGACCAATAAGGAACACAACATACCTTTGATGTTAAATGATAGATGGACTTTTCTCTGTGGGTTATCTTATTTATCCCCACACCACAAACAAGATAAGGGTGCTAGAATTATTTCAAAATGGCAGGTAAGGAAACAGAAACCTTGACAGTTTAAGTAATTTGCCCAGGCTGACATGGCTAGGAAGGGACAGAACTGAGACTGCGCCTTCCAAAATCTGGGCTTTGGACAACTGTGATCTCCCATCTGCCTAGGAGCATGAGGGGACAGCTGGAAAGAAGTCTGTGTGTCCAAATTGTCACCCAGCTGGCATTGCTCAGCTCCACCTGCCAGCCAGGGCAGTTACCAGAAAGAAGTATGCAACAACGGAGACCATGAGACAAGTGAAGGGCAGAGTCCACAGGGAGAAAAGTCAGCTAAGTTCACTAGACCTGGTTATCTCTCTACCATGTAAATATTTGCTTATTTACAGTTTTACCAACCAAAATATCTATTCTCCTTCACTTAGCAAAATGAGACCTTTGTGATTAAAGACACCTGATTACACTTAGCCGACCCTGTCTTGCAGGCTGCTGAAAGCAGACTTCACACAGATGGCTTGGCCTGTCTGCCTTCAGCGTGGCTCTGTACTTAGCACCAAAAGTCTGAGAGTCAGCCAATGGTGATGACATACCACCTGGACAGCCCCTGGTTGGTCCTTAAATCCCAGCCATCTGCATGTTCCTCATACATCCAAAAGCACCCTGGAGTAAGCAACGTGTTGGGACATGGTGGCCTGCATATCTTTCCCACATTGTGTCTTCAGAGACAAGGTGAAATATGTGATACTGGATAATGTCACTTCTTACAGAAGGTGTTGCTTCTTAGCATATGGCTGGCAAGTACAACACAAGGAATTTTAGAGGACACAGTAAGCTTCCCACAGACACTGTCTGGATCTTTGCATAGTAATTACATTAGAAGGATATAAGAAGTACACAATGAAAACATAATAAATGTAGGCACAGCTTGGTGACCTATTTATCACTTGCAATGGCAATACAATAAATTGGGAAATTTCTATCTGGCTAGTAGGAGTAAGCTCTGTCCTTGTTAGGAAACCTCAAGTTTTTGGATGTTTGAAACTGAGAATGCCTCTCGACATCCAATAGGAGATGAAGCAAAAGGTCAGCAGAGCCCAGAGTATGGTATTTCACTTGTTCACTGCTGGCCCTCTCTTCTATTTTTGCATAAATGGTTTTTGTGATTTGACCATCATAGCTTGTCATGGGGGATACATTCAGTTCCTCCTCTCTCTTATCTGGATAGCTTAGATCAAGTAAAGAACTGTTGCTAATCACCTCGTATGTGAACAAGACCCCACAAAGCCATATTTATTTGGGGTTTTGTTTTTTCAACAATCTATCCCCTAATTTCAGCAAGCCAGATGCACCACTTCCTATGGGAGATCATGAAGGGAGCTCATGACTGTGGTATAGACAATGAGATTTTTACACAAAACTTCACTGGGCCGACCACCTCCATGCTTTCACTCCCAGAGTTCCAGCTCTCCTAAATGCCCCCAAATCTACTCAAACCTTTTGGGGTGTGAATATGCACCAATACTATGTAATCAACCATTAAAATGTACTTGGTCCCAGTTCTGTTTAAGGGAAGATAATCATGTATTTTGCTCTCCATTCAGGTATTTATATCATTTTAGCTTTCTCATACATAGGAGTGCTATGAGAGTATTACTACAGTAAAGTATCAAGAGAAGACGAGCTATCAATGCATTGCAGTTTCCCGCACTGCCCATGTGCTTATGACTCTAGATTGTATCTGACCAGTTTTCACAGATATAAGCGCTTTGTACTTTAGATAAACCACAGAGTCTGAGAAGCCTACAGAAACCTAAACTGCTGCAAAAGCCTTGGGAGGCTTCCCAGATTCGGGAAAGGAGAGTGCTGTCTCTGGAGACAGATATGCTCAACATTCAGAGAAGGAGAAAGATTAAGTCCGAATATAGCACACTGATTAATTTTTAACTGAAACTAAATTCTTAAAAGTTGTTATTTGTTCTTGTGGGATTCCTGTGTTCTCAAAACACACACACACACACAAGTCACATCTACACCTCATATCATTTTCAAAGTCCAGTTATAAAGCATTATCCAAGTACAGCACAGGTGGGAAACATAACTCTGAGAACTTCCTCAGAGCTCAATTTTTCCCAATGGGTAATGGAGTGCAACCAATCTTCTTACTTAGGAAATTAGAAGAATATTAGGAATATTCCTAAAGGTACTTTTATAAAAGTTTATAACTTGGATATCTCATTCAGAGTCACAAAGCTCAACCTCAGGGAAGAAAGCCACCATAACCACAACAAAAGGCATTCTAGTACCCATAAACAGTCATCATTTGCAGACCAGAGTAACACCAAGGACAGCTCCTTACCTCTATTATCTCTCCTCAGCAGGCACCATCTGACTTCCCATCTTCTCATTCATCAGGACTGCACTGAGAAGGTCTCTACAGCTCTCATTCTCTCCTTTGACCAACCCAGAAGTCTGTCCTTAGTATTCACTTCTCAACTTTAACATCACTAGGCAACACATTGCCCCTTGCAATTCTCTCCCACTGGTCCTCCTCTACTATACTGCTGTCATGGAATTCTTAGCTTCTGCCCTCCTTTACTCTTCTATCTTATAGTTCTCATTCTTTCAGGTGGTTTCTGCCTTTGAGTCAAACTTTAGATCTGAGTATCCTGCCTTGAAGTCTCTCCTAATCATTAGTCCCCAGGCCCAGCTTTCTACATTCATCTGCACTGATATTGTACAATCATGTCTAACTCAATAGGCTGATTGTTGAACTTAGCATTTCCCCAATTAATTTACCTCTTTCTATTTTCCACTCTTTTCAGACTCCTAATTGAAAGAGTTTTCTTAATAACTTTCTCTCATACTTTTACTAGTTGATTTTTGAAGCTCTTCTTTTAAAGTCTCTTCAGTCTGCATTTTGTTTCTATTTGCACTGCCATAGTCATTATTTATTCATGGATTTTTGCAATTATATCCTGTCTCTATTCTTTTTCCTCTCCAGTTCACTTTTTTATACTATTGCAAAACTAATCACCATGAAACCCTGCTTTGAACAAGTCGTCCTCTGCTGACAACAGACCACCTCCATGCTATAAATGGCTGCTCATTGCCTAGTTGATAATGTGAAACTCTTTAGCTTGAATTCACATGATATCATCTATGACTTTTCAACCTGTTATATTATTTTTTATTTCCACATTTAACTTAGTGCCTACTGTGGGACAGATATAGGTCTACATACTGGCCACTTAACTATTTCGTTGAGTTATTACGACAACCTGCCAAGTTTGATGCCAATGTTCTATTATGCAGATGAGGGGAATGAGACATAGCAAAGTAAGGGACTTGGGGCAGACTCATATCTCAGATTCCACAACTTTAGTCTTAACCACTATACATGTCATTATCCATGTCATCGATAGTTTTGTCCTCATGACTAAACATATAGCTCATGTATGTGGTTGAACAAGAGTTCAGTAAATTGAATATATTCAGATTAGCTGAATATTTCTACTCCACTTCATATAATATTTGCAACAATGCTCAAAGCAATAGCGTCACTAAGCTCATTAAATCACAATGTCAAAATTTACTCCTTTTAAATGCTAATTAAGTTCCCTCAAGTCCCTCACTTCCTATCATTAAAGGGACTATGTGGTAACAGAAAATAATGAAAACTTCAGTTTTATATTTTCTTTATTAAATTGGGTACCAGCCAAGGGACAATCCCAGTTTTGGTCTCAATCAACACTAAACATTGTCAGATAATGTAAAAATCAGAGATGGAAACCAGCCTCAGAATTCCAACAAAGAAGGCAAAGGTCATTGATGGAATGCTGACTCTCAGAGAGAAAACACCAGTATCAATTATTTTCTAAGTTTTCTCTTATTTTAGATGCCAAGAGAGGCATGGTAGAAAGATATAAGTGGACTCCGCATCTTAATCAAACATACTTTTTCAGAATAGAATACTTATCATTAAGCTGTTCATTGTACTTTTACATTTTTCTGTAACTCAGTGTCTGATCTTTGGAAGCTATAGATACTTAACTACCTAATGATCTAAGTACAATGTTGACACAATCATTGCTCTCAGTGCTACCCACCAAGGAAATCCTTGAGTGATGTGATGCCTTGCTCCAATAATGCAAACATGTGTTAGTCACAGACTCTACTCTCAAGTAACTTAACGTCTATGCAGACCAGAGAATCTCCCTGACTTCAAGGAGATGTTGGCCAGTAATATGAGAGACATCTTGACACTTCCAAGAATATGGCATGGAAGATAACATGAGACATGGTTGGGAAAATCAAAGAGTACCTTCTGGAAATGCCTTTTTAGGTATGTTAATTAAAAAGAAGGATTTTTTTTCATTTCTTTATTGATTAAGGTATCACATGTTTGTGCTCATCCCCCCATTCCCCTCCCGAACCCTTCCCCACGCATGCCCCCACCCCCCTGTTGTCCGTGATCACTGGTTAGGCTTATATGCATGCATACAAGTCCTTTGGTTGATTTCTCTCCCTTACCCCCACCCCCCCCTACCTTCCCTGAGGTTTGACAGTCTGATCGATGCTTCCCTGTCTCCGGGTCTGTTTTTGTTAATCAGTTTAAAACTAAAAATGGAACTCCCATTTGACCCAGTGATTCCACTTTTAGGAATATATCCCAAGAAACTAGAAACACGAATCAGAAAGGACATATGCACCCCTATGTTCATAGAAGCACAATTCACCATAGCTAAGATTTGGAAACAGCCTAAATGCCCATCAGCAGATGAGTGGATTAAAAAACTGTGGTATATTTACACAATGGAATACTATGCTGCAGTAAAAAAGGAGTTCCTACCACTTGCAAAAAGAAGGATTTAGACATGCAGGTGAATTGGAAGAAGATTGTAAGCAGAAGATTGTACATATATGGAATGTACAGAATAGCAGGCTATTTAATTGGCCAGAGCAAAAAGGTGAGTAGGAGAGGAGAGGGCAAAGTAGCTAGCACAGAGGCCAAGGTATCTGGAATTTAATAGTAAATATTGCAAAGTGGAGATTTTTAATCACAAACTAACATGATCAGAAATCTGATAGAAATAAGTCTCTCCTACTCAAATATGAAGCTTTATAATGTGTTTGCAAGCACAAACTTGAACAGCATATAACCCATGTACTTATGTCATAGTAGACATCCATATGCATCATGGTATAATATAAATCATAGTAAGCATTCAAATGTGCATAATAATTACTACTGTAACCAGTAACCCTCTGAAGGATCAAAGAACAATTACATTGACATAAACAGGTAAGAAATGAGGAAGAGTGGGGATCAGAGGAATGACAATAGTTTTTATTTTGGTTGATGACATTGAAGATACTGGTGAGAACCAGGTGGAGGTATTTGCTAGATAAAATAAACACAGACCTAGAGTTGGGGAGGAAGACAGGGACCAGAAATCAAGAACTGAGACACATTCACACAAATGAAAGCCAACTGCATAAAATACGTAATGAATATATAGTATACATATTTATCTTATATAATAAAAGCCTAATATGCAAATTGTCCCCTCTGGTTGTCATTTGGGAGTTTGACCACTCACTATGATGTGCGCTGACCACCAGGGGGCGGCATGGAACATGGCGGGCATCAGCGACACAGCACTGGCAGCCCCTATGGACCCCTATGAGAGCAGGTCCACGGTGACAGAATGGTGAAGCAGGTGAGCAGGTGGCGGCAGGCCAAGACGGGTGCGAGCAGGGGCCCAATAACACCGCCGATCGCCCCACAGACAGTGACCAGCAGCAGCGGTGGGGGGCAGGGCTGCTGCCCAGCTCCCAGGCACTGAGGGAGCCAGGTGGGGGGCCTGGCCCTGACCTATAGCCCCGCAGACAGTGACCAGTGGCTGGCAGGCCCTGACCGCCCAATCAGGACCAGCCCCAGGATGGGATGGGGAACTGGGGGTGGGTGGCGGCAACCAACCTCCCACGGTGCCCAGGCAGGGGGCTACAACCTCTCACTGGCTACCTGGGGGCAGGGGTGACAGGGACGGAGGTGCAGTGAGACTGTGGGGTGTCCGCCGAGCTTGCTCTCAAGTGCCCTGTACCCACCCCCGGGATGCCAGGACTCGCACCCCAGGGAAGCCCCCATGCTCAGGTGCCAGGCACCTGCAAGGAAACCGCACCCACGCAGCCTCTTCCAGGTGAGCCGGGCTGTTGCTGCAGGGATGCAGGGGCTGGTTGGGCTCCCCGTGGGTTCATGCAGGAGCTGGTCTGTGAGGCTAGCTGGTAGAGAGTGTATTGCCCAACCGGCTTCCATGCAGTGCCGCTGGGCAGCCCAGAGGCTCACGCTGTGCCCTGATCTGTGGCATCCAGCTGCGCTCACCACATCTCTGTGTGGAGACTCGGGCACTGTGACTCAGGTGGAAGGGGACATGAGGGGCCCCGGGGGCCCAGGGACCAGAGGTCATCTGGGACCTGCCTTTCCATGCCAAACACTCACGCTTCGATTGCATGAATTTCATGCACTGGGCCTCTAGTATATACATAAAGATAAAACAAAATGTTAGCAGTTCTCTTTATTTACATAATACATATACATATAACATATATGTATAGATTCATCTATAATAATAAAAACGTAATACGCTAATTAGACTGGACGTCCTTCCCGACGAAGCCAGGGCTGTGAGGGAAACCTGAGTCCCGGGTGCCAGAGGGAAGCCGGTACTGGCAGCAGGGGGAAGGAAGACCTACTCTTGCATGAATTTTGTGCATCGGGCCTCTAGTAAGTATATATAATTATATTTTATAGTATGTATATATGCACACACACTTTTGTCTGAAAATAGAATCATGTTTTATTACTAAATTACACATTCATTCCACTTAAACTGTGAGCATTTTTGCATTCAGCAGAGGATCAGCATCACCTTAGTAATTTAAGCTTTCATCACTGTGCCACCCTCCCTCTAACCAATAGCATCCACAGCAATAAAAACAGCTAACAGTGATGAAGGCTTCCAGTGGGGCAGTTATTGTTATCAGCCCTTCACACACATCATTTCATTTAAAGCTCAAAGCAGCACTATGAAGTTGCAAATGGGAAAGCTAAGGCACAGAGTGGCAAGTTGTCCAACATTACACAGATAATGTGTGTTAGGACCATTGTGATATTGTTGTATAATATTTGACCTTCATCTCCAGTTCCTGGCCCCGAGCACCTAGAGCCCTTGTCATTTCAGGAACATCTTTTGTTCCAAGAAGGTGACTCTTGGAGGACCCCTAGATAGCTTCAGGATGAGGGCTGGTCACCATAAGCACCAAACTTTGATTGGTTGCTTGGAACTTTCAGCCCCACTCAGGGAGAGGAGAGGGACTGCAGGTTGAGTTAATAATTGATCATGCCTACGTGATAAAACCTCCATTTAAAAAACCCCTACATGACTAGATTCAAGGAGCTTCTGGGTTGATGAATGCATCTCATGCTGGGAGAGTGGTGCACCCAAACCTACAGAGACAGAGCTCCTGTGCTCAGACCCTTGTGGAACTCGTCAATGCTCCTCCTCATCTGGCTGTTTATTTGTATCTTCAATTTTATGCTTTACTAGAGGCCTGGTGCATGAATTCGTGCATGGGTGGGGTTCAGCTGACCCACCCCAATGGGGGCCCATCAGGCCAGGTCAGCAGGGGGGAGGGGTTGCAGGAGGTTGGCCAGCCAGCCCCACCCCTGATCAGGGTGTTGGGCTGGGGCGGGGAGGGTTTGCAATCAGGGCCTGGATCAGGCTGGTTGGCTGCCTCAGTGCACATCATAGCCACTGGTCGTTCCGGTTGTTCTGGTGGTTCCACTGATCTGGTCGCTGCACTTTTATATATAGAGAGAGAAATAATAAGTTGTTAAATGAAAGTAGTGTTTCCCTGAGTTCTATGAGCTTTTATACAGACTCTCAGACTTGAGGACAGGACTGGGGAAACCCTGATTTATAGCAAGTCAGTCAGAATACAGATGACAAACTGGGACCTATGATTGGTGCCTGAAGTGGGGGCAGTCTTGTGGGACCAAGCCCTTTACCTGTGGGGTCTGTGCTAACTCAAGTTAGTGTTATAATTGAATTAAATTGAAGGTTGATGGCCACAGAAAACTGGAATAATTGCTTGGTGTGGAAAACCTACACATTTGGTAGGTTTTCCTACCAAAAATCAAAAAATCATAGCTGTCTCCATTTTTTTACTAAAAATGATATAATAAATATCTCTATGGCCAAATATTCATGCATATCTGTGATTGCTGCTCTAGGATAAAATTTTTATAAGGGCAATTGCTGAGCTTAAGTATATGTTTATGTTAAAGGCTTTTGGTGTTCACTATCCTAAATTATGCTCCATCCTGTTTTTTAATTTTGTGGACTGGTGGGGAGATACTGTTATTTCTGCATTTACTAATCCTATTATGCACCACAGTAAACTCAGCTTCAGATAAACGGGAGCTTTCTCCCAGAGACACATGGTTACTTCTCTGCTGGCATTGCGTTTATTGGGGTGGCCCTAGCTGACTTCAACATTATCGCTGATAAGCAAACAGCTCAGGGTGCTTTTATAAAGTTGGGGCACCGTGCCCTCTGAATTCCTTCACCAAAACCGTGTGCAAATGCACCAGTTTGGAAGCTCCATTGGCTTGTTGAAAGGACTCACCATCAAGGTCTATCAATGGCTTTATTTGTAAAGACCCCCTTGCCCCAGCATGGCCGTAGATGACAGATATGAATCCAGATCAATACGTGAATGGACAGTAAGTCCCTTTTCATTCAAGCTCTGGCGTGGAGGCACCTTTTCAATTTATAGTCCTATTCAACAAGTCTTTTCCTTCATTTCTCATTTACTAGAAGCTTCCAAGTATAATGTGCTCAGTGTTGAATTAAATCAATATCTACATTAACATTCTTTCAAAGGCAACAGCCATCAGCCAATAGTCTCATTTCCTGTGACCTTGCTCTACATGCAGGCTTGGTGTGCGCTTAGCACCATCTTTGTGAGCCCCCCACCAGCACTGGGCTAGTGTCATCTCCCAGATAATATGCAGGTTAATTAACCTTTAGGTGAAAATGCCGGGACACCTGTGACACTGACTTCCTTCTTGCTCATTACGTTCAGCCCGGAAAGCAGCAAGGATCTGCAATAAATGCATTAATTAGGAAAATGATTAAATGTAGTTGCCTTTATTACCTGGGCAGTTAATCTTCTCTGCAAGATGCCTGAAAAGTCATCTCATCGGGGGGCAGTGGCAGCTGCTCAAAGCCCTGGGACCCTCACTCTCTTGTTAGAAGATAAACCCAAGCTTCCACAAAGTAATCACCACCAAATAACGCAGATGCCCAAAGGGAGTATGGCCACCTCTCTTCTTCACGCCACCCTCCCCAGGGAGTCTTATAAAAAGGCATGGACACCTGGGCCTTTGCCACTTTCAGAAAGTACATACCCCACCACCCATAGGTGGGGATGCTGTATGACTACTTAGTAGCTCATGATGTTTAGATTAAAAAGTTCTATGTGTGATTGAATGGAAATCAATAACAATATTCAAGAACTGCAAGAAGGAGCAACATTTCCTAAGAGAAATAAAAATGTGGTTCGTTGACATATCCCTTTATCAAGGAGATGTGATCAAAGCTAAACAGCACTCTGCACCATGTTTCTCACCCTGGACAGGTGCGTGGGAAGCTGATCTATCTGTTCAACCAGGGACATTCACTGGGCTTGAGTGGCTGGAGCACTCACTTCCTCTTCTGTGCTATGGACGATCCTAGTGAGACCTCAGGGTGCTCTTCCTCCTTTATTCCCCTTCACAATCTGACTCAGGGATCATCCAGCCTCTGGACTTCCTTTCCACCTCCATGGGCATTATTCACCTCTTACCTATCTCCCAGTGACCTTCCTACAAATCACACCATTATACTCTTCCCAGTATCATATTCATGCCCACGTCCTCAGTAACCCCAGAAGGTTGCTTACCACAAAGTGTTATAGAATCTGATTTAGAAACATATGGTAGCTTCTGTAAAGATTTAAGGAAAGAGAATCAGCTGCCCTACGAATTTAATGTGAAGGTAATATTAACTAAATGTGTAAGGCTTTCGGGCTTCGACCTGATGTAGGACTGAGAAGAGATAGGAGGCAGGAAGCCCCAGCTGTGCTCAGCGAAGGTGCAGGATGCTTCTCGGGAGAGCATGCGCTTCAGTTCAAGGCCAGCAAACATCCTTACAAACCAAACCTCCATCCCCTCTGTCTCCTCTGTCCCACTCCCCATAGTGCCACTGACTTTCTGACTTCTCATTCTGTTTTCTGTATGCCTTACTGCAAAACATAACCAAATCTCATAAAAGGTAAAGTCCCAGCATCGGGGACTTTGACATTTTCCACTTTCTAAAGAAAAAAAAATCAAAGTATTAGAATTATTACCAAAAGTGATTGAAAACCTCTTTTCCCTAGTCATCTCTAAGCATTTGTCACAGGCAGAAGCCTCACAGGGTCTGGCTCCTGCCTGCTGTCTCCAATGTCTCCCCTACACCCAGGGCTTCTGTACTGTGGCGCAGGGTCCAGGTTGAAAAATTACAGCTACAAGTTTTACAAGGAAAACTTTAATAAAAGCCCAGCTTCTTAAGGCTGGTCTCTCCTTTAATTGATCTGAATAAAGAAGGTACTGACTCACTTAACTATTGTCAGAGGAACTTGCTACTCTACTTGGAGAACAACTTCAAGGTCCCAGAATCCCTCACGCAGCTCCTCAAACACTGAAGTCCAGCTGTGGAGCTGCAGCTGGATGCCAGGCCAGACCTCGAAGCCAGTCTTTTTGTGGACAGCAGCCCTTTGAGGTTGGGACTCTCAGGACTATGTCCCTGTGTCCTCTATAAATTCCGTGCTGAGAAAGCCAGTTGGGGCTGACGCAGCATGAGACTGAGCTTGTGTGGAGCGGGGAGTGAGAGGAGGGGGAGAGAAGGTCAGGAAAAAGAGCTGGCAGAGCACCTCTCAGTAGGGAGATGCCCCCAGATGGTCCTGGGCAGCCACTACCCCTCGAGCTGCCCTGCACGGGGGGACTACTCCCTGCTGGTTCCCTTGCAGCTGCCCAACCATGGCTCAGAGCCAGCAAGAGGACGTGCTTCTGCATTTGACCTTCACTTTTCTGGTCCTTAAATCTCACTGATAAGACATCCTCTTAGGAAATTTCCACCAGAGTGGGAACATCCCAGGCACTACCTCACATGGCACTAGGTCAAGGAAAGTGGTTTTTTTAAGTGTTGATTTTGAATGCATAGAAATGTTCCAAGTGTAGCCTTTGAGTGATGGTGTTGATGCCAGAGGCGCTGGAATGGAGCCCCCACTGGGCCATTAGGCTGCGGTGCCCTAAGCTGGGAGGGAGAGGGGGAAACCGTTCGGCCCCACTCCAGGTCAGCGTTGTCACCCCTCTCTGCCATCTGGACCCAGGCAGTGCTGCACCACCCCCTGACATCTCGAGACCTTGGCTGGACGAGCGGCCTGGGCTGTGAAGCATGAAGATGAGCTCCTGTTATCACTCATCTGAGCCAATGTCACTGTGATGCTGTGTGACGCCCCCATATTGGTGCCTCACCATCTGTGCATGTCTCCCTCTCTGCATCTTGCTCCTTCCACTTTAGGGGCATCAGTTTGCAGCAGACTCGCCTGAAGCAAGCAGTCTTGCCTCCTGGTATTCGCACCTATGTATTTTGACATCCTAATGACTCTTAACTATGCATAACCATTTCCAGGAAAGACACCCCACACTTTATAATCACTGGCGGAAACCACCAATTTCGGGAGCTCGCCCCTGGAAAAGGGGCACAAATGAGCTGTAAATTTAATTTGCTGTCACATCTGCCACAGTTACCACGGGGCCTCCTGGGCTGGCGACTGCCCAGGACTCATATGTTCTAACGCATCCTTTTTGTTGTGACTGTTTTGAATTATAATATGCACTTCCACAGTAAAGAATCACCTTTCAAAATTCCAGCCACGGAAGCAATTTTTTCTAGTTAGCTGAACTGAACCACACCACATTCGCACAAAATGCAGAGGCTCAGAACAAATCCGTTACAAGAGCAGTCACTGTTTGCAGCTGTCAGGTCACGTTCTCTCGTGGGGAGGGCTGGTGGACCTCTGGGATTCTGACATGCATGGCACTGCCGAAATGTTATAGAAAGAGGCTGTCACAGCCCAAGGTGCATGTCGGTTCCAGGGACCCAGGCAATGAATTACTGTTCCCTTCTCCCCTCCCATTCCCTGCATCTTTGCCAGCACTTGTTTGTTGATTTTTTTTTTTTTTATGGTAGCCGTTCTGACCAGTGTGAGGTGATATTTCATTGTGGTTTTAATTTGCATTTCTCTAATGATTAGGGACTTTGAGCATTTTTTCATATCTCTTGGCCATTTGTATGTCCCCTTTGGAGAAATGTCCAACTTACTGAGCCACACCAGCCTGGGCTCCCCTTCTTTTTAGAGTTTTAAATTTAATTGCAAACTAGAAAGTGTAATTCTCCCTTTTCCTTTGTTGAGTGAGAGATTTAAAAGTCCAGCCTTCTTGAAAAAGCCTGAAACCCCTGATCCTGATGTGATGGTCCAGCAAGAGGCTGTGAGTATCTTGTGTCTGTTGAGTCCACTGAGCACAACTAAAATGATGGTGACACCCTGTGTCCCAATCAAGCAATGTCATCTCTCAGTGATTGCCTTTACAAGAGACAATGCATTAGTAGGTGATGGTTAAAGCTATCCAGCATAAATAAAGTTACTAGTCTCAACTGAATTATGATGGTAAACAAAGCCCTCTCCAGGCCATTGGGCAGGAATGACACAACAGAGAGAAAGAATGCCTCATTTGATGCAGAAGATAGCCATCCCTCTCTGGACCACTGAGGAAAAACAATTCTGAAAATTCCTCCACTGTGGCTGATGCATCATCAAAGTCACATGTGCTGTGAAGTTTCACTGAAACGGAAACAGCTTCCTTTGCCAATGAACTCAGAGTAATGATTGCTGAACTGCACGAGGAGGAAAAGGAAAGCAGGGTTGGGGGCAGCTGCAGAATGTGAAAGACAAAATCTCCAGTATGGTGCAGCTCAGAGACTTCCAACAAATTCCTTACCAAGGTCCTTTCACTGAATAAAAACACTTTACAACTCTCCGCTTTTCCACATTAAAGTACAGAAAAGTAAAGGGGCCAATAAGCTATGTATAAAGCTGAGTCATGAACAAATTCAAAAAAGAAATTTCAAAGAAGAAAACTGAAGTCAGTCTGAGCAGGAAGACTAAACTCTGGCAGGCTGGCCACCACTCCCCAGCCCCAGGCATGCACAGACATCACCAATTGATAAGTAGACACCTTGCTGAAACAGTTCTTCTCCACAGTGCTCTGAGAAGCCACTGCCACCATTCTGAAGGTACACATGAGACAAATCTAAGTGGCCATGTCTAGACTAGACACTGCCCTCTCCACATCTTATCCCTTTCCCAAAGAGAAACATATGAGAGTTAGAGAGAAGAGGATGACGCAAGACTGGAGACCTTAGTCTATTTTCTTGGCATGATTTCCCCACTGGGAATGGAGGTGAGGATGGGCTCAGTAGGTATGTCTGAAGAAAAGTTTTCCATCCAGAAGGGGGACCATACATTCGAGTCAAGTGGTCACTTTTGCTTGAGAGGCATTGGTTCTAGCTCAGCTGTCAGGACCAGGGACATTTCAGAGGCAGAGGTTCTGGAATTTGCATTTACTTCCATGCCCTTTTAAGAATATTACACAAAACAAATGAGAAATTGGAACTAAGTAGAAATGTAAAAGAAGCTAGGAGCAAATAGCATAAAGAAAATATGTTAGACAGAATGGTTGAAAGAGCAGTCCATGATGAACTCAGGAAACGAGGTAAGTAGAAATAAATATAGACACAACCTTCCATTTATACTTTCACGTCACAAAACACTTTGAAAATTATCAACTCATTATCTCCTAAATATACCTCAGGGACAGAAAGCAGCAGCACTCTTTTTCAGGTGAAGCAATGAGGAAAGACCCATCCAGTGGTCTAAGCAAGGTCACAGAGCTCATTAGTGGCCGAAGAGCATACTTTAACCAGGTCTCCCAACTCCTGTTGGCTCTTCAGCTGGTGACAAAAAGACAAAAGCATGAGGAAAACGCTACATTTGAAGTGGAACAGAAGGGCTTAGTAGAATGACTTGGAACAGAATCAAAGTTTAAACATCATAGAAGAAAATAAATTAGAAAGAATCTCTCTGAATGGAGGAAGCAAAAGCAATGTTGAGACAGAACAGGGCTTGATTCTGTAAGTTAATGACACAGCTCTCTCAGGCTCTGTGAATGTTGGGAAAAATGACTCTGGTGAAGGGAAACAATTTAGAATGAGTTGGTTGAAAGCACTGAAGCCAAAAGTGAAAAGGAGATCAGTGAATATGGCAGGTGGTGGAAAAACTTCTAAATGGAACTCAGGAAGTCAAAATGGGAACCCACCAGGGGAAAAGCCAAGGCAGAGGTAACTTACATAGCAAAGACCGATTAACACTTCATAGTATTCTGGGTTAAAAGAGTCTGCTGGTATGCCTTATTTACCAGTTTGACATTTACCTTCCAAAGGTGTCTTGAGAGAAGAACATGAAAGTTAACCCAAAGATTTCCACATAGAACTATCTGAATGGTGATGACCTGCTACTTCTAGTATTTTTATTTTAGGGGTTTGCATTCAGAAAACATGGGGATTTGTTTTTGTTGTTTGTTTTTTTGGTGTGTGTGTGTGTGTGTGTGTGTGTGTGTGTGTGTGTGTTGGCAAAATCTCAGAAGAGAGTAGCTGTTAGTAGCCATTAGTCCCTGTGACCTCACTCACTATTCTCTTCAAAGAGGGCAGAAACCAGAAACAGATTTCAAATGAAAGCTCTTCTAATGAGCCATGACAGACGTGCAATTTGGGAGTAATGAGCCCTGAGTCTGTAATCAGCCGTTCCGTTAAAAAGTGTCCCCAGATAAGGCAGCCCTCTGAACCTAAATAAACATACTTCCCATCTGGCATGGCTTCCCCTCTCCAGATAACTCTCTTCCACCTGTAAATTCTTGGTGCTTTCATCTGCCCCCTCCTGCCCACCAAGAACCAGACTTAGCCATCTTGAAAGTAATGAGTCTACTGAATTTATTTTATCTCACCCAGTGGTTCTCAAGCAGAGAATATTCTGCCTCCCCAAGAACATTTGGCAACATCTGGATACATTTTTTCTCTCATGACTGTGGAGGGGCTGAGTGGTGCTATTAGCATCTGATGGACAGAGGCCAGGGATGCTGCTCATGGTCCTACAGTGCACAGGATGGCCCATAGGACAAGAGTCCAGACCAAAATGTCAATAGAGCAGAAGTCAAGAAACCATGACTAATTGAAAGCCATGAATACATCAGAGCTGACCCTCTGCCCCCCTGAACACAGGAATTAGTTCACATGCAAATCCTGAGTCTGTCTTCTTTCTCACAAGCATAGAATTCCAATATCCAAGTTTCCAAACAGGGAGATGAGCGGGTGACACCCTGTCATTGCCTTCATCTCAGGCTGAAGCATCATCTTCAAGTCTAAGATAAGCCAGGCCATAGTTACACAGCAATGAGGGGTTGGGTAGTTCCAGAATTCATGAATACCTCGGAGAGAGACTTGCAAAGAGGTTAACTTCAGCTGAATCTCACATGTCCAAAGCCTGCATACTTACCTGTGTCATTTGCTGCACAATTTGTAGAAGTCAGTTGCCTTCTGAATGCCTTACCTTGCCCTGATCATCAAAAAGGGATACTATGAAAATGAAGACCAATCTTTATACTAGACAAGATGCCACAAGAAGTGGAGTCTAATAGGAGCCTAGAAGACGATGTGTAATTTTTAAAATCTGTGACAAAAAGAAGAAAGAAATAGAACTCTTAAAAACAGGCATATCACAATAGCCAAAAGGTGGAAACAACCCAAATATTCATCAACTGATGGAAGAATAAACAAAATGCAGTGTATTCATATACTCTGTCCACAAAAAAAACAATGAAGAACTGAAATATGCTCCAGCATAGATGAACCTTGAAAATATTATACTAAGTGAAAGAAAGCAGACACAAGGCCATATATTGTGTAATTTCTCTTATAAGAATTGCCCACAATATAAAAATCAATTGGGACAGAAATAGCTCAGTAATGGCCAGGACTGGATGGGAGGGGAATATAGAGTGACAGCTAACATGTATAGGGTTTTCTTTTGGGACAATGAGATGTTCTGGAACTAGATAGAGGTAATGGTTTTACAACATTGTGAATGTACCAAAAGTCACTGAAATGTATACTTAAGCTGTTAAAGTGGTGATTTTTATTTTATATGAATCTTATATCAATTACAAATAAACATGTTTTGGGAAACTTTACTTGAGACAATCTGATTAAATGAGTTCTATTGAATGGGAGGAAAGTTAAGTATGAAAAACCATTCAGGGTCTATTGACTTATGAAGAATAAAGCCAAATGAACAGCAAACATTATCAATATGCCAGGTGTTTGTGGATTGCAAATTAAATAGCTCATTCTCCTTGGCACTGGGTTGCACAGTTCTGGGACAAGATGAATGAATACATATCATTGAACATAAGCCACTCCCTGGCCATTAGCCAGGCATATTGTTCTGTTGTTCTCATTCTTAATCCCCCCATGCAGCTTCATTTCATTGTGACTTAGATTTGAGTGTAATCATGGTCAACGCCAGCCTTTGGAACAAGTGGCTACCTAACTATCGGAACTTTAAGACCTTCCACCCCAAGCATATCTCTTCCACTAGCATCAATGGGTCCTGTAGTAAAACCCTGTAATTATCTGGGTCTGGGGAGATGTCACTGGTTATGACTGCAAGACACTTAGCAAGTGAACAACCTATGGGACCAGTGACCAGCAGCTGAGTTACCTAAACCATGATCTGCTTCCTACAAATGCTGAGCAAGCAGGGAGCCCTGAGGTCTTGCACAAACAGAAGACAAGAAGGCAAAGACACAGCCATTCTAAAAAGGGGGTGGTTTTAAACAAAAGAAGGTAAAGATAGGCTAGGAGTGATTTCTAAATAGAAGTGGTAGAACTCTGAAGATCAATTCTTCGGTACTACCTGTCTGCAAGCCCCACCTTGATCTCAGACTTCATCATCCTATGGAAGGACGTGACCTTTGCCTGCATGCTTCAGCATCTCTCCTTCTTTTCTGACGGTGCCAGAAAGGGCATATTTCAAGCTTCCAGAATGTTCCAGCTGCTTGTGAATTCATAGTGTCAGAGTCACTGCAAAGACATGGAACCTGTTATGACTAAGACATACTTTGCAAAAGAGGACAGGCTTATCCAGGCAGTCAGATTTTGGACACTTTCTCCTGTTTATTGCTATAATTCAAAACTCGAGGATGCAGTGATAAATGAGAAACAGCCCAGAGGCCTAATCCTCCATTTTCCTTCTGTCTCTCAGAGTCAGTAATTCTAAGCTGGCTGACAAAATAGGTATGCGGTGTTTCTAACAGTCCTGTCAGATGGTAGACATGGCCATAAGCATTCTCAATGTCTTGTTTTTATTACTTTATTTCTGATGTTATTCTTCAACAGTCTTTAAAGCCTATGGATAATTTCTTCTATGTAGGAGCTGACACATACAGCTCCCCGCCCCCAACCCCTCCAACTCCCACAAATCATGCAAAAAAACAGATCCGTAGAGTGGCAAAGAGGAAGCACAGAAAGGCTAAGTTTACCCAGTCTCCAGCCTACTTGAAACTTAACATGCACACCTTATGCTAGTTGTTACCCATTCACTCTCTGAACACTGGACCCTGTAACTGTTTTAACAGGCTCCCTTGTAGGCTGGCTTTCATTTGGGTTCAGCCAATGAGGGGCACCAGCAGGAGATTGGAGGGAAGGCAGAGGGAGAGGTCAGGCTGTCTCTTCTCCATTTCTTGAAATGACTGGGGTCCCTTCTTCACAGTCCCCAGTCTCTCTTAGCTCAGATAAAACTCTCTCTTTTCCTTTAATAATAAAATAATGATTCCTGACACTTGTTAAAGACAATAAGGCTGACTTTACTCAGGGACTACCTATAAGGACTACCACAATGGGGTTTTTAGTGCGAAAAAACTAGGCTTAATTCTGAATACGAGAAGAAAAAGTGGAAATCTATAGCCCAGGAGGAATTCTGGCTGATCTGACCTAACAGGATTCTTGCTGAAGACAGGCAGGGTGATCAGAAATCAGGTCGTATATCCAGGGTGAATAGGTATGAAGAATGGGGGATTCTGACTAAATCAACTTAGCAGAATTTTTGCTAAAATTGGGTGATGTGAAGATGGACATGGAAGTCCAAATGTCAGGGTTCAGGGAAGAGAATTCCAACTAGAGTTTGGTCAAGGAGAGACACTGCTGCCTGGGCCCTCCTGGTCTAAAATTAGTCTTCTTCCTTTGTCGTTTCCTTTAAACTTGCATTTCTGAAAACATAACTTTCCTTAAGGTCTCCTGAACTAACTGAGTTTGGTTTTAATTTCTGCCTGGACCCAGACTGACACAATCCTGGAGTCCAGTTCTGTGCTGTATCACCAAAGCATTGTTAGCACCTAACATTATTTACTGTTTTATTTCTGATGTGACCATTCCACAGAAATCTCCAAAAGATCTTCTAACAACAATGAGGGCCACCTCAAAATGAAGGCATTTGAGAGGTAGATGTTCCCCCATGATTTACAATATGCTTTAAAGTCTCTCAAACGAGTGCCTTGTGAATAGGAAAGATTTATCACTGTCACTCCTGCTACTGGAAACAAGCCTGCACCTCACATCAGAGAATTCCAGCTATAAAGAGCAAAGTAGGACAAAATTGAACTCTACAGACAGCTGGAAAGGTCGTTCCTCCTCAGCATCAGCATCGGGCACACTCATTCTCTGATGAAAGCTGATTGCCTTGAAAGGCAATTTCTCTGTTCTGCACAGCAGTACACACACGTCCATTCTGAGCTCCCTTTTGTCACTGAGAACAATGGAAACACATGAGCTCAATGGATGAAGCGATCCATCTTGTCCTACTGAAAAGAACTCTCGGGAGACAAAGATTAGTTAGATCAGAGCTGGATAAACTAACATTAGATGCTTGCTGTTTTTGTTAACACTCAAAGAGTAAAATAACATCTTTCTTCTTTTAATCTCTTTCTTCATTGACTCCAAAGACCTACAATAGTTAAACTCAAGTAACTTTGTATTATGGTTGTTCAAAAACCACCTTTTTGGGGGTGCTTGAAGCATGCATTTCATAGTCCAATAGCCTGGCGGTGGCCCTGCTCCTCCTTCTCCACCCAGCTTTGAAGTATACTTCTTTAAAACAGGAATTGACAAGGATCAAATGCTTTATCCTGGCTGCCTGGTCATCCCAGGGCCTCTTCCATCCCTCTAAGTCATGTCCCTTGGGTTGCCTGTCTCATTTTGCTGCAGTTTTTATAACTTAAAGTCAGGCTTCTCCTGCTCTGTGATGACAGCTGCAGTGGTTGCCAGAATGAGGAGGCACTCAGCTTGCTACAATGCCCAGTGAGAGAATTCCAGCTTGGAGAATTCCTGCTGAAAATAACATGATGATGCTTGGAACCCATCTAAGGTCACTGCATGTTCTAGAAGTAGAATGCAAGGCTGAGGATACCTCCACTAAAGGAAACAAATCTTTTGTTCAATGGAAGACAAGTGAATAAAAGACTCATGCTCTAACCTGTAAGCACAGTGGTGGCTTGGCAAGAAATATGTCTTTATCCATATGCTGGAGTTTATTCAGTGTTCAAATATACATAATGAATGTTCATACAATAATGAGATGAAAGCACACCAGCTAAGGCCCACCATACTCATAGACAAGGTAATAGATCTGGGTCTGTCTACAAATGATGGCCCATGAACAAAATATATTCCATCTCCTGTTTTTGTAAATAAACTTTTATTGGAACACGGCACTCACATGTGTTTATATAGTCTGTGGCTGCTTTCCCACTGCTATGGTGGTGGTGAGTCTTGTAAAAGAGACTGTATGGCCTGCAAAGTCTAAACTTATGGACTCTCTGGCCCTAAAGAGAATAAGTTGGACAAACCTGGTGATAGATGATAAAGGAGGCAGACCAGCCTTTTCCTACCATGCCTAAAATCCAGTGGAAGCTTTTTCCAGGTCAGGAAACAGTAAAATCATGATCAGCAATGATATTCCTGTCTCAATCCACATTCACCAATAACTCTGAAAGAGCCCATCTCACTCTGATGACATAAAGCAGTGTGATATTCCTGGTGAAGGCTGGTGTATTAACCCCCTTTTATCTTCTCTCACCTTCCTCTAAACAGTTTTTTCTTCTGTTCCACCCTCTACACCTCATGGAGTCATATGACATTCATATGAAGTCATCATGACTTCAACACAACACATTGAGATGGTCCTTCCAAGAGCCCATATCATGGATTTTCCAAAAGAATTGTCCCAAACAAGATGAGTAAGATTCTATTACAGAGAGTTTCCAGGTCAACCAACCTAAGCTAATAATAGTAACTGCATCCTAGGGTGTGAGGCTTAAATTAGATTAAATTAGAGGTAAGCACCTGAAACAGAGTAAGCTCTATAATTCATAGGCCTCACCATCATCATTGTCATTATCGTCATCATCACTACCATCATTTTCTCATCAACATCACCACCATCATTACCATCAACACCATCATAACTATGACCATCATCAGCACCATCAGCAGAACCATTATCATTGTCATAATTACCATTAAGACCATCATCACCATCAACATTATCACAGTTATCACCATCACTGTTATTCTCAACATTACCATCAACAACATCATTATCATCACCATCATCATCTTCTTCACCACCACTATTATCAACATCATTTTGGTAGATTACTTCTGCCTTCTTTTTCTCTTTTTTTTCCAATCTCCCAAATTCCTGAGTACTCCACCTGAAGCCTCTGGAATTAAATGTGCCTAACCATGCCCATCACATGGCAGACAAGCCTGGACACACGGCTTTGAGCTCAATGGACACAGGACAGGAGGACCCCAGTCATAGGAGGCAATATGACCAGATGACTGAGATTAAAGATGTTAAGAAATTGACTTCCTGTGAACTTGAAAGTGCAACTGACTGGTGGTCTGCAGGAAGCCTTTTTGAGACCCTTTGCCTTGATGTTCTGAATGAAGCTCATTGTGATGCAGGCCTGTCCCATTTATTTATAGTGATGAGATGATACGCAGGTGAGTTATTTGGCAGCAGGGAATGTTGCTGTTTTTAATCAAAGCAAATAAAAAGGCAATCGCTTTATTGAAAAGATGTATTCTCAAGGCCTTTTACAGACTACAGATGTGTGCACCTTAAGCTTACAGTCCTTTGAAAAGAGAATACACTTGTAAAGTAACCTATATGTTCCCAATTTCATAATAGAATACTTAAATAGTTCTGTCTTTTGGAATTAGGAAAGAAAAGAAGGGGAAAGAATAAGCCTGCTGTGACACACAAGCCCCTGGAGGTGATGATGCCAGGAGAATACTGAGTTCAAGGCCACCAAGCCTTAGGCTACTAAGGGGAAATTTTGATTTTACAGTATAAACATGAGAAGTCAAGACAATGACTAAAACAGTAGGACACAAAAGGATGAATAGAAAAGCAGAACTCAATGTGTCTGAGGAGGTTAAACTAGATTCATTGACTGTCAGAAAAGACTTCACACCCACAAATAAAGGTGAGTTGGATGCCACCTGCTATCACCCACACAACAATGGATAGTACCATCTAGACAAGTGGATAATGATGCTTAAAAAACATTCAGCAACACATCAACCTCTATAATTGCTGTCAAGGAGAATCCTGAAAAGATAAATGCCCAGAGAATAACCCCATTCCTGGCTGATGCATACTGAGCCAGGGAGAGAGATGATCTGTTGGGTGTTGTTGCTAAGGAAAAAGATTTGAGTCCTTAAATATCAGGTTTCATGATTTATATATAGAAAACATATATTTCCATGGATTTCTGACATGATTTCTTCACCCAACTAGACTAGAAGAAAATATAGGGTGTCCCAAAAATGCATACACACACTTTGAATAATTATTAAGTCAGTGTTCATTAAAGTATATTTCATTTCCGAAATTGAGCTACCAGCTGTTAAAGTGTGTATACATTTTTGAGACACGCTGTATATAATCATATTTCCAAGTTACTCTTTATTTTTTTAAACTGGTTTATGCTAGTGCAGATGTAACTTTATCTTCCCATTAGTTGTTTTACAGTTCTCAAGAGACTCTTACCACCAAATCCATTACTACTTTAAGGAGGTCTTAATTACAAAAAAAGAATAAGTTAGTCAAGCAAGATGAGCAGCATAAGAGGCCGTGGACCTGGGTCTGAGCTGGAGAAGATAAGCACTTATAAAGTCTGTACTGGGTTGGAGAGTGACTCCCCCAAACTCAAGTCTCCCCTGAAACTCATGGCATGATTTTAGTTAAAAAAAAAAAAAAAGGTCTTTTCAGATGTAACTAGTTAAGATGACATCCTTCTGGATTAGGTGAGGTTCTAACCCAATGCCTGGTGTCCTAATAAAAAGAGAAAACAGCGACACACAGGGAAGGAGACTGAGTGAAGACAGAGGAAGAGAATGGAGCAATGTGTCTATAATCCAGGGACACCAAGGATTGATGGTCACCAACGGAAGCTGGAAGAGACAGGAAGAACCCTCCCCTGGAGCCTTCTAAGGGAGCATGGCCCTGCAGACACCTTGACTTTAGACTTCCGGTCTCCAGAGCTGTGAGAGAATACATGTCTGTAGTTTTAAACCATCAAGTTTGTAGTACTTTGTTACAGCAGCTCTAATAAATGAGTACCAGGTTCCTTAGCCTTCGGGAGAATGGAGGCCACAGGCCCTGCCCCCTTCCAGGAATTGGTGACCACTGAGCATTTACATGCCCTTTGACATCTGTGAAGGGAAGAAATTATTGGAGTAGATGAAACCATGCTTCTCCTAAGTGACCCTGCTAACACATGGGATTCTGACAGACACTGTTTCCTCCCACCACAGGCCACCTGAGTTCTGTCAGTCATCTGCGTGTGATGTCTGCCTTTATTCTTCATCAGACTCATGGACAACTACTTCAGTTTGATCATCTAACATGCATTTTTTAATGGTCCTCACTGGGCCTCAGTTTCCTTGTATGTAAAATAAAGAGACAGATTATGTTACATTTAGGGACTTCCTGGCTCTATTAGTCTTTTGACTATAAAATTTTCATCAAGACTAAAGCCAGCTTTGTCTCAAATGGGGACAAATGCAAACCATGTGCAGAAGTCACAAGGCCAACTACAATGCCAGGCACAGTGGGGAGGAGGAACAGACATCAGGCCTTCATCCCCACCCCAGGATTGGTCTCTCCTGCAGAGGGCACCAATCCCACAGCACAGCACAGCACAGCACAGCAAGCAGCTTCCATCCAGGCCACTGGACGCATCAGTCCTCGTTAGCACCTGGGGCTGTGAGCACCCACAGCACAGCATTGGGAATCAGGGCCCATGCTCAACATTGCCAAGGAATGTTTCCTTTCTCACCCTGTAAACTTGACCATTAGAGTCCCAGCTCCAACCTGACTTGGTACTGTGCATTACATACATCTTTCAAGTAACCTCCTTAATTTAATAAAGCTTTTTTTAATTTTTTGCTGCCTCCTTTTGTGTCACAACGGACCTAAAGAGTTAATTTTTTTATGAAACTAGGAAATCTCTCTCTGGCTTCATCACATTATGTTCTTAGGAATTGCCCACCTTTCATGAAAGCATGTGAGATTGTGGCAGGATAAGGGGTTTTGAGATGTATAGCCTAACCTCAAACTTAATCATCTGTTTTCAGGGGGGAAAAAGAAAACTTTAATTAAGAAAGAAAATGACAGGTCAGAGAAATATAATCAAGCAAACCAGTCTAACAAAATCTCACTTACTAACCATTTCCGCTGGAAACGCAGCCTGGAGAAGGAGAGCCCGCGTTGAGTTTGAGTTGTAGCTTTACTCATCATCTATCAGTGCCCATCCCTGACCCTTGGCCTGGCCACTCCTGGGACCCCCCTCCAGCAGGCTTCATGCAAGGACTGGGTGTGGAGGAGGATGAGGAAGTGAAGAACAGGAGCTCATTGTACAATGTGAAGACCGGGGCAAGGGGACTGCCTCTATATGAATAAATAGACACGTGCTCCACAGGTGTGTGTGGCCTGTACAGGAAAGAAGGCTGCTACCTCTGTACTTAATGCGTATGATAGCTCACTTAGAGAACATAGTCTCTAAAATAAATTTATCTCATGTGACAAATTTAATCACATGACATTGTGTTGAGAAAGATTCTGAGGCTGAATCAAAGTCAACGACAGAGGATACCATTCTGAAAAGGGGTACCGGCTATAGGTTTGAGGTGGGGAGAGTAACAGTTCAGGTGTTTTTTAGTTACCTACCAATGGTCTCATTAAACTGTGTCCAATGACAATTGTTCCATAATTGCGATGGTATGACAGGGCACATGGTTATTTTTTCTCTTCTTCCTAAAACAACCGATAGGTAAGACAATTTTATGGATTGGCTCTGCTCCTGTGTTTTTTTATTTTTCCTAGAAGTCAGACAGAGATAAACATACCAGGTCTATAATGTTTGCATGTCCATTTCCTAAAATCTTTCTATAGATAATGAGCACTTGATAATTAACTAATTCATCTCTGGACTCAGGGTGGGGATTTTAATTTTTGCTTATAAATCTTCAAAGGTTAACAAAAAGTTTTCTACAAATGAATAATAGGAACCAAGAATGTGACTTAACTCCTTCAACCTTTAGATAGAAATGTTTTTACACCATCCAACACGAACTACTGTCCTTATTCTATAGCTCTCCCATAAACTCCATGAGACCCTCTGTGCATTACACCTTTGGCATTAAAGCTCCTTTGTGTTGTGAGCTCTTCTCTTGAGGCTGAACACAGGTGCCGGGTGGAGGGAGAGAGACTACCTGCTTTATCAGGTTCTAAAGTTTCTGATCTGATCCACAGACACTCTGAACAGTGGCATTTCCTCCATCCACTTACACCTTGTACACCTTGGTGCTTAACATCCTTGTAAGAAAAAAAATTAAATGATACCCCTTGTCCACTATGGTATTAAAAAAAAAAAAAAGTATCACAATGTCTTTGCCACTCCTGCCTTCAAGGTATTGCATCTGTGTCACCTCCCTTTCAGTCAAGCAAGCTGTGACTGCATCAGCCAATCCATGTGGCGTATATGATACTATGTGGCTTCTGGAGTGATGTCTCAAGTCATGGGCTTCCATGTGGTCTCTTGGAGAGTCTGCTCCTGGAACCTTCTTCTCAGAACCCAGCCCATGTGTGAGAAACCCAAGCCACATGGTGAGGCCACGTGTGGGCTCTCTGCTCAACCGTCCCAGCAGAGCCCAGCCTTCAAGCCATCCAACCCCATGTGCCAGATGTGAATGCGGAATCTTCCAGATGGTTCCAGTCTCCAGCCTCAGGTCATGCAAGCCGATCCAGTGTTTCCAAGTAAGAACTCAGACCTCCCTTTTGCACCCCAGACAATTTCCTGACCCCTAGGATTTGTGATATAGCGAAATGGTTCCTGACTTACACAACTAGGCTTGGGTGGTTTGCTGTGCAGCACTCAGTAACCAGAACACTGGTGTGACTTTTGGCTACTTACTCAAACTTGTCCAGAGCCCCACCTCTCAACCTCTTTCTACCCTGACAGCACATTCTCTGTCCTTAAGTATCTTTTCCATCTTACTACTCATCCAATCTTATATCAGATATTTTTATCACTATACTATTTTGGTGTATTTATCTCTATTTTTAAAGGATGTCAGGTAAAGGACCAATACAAAGCTCAATCTGTGAATAGTAAAACCCTTTTACTATTATGGGACATTTTGACTCTTTTCCATTTGGGGTAATTATGGTTGATGCTATCCTAAATATCTTTGGGTGTGATTTTATGCTTGAGTTTGAGATTAATTTTATAAAATAGGTTTTCAGAAGCTTAATTACTAGGTTAAAGAGGATTAATGACAAGGCTCTGGAGGCATATTGTCAAATTTATTTTCAAAGAGTTATAACCATTTAGAGTGACACCGATAATATATGAGCATGCCTGTATCACTGTACCCTCTCCAGCTAAATTGCATTTTATAATTAAGAGAAATATTAATTTGAAGCATAAAATTCATAGCTTTATTTATCTCACAAACATATGTAGATGTGGAATGACAACAAGGACAGCTAGAATAATAGGCACATTACAGCTCAGGATAAAAAACAGGTCAAGTCTGACTTAGAAGAAGAGAGGAAAGCAAAAAGAATGATTGTCAAGTCACAGTGCGAGAGATAAGTAGTGATGTGGAGTAATATACTGGAAGGGAAACTCATGGGCCATGGCAAGGTCAGGGTACATAAGGAGGGAGTGAACCAGAAACAGAGAAAAACTCCCAGCAGTTGTGTGGATGGCTGTGCTGAGCAGGACTCTGAGGCTTGGCCAAGCTCATTGAGGGCCGAGTACCGGGAGTTTTAGATGGGGTTTTCAGTAGAGCAGTAAATGAGAATTAGAATAATGTATAACAGAGACCCAGACAAGAGTCATTAAGAGAATAAGAAAAAACATCTTGACCAGTGGTGTCAACAGGATCCAATTACCGCATTAGTTATCATTCCATAGTTTCCTCAGAGGATAGCTAAAGGTTAGGACACATGCTTTATAGAAAGAGCAGTTAAGAAAAAAATGTACAAAAACATACTTAAAATGAGAGTGTATTTGGCCAAATAGATTCAAATACTCTTGCCCTTACTTTCCAAAACAACTAATAATTAATCTTATTCCAGGTGAATGTAGCTCCTAGAACTAAGACATTTATGAGAATACTTAAAGCATCAATCCAAAGAGTGCTCCTTGAAATCCCACTGCTTAATGGCTGGCACGCTGTGCTGACCTGCTTTTTCCCCGGCTACTGAGGCCTTGCCATAAAAACATCTGGTCTCTGGGAGCTTGTTTGTAGCAGTAGCACATTATGTAAATAAATATCTGCTTTAAGATGCATCCCACGATTGCAACTGATATCATCAGCTGCCCAGTTTTCCAAGAACAATATGAGAAAACCCACCAATTAAATCGTCTAAACAAGAAGAGAACAACTGATGGAATCACCAGTGTGGTCAGCCGTCTGCTCTGGGCTGGCAGCGAGGACCCATGCAATTTTGCACACGTGACAGATGCTGCTGGACCTGAAGAAACTCTGTCTTCTCCCTGACCATGTTCAAGTGCCTGGCACGTGCATCTCATATGCAGACAGATAAAAACTCTATCTTCTGCTTGAACAGGAAATGGGCAAATTAAATATTCTAGTTTGTAGTGTAAATGATATTTATATATCAGGTATGGGTTGTTCATCACCAAAAATCACTTAAATTTATACACTGACCTACAACATGCGTGGTGATTTCCTGTGTATTATCCCACTTCATTAGCGCAATTCTGACAAAAAGCTATAATCTCCATTTTTCAAAAGCTCCGGTCTCAGGTAAGTGTAACTGCTTGCCGACTGGTTGTGTGGTCCAGATGGGGTGGACAAAATCTCCATACCCCTTCACTCTGGGGGGTTCCAATGCTGAAGAGAGAAGTTATATAACATACCACGTGATACAAGGACAACTGCAAAGAGGGGTGGGCCTTCGGCCATTTGGAGAAGCTTAGAATTTGCCCAAGAGACTGAGGGGGAAGGAACTCCCTGGATATGGAATATCATGAACAAATTCAGGGGATCAAGAGCAGAGCATATAACAGGAAGCACACCCAGCAGGGCTTGCACAGTGCAGGTGGGTGGGGGTGGGTGTGGGAGGGGGAGGAGACAAGTCTGAGGAAGCAGGAAAAAATGATGATGGTGGTCTTCCCATGGGCCCTGCCAAAGGGTCAACCCACTGAGACAGGCAAAATTAAGGCCAGTGATCTGTAGAGACAGTGAAATTAACATACTAAAGATCAGCAGAGGAAACTGACCCAAGGCTAGGGTGATACTGAAGGCTCCAAGATGAGGGTGAGGAAGTGGGGTAGGCTTTCTAGTCCCGCCTGAACTCTCCATCTATGTGTCTTTGAAAAGGAAGAAAAGAGAAGAGGCAAAGGAGGTGGCAGGGCCAGGAGCATATGAAACTGTCTGGAGGACGGTAGGATGGGGTCCATCATGGTCTGCAGCACCATCATTTAAACTCCTTATGAGGAATCCAGGAGTCAAAGAGCAGCTCCTACTGCATTTTTTCTCCTCAAGGCTGCCTTTACCTTTCTTCTGCTCTGGAGTCTGTGGCCTCTCTTATTTCAGATACAATAGTCTTTCTTTTTTAATTAAAATTTACCTTCAATATTATTTTATATTATTTTCAGCACAGTGTATGGCATGGTGGTTAGATAATCATATAATTTACAAAGTGGTGCCCTGGGTATTTCAAATGCCCACCTGGAACTGATACCATTATCATTAATCTAGTTATTAATAACAGGAAAGGAACAAAGGGGAAAGGCCAAATATTATAGGCATATCATTTGAGCAGCTTCACCAGGAAGCTAAAGCTTTACATTCCCCAGGGAGCCACCTGTCTCTCCCCTGAAGATTGTTGGAAGAAGGGCCTGGGCAGGGAGGAGAATGGATGTATGCCCAGTAAAGTTGGGGTGACATAGGGAAGGTCACACCTGGGAACAGGTCATTGAACAGAATGGGCGTTGCCACTGCAAGGGCGTGAAATTTGGGCCATTTGATCCCCTGAACAAAGGAGTTAGCTCTTTTGGCGTGTTGTGCTTGACTCCTAGCTTGCAGGGCTCTCTCAGTCCTGCTTTCTGGCATTCGTCCACATGGCCCACAACCACTTGGGCCCCCACATACAATGAACTAATGGACTGCAACTAGCTTGATGCTGAACTGGACCCCATTGCCACATGGAATGGAAACTCTGGACACTGGCTCTGCTTTTTGCTTTATTGAAACCCCAGCTACTGGCTCTGCTTTTTGCTTTATTGAAACCCCAGCTACACGTCGTCTTCTATGACTGGAATGGGACTTTGGAAACCCAGGGATGTAATTTCATGCAAATAAAAATCGCTCATCCTCTGGTGCAAGTCTCAGAAAATTATTTTTCTTGAGATATTGTAAGGACTCCACCCCCAGTACCCAGTGGAAAAGAGTATACCCCAATTTTACCGATAACAGAGCCATATGTAGTTATTTCAACATTATTGACCATATTCCCCATGCTGTTGTTTAGTGGATGTAATTGTCTTAACTATGTGCCAGTGACAGCCCCGCATCATCAGATACACTGAGGGTCGCAGGCTGAGGCTGGTGCAGTGCACCCACGTGAGAGCAAGGATGGTGTGACTTTCAGAGGCAGAGGCACTGAAAGGAGCTTCTGAGCTGGGAATGCAGAAGCAAAGGGCCTAATAACTCCCGAGGGGAAGGGAGGTGCGAGCAGCCATGAGGATGAGTGAGACCACATGCATGCATTGTATTGTTGTGCCAATTGATGGTCATTAGCACCAATAGGAATCCCCAATTTAGGGCACTGCAAAGAAGGAAACTTTATTCAGTGCAAAACAGCCCAATTGTGAAACAGCATGGCTGAGGTAGCCCGGGGGCCAGGCCCCTCTCTGACTAGACAGCTCTGCTCTGCCTTGCACTGGCCTGCTTCGCTCTTGCTCCAGCAAGACAGGGTGTTTCAGCTTCAGCTGGAAAATGCAGTCTTCAATGGAAATGGAAAGTGTGCTCTCAGAGCCAAAGGGGAGCTGACTTATGTAGACAGAAGTCCCCACCCCTGATCCCTGTTTGCTCTGTTCTCATTCAAGTAAGGGCTCCAAATTCTGAGGGAATCAGTCCAAAAGGCACTGTCCTGATTGGTCAGAATAGAGCAGGTCTGATTGGTCAGTGAAGAAGCTGATGGAGGTATAGCTGTGCAGCTTTGATTGGATGGGGAAAGCCTCCATTCTACTGGTTGAAATAGGATTCCAGGAATGTTATAAGGGCTGGCTCAGATAGCAGAAACAGTGCAGGCAGGCAGTTCAGTGAAAAGACAGGTAATTCAGTGAAGGCTTCTCCCTAAAGAGCAGTTTGCATGAGAGGCCCCTGTGCAGAAATGGCTGCTAGGCTCTGTTTTAAAATTTTGAACCCAGTTAACCACCAAGAGCCCTTCTTAGTAGGTATCTTCTTTCTCAGGGTCCACAGGTGTGACCATGGAGGTGTGGTCCAGATGGGGTGGACAAAATCTCCATACCCCTTCACTCTGGGGGGTTCCAATCATAATAGAGCTATTAATCTCATAATGACTGTGAGAATCTGACCTTTACCCACCTGCGGAGTTCCGAAGAATAAAAAAGATATTGCCTTCAACTGATATTGGTACGTTGTTATTAAAATGCCCACAGACCTTGAGATGAAGAGATTGCAGTTTAACAATTTTTCAGCTGATTACCATTTTTCATCAAGGAAATAATGAACAGGTCTATCATGAAGAATGATATGATGAGCAATACAGCACCTGTTTTAGGGAATCTGGAATCAGAAATATGAATTCTCCTTCCCAAAATATGCCAGCTGGAAGACTCCCTCATCAATCACTTCAGGAGTGTTTTTCTCCAAATAAATGACCTTTCACATGGGGCCACCTGCCTCCTCTGAATCACGATGCTGTGCTGGTGCAGAGGGAAATACATTGATGTGTTAGTCTGGGTTCTCCAAATTAGGGATTCCTACTGGTGTCAGAGACACAGACCAATAGGACATATATTAGCCAGGGGATGTCTGCTTCTGTGTCTTTGTAGAACCCTAATATGATGGGTGGATGGATAGATATAGATACCAATATAGATATCAATATAGGCATCTTGATATATAGTATGGGTATATATATAGATACAGCTTAGGTACTGGTATAGCGACAGAGATATAGGAAAGAAAGAATATGGGGTATTGTCTGTATTTTCTATAGAAAAAGGTTTTTGGCCCCATCAAAATTTCTCAGCTGACTCTTAGAAAAATGTTACTTGTAGTATAAGTGTCCTGCTTCATAAAACAAAGACAAGTCCCAGAATGCCAAGAGCCACACGAAGTCAGGAAAGAATACAGATATTCCCCACTTAACCTTCCTCTGAGAGACATGTATGTAGTCCTGTGTTTGCCACAATAATTCCAGGTAAGTTGCACTGTCATGTTAAAAGGGAAGGGAGAAATTTCCCAACTTTTCTCTGAAGTTCTGTGCTAGAAATCTGTTCCCATGCTCTCTGGAAGCACTACTACCTCCAGCTGACATACCTTCTACTTCTGTGAAAGTTTGTTCTTTAAGACATACACCAGGAGCACACTTGGAAAAAAGAGGCCATTGGGTTAACCTGAAAAAAATACACCTTGCTGTCTTTTACTTTGTTTCCTCTCCTAAAACTGTGTTTCTATGTATGGGTGTGGAATGATGGGTGGATGGTTTAGGGCTCATGACCAAGGCGCAGGCGCCCCCTACTGGGAAGGTAGGTAAAGTGACTGCAGGCCTCATCTTGCAGTGGCAGAGCTAGGAAACTGACAGCATTTCTGGATGCATTAATTTCCCATTGAAAACACTTGCATGGGATTAAAAAAACACACAGAATAAACAACAACAACACACTTGGATTCAAGCATAAGGGTTACGTGAAATTTGAGTGAAAAGGATGCCAGGTAAAGGACTAATACAAAGCTCAATCTGTGAATAAAAACAAACTATTCATGAGATTTTTTTTCTTGAGTTCATTATAAAATGGGGATATTTGGCTAAAGACAGCCATTTTTAAAAGCAAGGGGAACTGACAGTTTCTGGAACTGTATTTATCTTACTTTAGTTTTTCTAATGCCTGTGTTTCTATATATAAATTAGTCAAGCATTTCAAAATGGCATCCAAATCCAGAAAACTTAAATCTTCATGCAAACAGTCTTTATAAACAGGAAGATGCATTAAAACATTATTTTGGGTGATGGCCAAGATGATTGGAGTTGAATTCCATTCTCTTTTAAAAATACAAACTAGAGGAGCTCCAGTGGCGCAATCGGTTAGCGCGGGGTACTTATAAAAATACAAACTAGGAAAGGTCAAGAGTGAATGCCTTGCCAATTCTATTTTCTGCTCCACTGCCGATTGAACAAACAGATTTTCAATATGCAAAGGCTGGCCCTCAGTGGCAGGAAATCAGAGAGGGGTGGTGTGAGCATCCTGCATAGACTGCATGTGTCATGCTACTCCTTCCACAAAGCCTGCCCTCCAGTACAGCATGTGCTCCCTGCTTCCTAAGCAAGTCACTGTGAAATTGGCATCCTGAAAACTGACCTGCAAAAGGGGCTCATGACCTTTTTTACAATGCACTTCATTATAAAGTGAGGACCAGGGTTGTGCTTGTTTTTCTCCACATCTCTCCCTCAGCTGATCCCACATCTCTGGAAGAGATCTCACCCTAGAGCTCCTGCCACAGTGGATCCCAACTCTGCTTTTCTAGATGTTTCCACATTAATGAGACTTTAGAGGAAGTAAACACCCTACAAATGGCAGGTTCTCCACCTCAAAACCTCTTTCCTCTTCTCAATGTCCCCAGGGTGAGGTAAAAGAAGAAGCTTGAGACAAACCTTTCCAGGAACAGAATTTTCTTTTCTTAGAAAGGGAGGCTGGGGGGAGGGGGGAGGGAGAGAGGGAGAAAGAGAAGGATGTGAGAGAGGTATGTGCCATAACTGGGAATTGAATGCCTGATCTTCCAGTGCAAGGACAATGCTCAACCAACTAAGCCACTCTGGCCAGGGGCCAGCAGCTGAATTCTTAATGGGAGTTTCCCGAAATGGCAGTGGGGCTTGGACCATATGCTTGGTAGGTACAGGGCTGTCCTCCTCACCTTCCCATTGACCTTCCTTGTGTCCAGGTCAGCTGCGGGGGCTGGAAGGGGCTCCACTTAACAAAAGAAACCGCAGTAGGCTAAGTGCCTTTTTGTGAAAACTCCATCTTCTTTCTCCAGAAACATTTCTTTCCCCAAAGGTGAAGCATCAAAAAATACATAGGGATACCAGTCAGGAGGCCTCACTCCCCACAGAAACGCAGAGTATTTCCCAATAGTCTTCCTATGAAGAAAATCTCTGGAGGTTAGATTTGGTTTGTCCAAATATTTGCAAATGTGACTGTTGTTTTCTATTAAAACAAAGTGAGTTCTTGTCTCTCATTTTCTAGTGGTTGATGGGCAGACCAAGGTGGGGCTTCCCTACTGCATGGGAAAGGTGCCCTGGGGGAGGACCCCTGAGGTTGTGGTCTTACCTTTTTTTGTCCATTGCTTTGCTAACATCCAGCCCCCTTTCACTGGTCCACACAATTAAGGTCACCTTACCAGTAAGTGTAGTGCAAAACAAAGCAGTGCAGACAATGGACAGTGACTCAGTCACCCCCTAACACAAGGTTACCTCATCATAAACCACATGTTCTGCCTCTAAATTCCAACTGAAACACTACTAGGTGCATTTCTCTTACAGAGCTGTCAAAAAACTTTAAATGTGATTATTCTTCAAAAATCAGAATAGTTGCTTCATTTGAGGTTTCCCTGCATTTGTATTAGGGTTGGTTTGAAGAATCTAACTGATATTGGCTTGGACTTCAGGGAATCATAAAACAGGCCTGAGTTAGGAGTTCGGAATACGAGTCCCCATGGGATGAGAGTTGGGTAGAGAAAGTGGCCTCAGACCCCATTACATGCTACCTACTGGCCACTACCTACTGGCCAGCCCTTCACTCCAGACTGTGCGCCCCATCAGTGGGTGACAGAGCCCTGCTGGGCAGGCACACAGCACTCCTGACTCCAGGTCAGGCACCCCTCTCCTCCCTCCCTCCCTCCATCATACAGAATCCAGAATCCTGGGGCCAGAGCAAAGGGACAGCCCTCCACAGCAGACTAGCACTCTAGGCTTTTGATGGGAACTCACTTTGAAAGGCTAAATATGATTCACTTCATATAACCTGAAGTCCTCCCTTCACCATGGCTCCCACCCTAGGGGACAACTTCCAAGCAGAAATGCAGGCACGTAGGACCTGATTCCACACTGGCAGGGGGAGCAGAGTAGGGAGATGAGCACAAGACACCTCCTATGTTATTAATCTTGGGGATTATTAGAAGAAATGGGTGGAGAAGAGCAGTGAGGTCCTGACATTCCGTTATATCAGGACAGTTGGGATGGCCATTCCCCCCGCCCCCATGATGCCCCGGGCCTGAAGGTCTCTGGAGGGAAGCTGCTGCCAACAGCTGGAGACAGAGCTGCCCCTGGAGAGAGGGATGAGAGGGAGACGGACATTCCAGTGTGTGACCTGTTTTAATATTTAATTTACTACTTGCATACAACACATGAATAACAGGAAAAGATTAAGTAATAAAATACATTGGATTATAATTTATACTATTCAAATGAATATGTAATAATACAAATTTACATATAAAAACATGACAATCACAAGAGGCAGTTACTCTGGGTGCCAAGGTGTGCTGGGTTCAGGGTGGGCATTTCAACATCCTGCTGTTCTCTTAAGTTTTGTCAGTTGTACACTCATGATTTAGGGTGAGATTACTTCACAGCAGCAATTAATAACTATTTGTTAAGAAAAAATATCCTTAAAGACCACACACAAAACAATTTAAAACAAAAGGGACCAGGCTCAGTTCAAGATGAAGGCAGTTACCAAGCTGTCCTCCACTTGCTCCCAAATTTCCACTGAAATGAACCAAGAAGGGGGACAATTGGGGATCCGATGTAGGAAGTGGCTGGGAAGGCAGAGCCCAGAGCAGAGGGCAGGTGCCAGGCTGGACAGGATGGCAGCAGCTCTCAGGTTCCCCAACTGCTGGGTGGCTCCATACACTATACCACCAGACTCCCACTTCGGCATTCGTGGGTCTGGGGTGAGGCCATACCCTTTGAGAACCACTGTTTGGGGGCCCACCAGCCAGGTCTCCTCGTCCTGTCCCCATGCACAGAGCCCCTCAGAGGATGCTGGACAGTACCACTCTCTCTGCAGGAGAATCAGAGGTCCATCTGGCCCCAAGGTAAACCCTGGCATGCAAGGGATGGGGAGGCAGGGAAGGCCCAAGCAGCGCCTGCCAAGATCCTAACACTGCTCACAAAACCCCAAAGTCTGTAAAAGCAAGCAAATGCTTTCATTTTCATAAAACTGAATTGTAGCATTTCTCAATGGCGCTTCACCCACAATTGTCTTTGTTTACATAGAACCATCAAACTGAAACTGTGCTAAACAAACTGATTGTGATCTAGTGACTGGTCTTTAATTCATAAAAACAAAGCACATCTTAAACATCTCTTCAGGGGCTAGAAAAAGAACTTCGCCTTTGTTTCACTATCAAAACGGAGAACAGTGAATTTCCCTAAGCAAGTGTCAGGTGAGTGGAAGAGGAGTGTTTAAGTTAATGGCTCTTACCTTCAAAACTCCCCTCAATTTCTAGAACACTCCTCATTGAGCCCTTACTTGCATCTTTAGTCTTAGGTAAATTGAAGCTCTATTCACTCTAGACTTTTTACAGTGTGGTTCTACATGAGAATGTGTTGGAAATGTTATTTGAAAAAAAAAACTGAATATGTTCATTGTGGACAGGATTTCCTAACTATTTTTTTTTATACCTGCCTATCAGGAGAGTGCTCACGGAACCTTCCACCCATTATCACTCATCCACCTGCCACTGCTTTGTTTTGTTTTTTAGTCAAAACATTTTGCTTTAGGATCAAAAAATATCCAGGAAAGAATTTGACCAAATTGGGGGGCGGGGGGAGGTTCTCTCTCAAATGACATTATCCTTTGTACAGTTTTTCTCATTTAGTTCTGTAGATAATGGCCCTAGGTGGTAGCACTAATTCCATTCAACACCCACAGTGTGAATGGAAATGTCTCCCGACAGCAAGGCTCTCAGGGTGTAAACTGCACCTAAGCCTGTCCCAGGAAGGCACCCAGTGTTCTGGCCAGCCTAGTTCACGGGCAAGTCTGCAGTGCCCTCTAATGGCCACAGTGCAGCTCTTTCTATCCCCAAGTACAGATCCTGTCCCATGTTCTCTTAACAAAGTAAGCCACTTGACCAAGTTGTCTCAGGGTGAGAAATTACAGCCTGAAGTATCATCTACAGGCCGACTTTGTGCTTGGAATGATGTCGGGCCATCCCTAGGAATGTGCTTCGTGAAGTTGTCCATAAAGATCACTGGTCACTGGCCATCGCTCTCCCTCACAGCCACTACCTCACTGGGCACAGCTCCTCAGGCTCCTGGGCTGTTACCACTCCGCTGGCACGAGAGTCACTGCAGGGCAGCACGCCAGCCTGTTGTGCCCAGCTTGGGTGCCCAGAACCTGTGCTAGCCTAAAGCCCCACCCAACTCCAGGTCCCAATGTTTATTCACTTTTTAACTTTTTTTCAAATGATAAAACCCTACAACAACGTTCTGTTTGAGTATCAGAAATTAAATTTATTAACAGCTTAAACTGCTTCACCCTCTGAAGGTGAAACAGCACCACAGGCAAGTTCAGGCCCATTTATCATCAGGTCACAACACAGAGCAGATGCTGACAAACTCTTAGTTGGTGAAGAATGGCAAAAGCAGAAAGTGTTAGGTGTTACTTATTCTCCACTAACTAAAAACACATAAAATTGCTGAGGTTAAAAAAATGTTTTGAACATTTTTAACAAATTCATCCACTAGGCAAATTTTCAACAAAATAAAAAATGTGCCTGCAGACCTGCTCTTCTCTTCCTGACCTCCCTTTCACTTTGATCACTCTAAGCCAACTGTTATGTGGTAAATGCTCACTGAGGTCACAACACCCACAGGATGCAAAACCCAAACCATCACCTGGTTGGCTCGCACCACCCGACCCTGCAGTTTCAAGCACAGATGGCCCATGCCTGCCTTCTTAGATCTGGCAAGGAAACAACCAAGGTACTACTACACCAACACCTCCTGCCCTCTGGGGTTTCCTCCTCTGCCCTCTGGGAAGTTTTCTCCCTTGGTGCATGCAGCATGCACGCACACCATACACACACACACACACACACACACTCTCTCTCTCTCTCTCTCTCTCTCTCTCTCTCTCTCTCTCTCACACACACACACACACACACACATAGGGTTTTAAATAACCTCCACAAACTTATCAGCTTCCTAACTTATGCCTGATCTTGTCTGAACTCCATGCCTGCCTGTAAAGGCTTCTGCCCCTTCCACTTGGTTGTCTTAAGAGCCCCATGTCCCAAACCAGCATGCAGGATTTGTGATTCCTACCACCAACCTGTGCACCTGTCCCCACCCCCAGGAGCCCAACTCAGTAAACTGGAATCTTGATTCTTTCCTGTCCTTACCCCAGTTCAGGAACTTAGCATTGATTTGACCTCCAGAAGACATCTGGAATCCATCTACCATGGTAATCTCTGCCCTACCTCCTGAAGGTCCCTCTGCTTCACCTCTTGCCCTTCTCACACCCTTTTACTACAGAACAGGCTGTGAGCTGTACTCTCAGGTGACATCTATGCTCAATCTCTGCTCAAGCCCAGGGCTGCCTAGGTCCCAGGGACTGGCAGTTACCTGTATATCCGGACAAATGACACTTGTCCCTTAAACAGAGTGTCTGGCTCTATCAGCCTCATTTCTGCACACAAGAGGCTTTCCCTCCCAGAGCGACACTCACCTGTCCAGGGGATATACTCGTCCTACTTTCAAGGCTGGCTGGCTCCCTTCTCTCAGGTCCTGACTCAAGTGTTACCTCCTCAGAGGGACCCTCCTTGACCAGCACCTAGGAAGAGCACATTCTACCCTGCTATTCTACTGCAAACCTCCATGTTTGTTTTTCACCAAACTCAACAAAATTTTCAACTGTTGACTTACTAGGGTGACGACTGCTTAGGGTTTTTCTCTACCACCAGATCACAGGTCTTTGAAAACTTGTTTCTCACTGCCTGTTCACCAGGACCTCCCAGCAAGGAACCGGCAGAGAGCACATGCTCAATAAATACTGGCAGAAAAGTGAATGCACCAAACAACAGCTTCCAAAGGGCTACACAGAGTTGTTCATAAATCTGTTTTCTGTTATAATTACTTAAAAAACACAAAGGAGTAAAACACTTATCAAATGTAATTTGTAAAGGGCAGCAACTGTAAACAAACATATCTAGTCGGGAGGCCAATCAACACTTAGGCATCTGGTCTCTGTTAACACTGAGCATCGTGGAGAACTCACGGCAAAATGCTGGTGCAGCAGCACGTGTCTATGCAGAAGCCGGGTCTCCTTCCAAATGGCCGTCGTCTTCACTGATCAGAACAATAATGTACATGGCTTACTTTTATTTTTATTATAAAAAAACACATACAAGAGATTTAAGAAATGATGGATATAAGACAAATCAGAACCACGGTGAGTTATTAAACCCATTTTCTCTGTACAAATACTAAAATTCCGAAAGCGGAACATCATCGAATGTGACACACATTATCGCACTGTCCCTATGTACACGGCGAAGGGCTCTGGGTGCCTCTGAATCCGTATGTACACGTCCTGACACAGACCCTGCAGTGGACTCGACTTCTCAGACTCCTTTCCTGGCAGATAGTGAAATAGCTGAAGGGACTTCAGTTACGGAACGCCTGTGAAGAAACCGCATAAAGGTGAGTTGCGGAGGCTCCCCGTGTTTTCCTCAGATCAGATGCACACTATACCATGAGAAAAACTTCTGTAGCCTGTTTCCATCTAAGACAGTGGAGAGTCTTCTAGTTCTTTTTTAGCCAATTTAGTTTCTCCTAGTCACTCATTTGAATGCAAAGGCCAGAATTAACTCAGGAACCAAATCAATGCTTTCATATTAAATTCATTATAAAATGCCAGTCAATTTTAAAAAGCGACTAAAAGGGCACTTTCTGCAGCAAAAAGGGCTAAGTTCAAGTTTTTGTTGTTTGACCAAGACACAATAATATAATCCATTTGTCATGTAGTCACGATAGACATTAAGTGATTTAAGTATGTGGTTTAGGGAAACACGGCTGTGCCACTGTATTACTCCTGTCTCCTTGCCATAGCGAGGACAGCCTCTTCGCATTTTCTCTCTTGCGTCTTTTTTGTGAAACCTCGGTTTGTATTCTGAAAGCTCATACTCAAGATAGGTGAAGGCACTTCTCCAGGCGCAGTGCAGCGGGGCTTAGCCGAATTCCTCCGCACACAATGCACTGACTTCCTCCAGGGAGCTGACCACTGCAGACGGAACACTGTGAGAGGTCTCCTTGCGCCAGGCTTCCAGGATCTTGAATATTTCCGCTGGATTGCTGGGACTCAAGTCACAAAGGGCATACACAGCTGCTAGCTGTATACCCCATGGTATATCTGAAAAGAATTTTCACATTCGTCATCACATAAAAACGTGTACGTTATTCAAATTTTTAATGGTGTAACCTACTGAATACTATTCAGAACACTTTCTACCACACTAAAAACTAAATATAAAACATAAAACAAGATCCACAATAGAAGAATTAATTTAAGACTTGTCTAGAAGTGGGGAAAATGAAAAAACGCAGCACAATTCTGTGCAGGGTTCTGGTGCTGGCTGTGTGCCGACAGAGGCCTGTTCCCGGAGGCACAGGGCCGTAGAGCTTTGGCCCTCTCATGTCCAGCGTTAGCTAAGCTTCCCAAAGCAGTTCTGGAAGCATCACACTCCCATGTTTACATTTTAACAAAATGTGGATCCCAGAGCATTCGTCAAACAAATGACTCCATTAACTATCCACTGAAGTGTTTATAAGGGGACTTTGGAAATGAAAATCAGAATGAAATGAGAACAAATGAAAAACTATCTTGTGTACCATACTTTCACATACTATATTACAGTATATGATTATAGATTATAGCATATAATTATAGATTATAGCTGGGTTACATATTATAGATTATAGTTCTCATTTAGCATAAGTTCATTTATGAATTATTTAATTAAAATATATTAAATTTTAATTAAGGTGTACTTACTGAAATACCTTATTTTAAAATTTAGGAGTTATTTAATTAAAATTTATTATTAACTATATATTTCAGATTTATTTTAGTGATGTGATGTCCAAAGGGACAAAACTGCTATTATTTAAAATAAAAATATAACAAAACCCCCACATATTAATGTTAATGCTGAAAATACAAACAGTACTGCAGCTTTAAAATTATTTCCCCCCTAATCTACAAGGCAATTAGAGCAGCACAGAGTGGGGCTCATAATAACCACTAAAAAAAAAAAAAAAAAAAAAGGTCTAAGAGTAAAACAGAGATTTAAAACACAATTTTAGTAAGCAAATACGTGTGGCACTGGGTAAAGAGCTGTGGCTCTGGTTCAAATGTCAATGCTGAACTTGTAGCTAGACTACAGCTTTATAAATTATCCTCATCTCCTCTCCTCATCTATCAGGCCCTGAGAGGAGCAGAGCATGATGCCCAGACCCAGTGAGCACAAAGTATGGGTTAGTACAAGAAATCCAAGTGCTTCATAAACAGAAGGGTACCTTCATCCTGGGCATGCTGTATGAACATACCGATGACCGAACTAATATTTTTCACAGCAGAAGGAAACCCTTCTTTCAAACCCAATTGGCCTAAACGACCTAGGGGTAAAAAAATAAAACAAAATATAATCTTTGGTTAAATGTTGATTAACTTTTCATAAGAATTTAAAATTCGTTCTCTTTCATAAAATATTATGTACATTAACTTTAGTGATCCTGAAGTTAAAATGGGTACTTATTCTTAAGTGAAAATAGGTTAAACGGGCAAGGACCAGAAGTCAATAAAGCACAATTTGTCTTTCAGGAGTGACCAAAATGCTTGGTCATTTTTTATTTACATATACAGATGATATACAATGCTTTGCTTTTTCAGTTAAGTTATAATAAATAGGGGAATGTAGAAGAATGAGTGGTTTCAGTAGTTTCAGTGTGAAATCGCTAACTTCTGTTATGTTAAAAGACCAACTCTAAGACTGTGGTCCCATCAAACACACTATGGTATAACCCTTTGCTGCTATAATGTAGCTGTTTAATAGGACTGCCTTTGCAATGTGGAACAGCAGCTCTCAAGTGTGGTTTTCAGACCCCCTGGAGTCCTCAAGATCAAAACTATTTTCACAACAATGCTAAGAAGGTTATGTGCCTTCTTTTCAGAGCTGAGACACGGACTGACAATGGAAAAGTAATGGTTGGTTAAGGACCCTCAGCCCCAATCAAGGCAGTGGTGCCATGCTACACGAAGGTCATTCTTCATCACCAGAAGCTTGCAGTCAAAAAAAGCCAATTTACCTTAAGAATGTCCTTCAAGAAGCAGTCACAGTCATTCCTATTACATCTATTCCCCTGGTACACAACTTGTGATGGCGGGAAGTGCCCCTGAAACACTCCCCCTGCACACCAGGCACACTGCATATCTCCAGGAAAAGCACCTGTGCAGATGTTTCATTTGGGAGGGAAACTGGTCCTTTTTCTATGAAACACCAAATTTTCACTGAAAAACTGACAAACTACAGCTATTCAGACTGAGGAAGACATTTTCTTAAAAATGAATAAAGTGAGCCTGTCTCTGCAAGGAAATTTATTATTGCTCAGAATTGTAGAAAAACTTCCACCAGCCATCCTGAGCTGTGGGGTCATTTCTGATAATTCTGCAGAGCCTAGAGAGCAGCTTGTCAGAGATGAGGCAAAGAGGAAAAAGAATAGGTAAATTTTAAAGATCTGTGATTTTAGGGAGGAATAAAACCAAATGTCCACTGAGGTCCTTCCTTAGATATGATATTAAAGAGTCTATGTCTCATTTAAACAATGATTTTAATTTCTGTATATTCAGATTAGAGTAAAACAACACAAAACTAGTTCACAATTACGGAAATACATAAAATGATCCTTGGGCACGTATAGAAAAAATAGGGGTGTAAAAAATAGGAGATAGTCTTATTTTAGGAACCAAAAGAGACTTTAGTATAATTTATAGAAATGTATGTATCCTGGTATATATATATGTGTGTGTGTGTATATATATATATATATATATATATATATATATATATATGCAAGTATGTACATGTATGTAGATTAATATTAGTATCTGAGAAGCAAGAATTTAATTATTCAATTATAAATAAAATGTACTCACATTAACAACCTTAAACTCTGACAAAGATGGATAAAAACACTAATTTATAAAGAAAGAGTGTGAGTAAAGAGATTGAATTAAGTGCAAAAGTATCTACTCTAATAGCTACAAAATTAGTTATGATGAAGTTTCAGTGAACATATATTATACACTTATTACCTCACCATGACTATGATCAAGAAAAAATTTAATCCGAGAGACAACTCACCAATCAGCCTTAGTATCGATGCTATAATAATGTCAGGAATATATGCAATGTTAGCATGTCCTTTTCTGTATTTTATCCACTTATCCATTACAGGCCACAGCTCCTTACTATAAAGTAACAACAATACACATATGTATGAGAGTATGCATTACCTTAAAAATGGTCTGTAAGAACCCAGCCAGTGATGCTATGTGGTTGAGCATCACCCATGAACCAGGAGGTCACTGTTTGATTCCTGATCCCCAGTAGGGGGCATGCAGGAGGCAACCAATCAATGACGTTTCTCATGTTTCTATTTCTCTATCCCTTTCCCTTCCTCTCTGAAAAGAGGTTATAAACACCCATTTTACATCTTTATTCTCTGTTTTAAGCCTTCTTATAAGATTTTGCATTGAGAAGCTGAACAATGTTCCCAAGTAACAGAACAGGAAAGGAGGAACTGGATTTTCACTTAAACCTTCCAGACATTAACACAGCTCCTGTGTTCTAAATGTCAACAGTTTCTATAGGAAGAGAAAGGTTAAATAGACTGTTTTGTAAAAAAGAACTAAAACAATGGGAATGAAAAAAAAAAAAAAACTAGCCGAATTTAGGAAAATTTCTAATCTCAGAAAACAGTGCCAATTCCTCTCTGCTTTCTCTTTTCAAAAAAATGTGTTTACATCTTACATAGCATTTATAGTATTAGAAAAGTTAAATGCAGACACCAGAAGAGAAATGTAAACCAACAGCATCCCAAATAATACATTCTTAGATAATTATTACTCTTCTGATTTTGGGCTTTCTTTCCACGCACTTCTACATGTGCATGTAAGTTTAAAACATGGGGAAGTGACTACAGTGCTTAGGAATCAGGGTCTGAAGTAACTCAGGCAGAGAACCTGATATTCAACACTGTGTCTTCACCACTTGCGGGAGGACCTTGAACAAATACCTCTGTTTGGCATCATCCTTGGTGGTGTCCTTCGTCAAGTCACTAGGGGACAGAGGAGCCACCTGCCTTTTAGGCTCCCATTCCCATGAAGTCAGGAAGATGAGGCCCAGGTAGGCACTCACACATCATTACAAAGAAATAAGGCAGTGGATAGACTTCTGTCACTTTCTTAATAACAGACTATGAAATACTTCCATGTCATTGCATAAAAATCCGTTTACAGCTATTTTAATATGGCTGTATCTCATTAAATAATTCAATTCCCCATTGCTGACATTTAAATATATAATCTTCCCCTTGGTTAAGGAGGAAAAAAATGAGAGAACAAATTTCCAAAGAATAAATTCCTCCAGTATCTCAAGGATATGGACTATTAATCCTTTGGTGAATCCGTTTCAATGTCATAAACTCTTTCAAACCAGCCTTTCTCAGTCAGGGTTCCAAGAAAATTAAGAATTACAGAACAAAAATTTGACTATCATCTCCATTCTTCCAAAGATGGTACATAGCTAGTGCCAGAATTCTAGATGCACAGAGAAAAGGTAATTCATTACTTATTTTTCCCCTGAAATCCCAGGTGAGAAGAGCTGCTAACCTAGAATTTTGAATATTTCTGTTCCATGTGGGGTTTTCCAGAGAATTTTTATATTAAAATCATGGTCATTATGTTCCATTCTACAAATATTTGTTGAGCACCTCCCTTACATGGGCACCATCCTACATGCTGGAGCATGCCAGTGAACCAAAGGGTCTCTGTCATGTGTCATTTTTCCTTGAGAGAGACAGGAATAACAGACTATAATGAAAAGTAGTGAAAGGTAGTTGCACAAAAAAAAATAAAAGCAAGGAGATATGACAGTGATACAAGTACTTTAAGGGTAGTTTTATTAACTCTTACCCAAATCAAAATGTCACTTGTAAATGCTGCAGCCACCTTAAGCAGCAAACATTATTCAAACCGTAATTCAGCAATCATTCAATAGATTTAGCCTATAATTAAACTAGAGGCCTGGTTTACAAAATTCATGCACGGGTAGGGTCCCTAGCCCTGGCCAGCGATCAGGGCCGATCGGAGCCTTCTGGCTGCTGGTGGGGGCCTTCCTTCCCCAGCTGACGGCTACTGGAGCCTTCCTTCATTCCATGCTGCCCCCTGGTGATCAGTGCACGTCATAGTGAGCGATTGAACTCCCGGTCTCCTGGTCTAACACCCAAGTGGAGACTGTGCATATTAGCCTTTTATATATATATATATATGAATTACTCAATTTTATTGTAAGTTAGAAAAGAGCCCTGTACCTTATAATGTTATCATGTGTCCAAATCCATTTCTGATGGCAGCAGAGCAGATCAATGGCAAATATATATTCCCAAGTGTTATCACTTAGGTCTTCACCAAATTTTTCACTGGACTGAAATTCTGTTTTTGGACATAACTGTATGGTCAAAAGCAGCTTAGAAACCATGAAGCCAACATCTGCAGGCGCATTCTAGCAAACAAAAAAATAAAATTTAGTGTTCAAGTATAACAACACATCTTATAAGTAGCCTCAAAGAGTAAAACAAGCGTCAAATGACCATTTAGTTTTAAAAGACACCTTCTGAAAGTTGTATTTTGAATAAGGAACTAGGTTTACCTCAGTTATGGCACATGTTCTAAAATAATGCTAGCATGGTGGTTGGTAGGCCAGATAAAAAGCTCGAAGCAGGATGCAGAATCCAGTCAGGTAGAAAAGAGACTAGCTGCAATCCAGACTGTAATGCAAATTTTCATTAACTCTAATCAGAGATTTAAAGTTATTATGTTATAATAAAAACATTTAAGCTTTGAAGAATACTATAAATTCGGTCATTTTTCTGACTCGTTTCCTTTTTCTAGAAATTCACAAAATTGAATCAGATAGTACTAGCCACTATTTCACACCTGTGCATGGTTTTTAATATTTATCCAAGTTTTTGCATGCATTGGTAGTCCGAATGTTCCTTTTTGTTGCTGAGCAGTAATCCACTATATAGGTATAGCACAGTTTATCCATGTACCCTATAGCTTTAGACTACAGTTAGAGACCTGGTGCATGAAATTCGTGCACTCGGGGGGGGAGGGGGGTCCCCTCAGCCTGGCCTGCACCCTCTCGCAGTCTGGGACCCTTGAGGGATGTCCAACAGCCGCGGGGGCGAGAGAGACTCCCGTCACCGCCGCTGCGCTTGCCAGCCATGAGCCTGGCTTCTGGCTGAGCAGCGTTTCCCCTGGGGAGCACACTGACCACCAGGGGACAGCTCCTGCATTGAGTGTCTGACCCCTGGTGGTCAGTGCATGTCATAGTGACTGGTCGATTGGTCGACTGTCTGCCCCCTGGTGGTCAGTGCACATCATAGAGATTGTCAACCAGTCGACTACCTACTCTCTGGTAGTCAGTGCACATCATAGCAAGCAGTTGAGTGGCCTTAGCATACCATTAGCATATTATGCTTTGATTGGTTGAACGGATGACCAGACAACCAGACACTTAGCATATTAGGCTTTTATTACATAGGATGATGCTATGAGCATTCGTACACAAGTGTTTGTGTAGACATAAATTTGACTTCTCTTGGGTAAATACCAAAGTGGATTTATAATTGTTTTCTTGTGTAATTTTTTTTTACTAGGGTTTATTATGAAAAATGAACAGAGCACTTTCAATCTTTTATTTCTGAAAAAGTCTGGGATTATCTGGTTCCATAAAGATGAGGCAAAATACAAGTGAAACCTACACAATTTTTGTATAGTACATTCTTAATCATCTTCTCAACCTCTTTTATGATCATTGAAAACAACAGGTTTAATCAAGTGTTCTACCCCTAAAACCAATTTGGTCAGTTTTATTTTGCTAAGAAATCAATCTAGCTTTCCAAATCTGTTGCTCTAGATTGTAGGTAGGTGGTAGTCTTCTTGGTCACTATCCTGTAAATGTAGATATATCTTTATCCTCAGCCAAATTCTTGGCTATTTTTGGCTTTTCTCTTTTTGTCATTAATCTGAACTAAGTTATCAATCTTATTAGTATTTTTAAAGACAATACTTCCCTTTTATGTGTTTTTTGTTCTCTACTTGATTACTTGTATTACCTTTTAAACTATATTTTTTCTAGATTCTGTCAAGACTTTTAATTTTTAAGATGATTACCAGCAACTTTATTTGCTTAATAATAAAGACATTTAAACTACTTTAATGAATACAGGTTTTCCAAAACCAGAGATCTGTTATGAAAATTTTCCTTTTCAATGACACTTGAAAGATTGTGAATTTACTGTTGAGTTTCTATTTGTTCCCAGATTGTCCAGGGCTGTATATTTAAATTTCCAAGTCACTTTTGTGGAATTTTTCTGAAATCTTTGAATTATGTACAATTTTATTGATTACCAGACAATTGTGTAGGTAGAATCTTTACTTTTTAAATATTAAAGTATTCATGTGGCCCAAATCATGACTAGTTTTTATAAAAGTGCCACATTTACAAAATATGAAAAAATGCAGATTCTTCATTCAAGTTTACTTTTAATATTATTGAATTAGAGGCCCGGTGCACAAATTCATGCACGGCGGGGGGGGGGGGGGTGTCCCTCAGCCCAACCTGCACCCTCTCCAATCTGGGAATCTGGGATCCCTCTCACAATCCGGGACTGCTGGCTCCCAACCGTTCGCCTGCCTGCCTGCCTGCCTGCCTGCCTGCCTGATTGCCCCTAACTGCTTCTGCCTGCCAGCCTGATCACCCCTTAACCACTCCCCTACCAGCCTGATCAACGCCTAACTGCTCCCCTGCCGGCCCTATTGCCCCTAACTGCCCTCCCCTGATGGCCTGGTCACCCTTAACTGCCCTCCCTTGCCAGCCTGGTTGCCCCTAACTGCCCTCCCCTGCTGGCCTGGTGGCCCCCAACTGCCCTCCCCTGCTGGCCTGGTCACCCCTAACTTCCCTCCCTTGCCAGCCTAGTCACCTCTAACTGCCCTCCCTTGCCAGCCTAATTGCCCCTAACTGCCCTCCCCTGCTGGCCTGGTCACCCCTAACTGACCGCCCCTGGTCGCCTCCAATTGCCCTCCCCTGCCAGCCTGGTCGCCTCTAACTGCCCTCCCCTGCAGGCCTGGTCCCCCCCAACTGCCCTCCCCTGTAGGTCTGGGTTCCCCCCAACTGTCCTCCCTTGCAGGCCTGATTGCCCCTAACTGCCCTCCCTTGCAGGCCTGGTCCCCCGCCAACTGCCTTCCCCTGCTGGCCTGATCGCCCACAACTTCCCTCCCCTGCCGGCCATCTTGTGTCCACATGGGGGCGGCCATTTTTGACCACATGGGGCAGCCATCTTATGTGTTGGAGTGATGGTCAATTTGCTTATTACCTATTTATTATATAGGATTCCACTATGTCTCTACTGATTTTTGTCTATCAGATCTGTTGAAATCTGTAAGAGAATTTGGAAGTCTTGTACTTTAATAGTATTTTCCCCACAAGTATTCCTCATATTTTATAGCTTTGACTTTATATTTGTATTTAATCTGATACAGGGTAATTACATTTACTAAAATTCTATCTTCTTTATAAATAATGTCTCTTCTTATCAAATCATCACATCTGGCTTCATCCCGAACTGGCCAAAGGAGAAGGCTCCTTTACACAAGCAGAGGATGACACAGGAGCCAAGTGGCCCTATAGGCAGCCTGGGAGAGTGGCCTTTTTCTTTGCTCTTTTTAAGAAAATAGAAATCTAATAAATATTAATATCAAAAATTACTAAAACACCAACCTAGATACTATATTAGCACATTAGTTACTAAAGAAAATAATAAAGTAATAGAAATGCCATCAACTAGAAAGAAAAATACAGAATATAAGATTCAGAAAAATATTAACAGGAAAAAGTTATTTTTTTCATCTTTCTTAGTACATACTATAGAAACAAATTGTTTACAGCTCTCCTTGGAGCCCTTACACGTATGTATAATCTCATCAGTCATAAATTAGTGCACAAAATAAACTGTTAAATTAACATAATATACAGGTCTACAATTCTTCCCAAAGGGTCACATACATACTTAATGAACAGCATTTTTTTTTTAAAAAAAAGCTTAAGCTAAAATGATATTTTAAAGGATGTAAGGCACAGAATATATTATCTCTAAAAGGACTATCACCTAATGGAACACCAAATAATAACATTTACGTGAGATCTACAAAGTATGGTATTACAAGAAGTAAAAATAAACCTCACCTTTTCCCAGTTGAGAAAAGCTCTTAAACAGTTCAGAACCTCTCCTTTAGCACGTTGCCTGGCAACTAGCTGCATTGCCTTATTAATCACTGATTGAGAGATAAATATATCATGCCACATGTTTGCAATGAACAAAGTCAATTTTTCTGACTCTGGAAAATCTATAAGAAAGAAAATAAGATAAACCTTATGACTGATCAAGTGAATAAATAACTAAGAGTAAATGTTAGTAATTTCACTTGAACCTTGCAAGGCCTCCTACCCACTGAGGCCCAGCCTCAGTTATTTAAAAATCTGCTTCTCTCTTCTTTTTCCCTCATCCCCCTGGCAAACTTTCTTTAAATTTGAAATATTATACATGAATATATACCACTGTTGAAAAGAGCAATACACTCTAAAACAGGGGTCCTCAAACTTTTTAAACAGGGGGCCAGTTCACTGTCCCTCAGACCATTGGAGGGCCGGACTCTAGTTTAAAAAAAAAACTATGAACAAATTCCTATGCGCGGGCCCGGGACAAGTCGGCTGCTAAGCAGGACAGGCAGCGGCACCCGGCAGGCCGGATAAATGTCCTCGGCAGGCCGCATGTGGCCCGCAGGCCGTAGTTTGAGGATGCCTGCTCTAAAACATGAAGACAAGGCAACCACCTTTTCTCCAGCCTGCCCCAGTCCCAGAGCCCTTCTAATTGGCTAGTGTCATTTCAGGCTATTTTTTGTATGCATGTACAAGAGAACACCCTTGTAGAACACAAAGAGCAATTGGTTTGAAAATTTTTTTTTTATCATTTATGGATGATAATCCTTTGTTGTAAATAACTTTTCCCACACTGTGGCTTGTCCTTTGTTCAATTAACTTAATTGAGGTACAGCTAAAATACAATAAAATACACTCTTTTAAAGCAGACAGTTGGATGAATTTTGATAAATGAATACATCCATGTAACCTCCCCCAGCCAATATATAGAACATTGCCATCATGCCAAATTCCAGGGTTTGAGCCTTTCCAATAATGAATCACTTCACCTCAAATCCAGACAGCACAGATCTGCTTGCTGTTACTTTAAATTAGTATGCCTAATTTACATGGAGCACATGTACCCTTTCTGTCTGACTTCCTCTCAGTATAATGTTTCGGGATTCATCCACACTGTTGTATGCATCAGTAGTGCGTGTTTTTGTTCAGGGGGAGTAGTATTCCACTGCTCATAATTATGCTTGCTTTTCATCACCTACTGGACATGTTTCCAGTTATGGGATATTATAAATGAGGGCACTATGAATATCTGTGTAGTGGTCCACGCGAAGATATGTCTCTATTTCTGTTGGGTAAGTACCTAAGAGTGAAATTTCTAGGTCATATGATAAACTAATGATTTAATTTTATAAGAAACTATCAAGTGTTTTTGCAATTTGGTTGTAGCCAGTCAACATGAAGATTTTTATTCTGTTTGATGTGAAACCACATCTTTTTGATTCTCTGTTCTACTGTACCTAACACTACACTGTTTTGATCTGTTACTTCTGAAATCTTGTGTTCCTCTAGTTAAACTTCCTTCTGTCCCAGGAGTTCTTTGAGTGTTGTTCCCTCTACCTGGAATTCTCTCCCTCACTTTTCTCTTAGGTATTCTTTTGCATCTTTACATCTCAGATTCAAAAGCCACTTTGGTAAGGAAAGCTTCCCTGACCACTCACATGCTCTCAAATCTGCTGACCACAGGACAATCCATTCATTCAACAGATAATGATTGTGCATAATACATTTTTCTGGGGTAGGAATATAGTAGAAACAAGAATAACAAAATTGCGTCCTTACAGAGTATGCAATCTAAAGGAGGAGTAATACAGCAAACAATGTAAGTAGGGTAAGTGCCATGAAGGAAAAGAAGGAGAAGAAAGGATAAAGAATGACCAAGAGAGTTATGTTAAGTCACGAAGTTAGCCATACGAAGATGTGGAATAAGCTCCCCAAGAGAGAAACCTGTAATACTAGAGCCTGAGGTGAGAATGGGCTCATTGTGCTTGAGGAAGAACCAGAAATCCAGCTGTGCTCAGCAGAATCCATGCCCCTCTCCTTTCTGCTTTCCACCACGATAAAACCCGATGTGTGCTTGTGCGCTGTTACCATGTACTGGCCCTACTGAATGATATCTGGTTTTGGTCTCCATTGAAGCCTTAACACTTAGCATGCGCCAATAACTATTTGTTGAATAAGAGAGTAAACAAAGAAATGATGTGGGCAACAAACACAGCAGCCTCATAAGTCTAGAAGTGATGGATACATTATGGTAATAAAAGATTATAAGTCTCTGCAATTTAGGTAAGACTTTCTAATATAATATTACGTTGCATTTGTATATCATTTTACTATTTAATAATGTCTCCACTGATATGATGTAATGAAGAATGACTCCTAATCTGATCATCAGTAGAGACTGAAGAAATAGTAGTAAAGGGAAAAGAGAATCAAGGGACAGCCCTCCTTTCCACTTCTCTGATACTCTTCATGAGCTTATGAATCCATCTCATATTTCTGTCCTTTCCAGCTGATGACACAGTAATGTGGTTTACCACTGACTTTAAATCATTCCCTTATTTTGCGTCTACTTGATCTGATTCTAAAGTAGCTGCACAAGGAATGAAACAAATACACAGTAATGAGAGATCCTGTATATGAACTTACTTAAATCAGCATTTCAAGTGAAATGCTGATTTAAGTAAGTTCAAGTCACAGGAATTCTCCTACTGGAAACCAGGAATGGACAGGTATACCTAAGGCTCTACATGCCCTCTAGTAAATGTATAAATCATTACACAATTAAAAAAAAAAAAAACACAGCAATTGCTCAGCTAAAAATATAGAACCAAATATAATGAGGTAAAAACACAGTAATATATTTTCAATACAAAAAAAAGCCGCCATGTAAACATACCTTCCTTAAGTAGGCTGTAGCAGAACAAGCGAGCTCTTTCCAAGTCTCCAAGTTGCCGACAAATACCCACATACACTCTGCAGAGTGCATGAATGTAATTGTACTCCAGAGATATCTTCTGATTTTTTAGTTCTGAGAGAATAGAGTGAAGCAAGCACTCTGCTAAATGCTGGAGTGGGGGAAAAGAAAATCAAAAGGCAATGTACAATATTTATCTTTAGCCTATGAAAGAAAAGCTAAGTTGCAAAATTTAGCATCTACTGGAAAAATAACACATGCACTGTCAGAACGTAGAAGAGGGTATTAACCAGTAACGACCTGCTTAGCAGGAAGCCAAGGGCTCTGGGGGAAGGTTAAGTCCACACCTGTCAGCTGCCTGTGGTCAGCAGTGCTACAGGCGCTAGAGGCAAATCTGAGCACACCTGTCTGCCTTTTGTCACTCCCACCAATTATAGTGTCTTGGTGTTGGCTACAATTTGTTGTGTGCATGTATTAAGCCCAATCTATCCTATTCCCTTCTTGTTTTCTCAACTCCAGTGTACTCTACACATTTATCCTGTTCAGATCTTTAAATATGAGGTAACATTTTCTTGCTCAGTAAGAGAAGCCATTAAGTAATTTGACATATCTATTTGAAAATAAACATCTTTTCAAAATTACTTAGTGTTCTGTATGCTTTCTAGAAGTAAACAAATCTAAGAAAAATATTTATACCATTATGAATTGGAGACTGTGCAGATAACCAATAAAGGATGAGTGCATGGTACTGGAAGTCATCCACATAAGGTGTCAATATGGGCATTTAGAAAATGTAAGCCTGTGACATTCCTAATAAACTGTAGTAGAACTGAAACTGAATACCTGCTGTTTGACTGCAATATACATCGAGAAGAGGAAACCAAACCCACAGGCCGTCTTTCTGAAAGACTACCAAACTCTCAAATGTGTATGTAAGATTACTTACAGAAAAAAAGGCTCTATTATGTGATAAGCATTTGATGCTTTCAAGCAAATAATTTTGAGCCTTTAAACATGTCAGATTCTATGGGACACATGCAATTTTAGCTGACAGAATACTTACTTTAAGTTATTTGATAAACACAAATGACCAAATCTCTAGTGTCTTATCTCAAATGCATAAAATGCTGGCTAGAAATACAGTATAGGCCTCACTGTTTGTATAGATAACTGTCCATTTCTGAACTAAAACTTCTGTTGGGGTCATCTGCCACTTTGACAGCCTGTCCCTGTTGAGCAATTCCTAAACTCTCAGATACAGCTGCCACCTACCTTCTTTGTTGTGCTGAAATCATAGACAACTTCTTTCTCTTGATCTCTCATTACAGGCTTTTTGGAGATATTCCCCACATATACATGACTCCGAATGACAGGCAACAGGTCAAAGGAGGACTCTGCAATCTTCTTCAGAGCATCAGCTATGGCTTTATCATGGGACTCCACAGTTTCTTTGGGGTTCAGAGGCAACTGTGAAACTGTACTGGCAGCTGGAACAGAACTTGATTCCTCATCTGTCACTGTGACTTCAACTTGAGGGAGGTTCCTGGGGGGGTGTTTGACTCCTTCTGGAGTGGGGCTCGAGGTTTCTGGTTCTGGGGACCCACTGTCCAGGCACAATCTTTTAGCACTCCTCGGTGTACACGATGACAATGTCCTTTTCCCACTTGCATTTTGTTGGGTCCCCAAATCTCTGGATTTGTTCTGGTTACAGTCACCACCAGAGCTGCCCCCCGTTTTGACAAAGGCGGTTGACATGGAAGTGATTGCTTTGAAACCTGTTATAGCACTGACCGGCCCTGGTAAATTCTGACGGTCACCAGGTGGCCCTCGTGTGAGCTGAATATTCCCTTTAAGGATGTTGAGAGTGCGGGCCCTGGCAGATAACTCTGGGTACATGGTGTCAAGAATTTTAACAGAATTTTCCTGTGGCCCAGTCACAGCAGTGTGGGCTGATGCACAGGGGGGCAGTCTGCCAGGCACGGGAAGAGCATGCTTTGGGGTGGTAGCACAAAACTGCAAAGGAGATGATAATATCCTCTCCCCAGCAGGTACAGCAGATGGAGACATAGATGTGCACGATGGGGAGGCACTCCCTGGATCTTCCAGCAAAGGAGACATCATGGGTGGCATTGGGATCTCACACGATGGAGAAAGCTGGCCAACAGGAGAGGTGGGTGAGGAGGGACTGGAACTTGATATCAGAGGAGAAACTGGGTGTGAAGTCCTCGGAGGCGTGGCAATCAGAGGAGCAAGCAGGGGTGGCAAAGGGGGCCCCACCTCCTGCCGTATTTTACTCAGAGTGTCAGCGGAACAATCTGTAGGGGTAGAGGTGTCAGCATTGGCCAGAATGGTTTGAGTTTGAGGTCTCTGGGTTTTTGTGCTACCTCTGTCCCCCAAAGATGACTGAGAAACTTCACCTGGATTAGTTTCAACTCTGCCTGGTGCTGAAGTCTTTACCAGTTTATTTGACTGATCTTTGTTTGAAATCTTTGATCGATTCTTGTTTTTGTCAAATGGCTCCAGTTTCGAGTTATAATATGTGTGATCCGATGCAACAATCTGAGACTCAAAATCATAAATTTCAGAACTAATCCTTACACTAGGTTTCACAGGTCTGTTCCGCAAACGACTTTTATCAAAGTTAGAACTCTGACCACTGCTGGAAATATCCTCTTGGGTGCATGGAAGATTACTATCACAGGGGGGCTCCTGAAATGGAGAGCCAGGGTGGCTGGTCTCAGGGGACTTCTCTGCAGAAATAACAGAAATGAAACCAGCTCCCGGCTCTTCTCCATCTGGGGAAGCAGGGATGTCTCCAGAGGTGTCACAGAGGATAATCTGGTCCACATTTGGCATGAGTGGTACCCCACTTATGATGGTCCAGTTGTCCCCCTTTTCAATGACTAGATTTTGGTCATTTATAAGCTTATTTATAACTTTGGAAGTTACTGTAGATATCTGACACTGAAATGTCCTTTCTGCCTCCTCACAACCAGCACTGTGCTCAGCTGTCTGCCCATCGCCTGAGTAAGAACTCTGGGTTGGGGGCTCTGCTAGTTGTGGCAGGACTTCGTCCCCACTGTCCATCAGTCTGGTCACATCTGAGTTATCGTCAGGTCTGTCTTGAGTGTTTTCAATAGATTCCCTATTAGTGGGAGAACTGCCCTTAGCATCCAAACCAGCTGTTGATGGGGATGGATCTGAAGGATGCAACGAGGAGCCACTTGTTTGCTGAGGTGAGACTTGTTCTTTTATGGGTTCGGTTGTGAGGCTGTCATGTATACTGAAGAGCAGTAAATTACTAGCATCTTTTCCATCTGAGTCCTCACAGTTGGATTGAAGTTCCTGCCCAATCTTGGTAAGCACCTCAGACAGCGTTTCCAAAGAACACTGAGTGAGCTGACTTGCATCCTTTAAAGGACAATCATCTTCCTCTGATTCAATCCACTCTTCACAGGTTTTGAGTGTTTCTTCTTCACAGACTTGCTTTCTGTATTTTTCTCCTGATATTTCATTTTGCTTTAATTCTTTGTTCATTTCTTCATTTAGGGTTTCTTTGCTAGAATATTCAGGAACAGAGTCCCCTGAACTATAATCTTTCAACTGACAACTTTCAAGAAACATAACAACTTCTGACGTAGAAAGTCTATCTATCTCAGAAAGAGTACTGATGTTGAAGTCCTGTAGCGCTGAGGTCAGACAGCCCACCTCTGTGGAAGGCCTTGTCTCGGCAGAACAAGCATCTGCAGTTCCTTCATCTCCTCTGGAGGCCTCGGCAGCATCCTGTTTCTGTTTATCCATCACGGATTCAGGCTCATTTTCACCCTCACTGCAGCTAGGGGCCTCACTTTCCTCCATCTCAGTATCACCACCCCCAACCTCCCGAATGCCTGTGTAACAGTACAGAGGACCAGAAAGGTTACTTTGGGGGACACCATGTGTTTCTTCATCTTTTCTGCCAATCGCTGGCAAAAAGGCATTATCTGTAGTGCCCGGACCTTCAGAAGCACAGCCAGGCGTTGGTGATGGCTGCTCCAGAGGCTCCTCCAGGCTTTGCTCTACACTAGGAGAGTCCTTTGAAATGACCAGGGCTTCACCACCAGATGTGACTGTGTCTCCAGAGGATATTTCTTTAATAGGAAAATCTCCTGACGCTGCCATTTCTGTGGCTGGATGAAGTTTGTCTGCACCCAACCCAGATGAGTCCAGATCTGTGGCATTTTGACATGGACACTGCTCCTGCAGCTCTGCCTGCAAGGAGGGTTCCATCATGTTTTGGTTTGAGACTGGGATGTTTTCAGAAAAGAAAGATAACTTACTATTTTTGGAACAATGAGAATTTTCTACTGGTAAAGAACCACTTGAAGAATCAAAATCTAGTTTTCTACAAGAGGTGGAACCTTCTAGTGAAGTCTCTTTTGTAGCAGCCACCTCCTTGATGTTCTGGGTTGTCTCCTCTCTTTCTGCACATCTTGCTACTGATGACACATTATCAACATTTTCTGTTGCTGAGGCAGGCTCATTCCTATGTAATCTCAAAGGTTCCAATCTAGCACCCTGCATCATTTCAGGCCTGGCTTGCTTGGTGATAACTGACACTTGGTTAGACAACAATGATGTTGACTCTCTATTTTCTATGGATGGCACTGCCTTTTGTAACTGATTGTTGGTCTCTTGTTGATGTTCTGATTTAGCTATCAGCATTTCTTCACCACCTCTCCTTAACAGATTACTATGGTGCCAAGAAGTGCTTTTAACAAAACCACTCTTGCTCAAGCCAGACTGAGACTCTACCAATGCTGTGAAATCTGACTGACTTGTGAGCTCAGCTCCTGGACCTTGGCTTTCACACTGTCCACCTTTCACAGCTTTCATAAATACTGACTGAGGAAGGGCACACACTTTGGTCATATCTTTCACAACTTTTGTACATTCTACCCCACTGCTACTCTGATCATGAAAATCAGATGCTCCCAATTCAGTGTTCAGAGCATGCAAGCTATCCTCTGGGTCGTTTGCTCCTGAAGAACATTCTGATGGCTCAGACTGCAGACCTGACATGTTTGAAGTTCTAGCTAACTTCTGTTCTGAATGACGCGCTTCAGTAGGAATTACTTCAGTAGGAACATGAGTATCATGACCACACTTCAACCCAGAGGAAAACTGAGGATTACTGTGGACAGATAATGCTCCCGAGGTAGAAGAGGAAGAAAATTTGGCTTCAACATCAAGCTCTGTTGCATCCATTACATCATCTGCATCTTCTTCAGGTTCAGATGATTCTCCTAAAGCAAACCCTGGCATGTCTTCTCTTTCCTTTTCCAATTCTTTAGATAGTCCCTGAAGATGATCAGAAACTGATATACAATCTGATTCACAAGTGGTTTCATTAGTTGGTGTCCACTTAGTAAAGTTTGATTTGGATGATCCAATCATTCTGGATAATGGGGTTTTTCCTTCAGATCTCATGAGTTCACTTAATGGTCTCTTGGCAATGGGAGAATAACACATGTCTGATTTCCCGAGGGCTGCTTCCTTCCCTTGTGCTATGCCACCAGACTTCTCAACACTCACATTTCCGGTGGGTTTACAAAGTGTTCCCTCAGCTTGCATTGACATATCTATTTCCCTAACCTCTCCTGGTCTTTTTGCCTCACCTAAAATGTCTCTTTTTCTGCTTCTCATGAATTGAGATGACACTGCCCAGTGTTTTTCACGAGCTAAGGAGAATGTGGTTGAAGGTTCTCTCAGTGATGCTGTAAATGCCTCAAACCCAACAGTTGTCACTTCATTTACTTCCAATGTGTTTGGAGCTTGGGTGGCTTCATGTGATTTGAGTTTTTCCTCACATGTACCACTTCCTTTATTTTTTCTGGATGAGCCAAAACAATCCTGTGCCTCAGGTGTATCATCTTCTGAAATATACTCAGAACTTTCATGTTGGGCTGAGTCACTATCACTGGAATCTGTATACTCTCCAAAGTAAGTTTCCTTAAAATAAATGAGTTATACTAGTTAGTTAATTAAATACCAATTCAACCAACTAAAATATCAATTAAATGCATTAAAAAAACAAAGTAAATCCTTCCTGAAGAACCTTTTAGAACACATAGGAGGACAGATAGTTTACTCTCTGGAATCGCTGTAATAGCTATAAGGTGGGAAAGTCTCGATCACAAGTATGGCACTGCTCTGCCCTTTTCTAAAAGAAGCTCACCTCTCCCCAGAGCTACCCTCACTCACACCTCTTCTCCCATAACAGTTTCTTCCAAGTTCCAGTCCACACGTGGCCTAGTGTACAGTTTGTTCTCCTAACCTCCAAACACTCCTACTTCTCAACTCCTTCCCCATTTTTCTGGCCAAAAAGCCAGAGTCTGGCTGCAAAACCCTCTCATTTCTTCCACTTCCCAGTCACTCCTCCAGAAATGTCTGACTCCAGCCCAGAGCATCAAATGCGCCATCACTCTGGGTAACAACTCATGGACAACTCTCGTCACACATTTCCTTACAAGTGCTATACCTGGGATGTTGTTATTACCCAGACCTGCTCCACCTCTTCCCCTTCAGCATTGTATGCAGTGACAATTCTTCCTTCCACCCAGCCTATCTCTACCCCTGCTCCAGAAACCCTGCTTGACCCTCAACTAGCCCTCACTTTTGTTTTTGTTTTTTTAAATATATTTTATTGATTTTTTACAGAGAGGAAAGGAGAGGGATAGAGAGTTAGAAACATCGATGAGAGAGAAACATCGATCAGCTGCCTCCTGCACACCTCCTACTGGGGATGTGCCCACAACCAAGTTACGTGCCCTTGACCGGAATCGAACCCGGGACCTTTCAGTCCGCAGGCCGACGCTCTATCCACTGAGCCAAACCGGTTTTGGCATAGCCCCCACTTTTGCTAACTGCCTTCATCACACGTGATCCACCAAGTAAGCAAATTTATTAAACACCTGGCCTTCCTGTTCTGTAAGGAAAAAGGCAGTCTGGGGAAGACTAGACACTGCTAACAGAAACACTCTTACTAAAAGAATCCTTTCTTCCCCCGAGCTGGAGTACCATCATCTGGTTTTCCTCCACTGTCTGGGCACTTGTTTTCAATCTTTCTTTCCTCTTCCCCTTTTCTGTTTGGTCACATATGTATTGACAGTTTCCCAGAGTCTCTCTGGGACTCCATCTTGATGCATCCTGAATGCCTGTGTCTCATTCACCCCAGCCTCCCTTCGAGTAACATGCCCAGCGATCTAAAATGCACACTGCATATGTCCACTTGGAAATTCCACACGCACCTAATATCTAACATTTTATACATTACCTCGCCCAAGTAGGGCTTCTTCTTACATTTGTTATTTTCCAACATCCTTGACTCCTCCATCTCTCCTAACAACCACAATGAAAATCTCACCAAAGGCTGCTCATTCATCCTCATAACATTTTCCAAACCGGTCCCACCTCTTTAACCACAATGCCACTACTGGGTTAAGGTATCAAGAATTAAGGAAACTGCTGATTTACTGATTTCCCTATTTATGATCTTGCCCCTTTCCTGGCTATCCCCACCCTCTACCCATTCATACAGTGACTAAATCAAACCTTTCAAATGAAAATTTATCATCAGGTTCACTTCTTTGGATCCATCAAGAATCTCCCACTGCCTTCAGGATAAAATGGAAAGTCCTTAGGACACACACAGCCCTTATGGACCTGGTCTGTGTGAATGTTCCTGTGTCAAGTTCACCCTAGTCCTATATCTCTACCAAATGCCTCACTCCCTCTTCAACACTGAGCCATGGTCTGACTTTCCTGAAGCAATTCCCACCCTAACCCCTCCACTCGGCTTCCATTCAGGACCAAGCCCTGTCTAGGTCCTCTCCAGCAAGGTGCAATTCCCAGCAGTGAAGTGCTCTACTGAGGCTGTGTTATTACCTATTCCTTAAGATCCGACTGCCACACAAGATCCAACCAAGTGGCAACCATCCCATACCCTATGTCACTTCAGCATTCCTGGAGCCTAGCACAATGTGTGGAACACAACAGACATGCATGTTTCCTGAATGAAGGAAGTGACTCAAAGCTATTTAACTGCTCCTTAAGCCAAAAAGTACATAAATCTGTTTCATCAAAACTAACTTCCTAAGAAATTAGGATAAACCATTCTGTAAACACAGAAAGAGGTGATGAGTTCACAAAATGAAAGTGGGAAATTTAGCAACCTAGGTTAATGTATGCTATAAAAATGAATTTAACCATCTCTGAAAAAGTCCATGGCTACAAACATGTATTTAATTCATTCACTCCATATCTGCTAAGTGACAGGCATGAGAGATAAGAACAAACAATAGGAGACCTACAATTTGATTGTGGATAAAGACAAACATTCAACCATAATAGAAAGTGAAAAAAGTCAGACTTTTTTTAATTAACTACATGTTGATCCTAAGGGCACTGGCAGGCCTTTTTAAATAAAATCTGGTCTGATTACCACAAATGTTCTTTGAGTATGGCTAACGTAATAGGATGTGCCCACTTGGTGACCCAAATTCAAATTGCAAACTCACAGGTGCAAGAGAAGAAGGTAAGGTGCCATGGTGTGGTACAGACCCCAGAGGGGGTGATGGTACTGGAGACAAAAGAGGAGGGGGAAGTTTGAAGAAGTCAACTGCAGCTTGAAGATCTTCATCAAAAGAGCGATCATGATCAGAAAAGTCAGCACTGTCCTCATTCCTCTGTAGTAAAACCTCAGGATGCTGGTCATCATTACGGTGGGCTGCTGCACTGGGTGTCTCTTTTCCCACATTTTTACACGCAGAGACATCAACCTCTATCTCCATGGACTGCTCTGCCTGACATGGCTGCACAGCAGAGGTTCTTGGAGGACTGCCTCCTACCCGGGTGGGCACAACATCTTCCCTGGACTCTCCAGATATGGGCTTTTCTTGGACAGGTTTTGCTGTAGAAAAGAAGTAAATATCAAATATTTACAATATCAGAAAAACTTAACAGTTCAAAACGTTTGCAATGTCCACATAAAACGTATTTAAAAAACAACCGATCCCTTCCTGAAAACTATCCTATAAAACCTGAACACACTTCATGTAAGTATGCTTCGCTCACAACAAACAGGATGAGAAGACAGGCAGATGGATGAATGGGATTCCCGTGGCTCCTCCGCAACAGAGCACAGCAGTGTAACAGGCCCTGGGCCCTGATGACGTGCCCATTCTCTTGGTGAACCTTACAACCAGCAGTACCTGGGAGAAACAGTTTTGTGCATGCAAGTTGGCAGGGAACACAATTTTCTCTGGCAAGTGATCTATAATCCACTGACATCAAGCCTACTCCATCACCATATTTGTACAATGTTCAAATGAAGGAATCAGGTCACATGAATACTTTTTATACTAAACAAGAGAAAAATTACTACAAAAAGCCAATGATTTTTGGGTCTCGATTTTGGTTAAGTGAAGTGGTACTAATTACTAGTCAAGACCTATGTGTCCTGGAAATCATTAGAGACATCTATTTGCCATACTTTAAAAGCTGTAAAAATGTTTTACAGAGGACTCAGGGCTCCTAGGAAAAGTGGTTGATAACAGAGCTGGGTAGTGGAAATACAAACTGGGCCTGAAACATCTTGCAGTGTCAGAAAGTAAAGAGGTACTCAGAATAGGATGGGTTATGCGGAAAGAGCCCAGGAGCCAACCAGAAGATGATCCCAATAACCAAAGCTGGGGCAATCTGAACAATACATAAAGATAGTACTGAAGTATAATGCATAAAATAAAATTAATACCCATGAGACTACAGTGACAGAAATAAGTGAATTAATGAAGGGAAAGCTTTTTTTTTTACAGAAAAATTCCATTTAATAAATGCAAAAGAAATGAGGGAAATACAATAAAATCTATAGACAAAGTAGCCACTATAGCAAATACGATCCATTGATGGCTGCTAAAATCAGTGGGTTATAGTTAGAGAGAAACAGAATATTTGCAGAGTGTCAAAGCATCTCCCCAAAGATAATTAACTAATAATAGCTTTACAATGAAGAAACCTGAAAGACGCCATTTTAAACAAATGATAAAGGTTCTAACATCCCCAGTGACAATGCATCTCCACAACCCTTCTCCCTGGGTACAGCACCCTAAGCAGAGTGCAATATCACATTGTGAAGTTCTTGCCATAAATACACGCCTCAATCTAATATGAGAAAACATCAGATAAGCCAAAACTGATAGGCTTTCTACAAAATCATCTGTACTCTCCAAAAGTAGAAAAAATATGAGAGATAAGGAGAGATGTTTGAACTGTCCGACTGGGGGAGATGAGAAGAATGACAGCTAAATACAACATGGGATCTTGGAAAAGAAAAATGACATTGGTAGAAAAGCAGGTGAAACTCACATGAGGTTCATTTTTGTTAACAGCATTATTCTAAGTGTGCTGGCTTTGATTATAGGTTAAGGAAAATGTTAAACTTCAGGGAATATAAATGAGGAATAATAATGAAATTTTTTACTATTTTTGTAACTTTTCTCATATGGAAACAAAACAACAAAAAATAATATATTTTATACTATAATATTGCAAAGACACTATGTTTTCCCTTCTACTTGAAAAAGCTAACATTAAGGAACAGACCTAACCCTTGAAATATTTTATTTTTAAAGAAACATGTAATATTTCTAAACAAAGAAATGCCCCTTTTAATAACATATTTAACAACATAAAATCAAAGTGTTTACAATAAAAATAAAGTACAACTATTGACTAATACAGAAAACTGAAATGTTGCCTATGACCTTAGGGAACCTGAGTGATGTTCAGAGCCTGAGAAGAAAATCTAGGTGCATGTTTCTGCAGACTTACATCTTCACTATCTGTGAATTCATAGTAGCTAATCTAAGAAACTAGCACAACAACAAAAAAGCTAAGCACTTTATTTTTTAAATATATATATATTTTTTATTATTGATTTCAGAGAGGAAGGGAGAGGGAAAGAGAAACAGAAACATCAATGATGAGAGAGAATAATTGATTGGCTGCCTCCTACACTCCCCCACCAGATACTGAGCATGAGCCGTGATTGGGAATCGAATGATGAACTCTGGTTCACAGGTCGATGCTCAATCACTGCGCCACACCAGCCAGGCAAGTAGCACTTTAATCTTATGCAAGACAGCAATCTTCTCCCCATCCACTCCAAGTGACTAACATCTACTTCCAAATCTTAAATCCTGAATACAGTGCCACTGAATGTGGTAGAAAGAAGACATAACACAGATTAAGTCCAATCTATGAAAACATATTAGCTTACTGTGCTGTACAGTAATAATCTGACATGACAGTTTACCTAACCATATCAATATCCTCCTAAAGGAGACTACAAATTTAGGGTAGACTGTAACTAAAATTTCAATCAAAGTGACAGGTAAGTTACATAATATCAAATTAAGCTAAACTGCTGGTAGGTGGATAGAACTCATGAAATGATTAGAAAAGCTGTGCGTGCTCAGTCTTCTGCACACACCTGCCATATACACCTCCGCTGTGGGTCCAGCCAGCTTCTTTGAATGTTCTCTGATGAAAGCTACTATTAAAAATTAAAACCCAAATGCATTTACTGAGATTGGTAAAATGTAAGAAAAGGAATCTGGTATAATTAGGAGTACCCATTCTAGCTATTTCATTATTTATTACCCTGAGACATTAAAAACTAAAGACACACAACAGCCATGATAAACATTTCTACTTTCATGTACAATATGTACTTCTGGAAGCTTCTCTCTCACCTGGGACACATCTGCTGCTTTCACCAGGTGCTCTCTGTGCTGTGTTTATACAGAGCCAGAGTTCCTTCAGAAGTAGTTTTACTTTTCCTGGGAAAGAGAATACAGTATTAAAGACATGTTACGTGGCTCAATGTATGCACGGACAAAAGACAGTCCTGTGAAATCAGGACTTATTAGGAATATAAGAACGAAGTAACTTAAACATCTTCCCCAAATTCAACTACTGCACATAAGTTAGTTAGCTACAGACAGAAAGGTCTGCAATGCTCTAGACCAAGCATGTCAAACTCAAAGGCTAATACAGGCCAAATAAACAAGGTTTAAGTTTATGTGGGCCACAAATAACAAAAGCTTCAAATTTCATAGTAACGCAGGTTTATTTTGATAGAGACATACTGAATACAAAGGGCTGAAATAAATGAGTAATTGTTAACATTAAATAACAGAACATTTTAATAAAAATTAATATTTTTTCTTGAGTATTAACTTACCAGACACTGAGTAACTGCACAAAGTAATAAGCGTAATGCAAATAAACCTATTTTTCTTGTTCTCCGAAAGCGAAATATTTCCTGTTGCGCACACCAAACAAGTCAGTCCAAGACTAATGAAGTGGCAATTGGCTGCTAAAATATTCGCTACTAGTATTCGTGGAGAGAAATGATGGGGCTGCACGTAAGATGCTTAAAGGAAATGAAGGCCACATGATTATAGTAATCAATCATTAGCAAACGTTGTAGTTTGTTATTAATAATTAGGTATAACAGGATATTGTAAAAATTAAGTTACGAAATGTTTATTAAAATGTTTCTTGCATACCTTTAAATTGACTGGGCTGCAAAAATATTTGTTGTGGGCCGCATGCGGACTGGGGGCTGCGAGTTTGACATGCTTGCTCTAGACAAATATTGATGGCTGAATACAGGGTTTTGTTTGAGGGAAATGGGAGTATTTGAGTCAAAAGACCAAATCTACCTGTTGTTAATGGCTTTTATCACCTTTATGTATGTGTGAAACAAAAAAATCTTTGGCCTGTTAAGTTTTCTACAGAGAGTGATATGGGATCAGGAAGGAAGCAGATATAATGACCGATATAAGAGATTTGGGCTTCATGTATTCTACAAAGAATAGGAGAGCAGTATCTCTTCAGTTATGAGGTTATTAGAAAACCCTCAGAGTCGACCATGCTGTAATTAACCTGGGGGCTTCATGGATCATAGAAAAGCCATTAGTAGTCTTAATGAAAAATGAGGAAGACAAAAAGATGTGTGTGTAAACAAATAAACAGGAAGAGATAATCACACAGAGAAGCATATGCTTTTATGAGCAAAGCAAAAACTTTGGAATTTTTTTAAGTTTTTAAAAGGGTCTGTCTAGATTCCTAAAATGGTTAAGAACCACTGATTCAAGTTGAAAGGCCAATAGTAATTGTAACTAAGACAGGCCCAATAAAATTCATATAACATTAAGAATATTAATTATGATTTTAAAGTGAGTTTAACATTAGTAAATACAGAAATTCCAAAAAAATTTGATAGGAAAAATATTCATAAAAGTATCGATAATTTGTAATTAAGTCTGCATATAAAGACAGCTCACACAAATTAAAATTCAAGTAAAAATAAGCTGTATTTCATTTCAGGCCACCTCAAAGTTCTATTATAGTTTCCTTGAACTTAAGTTCTTAAATTAACCTGAAGCACTTATTAAAAATACTGAAATCTTTAATCCAGTCTAAACCAACCTTTCAAATCTAAGTATCTCCAAGAAATCACAAATTTTGAATAGGTCAGCCCTACGGAAGCCGGCAAACTGCATCACACCAAATAATGAGGTTCAGACAGAGGGACTGGGACAGAGTTGGACATTTTCAACCTCCCCTGAGCCAGTCAACTCTGACAGTAACCATGTGTGAGGCACATCCATTTTTGAGTTCCAAATTCTATGATCAAGCAGCTTATCTATGTTGTGATTTAACCTACCCCAAAGCCTGCTTCCAAACAATGTAATCCCCTTTGCTTAAATGACCTGACCAGGATCCCTGCTTATTAGGTATACCCAAAGCAGCAAACAGGGAACCTTAAAAAAAAAGAAAAGAAGTTACTTTTCTATTCTTATGGAGTCTATTAACCAGAGCTATAGCTATTCTAATCGAGCACTTTTTCATTACTTCTAATCTACAAATAAAAGAGATATCTATTCCAGGCAAGATAAAACAAAACAATCTTCATTGTGGCTTCATTAGTTGTTTGGGAAAAGAAAACCTCATTAAATTGAACCACACACCTTAACCCAATCTTTTAAAGCACTTCCTTTATCAAAATCTAAGGCATCTGTCAATATTTCCGGACTTTTCTATTCCACTGACATGTCCTTTCCACATGAATACCACACTTCTTTAATCATAATAGTTTTATAATTGTTTTAGTATCTGATCAGATTTTCCTTTTCAAAAATTTTATTATTCTGAACATCTACTCTTCCAGATAAAGCTTCACCATCTGCTTTTTCCCAGACAAAACTTCAATGGTATTCTAAGTGAGATCATCCTATATAATAAAGAGCTAATATGCTAATTAGACCAGAAGGTGGACCAACCTTCCGAATGACCAGTGGGTGGGGGCAGGGCCACAAGGCAGCCAGGACCCCGAGGCAGCAGGGGCTGCGAAGGCCTACTCTTGCACGAATTTCATGCATCAGGCCTCTAGTATGTTTATAAATGCATTTGAGGAAAATTCACATCCTTATCCTTTCAGTCTTTCAATCCAGAAACATGATATTTATTTATGCATTCGGGTCTTCTTTAATGCTCTTCAGGAGTGTTTCATAGTTTTCCTCATGGAGTCATAGCACACTCCTTTTAGGTCTTTTCCTAAACATCTGATGGTTCTGTTGCCATCTGAGGATGGGTTGTTCTTGTTCCATTCCTGTTCAATGTTTATATCACCACTTTTCCAAGCTCCTATACTTGTATTTTCCAGCTGAGACTTTTTGATTTTTTCAGTCTTATCGTTTGAAATTATGACAATTTTGACTTCTTTATTAGTATTTACAGCTCCTAGTCTTTTGTGTTTTCTCTGCAGCACTGCCTGAAGCCTCCCATATTCACAAATCAGAGGTAACAAGAAGCAGCCTTGCTTTATTCCTGACAGTAATGGCTCTTATGTTTCATTTCACCTTCCTCAAGTTCAATTTTTTTTCCTATTATTACCTACCAATTTTTTTTAATGAGGAATGCATGCTAAATTGAGATCATATCATTTTTCTCTTAACCAATTGTTGCAGTATTTCTCAAAGAAATCCTTAAGTCATAATTTGTCTATATTCTCAGTTACTAGTAGATTTGAGTTCTTCAAATTTTACTTACACTCCCAAGTGACAGCTCTGTCTTGAGGATGCATGTACATGTTATTCTTAACTGGCTCTGGTACAGGGTTATGCTAATGTAAGAGAATGAGACAGAAAGCACTGACTATTTTTCTAAGTTCTAAAACAAATAAAATGATGAAGACATTAGTTTTCACTGAAGGCTTTACCTGTAAAGCCATCTGGTCTTCTATGGTGCTAGGGCTTTAATTTTTTTTTAACTTCTTCTGGGTTAATTTTCAATTCAGGTTTGCAACTACTCTGATAACTTTGGCATGTTTTCCTAGAAAACAGTCCATTTCATTAACATGATCAAATTTGAATATAAACTTGTGAATTAGGATTCTCCAATTATAGTTTTATAGCTTTCTCAGTCCTGGTGTTATTGGATGTTTGTTCATTGCTTTCTTGATCAGTCTTGCAAAGCTCTGTCCATTTCACTGGCATTACAAAGATCCAACAATTGCTTTGAATGGTTTCAAAGTGTTTAGTTACTATTTCATTAACTTATGTTTTCATCTTCATCAACGGCTTCCTTCTATTTTCCTGAGATGTCTGCTGTATTTTCCTATCTTCTTGGTCACTCATTTTCTGTTATTCTTGCTTTCTAAAATAATCACTGAAGACCACAAATAATTCCTTTGAATACCATTTGGCAAAATCTCAAAATGTAATAAATATTGCCCTATTATTATTTCCAAAAGTTTAGTATTTTCATTTTTATCTTCTGTTATCCAAGATTTATGTGTTTTCAGTTACCAGATAGATTTTGAAAGGCTTTTTGGGGGCATGTAAGAGAGTTTTACTAGTATCTTGTTAGACATCAATATTTTAATATCTCATATTAGATATTATTAAATAGTGAGCTTTAAATTATTTTAAAATACTTTAAATTCTAGGATTTTAAAAGTCATATCATATGTAAATCATCAATCTTGCAATTATGATTCAAATTATATCTCCTATTTTGTCTGCTCTTTTCTATTTCTGAGAAACATATTAAAGTCTCCCATAAAAGCAGGTTTGGCTACTGCCCTTAGAATTTCCAAGCATTTTATTTGACACTGGAGGCCCGATGCATGAAATTCGTGCAAGAGTAGGCCTTCCTTCCCCTGGCTGCCGGCACCGGCTTCCCTCCCTCTGGCTGCCAGCAGGCATCCGGGACCCAAGTTTCCCTGCGGCCGCTGGCAGGCACCTGGGACCTGGGCTTCCCCCACGGCTGCTGGCAGACACCTGGGACCCAAGCTTCCCTGCGGCCGCTGGCAGGCATCTGGGACCTGGGCTTCCCTCACAGCCCCGGCTTCATCCAGAAGGTAGTCTGGTCTAATTAGCTTTTATTATTATAGATAATTTCATGCTCTTTGATCCACGACAACAGTCTCTTCTTGGTAAGTTGTACCTTTAATAAATTTAGATATTTCCTTTTATCCATGTAAATTCATATCTAGGCTTGAATTATTGTTTGGAATTTCTCTATCCATCTCTATAGATTAGTCTTTCTATTTCATTTGATTTTAAATGTATTCCCTATAAAAAGCATCAGAGATGAAGATCATACGCAAAAGTCATGTTCAACACTTAGGAGGCCTTTCTAATATAAATATCCAATCTGTGCTCAGCTCTGGGAAGTTTCCTCCTATATTTCTTAATCACCTTTTCTCCCTTGGCTCTGTTCTCCCCAGAGAAGTCCTAATAGATGACTATTATGCTATCCAGCTTTATCATCCAGATTCTTGTATTTTCCCTAATACTTATTTCCTTGTTCTTTTGTAGCATGTTCTCAGAGACACCCAGACTAAGTCTCAGAGACACCTATCCTGTATTTGTCCATTCAACAACACAGCCTTTCTAGTGGGTATATTCCTACAATCACATTATTAATGTTCCAGAACCTCAACTCCAATTTCATAGCAGCAGCCTATGTGCATGTTCTTGGACTTTCTCTAAGAATACAATTCAATTTTTAACATTTTATGTGGCTTATAATTTCATACTGTTTCCTCAGGAACTAGCTCTTCTTCTTGAGTTTTGGTGCCTTTCTTTGCTGCCACTGTTTTTTCTGTTTTGGATGAAGGTATTGGCATAACATCTTTGATAACCAGAGTATGTTTCTTCAGCCTACATTTTTAGTCCTATACTCACAATAAATGGAGATTTCATAAGCCTATAGGATCTTTCTGGGGAGGGAGAGTGAACACAGTTGTGTGGAATTACATGGAATATAGAAATCTCATTTTCTGGGACTAGGAGCAGCCATAATTACCCAATCTTCGCACCCATGGCATAACTAACACTTTAGACAACTAAACTTTGGGCCATAGCCTCTGTACAAACATCAGAAACTATTTCTGAACCCAGAAGGTTACACATTTTTCATCCCTTAATCAATGATCTGGCAAAATGCTATTGTCCTGCTGCTTCTCCCCTCCTACCTTTGCTTTGAGGAAACTCAGCTTCTGCCATAAAAGCTTGCTTTTTGAGGACTGCTATTTTCTCTGTAATTTGGGGCTTCATTGCTAATTGATACCAACTGCTTTACATTTCCTCATTAATTTCTATCACTGGTGCTAAAGATTTTAACTATAAAGAAGGGTTATATTTTATTTTCTGCCATTTTTACTGGAATTTGAAAGGGAAGGCAAATGTGGCACTCAGGCAGCCTTTATTAAAAGTGAAATCAACACCCTTTCTGCCTAACTTCTAAATCTCTTTCAGAGAAGTCAAGAATATATATATATGTGCCTTAGCGACCATTACGACCAATCGGTTGCTATGACCATGCACTGACCACCAGGGGGCAGATGCTCAATGCAGGAGCTGCTCCCTGGTGGTCAGTGTGCTCCCACAGTCCCTTCCCCCACCAGCCCGCCAATCCTGATCAGCCCTGGGCCAGGCCGAGGGACCCCACCCATGTACAAATTCATGCATGAGGCCTCTAGCTAATAAAGAAAAGCATTAAAGATCATTTAAGAATTAGAAATTAAACCCATCAAGGTCCACAGCTTAATAATCAGCAGATTCCTAAAGACTTAATGTACAAAAAAATAATATCCCTACCCTTATAGTAAGGAAAACTGAAAACAAAACAAAACAATTTTACTTGAAATAGTAGCAATTTCTTTAAGGAAAATAAAAGAGAATGTAGGGACAGAGAGCAACTATAGAAAGGGAGTGGGAGAGTTCGGTTCAAATAGTAAGGCCTGAGAATAGCTGAATCCTAGAGCAAATCTACCAGTCAAATCTACCATTAAATTTTACAGTCCACTGTTACTTGGGAAAGCCAAGTATTGTCCAACCTTCTATTTCTCTCAGCAACAGCTATTACAAAGAGTTTCCCTTTCCATAGATAAGAGCAGGAAGAACAGTGAAAAGCACACAAATTATATATCAATGACATGAAAAGTCAATGAGCAGGCAACTAAAAGGTGTGAATTGCTAAAGCCTTAAACCACACACACACACACACACACACACACACACACACACACAATCTCATGCTCTGAATATTAAAAAAAAAAAATTTAAGAGAAAAACGGTAAAGGAGACTTCTAAAGATACACACTATAGTGTACAAAACATCATAAATGCTTTTAATAATATCCATTTCGAAAAAAAATAACACATCAGTGACATGAAAACAGCATTATTTACACTTTAAATTTATCCCTACCAAAAAAGTGAAAAATAGCAGAGCAGAAACTCATAACCTCCAATTTAGAAATAGAGAATGAAAACACAAAGAAGGAAATAGTCCCACAATGAATAAACAGAAATATTAAAGTGAAAACCCAAATTTCTCCACTTCCAGGGTCATGCCTCCTCATCTACAACATTATTCAGGGATAAAAGGTACACATGCATGTCTGTCATTTCCCTGTGACTTTTGTGACTGCCACTTTACGTTTCCTGGTAACTTTTGGCCTTCCATAAATTCTTATCTTCCAAAATCACTTATAGTACTCAAGTTCCTACCTGACATTAACAATCCTAATATATAAAAAGCCAGGGGCTGTCACAACCAAAACAACCGGACAGATGACCAAACAGCAGGCTGCATGGGGTGACCAGGCCGGCAAGGGGGGTTAGTGAGGGGCGACCAAACGACTGAACAGCAGGCTGTGTGGGGTGACCAGGCCAGCAGGGGGAGGGGAGGGGAGGGCAGGGCAGTTGGCGACCCAGCCAGCAGGGGAGGGAAGGGGGCATTTGGGGGTGACCAGGCCGGCATGGGGGGCAGTGAGAGGTGACCAGGCCAGTGGGGCAGAGGGGCAGTTGGGGGCAACCAAGCTGGCAAGGGGGGCAGTAAGGGGTGACCAGGCCATCAGGGCGGGGGAGCAATAAGGGGTGACCAGGCCGGCAGGGGGTCAGTTAGAGGCGACCAGGCCAGTGTGTGGGGGGGGGTCAGTTGGGGGTGACCAGGCCAGCAGGAGGGGGAAGTTAGGGGTGATCAGGCAGGCAGGCAGGTGAGCAGTTAGGAGCCAGCAGTCCTGGATTGTGAGAGGGATGTCTAACTGCCAGTTTCGGCCCAATCCCAGGGATCGGGCCTAAACCGGCAGTTGGACATCCCGAGGAGTCCCAGATTGAAGAGGGTGCAGGCTAGGCTGAGGGGACCCCCCCCCACACACAAATTTTGTGCACCGGGCCGCTAGTCTATATAATAAAAGCCTAAGCGACCTTTACGGCGGAACAACCAGAACAACTGGTGGCTATGATATGCATTGACTACCAGGGTGCAGACGCTCAACACAGGAGCTGTCTCCTGGTGGTCAGTGTGCTCCCACAGAGGGAGAACTGCTCAGCCAGAAGCCGGGCTCACGGCTGGCAAGCGGAGAGGTGGTGGTGGGAGTCTCTCCTGCCTCCACAGCAGTGCTAAGGAGCAGTAAGCCGAGCGGTAAGGAGCCTGCTGCTAAGGAGCAGCGAGCCGAGCGATAAGGAACGAGCACCCGGGCGGTAAGGAGTGAGGGATCCCAGATTGAGAAAGGGATGTGCGGGGGGGGGGGGGGGGGGGGGAATAGGGCCTAAGCCGGCAGTCGGACATCCCCCGAGGGGTCCAAGACTCTGAGAGGGTGCAGACTGGGCTGAGGGGACACCCCCTCCAGTGCACGTATTTTGTGCACCAGGCCTCTAGTTTTTATATATTTGGCACCTAAGAAATTAACTCAATAAATTGTAAACTAGTAAGAAAACTATACCTATTCATGGAAAAGTTGGAAATTACATTTCTAACTAGTTTTCACTTCCTAAACAATACTTCTTTTTTATACTTACTTTCAGTATGTTATTTTATCACATAGTATAGTGATAATGCACAGGGATCTAATGAAGACATGAAATAGGATATGGCTTCTTCTTCCATGAAACATCTACTAAGCCCTGCAACTTTCACAATTATAGGTAAAAGCAACCTTCCAAAACACTAAAAGTAATGCACAGAAATAAAAACAGAACTTGGGATATACTCACTTCTATCTATGCTTCCATAAGTATCACTTGAAATTTGTGTTCCAACATTTCTCAACTCTAAAAATATGGAGGGAAAAACAGTTAAAAGAATAATTTTGTGTACCAAACGTAATTTTTATGTAAGCCATTAACCGAATACTCACCCTTTTCAGCTTTCTGTTTAGAAAATTCATCAAGCTTTTCCTGTGGAAACAAAACACTAACAGTGTTTAAATGTACAGGAGTGCAGCCACTCTAGACCCAATGTCCAGGGGCAGCCTGACAGCACTGCTGGCTGTTTCCACCGGGGGCCTCATTCCTGACTCCTGCATGAGCAGTTCATTGCATTTTTACTAGGACACTAAGGAGCCCTGAAGCCAGAAAGTTAACATGTGTGTGCTGTTATCTTTTACCTGTGTCTTCTTAAATTCCTTTTCAAGTATTTTCTTTTCATTTCTTAGTTGCTTGAAGTCCTGAGTTTGCTTGACAGCAGCCTCTTTATTTAAAAAGTGCAAGGAAATAATAAACATAATTTACCAACTTTACAAGTACCAGTAATAAAATATTCAAAATCTAATTTACTGCGTTTTTTTCATTTCTTAAAACTTTTAAAAAAATTTTGTAAAAGATTACTATGCCTTCAGCATTTTATCAATCAGGGATAAATGCAGAAAAACGTTTAGCTTAAAAAATTATTTCTATCACCCACAAAACCATAGAATTGGCACAGGCCCTTAGGAACCTTTACAATCCCAGCACAAGCCAACCCAAACCCCTCTAGATAGGGAAGATTCCAACACATGTAACCTTTAAAGAAAAGGAGGCCGTGGTCTCCCTCCTTGTTTTTCAACTATCAGCAACATTTAAGGTTTATAGATTGTAGAACTGTGGTTTTATCTTAGAATACAGTTAATATCATTCTCTTTATTTGGGGGAAGGGACAATCTTTACTATGCTTACTATATTATTACTCCTTTCTGGAATTCCCTTCAATAAGTTAATAATCATGACTGCTAATACCTTTATTATGATCTACAGTTGACCCTTGAACAACCTTGGGGCTAGGGGAGCCGACCACCAAGTAGTTGAAAATCCACATATAACTTTTGAATCCCCAAAAAAGTAACTACTAATAGGCTACTGTTGATCAGGGGCATTACCAATATCATGAACAGTCACTTAACACACATTTTGTATGTTATGTGTATTATATACTGTATTCTTACAATAAAGCTAGAGAAAAGAAAATCATATGAAAAATACAATTTATAATATTTATTGAAAAAATTCCATGTGTAAATAGACCCATGCAGTTAAAACTTGAGTTGTTCAAGGATCAACTGTACTGTTAAGGCATTTTTATAGCTGTTCTCTGAATCTTCAGCCAATTATTAATTTCTGTTTTTGGTTCGAAGCACTGTATAATCCAAGTATACTTTAGGAATCTGAGTAGTACTATATACGTTCATTCACAATCGCTATGAAGAGTAAAATCCTATAAAATACCAGAATAATAATCCTGTCCCGATTCCTTTTAATAAGCCTAAGTATTTCTTTAACCTATGTACTTCTTTAATGGATTATTATGCTCTACCATTTACTGGGGAAAAAAATTTTGTCACAGGAAAAATTTTTGCTTCAAAGGAATTGTTCTAAAAGCTACATATAGCTTTACAGGCATTTCAGGCCCCTTTAAAAGCATTTCCTTGAATAGATACACAGTGCTGTTGTACTTATTGCCATATTATTGATGTCTGTGCAACAACCAAATCAAGGAAAAAATTGTTACTAAAATATTTAAGAGTTATGGTCTAAAAAACTCAGGCTCTATCTAGGTAAACTGATGACTAGAAACATTTTCCTTTATCTGTATGTCCTGATTCAACTTAATTTAAATCTTGCTTCACACTCTAAATAAAAAATACGCCATTCTCTGAAGCAGAGCACTGCAAGTATGATGAAATATCAAACAGCAGGGTCAGTAAGCACAGCAGGAATGAGAGAAACATGTACCAGGGATGGTTCTGGCAGAGCCCTGCTGGTCTCTACTGGATGTTATTTCCACATCCCAAACACTCAATGAAAGTAAAAGAAAACAGAAGGAAAGATCTTGCATTCAGTTCCTGAAAGGGTTAATAGCTGCTCCCTAAGGACTGACCAGATCCTCCCAGTGGCCCCTCTGTACTCTGCCTACTCAGCGTGGACTAGAAGCCCCTAACCAAACAGTGGGGTGTGGGAAGGACCATGGACAAAGTGACAATCCCCAAAGTAGAGAATTTCACGGAAATCCCTCCATGGGTATAGTCATAACTATCTAAATGCATCAAGTTTCTTGGTACTAAAAGTAGTAACTTTCTCTTCTAACCATTGATTTCATTAGAAAAAAAAAAAAAAAAAAGAAATGAGAAAGCTCTGAGATTCAACTTTCAAAATTAAAACCTTTTATTAATTGTTTTTTTACAGAAAAAGTATAGGCTGCTATTACTTTCAGTGAAACAACATTTTAAGGATTTGCCACATTCATTTTCATGCTACTATCTTGTAACTGAAAGGAATACAGCATCCAGACTTCTTCCTAATGGTATCCTTAAAGTAATCACCCAGGGATATGCCATCAAAACCATGACTACTCAACTACTTGATCCAGTACTACAACCTGTTACAGTTACCAGTAAGTAGCTAGATAACAATATTGCCAATACCTTCCAGCTTCTTCACCTTGGCTTCCAGTTTCTTCTTCCTAAAAATAAAAATTTTACATGTTAAAATGGTAAAGAAAAAACATATATATATATGTATATATATATATGTATATGTTACAAAAAATATACATTAGCTTGTGGTACATTTATTTTTAATTACTGATGTTCACATAACAAAGTAAATGTCAGTCACAATGAGCATCACACATCAACCATTAAAATTACCAACAATTGTTCTAACGGTAGAACAAGAAAAATATTATGCAGTTTAGTATGTAATAGTTGTAAAATGGACTGAAGAAATGTGTACTTCTCTCTCTGAACTGCAGTGGCTTCAACTATGAATCAAGCTGATATGTCTGGATGGTCTCCTAGATTCAGTGTAGCCTCTAACTAGGCAATGCTACTTTGAGGAGCACGGATGGCGGGAGTGCTCACAACACCACTATTAAGAGAGGCTGTGACTGAAGATGTGCACTTGTTTATGGATGGATTTGAGTCAGAGAAGAGAGGTACTCTCTGAGAGAGTCTCTGAGTTACTACTATTTTTGAAGTTTACAAGTTTTTTGAATAATGTGAATACAGGATTGAAACTTCAAAATAATCAACTAGATGCTTCTGAACAGCCCTTTTTATGAATGGCAACAAAGACAACTTCTGAATGGTAGCTGTTAAAGTACTGGTACAAAGAAAGGAGTAAATAATATTTTCACACAGAGATACACAAGCATGCATGACATATAAATATTAATATGTTTACAGAGTCTTCTCTTTGCATAGTCCTTTGACATGTGATGGCTTATTTAACCCTCCTTATAACCCTTCAAGGTAGCTATAATTTCCACTTTACAGGTGTGAACACCAAGGTTGAAAAACATTCAAGATTGCAGTTAATTACGGCCAACAAACTCAAAGACAGAGAAAAAAGAAACACTGTTGATTTAAGAATTTTTTAAGATGAAAACCCTATTTCCAAAGTAATTTTAAAATTACTTACTGAGCATCAGTTTTCAAGCATTCTTCTTTTATACGAGCATATTCCTGATGAGTTTCCTGATATAACTTTAGAGAACTCTTAAAAAACAGATAAATACTATCAATCTGAAAGTCATGACCATCAGTAATAACTTACTTTGACCTACAAAAGCTAAATTATTAACATTTACCTGTATGAAATTAACTGAATAGATATGTTAGGCAGGAAACCAAAGTACAATTCACTGAACATTGTAAAATCTATAACTAGATCCTTATTAAACACTAGTGGCCCGGTGCACAGGTTCGTGCACATTGAAATTAATTAGAAGAAAGATTTGTGCGGTAACTACAATACTGCAAAAAATTACATCAAAATAGTATATATAATATAGTATTTTAAAATTAAAACGTGCATGCGATTGGCACCAGCGAGAGTTTTATATGTATCACGCATGCGCGAGTCAATGTTTACTTTTAAATTGCCAGTGGGCATTATATGTACTTGCTGGTCAGTTGAACGGTCGATGAATAAATCGCGATGTGGTTTACGTTGAATGTCAACAAAAACAATCAAATTCACAATCGACAATGACCGAAACACACACATACAATTGGCACCAGCAAAAGCTTTACATGTATCACGCGTGCGCGAGTCAACATTTATTTTTAAATTGCCAGTGTGCATTATATATACCAACCGGTTGGTCAGTCTGTCGGACGTGTGGTTGGTCACATAGCCTTTTATAATATGATAATATGATTAATAGTCCAATCAAAGCTATAAAGTGAAAATGTATTAATTTTAAGGCAAGTACAAATCTTCATAATAGTAAATCACTAATATTTTTGTCTCAACCTATTAAAATTCAACAAAACCTAAATAAATTTTAAAGTTTAATATAAGCTATTGTTACTAGTATACAAAAATATAAAACAAGTCATTATACCTAACAATAACTGGAGAAAATGTGTTAACACCAATCAATACATATACGCTAAAGGGTACTATATGCCAACCGACCAGGGGGAGGAACCATGGGAGGTTGGCCAGCCATGGGAGGTTGGCTGTGGGAGCACACTGATCACCAGGGGGCAATTCCTGCTGAGCATCTTCCTCCTGGTGGTCAGTGTGCATCAAAGTGAACAGTAGACCAGTTGTTCGGTTGACAGGTCATACGGTCGCTTAGGTTTTTATATAATAGAGGCCCGGTGCACGAAATTCGTGCAGGGGGGGTGTGTCCCTCAGCCCAGCCTGCACCCTCTCCAATCTGGGACCCCTCAAAGGATGTCCAACTGCCTGTTTAGGCCCGGTCCTACCGGGATCGGGCCTAAACAGGCAGTTGGACATCCCTCTCACAATCCAGGACTGCTGGCTCCCAACTGCTCGCCTGCTTGTCTTCTTGATTGCCCCTAACCGCTTCTGCCTGCCAGCCTGATCACACCCTAATCACTCCCCTGCCAGCCTGATTGATGCTTAACTGCCCTCCCCTGTAGGCTTGATCGCCCCCAACTGCCCTCCCTTGCAGTCCTGGTCCCTCCCAACTGCCCTCCCCTGCTGGCCTGATTGCCCACAACTGCCCTCCCTTGAAGGCCTGGTCCCTCCCAACTGTCCTCCCCTGCGGGCCATCTTGTGTCCACATGGGGAAAGCCATCTTTGACCACATGGGGGCAGCCATCTTGTTTGTTGGAGTGATGGTCAATTTGCATATTACTCTTTTATTAGATAGGACTAAAGGCCCAGTGCACGAAATTCATGCACGGTGGGAGGGTGTCCTCAGCCTGACCTGCACCCTCTCCAACCCAGGACCCCTCGGGGGATGGCCAACTGCCTGTTTAGGCCCGATCCGGATCTGGCCTAAACCAGCAGTCAGACATCCCTCTCACAATCCGGGACTGCTGGCTCCTAACCGCTCACATGCCTGCCTGCCTGCCTGCCTGATGCCCCTAACTGCTCCCCTGCCTGCCTGATTGCCCCTAACCACTCTGCCTGCCTGATCGCCACTAACCACTCTGCCTGCCTGATCACCCCTAACTGCTTGCTTGGGGGTGGGGCCAGCCCAGCAAGGGGCCGTGGTGGTTCTGGTCTAACAGTCATTATGGTTGTGATGCTGTTATGGTCTCTGGCCTTTTATTATATAGGATAGATCAGAGGTAGACAAAATTCAATGTCTTGGTTGTTTTTCTTTAACTTTTATTGAATAGTAAAATAGAATTTCTACAGAAATAGGAAACTCAATCACTGTTAAAGTATGTACGACCTCAGATAGGAGCATGGCATTATTAAGATGCCACAATTTGAAGACTGAGAGGCATAATGATACTGAGAAGAGCTTAAAGAACAGGTAAAGAAGCCAAGAATCATCCCAGCTTGTCTATAACTTGTCTTATGCAAATCACTTCTCTTTATTGGCTTCAGATATTTCTTATCTGAAAAGCCAGGAATTCTCTTCTAAGACTCCTATAAAGAGTAAACCAAAATTTATATAGAAAAACAAGCTTATACTATTTTAAATAAACTGTTTTATTACAACTTGATCTTGATATAGAGAATATGATTTTGCTACTTTTAAGTTTAAATTTTTGCATGTTATTTTACACTTAAAGCAAAAAAACGAACAAACAACAAAAAGAATGTGAAAAGGCAATCAATGCAGGATACATGGAGCCATAAAAATTCACAAATAGAAGAATCCTCTACTACTGAACCTTTCATAAAGCATACAGATTTACAGATCAAACGATCACTGTAAGGATCAAGCCATAAATCAACTAGTTCTATGTTCACTAAGTATATTAACACACTTAAGAGTTTTGATGAGTATTAATTTCCTTTGTTAACATATACAATGTCTCGTTATCCCAATTACAGTGAATTAGCAGCTCTTAATTAATTGAAGATACAGTTTTGGAGGAAAATTATTTTAGGTACCTTTTTCTCTTCTAGCTCAGCTTTCAAAGATCCCAGTTCTTCCTGACATTTCTGCAGAGGAGAAATTTTTTGAAGCATCTGTTCCACTTGATGATGCAGAGTACTATTCTCCCTGAAAATGGACAATGCATTAACATTATACAGTGAATTATTAAATATATCTATTGGTGACTTTTGATTATTTTCTAAATGGAAACAAAAAGGAATGAAAGAATTTCTATTTTTAAATACCTTCTCTATTTATACCAACATGACCTTCACGTTGCTTTTTATTTCTTTGGCATTATAGTCTATTTCTAATAAAAGTATATAAAAAAGCCACTTGAGCCCTAACCGGTTTGGCTCAGTGGATAGAGCGTCGGCCTGCGGACTGAAGGGTCCCAGGTTCGATTCTGGTCAAGGGCATGTACCTTGGTTACGGGCACATCCCCAGTAGGGGGTGTGCAGGAGGCAGCTGATCAATGTTTCTCTCTCATTGATGTTTCTAACTCTCTATCCCTTTCCCTTCCTCTCTGTAAAAAATCAATAAAATATATTTTTTAAAAAGCCACTTGAGAAGCAGATACAGCAGATTCTTAATCTGCTGGAGAAAACATCAAAGGGCAATCTGCCAAGTAAGTTGGCTCTTCCAATCTGAACTCATCACCATTTATTCAAATTAAATGATAGACAATTTTGTGATTCAGTTTACAACCATGTTTTTTTTGCCTTCTTCTAAGTGATAAATGTAATCAGCGTTTAGAATATTGTTAAATTTTTACATAAGTTTATCTAAAATTGCTTCAAACATACAAAATAAATAACCCCATTAAACAATCCAATTCACATAGAAAACAACAATTATATGGCAATAAGCTTCATCGCAATGGCAACATAGTCAGTAAAAATTATTGAAAAGTCAAACTAGGCCATAATTTAATACCTTAATAAGGTATTCATTTGGGAAACATGAATCTTCTTTTATTATGAGTATCAAAGCAATATTCTAAATAATGGGTCAAACATAAATGGCTCTTTTTTCAAATCCATCCATTTAAAAATCTAGGCTGAGAAATGACTCTCTTAAATCAAATATAAGAACAGATAGCTTACCTTCTGGCAAACTGCAGCTGTAAAACTTGTTAAAGAAAACTCTGAGAATTTTATCTACTGATACCTGTCAGAAGACAAAACTCACTTAAAAATAACATTGCAGTGTATATGTAGGTAAGATCATAATTCCTAGAAAACAATATTCAAAGTTCCATATATAACATACATATAACATAGTGAGAAGATTTTTACTGAGTTATTCCTATTTATAACATGTACTAAAAGTAAAAATATCCACTTCTCTAAATTAAAAAGGCATCTGATTAAATAAATGATCAATATTAAATTCCAAGAATAAAGACAATATGAAACTAATGGATAATACCTCAAATCCTATATATATCAGAATACCCAAATAACTTGTCCACCACTTCTCAAATGATACAGAGAATAATTCCATCAAACAAGAATATGTTCTTACTAAAACTATGCATAACTATATTCAATGAGTAATGAGGAAAGACAGGGAGAACATAAAATCTAGATATTCCTTCATTTTTATAATTTACACAATTTGATAACTTCATTCCCCATCTCAAGCTGCCAGTAATGTTATAAAGATAGCAAATAATAATTCCTTTAAATTTCATCTCCTATAAATTTCTAATCATATCACAATATAGCAAATGTTTATTTGTAACAAGTCTGTATCCTCCTCTATTAGAATATAAACTTCTCAAGATTAAGTAATATATTTTATCCAACCTAAATTACTGCAGTCTTTGCAAGAAAAGTTCAAAAAACATCTGCTGAAATAAAGTTGCTCTTCCCTTTAGAAAGAGGAACTAATAAACAACAAAATGGTCAGAATTACAAAAAAAGTAAGAAAGCAAATTATATTAAGAAAGCCATACAAACCTTTTAACATTGGTACCTCAAGTTATAGAGCAAATTACTACATACTTGAGGTATAGCAAATACATATTTGGGGCAAATGGCAAATGTATTTTTTTAAAAAAATCTATATTTAGCCCTGCCCAGTGTGACTCAGTTGGTTGGAACATCATCCCAGTACACCAAAAGGTTGGGGGTTCAATTCCTGGTCAGGGCACATATGTAGGTTGTGGGTTTGAGACAGAAGCATATTACTATATCATGAATGGAAATTCAATAATAATAGAAAGTTTTATCAATTTTTAATAATTTATCCTAACAAATTTTTAAATTCTGCAAATTTTAGAAAAGTGAGTAATTTTCCTGCTTGTGTAATTATCTCAAAAAGGTTATACCATTTCTTCCAAAAAGGATGAACACATACTCTCCTAATACTAGAATTGATTGCCTACCTATTTTTCTGTATAGTTAATTAGAAGTATTGCAATAACTTTTTCTGTAGTTTTTATAAGCAAACAAATTACTCTTGCAATAATACACATTTATAGTTAAGTAGAATGATAGTTTCAACAAATAAGGCACAAGAAATTTCAATGACTTATATTTTTTAATGTAAAAAACCAGATATGAAAAGTAAATCTCAATGTTATACCTTGATTTTATCACTCTAATAACAAATTAGATATGATGGTACCAACAGGAACAAGTAAGTCCAGGATGTCAGACATAATACTGAATGCAGCAGGCTTCGAGTAACTGCCAAAGGTGACCAGCGGAATCTGTCCCAATATTTAAACTGAAGCTGTACTTCAGTGACTCCCTGAAAATATACATGTATTTTTATGAGAGAAATTTTATTTTATGGGAGAGAAATAATTCAGGGTGTCATCATCACAAGATGAGAAAGGATCAATTATACACACTATTTTCACTCTGCCAAGAAATTATTTAACCAGAGGCCAAATATAACACAAGTGCCCTTCATGGCTGTTGAACAAATGGTGACTATGAGCTCAAGGTATACATTAATCTCTACAAGTCACAACACTGATTAACACAAGTCGGTTTTCTAACATTCTGAATATTCCTACAGGGCCCTTCTTGCAGAAATGCCCAAATATTCTGATATCCAGCTTCACATAATTTCTGAGCCTAAAAAACATATAGCACGTCCTTGGAACAAATGAAAAAGACCTACTTTGTCCAGTTCAGTGATTGAGTATCAACCTATGAACCAGATCATGGTTCGATTTCCAGTCAAAGCACATGTTCAGGTTGCAGGCTCAATCCCCATTAGGGGGCGTACAGGAAGCAGCCAATCAATGATTCTCTCTCATCACTGATGTCTCTCTGTCTCTCCCTCTGACTTTCTCTCTGAAATACACATAAAGAAAAAGACCTACTCACTAAAAAGCTTATGAAACGTAAGAATATCAAAATCAATGACAAAAAAAATTCTAAAGTAAGACCTGCAGTCTTTATCAGGAAACATGTATTAACAATAAAAGACCAACTGTTTACTGTGCTTGTTAGAAATACTCCCTATTTTAAGTCTGTAAATAGTGCCCTCCAAAAGATAACTATGAAAATCTCACATTTCTTTAAAAAAATTATATATAAGTAAATTTAAAAATTCAAAGAAAAAAGCCAATAAAAGGATATCATCACATTTCTTCTGGTACTCTGTTAACAAATTACTGCAACAAAGAAAAGAATTGTTATACTATGTTAAAACTATGTTTCAAAATATGCAAGGCACCTTTCTTCCCCCACAATAAATTAGTTTAATTATATATATGCAAACATGTACATATTATCTTAAAATCCTTAAAACACTGTATTGATATATGAGATTTCATTTAAAAAGCCCTTTGATCTAATTAACATCTTAGTCTATAAATTATGTGCCTTCATTAGAATTAAAAAAAAATTATATCTCACACCACAGCTATGAAATACTGTGAGGAAATTTGAGGCCCTCTCCTAAAACTAAGAAGGCTTTAAAGATATAAGACAGCTTTAAAAAAAATTGCCAGTTTAGCAAAAATCACTTCCTAAGCCATGAGCCTTGTTGAAAAGGCCAATAACAGAAGGTTAATGATGAGGACAGGAGTTTCATTAAAATCAGCACAACACCATGTAGGCCTCAGAAGAGAAACTCCAGTTCACCTTTTAGGCTCAGGGGTCTAACATTGCCTCCACTTCAGCTTGTCTGTCCAGGTCCATGAAGTTCAGCCAAACACATAAATATACTCACTCTGTATTAATAATTTTTTGCTTCAAGGTAATTAATGCTTCAACATATTCATTTAAATTCTGAAAGAAAAAAAAAATACACTAGTCAGGTACTTGTTTTTATATAATTTACTTTAAATATAATTTTACGGTAGCATGTCATTCATATATATATATATATATATATATATATATATATATATATATATATATATATAAATAAATAAAATCTTAATATGCAAATAGACCGAACAGCAGAACAACTGAACAACTGGTCGCAATGACATGCGCTAACCACCAGGGAGCGTGTACGGAACACGAAGGGCATCAGCCATGGTGGGATGGTGGAGTAGGTGAGCAGGTGCATCAGACCAAGACAGGGCGCTGGTCACTGTCATCGGGGCAAGCCTCTGGTGGTTACTGAAAATTCTTTGCTCCCGTGTGCCACGGTCCCCCCCAGCGCTTGCAACTGCTGCTGGCACCGGCCCTGCTCACACCCGCTGTGGGTGCCTGGTGCCAGCCCCGATTGCTTGGCACTCTCAGTGGGTGCAAGCAGTGGCTGCCGGCCCTGATCACCCTTCAGGGCTTCTCCACCTCCACCTGCTCCTGAGGTGCAATAGGGGCTGGCAGCCACCGCTCGCACCCACTGATGGCGCTAAGCGATCGGGACCAGTGCCGGGCATCGGCAGCAGGTGCAAGCGGGGCCGTCGCTGGCAGCGGGTGCGAGAGGCGGCTGCCAGCCCCAATCGCCCGAGGGCTTTGCCACCTCCCTCTGCTCCTGAGGGGCGATTGGAACAGCAGCTGCTGCTCGCACCCACAGACGGCGCCAGCCCCAATCGCTCTGTGCCATCAGCAGGTGCGAGCAGGACCAGCGCCATCAGCGTGTGAGAGTAGCAGTGGCGGGAGTGGGAATGCCGGCAGAGAGGGGACTGGGGGCCATGGTGGGAGGGGCCAGGCGGGGCGCAGAGGATGGGCCAAGACCCGCCCCTGTGCCCACCGCAGCCTCACAACCCACAGTTCCTTTCAAGGTGCACGAATTCGTACACTGGGCCCCTAGTTTATTATAAAACATAAACACATTATTTACTGTGTTACATAAACACAGAAATATGTAAATCTATTATTTCCATTGTGCATAACACACAAAAACATGCAGTGTGATCCTGAGCCCACACTGCCTCTCTGAATCTTTAATCTGAATGATGGAACTCTAAGAGCAAGGTAGTTAGTTGTACAGATGCTCTGACTGTGTGTACTTGATTTCAGTGTGGTGTACTGTTTACACTGCAAAACATCAACAAGCTTGGGAATCAGTGACACCAGATTCCTCTTAGCCAGCTGGTCCTCCCTTATCTAGCAGGAGATTTGTTTTTGAAAAAAAGCCTCCTCCTGGGACACTGAGAATACCTGGAACAGGTGGACTAGACCAAGAACAGAGGAACCAGGTACACCTACGCACACTTGCCACCTGCTTCTTCTCCCCATTAAGTTCCCAGACAGTAACAGCCAATCCTTTTGCTCTCCAGGCAGAGACTTGAAACAATTTACCTGAGGACCGGAGGAACTCTAACCAGCCTGGAAATAAGATAAAGGTACTAACATCAGATATTATTTAGTCAATAAATGGCCTATCCAGACCTATTGCAATGAAACTCAGAAACTTGTAACATGAAAGAGAGACCAAAACAAGCCAAAGAAACTTAGAATAAGCAAAAATTAAGAAAACTTCAAAAAAATTAATATGATCTGAGATAAATTAAATTCATGAAACAAGAAATAATCAGAGATCTTAGAAATTAAAATAAAAAGCTCTTAAAAAGTAAGACTATAAACACCCACTAGCATGGTTAAAATCAAAATGACAGGCAATAACAAGTGTTGGAGAGGATATAGAGAAATTGGAGCCCTCATACATTGCTGGTAGAATATGAAATGGTGCAGCTGCTGTGGAAAATAGTTTGGCAATTCCTCAAAATGTTAAACAGAGTTAAGCATATGATCCAGCAATTACACTCCTAGGTATATACCCATGAGAATTGAAAACACATGTTCAAGCCAAACTTGTACATTCTTATTTATAGCAGTATTATTCACACTAGCCAGAAAGTAAAAATAAGCTCAATGTCCATCAACTGATGAATGGATAAACAAAATGTCATACAGTCATACAACGTGGTCATTTGGCAATGAAAAGGAATGAATGACACAGGCTACAACATGGATGAGACTTGAAAACATTATGCCAAGTAAAAGAAGCCAGTCACAAAAGGCTAGTTGCTGTATGATTCCATTCATATAAATTGTTCATAATAGGCAAATCCACAGGCAGGAAGTAGATGAGTGGCTGGGGTGGAGGAGGTTAGGGGAGGACAGGGAATGACTGCTAATACAGGGTAGGGCAAGAGTAGGTTTACAGTTGTTCATATAAAAAATAAACAATAATTAATAAGTAATACAAGAATAAACCCTGTTTCATGTACTCACAACTGTAAACCTACTTTAGCCCCACCCTGTATTGAAGAGGTTTCCTGAGGAGATACAGGGGTGTGTGGATAAACCTATTTCACACTTCATAGTGGTGACAAGATTAGATAACTGTGAACATACTAAAAACCATTGAATTGTACACATTAAAAGGAATAATTTTATGGTATATGAATTATATCTCAAAACAAAAAACTGTTATAATTAAAAACAGGGAAGCAAAATTATAGACTTAATAATAAAGTTGAAAAACTGTCCCCCAAAATAAAGCGAACAACAGACATGGAAAAGAATAAAGAAAAACAATGAGAGTGTCAGTGTAAGAAGTCCACATGCCCAACAATAAGAGTTCTACAAGGAGAATAACAGAAAAGATAGGGAAGTAATCAAAGAAATACTAATGTTCAAGAAAAAGATCCCAGAAATGAAGCCAGAAGTTCCCAAATTGAAAGGGCCCAACACACTGATACAAATAGGATACAAACCATGACACATCAACATAAAATTTCAGAATATTAGAGACAAAGCAGAGTCTATAGGAATCCTGAGAGAGAAAAACAAAAACAAGTCATATACAAAGAATGTGGAATCAGAATGGCTTCAGACTTCAACAGCAGTCAAGAAATCTGGAGACCTAGAAAGCAAGCCTTCAAAATTTTCTGAAAACAAATGAATTCTAAATAAAAGTCTATACCAGTGGTTCTCAACCTTTCTAATGCCGCGACCCTTTAATACAGTTCCTCATGCTGTGGTGACCCCCAGTTGAGAACCGCTGCTGTAGAGCCTAAGACCATCGGAAAACACAGATATTTACATTACGATTCATAACAGCAGCATAATTAGTTATGAAGTAGCAATGAAAATAATTTTATGGTTGGGGGTCACCACAACATGAGGAACTGTATTAAAGGGTCGCGGCTTTAGAAAGGTTGAGAACCACTGGTCTATACAAACTAGCAATCAATAGCGATAGTAAAATAGACATTTTCAAATCTGCAGTCTTCATAAACTTACTTCCCAGACATCCTTGCTCAGGGAGGTACTAAAAGATGTGAACATGCTTCACCAAAATCATGGACAAACCCATAGAGAACAATGTGGAGCACAAAGCAGAAGTAAAGAGACTAGGAAGGCAGCTGAGTACCAGATTAGAGCTGAAGGCTCAGGAGGGAATTTTTCTCCTAATAAGAAAACGATACGATTATCTGTTTGAATGGAAGTTTTAAAAGGCAGAGAAGAGCATGTGAATGTATATAGTTGCTTTTCCTCATGCAGTTGTTACAATTTTTTGGTAACAGTGATTCTTTCTCTTTTTCCATTTTGTTTCAAGTTCTTTGCTAGTTGATCTCACTTTCCCCACCTTGCTTCCAGATGCCATCTGTAATGTAAAGTGCTATGCAAGAGACATTCCAGAGACCTCAGACCTAGTGTCACACATAGCTGGATTCAAATTCCTGTTCCTCCACTTTCTGGCGCAGTGACCTTTGGCAAATTTACTTGACTTCTCCCTGCTTCAGAACCATTTCTAACTGCACAGATGAGAAGACAAACACTAGGAGGTTACAAAACTGGCTTGCTATCAGGATTAAATAGGATGAGCCAAAGTGTTTAACCCAGCCCTCAGTATAAGCACTCCTTAACAATTTTAAGATGAAGAAGTTGAATTAAGGATATAATCATTAACCAGAGGAAACAAGAAAACACAGAAAAGGAAAAGTAATCGTAATTTACTCCAGAGCTTAGCTCTGAATAACATGTAGTTAGGTCAACTCCCATAGTGACCTAACTGAAATCATAACTACACTGAGGATGGGGGTACGGGGGAGCGGAGAAGGGGTGCTCAGGTTGGTGGGGTACAGGACAGAAAGAGAGCTCAATACTCACCTTCCAAAGTCAGAAATCAAATGACATGCCTAAACATGAAAAACAATAAGTAGCCAACACAAGTCTATTATTTTAACAATATGAAAGTTCATTATGAAACACACACTAAGTAATTAAAAGTGCTGTCTCTGAGAACCAAGATAGCGGCATAGGTAATCACCTATACTTGCTGCCACTCACAACCACATCAAAATTACAACTAAAAGGCAGAACAACTACCACCCAGAACCACGGGAAAGCTGGCTGAGTGCAAGTTCCACAACTAGAGAGGTGAAGAAAGCATAGTGAGACTGGTAAGAGGTGCAGAGGTGCAGAAAGTGTTGGCACCTGGATGTGCTGCTCTTTTAATAAGGAGGGAGATACAAGCTCCTGCTTGCTCTGAACTCCAGTTCCGGGTGAGACTCTGGGGGACCCAGACACATACGGGGAGAAACTGGACTGTCTGGCATCGGAACAGGAATGCGAGGGAGGCTTTCTCTCAGAGGTGCTCTCAGAGATCATTGTTCCTGCACAGGGGCACAGGAATTGGAGACCCGCAGACCGCTCCATTGCAGGGCTGACTGGCAGCCATGGCTGTTTGCTCCACCCTGGTGATTCCCAGAGATCATGCCCCTCCAAATTTACAATCCCACCCAAGCTGTGCACGTCGGCTTTTGCATATGAATGGCCTGTCCTTTCTCCTCCTAAAGCCTGTCAAACTGCAGCTGGGTCAGAGAGCCCCAGAGATTCCAAAAGAAGGTGCAAGGCCTGGCAGCAGCAGCCTGCCTTGCTTCACAGCTGGGCCTCATCTGGGCACCTCCAAACCCCATACAAAGAGGAGGAATCTGCAGATGTCTCTGTTGCTCTTGCTGGACGGCCCCATAGAGTGGCTGACCTTGCACCTCCTTGGAGATCCAAGAGCCAGTGTATCCAGTGGTCAGAGTGAGACCATACCAGATTACAACTCTTCACATCCTTAAGAGACACACTCAAGGGGCAGACTCAGTGAGCACTAAAGCCCCACTGAAGCAAGTCCTGCCCCATAAGGGTGTTTCCTGCGCAACAGATCTTCCAGTGTAGACACAGCTGGTCATCACAGCCAATTGGCCTGGAGGTCAATTCCTCCCAGGGATACCAACAGCAATCAAGGGTTAACTACAACAAGACTGTGCAAAGGGCCCACAAAGGGGTGCACCAAGAGTGTCCACCTCAGGTGACTAGGAAGGCTGAGCCGCTGGGCCCTATAGGACATCTACCACACAATGCCACTCTATCAAGTCAAGGAGACTTGGCGGCTACCCAGTACATAGAATCAAACACAGGGAAGCAGCCAAAATGTGGAGACAAAGAAACAAGTTACAAATGAAAGAAATGGATGAAAGCAAAATACTGGATATAGAGTTCAAAACCACGGTTATAAGGTTACTCAAGAATCTTCTAGAAACCTCTGAGAAATTTAGTGAGACCCTCAAGGATATGAAAAATGACCAATCAGAAATTAAGCATACACTGATTGAAATAAAGAATAATATACAGAAATCCAACAGCAGACTAGAGGATCCCAAGAATCAAGTCAAAGATGTGAAATACAAAGAAGCAAAAAACACCCAACCGGAAAAGCAAAAAGAAAAAAGAATCCAAAAATATGAAGATAGTGTAAGGACCCTCTGGGACAATGTCAAGCGTATACCAACAACCAAATGGGGGTGCCAGAAGAAGAGAGAGAGCAAGATACTGAAAACCTAGTTGAAGAAATAATGACAGAAAACTTCCTCTACCTGGTGAAAGAAATAGACTTACAAGTCCAGGAAGCGAAGAGAACCCCAAACAAGGAATCCAAAGAGGACCACACCAAGACACATAAAAATTAAAATGCAAAGGGCAAAAGACAGAGAATATTAAAAGCAGCAAGAGAAAAACAGTTAGTTACCTACAAGGGAGTACCCATACGACTGTCAGCTGATTTCTCAACAGAAACTAGGCAGGCCAGAAGGGAGTGGCAAGAAATATTCAAAGTGATGAATAGCAAGAACCTACAACCAAGATTACTCTACCCAGCAAAGCTATCATTTAGAATTGAAAGTCAGATGAAGAGCTTCACAGACAAGAAAAAGCTAAAGGAGTTCATCACCACCAAACCAGTATTATATGGAATGCTGAAGGGTATTCTCTAAGAGGAAAAAGAAGAAAAAGGTAAAGATAAAAAAATTATGGACAACAAATACATATCTATCAACAAGTGAACCTAAAAATCAAACAAATATAAAACCTGATGAACAGAACAGACTGGTGAATGTAATAGAATCAGGGGCATGGAAAGGGAGCAGACTGACAATTCTCAGGGGGAAGGGGTTGTGGGGGTGCAGGAAGAGATTGGACAAAAAGCTTACACCTATGGACAAGGTCAGTGGCAGTGGAGGGGCGGGGGGAAGGCCTGGAGTGGGGTGGGAACCAGGTAGAGGGAAGCTATGGGGGGGAAAAAAGAGGAACATCTGTAATAATCGCAACAATAAAGATTTTAAAAAAATAAAAGTGTAGTCTCGGAGATCCAAGATGGCGGCATAGGTAAACACCTAAACTGCTGCCTCGCACAACAATTTCAAAACTACAACTAAAAGACAAAACGTCTATCACCCAGAACCACAGGAAAGCTGGCTGAGTGGAAGTTCTACAACTAGAAGGAAAGAGCAAACAGCATTGAGGGGTGCACAAGCGCTGAAAAGCTGAGGTACGGAGACGCGCGAATCAGGCTGGCGACAGGTGACTGGGAGCGCTGCTGTTTTCAACCCGAAGGGAGATAAGCTCCCTATTACTCCGAACTCGTTTCTGGGGAGACGCGGGGGAAAGCTGGACTGTCTGCCGTGGGGTCGGAAAGTGAGGGAGGCTTGCTTGCAGGGCTGCGCACAGGAACAATTGTTTATTGTGCTGGGGCGCGGGACGCGGGGACAAGGTCGGAGACGCAGAGCCTCAGAGCAGGCTTACTGGCAGCCATCACTGTTTGCCACGCCCTAGCCTAGTCACGCCCTGGCCCTGAGACCCCGCCCTGCACAATCTACAAACCCACCCAAGCTTTAGCATATGAATGGCCTGCCCTATCACAGCTTAACCTAGCAAACTTGCAGCCCCCAGCCCCGATCAGACAGCTCCAAAACCTCCAAACCCCAAGCAAAGAGGAGAAAACTGTAGTTCTTGCTGTAGCTCCTGCTGGGTGGCCTCAGACAGTAGCTGACCTGCACCCCATTGGAGATCCAGAAGCCAGTGTACCTAGTGGTCAGTGTGAGACACCAGATTTCAACTCCTCACATCCATAAGTGATACATTCAAGAGGCAGACTCAGTGAGCACCAAAGCCCCACTGAAACAAGTCCTGCACCATAAGCATATCTCCAGCGCAGCAGTTCTTCCATTATAGACCCAGCGGGTCCTCACAGCCAATTGGCCTGGAGGTCAATTCCTCCCAGTGTACCAACAGCAATCAAGGCTTAACTACACCAAGACTTTGCACTCAGCCCACAAAGGGGTGTACCAAAGTCGTCCACCTCAGGTGATTGGGGAGGCTGAGCTACTGGCCCCTATAGGTCACCTACCACACAAAGCCACTCCATCAACATAAGGAAGCAGCAAAATGCGGAGACAAAGAAACATGTCACGAATGAGAGAAATGGAGGAAAGCAAACTAATGGACGACATAGAGTTCAGAACCACATTTATAAGGTTACTCAAGAATCTTCTAAAAACCACCGAGAAACTTGATGAGACCTCTGAGGAGCTTAGTGAGACCTTCAAGGACCTTAATGAGAATGCCAAAAAAATGGAAAAGGACCAGTCAGAAATTAAGCATACACTGTCTGAAATAAAGAATATACAGAAACTCAACTGTAGATCAACGTACCCCAAGAATCAAACCAAAGATCTGAAATATGAGGAAACAAAAAACACCCAACCAGAAAAACAAAAAGAAAAAATCCAAAAATATGAAGATAGTGTAAGGAGCCTCTGGGACAACTTTAAGCGTACCAACATCCGAATTTTTGGGGTGCCAGAAGAAGAGAAAGAGCAAAATATTGAAAACCTATTAGAATAATGACAGAAAACTTTCCCTACCTGGTGAAAGAACTAGACTTACAAGTTCAGGAAGCACACAGAACCCCATACAAGAGGAATCCAAAGAGGACCACACCAAGACACATCATAATTAAAATGCCAAGGGCAAAAGACAAAGAGAGAATCTTGAAAGCAGCAAGAGAAAAACGGTTAGTTACCTACAAGGGAGCACCCATATGACTGTCAGCTGATTTCTCGGCAGAAACTATGCAGGCCAGAAGGGAGTGGCAAGAAATATTCAAAGTGATGAACAGCAAGAACCTACAACCAAGATTACTCTACCCAGCAAAGCTATCATTCAGAGTTGAAGGTCAGATAAAGAGCTTCACAGACAAGAAAAAGCTAAAGGAGTTCATCACCACCAAACCAGGATTACATGAAATGCTGAAGGGTGTTCTTTAAGAAGAGGAAGAAGAAGAAAAAGGTAAAGATAAAAATTATGAACAACAAAATGACATCAAATACATACCTACCAACAAGTGAATCTAAAAATCAAGTGAATAAAAAATCTGAAGAACAGAATGGACTGGTGAATATAATAGAATCAGGGACATAGAAAGGGAGTGGACTGACAATTCTCAGGGGGGAGGGGGTGTGAGGGGTGCGGGAAGAGACTGGACAAAAAGCTTACACCTATGGATGAAGACAGTGGCGGGGGGGTAAGGGCATGGGGTGGGGTGGGGAATCAGGTGGAGGGGAGCTATGTGGGGGAAAAAAGGAGGAACACCTGTAATAATCTGAACAATAAAGATTTATTTAAAAAAAAAAAGTGCAGTCTCTTGAAAAGTGGGAATTAGGGGAGCTAGGGAGTGGCAGCTGTCTTACCAAATCTTATATATCTAGCTGTATCTCTAAACTGTGTTCATGTATAGCTAATAAAAACAAAAACCTAAATTCACAAAACATAGCATTATATAAGAAAAAATGTAACATACTAAATGAACATGACTTCTTGGTTTCCTACAGCATCCTAGTCCCTGACTTTTTTTCCTAAGGCCTAGTTGGGTGGCAGTTCAAAGTTGGTCAGATACAGCAGTGTCCTAATAAAACATTCTATTTTCTTCAATCTGATTCAAATGTCACTGATGTTGGGTGCAGCCAAGGTCTCCAACTAATGAATCTTGGAGTTGTGAATGCTGAGCCGTCTGAATCTAGGTGGAGGGCCCTTGGAGCCCCCTCCTGACCCACTTTCATTCTCAAGTGTTATGCGCAGTGCCCTATTACCCTGCCTCCAGGGAAGGAAGCAAGGTTCAGGGTACTCTTCCTCTCCAGGAAAACTGAAGGTGGTTGGTTTCTTTGATTACTGTTTTTCTCCCAGCAGCCCTGCTCTCTTCTGAATTTCTATTCCGATGTCTATTGGAAGGCTCAGATTTAGTCTCAATTCTCTCTCCTCACCTTCCACAATTGCCATCTTTTGTTTTTCTTTGCTCTCTGGGTGAGTTTCTCAAGCAATGCTTTATATTTACTCACTGGGCCACTAACAAATCCAAGAGGAACCCATTACTCAGACTTTCTGTTCCCGATTCATTCCTTTTCTATAGTGTACTGTTTTAATTTTATCTATACAATCTCCTCCTGAATGTCACTGAATATGCAACACTGGAGAAAAAGAAATCCCTTCTGGGCTTCCTATCTTCCCTTCCCTTCTTGGGGAAGTGGAATCAACACAGTGACTGAGCACAGAAGCCGAGGGGAGCAGGCAGTAGGACAGCCCTGGCAAGGAGCAAGCCAGCTGGCCTGGCTGAGGTAGTTTACAAAATAATAATACTAAATAAGTAAAACCTATGGATACACAGCAAATCAGTAAATAGATAATTTGGGGAAGAGTAAATTGTCTGCGTCAGTACTACTCTAACACTATCATTTGGGGTGGGAAAATTCTTAGTTGTGGGAGCAGTTCAGTGCACTTTGGATGTTTGGCAGCATTCCTGGCCTCTCCTCACTAGCTGGCCAGAGCACCCCCAAGTTGTGTGTACAAGAAAAAGTCACCACATCAGGCCTATGACTGCTATCCTTACAAAAACCTGCTTGCAAGGCTGGCCCTTGGCTGGAGTCTGGGAACTTGGAATTCTGGAGGGTTCCCACCCCATCCTTTCTGCCTGGTCTTCCATTGCTCTTACCTTTGACTTTTTGTGCCTAATCAATCACAAACTACTTTCTCCCATCCAAGCCTCTGCACCTGAAATGTTCCTATCCAGAATATTTTCCTTACATCTCTTCCCTCTTAATTAACTACAAATCATTTTTCAGACCTGTTTAGGTTCACTTCCTTACAAAGCCTTCAGTTGTCCCTCCTAGATGCTCAACATACCCTGTACATCACCCAACACAGTACTTACTGCATTATGTTTATAGTCTAGTTGCTTTCTCACTCATCTATAACCTCACCTAGAACACAAGCTCCATGCCTCTTCTGTTCCTGACTGTATTCCAAAATATACCATGGCATCACAGATGCAGTGTGCTCAATAAATATTTGCCAAATGAATAAATTATAATTCTGTAAGCACCCCTGTAATATAACCATTTACAAATCAATGTCTATGGGGGCATATGTGCGAAGCTCCAAATTATGAAGTTCAACCATTGACAACTATCAATGGGAGTCCAGCACAAGTTTATGTAAATGACAGGCTCAAATCTATTCTGAAGCTACCAGTATTCTAGTTAAATTAGCTAAACAGTATAACTATGTGCTTCAAATTCTCTTCTGGAACTCCAAGAGTTAAAATGTTTGGCTCTGCAATGAATGAAACTGGTAAAAAAAAAAAAAAAAAATGGGGGGGGGGGGAGAGGTGCTTCTCCTTCCTAAGAATAGAGACTTATGGCAGCTTGACTTAAAACCACTCAATTTAAGACTGCTTTACTTGTGCATAATATTATCAGGGTAAGGTCCACATTGGTTTGTAACTAGCAAAGTTTGACAACCCATATGGACATTAAACTACAGATCCCTCATGAACCATTACAATCAGTTAGGGTGAGAAAAAAAGATAAGGTAATATGTGAGACTACAAGCAAAAAAGATGCATAAAATGTGGTCATCTATACATTTCTGAACTATCTATTCAACCACTAAGAAAAAGAGGACAGGGAGGAAATGAAAGGAGATTCCCAGTGTAACAACTGTTCAACTCAGGACAGGAACAGTTTGAGTCCCCATTACAGCTCAGAATGAAGTCACAGCACTGGGGCAAGTGCCTCCTGCAGGGAAGGTGCTTGTAATATACTGTACATTTTCTAAAAGATCCAGAGTTTCAGTGTGTTAAAACTACACAGTGGGGTTATCTTCGCTCTGTATGGAACTCTTAAGTTTCTCTCTGCATGACTTTGACTGGAACACAGAACTTGCTGTAGTAAAGATGCAGAAACATCTTTCCTAAGGTGGTTACAGACCTCTCACTGACAAATGCAACTGCCTGTTTTCAATTCTCATGCTTTCCAAAACTGATTTCCTATATACTTCCTATTGAACTATCTTTATGTTTCTCCTTTTCTCACCATTCCATGCTCACCTTTGTCATTACCCAGCTACTTTTTCTTCACAGAATGCTCATGATAGCATCTCTAGACCCATGAATGGCCACGAAGGTTTTCAAAGTTTGTTTGTTTTTTAAGTGACAGAACATACTCTTCCATTCTTCCATTCCCATCTCTCCCCAAATAAAATTCTTACAATGAACCCAGCGCCCATCTAACCTAGATTCTTCTCTACTTTCATGGATATATGTTAGGGTGCCCTGGAGGCACTGTGCTTCACAAACAAATGTGAAAACAGTTGAAATTCTCCAGTTCTGACGTCATTCCAAAAAAAAACAAAACGTCAGCCCCACATTCCCCATACCTGTGGTGCCTCAGTTTCACTTTCTCCTGTCTCTCAGATTTTAAATCTCAGCACCGTCTACGCCCTAATTTGAGATCTGTCCATTCTGCAGTTGCTCGTAATCAGAACCTTTCTCTCCTCCAGGCCCAGGCTCAGGAAATTTCAATTAATCTGGGCTTTTATTATCACTAGTATGCATTAGTAAAATAATTTACCAGAATTAGTTGCACCTCCTCCATCCATCCACCCTGAATACCACCACCTGTTATTTTTACTATTGTATGGTAACTATGCAAAACCCTTCACCACTCCATAACGCTGACAGAAATAAGAACAAAATATTAAGGTGGTAAACATTCAAGGTCCTCAATAATCTGCCACGAATCTATTTTTCCATTCGTACTTTGCAATATTAAAGACTTGTTCCAGACACTCTAATCACCCTCTTCCCCTAAAAAGGCATTTCAAGCAACAGAAAACCCAAATGCAAAGATGTATCCAGATCTAGGAAAAAGGCCTGCAAACTAAGGCCCTTTGCTTGTTTTTGTAAATATTTTGATGGAACACATCAGCACATTCCTTTAGTACTGCATGTGGCTACTTTTACACTATAATGGCAGCTGATAGTCATGAACAAGCCCACCACCCATACCCCCAAATATTTATGATCCTGCTCCTTACAGAAAAAGTCTGCAAACACCTGGGTTAAGAGGATTAACAGAATTACTCCTATTGCTGTTTTGAGAACCAACAGTGGGAATGTGGCAAGAGTGGAAGGAGGGAGACTCCTTAGGACAGTGGTCGGCAAACTGCGGCTCACGAGCCACATGTGGCTCGCGAGCCGCGGTTTGCCGCTCTGTTGACTAATGAGTTTGCCGACCACTGCCTTAGGAGACCACTGAAGAAACATCCAGGCCATAGGTTATAGTGGTTCACACAAGTGTGGAGGCAGTGGGGATTGAGAGAAGTGAAACGGATAACAAAGGCAGAGCCAATAGAACCAGTTGAAAGATTGGATGTAAGTTTGAGAGAAAGAGAGGAACTAAGAATGACATCTAGTTTCTGGCCTAAGCAACCAGGAGGATACAGTTGCTATATTGAAGCAAAATGGGGACTACTGCACAGCCATGTGGCGCAGTGGTTGAGCATCCACCCATGAACCAGGAGGTCAAAGTTCAATTCCATCAAGGCACATGCCCGAGTTTCGGACTCCATCCCCAGTAGGGGGTGTGCAGAAGGCAGCTGATTGATGATTCTCATAATTGATGTTTCTATCTCTCCCCCTTTCCCTTCCTCTCTGAAATCAATAAAAACATATTAAAAAAAATAAGATGGGACTATGAGTAGACCAGATTTCTGAAGGAAGATCAGATCCACAACTGCAAAGAATAATTTATAGCAATTGCTTTCCTATACAAAAGCCTCCAATGAAACTATTCTTTCAAAGTATAAGTAAAAATCCTTGCAGTAGCAACAAGGCATAATCAGGCCCTCCTTTTCCTGGCTTCATCAGATTCCCTGACTGCTACAGATTGGGTCCCACAAAAAATTAATATGTTGAAATTTAATCCCCAATGTGATGGAATTTGGACTTGAGGGCCTTTGTGAGGTGATTAAGTCATGAGGGCAGAGCCCTCATGAATGGAATAATGTCCTAATAGAAGAGACCCCGGAGTACTCTCTTCTCCCTTTGACATGCGAGGACACAGGCAGAAAACAGTCATAAACCAGGAATCAGACCTTACCAGCACCAAATCTGCTGGTGCCTTGGTCTTAGACTTCCCAGCCACCAGAATTGTAGAAATAAATTTCTGTTACTTATAGGCCAACCAGTTTATGGTACTGTTATAGCAACCCCAAACAGATGAAAACACCAACATTCACTCCACCCCAGATACCTGGTCTCCTTGCTATTCTCAAGCACACTGAGCAAGCTCCTGTGTCAGGCCTCCACACCAGACTTTACCACGATCTGGGATGCTTTTCTCCCAAGATATCTACAGAGCTTATTCTCTCACCCCTGCCCCAACCCCACTCAAGTATAACCTTTCCTGTGAGGCCTTCTGAACACTCCTTAATTATCCCAGCCATTGGTCCCTTCCTCCCCCACTTGTCATCCCCTCTTCTCTGCTTAATTTGTCTCCAATGTATTTATTACCTTCTCATGTAACTTGATTAATGTCTTCTATCCCCACCTCCTAGAATGGAAGCTCCGAGAGCAAGGGTATTTGTCCCCCGTGGCCCCTCCCCACACTGCTGTAATCACTCTGCCTGAAACACAGCACATGACCAATAAATATTTGAATGAACTGAATAAATAGAATTTATTAATGATTCAAGATAATTTCACCCATGTTCCCAGGATTTGACAGGCAAAAAATTAAACCATGTTGCAAAAGCCTTATATACAACTCAATTCAGTGATTTTATTATTAGTTCTCCTATTCCAGAGTGTCAGTGCAGAACTCCCTTTTCTCCCTCCCCTGCTCTCAACAATTAAAACGTCTGAGATCAGGTCATAATAACACACACACACACCTTTCCTTAGTGGCCTATTAGTCCTACGGTCCTTTCTGGTCTCATTTCATCAGTACTGTATTCTCCCCTCCGCACCATGCCCACACGCTCTACTCCTCAAAACCACTGTGCTCCTCCTTTCCACCTGCTAATCCCTCTACTTAGAAAGCTCCCCCCACACCTATTCTATCTAGTCTGCTGCTTCTCATCAAAATCTCCCAATGTCACCTCCTGAAAAACACCCTGCCTGCCACCTCAGCCAAGAGACAAGACCACCATTTCAACTCCTCCTTTATTTCCTTTCTAAGACTTAGAACCTTATAAAGTCTTACTTGCACACGTATATCTTACTTATGAGAGCAGATCTTACCCATTTGCGTCCCTCGTACCTAGAACACTACAGAAAATAGGTGGTGATTTAATTACATTTCGTAGGTGAAGGTGGACAGCTCCACTCTACTATTAAAGACACCGGTAGTAAGAAGTTAAAAAAGCCACCCGACATCGGACAACTAGGAGGGTCTCTAGCTGGAAACGAGTACTTAGGACTATTTCCACTACTTCACTGGACCTGGAGCCAGACACTAGCAACTCCTGTCACTGTACAGGACCGTCCACGCAGCCGTTAGACTTCCAGTACCTGCATGCCATTCGTCGCATAAGATCCTGCCTCCAGGCAAGAAACATTTAAAGACGGGCCAGAACAAGCAAAAATCTTAACCTTGATCCTATCACTCACCGACCTAAATGTAAGCCCTGGGGAGCCCTGAGGCTGGGTAAGTGGTGGAGGGGGCCCTCCAGAACTCGCTTACTCCCCCGCCCCCCACCGCATCCCCGTATATGAATCCAGAGTTCCAATCCTACATAAAGCAAAGGAAGCCGTTCCCAAAACAACTGCAGCAAAAGAGAAGAGAGAACCGGGGGCCAGGGAGAACCGACGGGCGGAGGCGGGGTGGGTGGGGGAGGGGGGCAGGGAAGCTTCCGCCCAGCCCCGCGCCTCCGGGCGCGCCCACCGAGCCCCTCCGCGTCCTCGGCTCCGGGAAGGTGCCGCACCTGCTGCAGGGAAGCGCAGCCCTGACACCGCGAGAGATCCGCCGCCCCAGGCGCCGCCGAGTGGGTCTCGCCCGGCATCATGGTGCCGCCGCCGGGCCCGGTGGGCCCGCACGCCTCAGGGACCCGCGGCCTTGGCCCTGTACTGCTTCTGCTGACGTCGCCGGGGCCGCCGCCTGCCAGGCCGCTTCCCGCCGTGTTCGGGCGGGTCCATCCGTGCACAGAGGTCCCCGTGGAGCGGGCCAAAGGCTCTCCCAGTTAGAGCTGCCTCGGGCACTGGAGAGAAACGCTCCCCGGTGCGGCCCCCGACGCGACGCAGCACAGCCAGGACCCGCCCCGCCCTAGCTCGCCCCGCCCCTCGGCACGGCGTGGAGCTGCCTAAGGTTCCGCCTGAGCAAAATAAGGGGCCCAGCCATGCTGATGCGGCGGGGACCATGCCCACAAAGGAAAAGTCAGGGATAGCAGAGGCATCGGAGGTGCCCTCCCTGTACTGTTTACTGGTTCATATTGTATTGCCGGCCTGCTGCGTGACAGACTTTCCATGGGCACCTAAAACCTTCGATGACGTCATTTAAGGCGCCTCCCATACTGGAAGGACCTCACCCTGCCAGGGTCTGTGTGCGATTTATAACTAGAAGGAGCCGCGCTGTCCGAGTCTGGCCAGGTCCGGGGGCAGCGGGGTGACTACAGTTCCCGAAGGTCCGCGCGGCGGGCAGGGCCCTCTCGGTTCCTCTGGCCACGCCGGTGTGCTGGATCGCCTAGTCACGGCCTAGGCCCTGTCTTCCCCCAGGGATGTTTTTTCTCCGGGCAGCTCCCCCTGCCTGCTGTCCTGCTGTGGTCCACTTGCTGGCCAACACCCCGCTCCCCTCCTGGGTCTGCTTTCCAGACCCATCCCTGCGACCCCGCCACCGCTCAAGGTCCATAGCCAACCTCTACCAAGTCCCACTTAATACATCTTGGGAGGGGACACAAAAAATCCTCCCCGCTGGCCGCAATTCCTGGATAAGTCCAGGCTGGAATCCTTCTGTTTGAACTGCAGTTTTCAGTGTCTCCAATCCCTTAGCCACCGCCACCAGAATCGCAGCTTGTTTCCATCCCTACCATCAGAAACCAACCTGGCTTCCCGAGTCTACTCAGAGTCTAAATTCTCAGCATTCAATACAAGCATTGCATGTGTTAAGTAGCCTTGCCGACTTTGCCAGCTTCTTCTTCTAAGTCTTTTGTATGGAGATTGCAACTGGAAACTCCCCTTCCAAGAAAGCAGCCCGGATTTCTTCCCTCGCTTACACATTCTGGCTGACAGCTGGATTTCCTGTCTTTGACACCTAAGGTAGTCCAGTACCTGACTGAGAAAGTCTACTGACTGATCCACTTATCCGAAAGCAGACAACAAGAGTAGGGTTAAAAGGGAAAGGAAAGCCCGGCTGTGGAGGCTCAGTGGTTGAGCGTGGACCTACCAGGAGGCCTTCTTAGTAGGCACCTTCTTTCTCAGGGTTCACATGACCCTTCAGAGAAAGGGGAGAGGAGACCTGTGTGGATCCCGATGACTTTACATTTCTGGCTCTGGTCCCAGGAAGTTTCACAGTAACTCTTTTTATTTAAGGTTTCTTAAATTAGTACTTTTTCTGGAATACCTTAGTGAGGTGAGCACCAGCTTGCTGTACAGCTTCATCTCCCTCTACTCTCCACCTACACCCACTACACACCTACCACTGCCAGAACTCAGGACTACGGCTTCCTTCCTGCCTTTGCACACCTGCCGTTGTCTTCCCTTTGCCTGGAACACCTTCCTCCCAGTTCTACATGTGGTGATCCATCTATCCTAGATCCCACATGTTACTTCCACATCCCCAAGTAATGCCTGCCACCTTTCCAATCCTTAGCCCTAATTTTTATAACGCTATGTTTTGACTTTGAGTATAGCAATTTTTTTATGTCTGAGAGGTGAGATTTACTTTTAAACCTTGCAAAGTGCTGTACATAGTAGGTGCTCAATGAATGGATCAAATTTGTTTCAACGAATTGAAAGGTTAAAAAAAGAATAAACACTGTTAACAAATGAAAGTGCATTTGTTTCTGAGAAGGCTATCTTCCTCAAAATCAGTTCTTAAGACATTTAAAGAAAGTAACAAAAGCCTTGTTTGTGTAATGCAGGGTGGGCCCACTGTATGTAAAGGGATTCACAGGAAGTATTTCAGGCTTTGGGGGCCATACAGGTCTTTGTTGCATGTTTCTCTTTGTCATTTTTCGTTTTTTAAAGAACCCTTTTAAATGTAAATATTCTTACCTTGCAGGCTATACAAAAACAGGTATGGTTATAGGAAATAAATGAAACTGATGTAGGTCACTAGTTGAGGAATGCTGCATGTTACACGTTTCTCATTCCCACATGGGCCACTGTTTTGTCATTGTGGTGGAAACAAACAAATGTCTACACTGCAGAAAGTAGTGAAAGATGGCTTTGGAACCACACTTATGTCTTTAAATTAATTCTTAAGTTAGTGATCTCTTTGATCTTTTATTTTCATATGAAGGATTAGCTGTAATTTAGGTGAAAGGTGACAAATACGGGGCTGAATCCTTAAGATCTACTATACAGAGAGTAGTTGTTAATTTATTTATGGCATCTTCTATTTTGGAAAACTGAAGAACTTTGTGCTTTTTGTCAAAGTGTCCTAAGACATGGAGGGAAGTGTAGATTTTGGACTCTGATTTTGGGGCTTCCCTGCGCCTCTAGAGTCCATAAAAGTCTCAGTTCTTGCCCCACACCCACATCATCACCTTCCAGATGGTTGGTAACTTCTTGAAACAAATTCTTTAGGCCATAACATAATAGAGAGGTGACTTAATATTTAATTTATTAATATATGCACCCACTGAAATGGTTCATAGATGTGTAGAAGCCAAGGAGGATTTTTATCACAATTCAAAATGGATAGCTATTTGTTCTTAGCTTTATGAATAGCTACTCTTTCATTTGATGCATTCACCAAAAAGAAAAATAAGCTACATGTTCTTTCTTGTAACCCCCTCCCCCAGAGATGTTTTATAGAGTGGTTTGCAATGCTAGCAGTCTACCAATTCAGGGATATTATCTGATGATGTTAGATTAATTTTCAGAACTGTGAGGCAATGCTACCATGTGCCCACAAGATGTCTATCTTTCCCTGTCTGTAGTTTAGACACAAATTTAATTTCCTGCCGTATTTATGCCATATCAGCCCCCTTATGTATGGATGGAAAGGCCACCTTTGGGGTGTCTCGGGGTGGGAGACATTTTGTGGGAACCATCTGCCTCTCACGGTCCACCAAATTGTTGCTGAGCTACTTTGCCCCAGTGTTTCTCCCCGCCCTGGGTGATGCTGGCGTTTCGCTTTGTCCCCCAGAACCAGCAGTAGGTCCTGTGCCTTTGCTTACAGCCCTTGCTCTTACCCTCAAAGGGATGCAAAGTCTGGGGAGGAGGGCAAGCATTGCTTCTTTCTGGAAGATTGAGTTTATTCAGGAATCAGAAAAATCCTGATTTTTGTTTAAAACAAGCATAGTTGGAATAGAATGCAAAGCTGACAAGATCGTTAAAGATGGAGCACGGTTGTAAAGGCCTCTCGTGGGTGCAGTGCCTTCTTCAGGGGAGTGCAGGCTCACTCTGCCTTGCATGCGTTTGGTATTTTGTGAATATCGGGAAGTTGGAACAGCTTGTCATGTGAGAGCTTCTGGGGGTCTCCAGGACTTGGAGAAGGGAGGTGGGGCTCAGAGAGGGTGGCAGGAGAGAGGATTCTGTCAGGGGGAGTTGGTGTGCCCGGGCATGTCGCTCCTACCCCAGAGACGAGTGGGGGAGGGAGGAGAAGTGTGCCTCTTCACCTTAGGCCAGTGAGGAGTCATGGGGTGAATCAGAAGTCCATATATACCTGGAGTGATTGGAGGGAACCTTGGGAAAGCCAAAGAGGGTGAGAGATTCTTGGGGCTATGGGAAGAGGGCCACTGGGAGCAAGCCACAGTTTCACAGCATTGGACAAAGCTAGGGGTTTTCTGTGCAGTAGATACATAGGCTTCTCAAGGGGAACTGTCCAGGGATGCGAGAGGACAGCCAGGAGGGAGGACAGAGATTGGGCAGGTTTTCTAGATGCCCTGGGCTGAGGCTGAGTGAAAGCAGGCAGCCTGGAGTAACCTGTTGCTACTATATCCACCATCAAAACAGCTTCAGGGGATGCCACAGCTGGAAAGGGCCTGCCTTGGCCCTCTCCTGTAATCCTGCACAAGCAGCAGATCCTGTCCTCTGCTCACCAAAATCTGTGTCACTTTTTCCCAAGAATTCCCCGGGCTCCCTTGCTACTGATATGAGACGAAGTTCCACTGGTTAAATGTGCATCTAGGAGTCCCATTGGTGAGGTCTCTACTCACATCCATCCACCACCCTCCACAGCAGTCATGCCATCCCAGACTGCTGGCTCCTCCCGAGGTGCTGTAAGGAGCCCCCCACTGCAGGGAGCTGCTGCTTCAGCTTAGCATCTGCTCCTACTCAGCCCCTGCCCATGGCCACCCAGATGTGAGTGGCATCTGGCTGTGCACCGAGGTGACACCATGGAGAAGGATCATCGTGCCAGGTGCATGTTTTGCAGCGGGAGACAGAGAGGCTGTCTTAGTTCCAAATACAACAAGGAAAGGTGAGAGTTTATAGCTGAGGAGCAGGATGGGACATTTCTAAGAGGAAACATCAAGGGTAAGGGGGATTCTGGTTAAACCGAACTAACTGGATTTAGAGGAGAGGCAGTTACTCTCAGGGGAATCTCGTCTCCCATCCCCACTTCAACCCAGAAGATCTGCTATTGGGGATCCTCCAAGCCGGCAGGGGTCCTCAAACTTTTTAAACAGGGGGCCAGTTCACTGTACCTCAGACCATTGGAGGGCCGGACTATAGTTTAAAAAAAAAAAACTATGAACAAATTCCTATGCGCACTGCGGGCCCGGGACGAGTCGGCTGCTAAGCAGGACAGGCAGCGGCACCCAGTGGGCCGGATAAATGTCCTCGGCGGGCCGCATGTGGCCCGCGGGCCGTAGTTTGAGGACCCCTGCTCCAAGGTATCATCTAAAACAAGGATTTCACTCCCCAAACAAGTTTGAGGATATCTTTCTCAGAGCCATGGCTCAGCCATAGTTGAAGGGAAGGCCTGCCCCAGAGGGGCTCAGCCCTGGGAAATCCACCAGGGCATTTCCAAAGCAGAGGCTTATATATGAGCATCCACTGTTACCACTACAGGCTGATAGAGCAGGTTTCCGCACAGGGTGACAGCAACAGGGCAGACCTCCAAAAGGACCCATGGTGAGAGACACAGCACAGGTGCCTCCAAGCCCAGTCCTGCCTGGAAGTTGACTCTTCAGATGCAATCCTTTCAGGCAAGTCTGAAGAAAGAGGTCCCTGATGGACACTGTGCGAGGAAGGCAGGGCTCCTTTTGAGATGGGCTTTCTTGTTCCGCTCTGTAGAAGGAAGGGCACTGTGGGAAGCAGCATCCCCAGCACCCAGGTGGCTGTCCTTCCTGCCTGCTGGGATTCCCCTGCCCCCAGCCCGGAGCCAACCTCCCAGCCAGACATGGAGGAAGCTTAAATGCATATCACTAAGTGAAAGATGCCAGTCTGAAAAGGCTACATACTGTATGATTACAGCTATATGGCATTCTGCAGAAGGCAAACTACAGAGACAGTAAAAAGATAGTGGATGTCAGGGATTAGGGGAGAGGGGGGATAAATAGAGGAAGCACAGAGGATTTTTTAGGGCAGTGAAACAACTCTGTCTGATACTTTTATGGTGGACACATGTTATTATACGTCAGCCCAAACCTATACAATGTGCAGCGCCAAGATTGAAACACAGTATAAACTCCAGACTAGGAGTACTTATGATGTATCAATGCAGGCTCCTCAGTTGTAACAAATATACAACCTGGTGAGGAATGTTGATAATAAGGAGGCTATGCCCTATGGAAGCAGAAAGTATAAGGGGAACCTCTGTACTTTCCACTCTATTTTTCTGTGAACCTAAAAATGTTCTACAAAAAATAAAACCTATTAACAACAAAACACCAAGAACATAAAGTTGCAGGCAGTGGGAATAACAGCAGCAAGTCTTCACTTGAGGAGTAAATGTGGGAGGTTAAAGCATCAGAAACCAGCTCAACGTCTGGCGTGCACTGGGTATCGATTAATTGAGGTGAGGGGGTGGGCACAGACCAGATCCTACAGGAGCTTGTAAGCCAGGGAAGAAATGTTTTAGATTGTAAGTTCAAGGGACAGTCATTAAACACTTTTAAGAACGGAGTGGCACTATCTGATTTACACTAAAACTTTTCATTACTGCTGTCTTGGAAGTAAGCTGGGAGACTGGGTGACATTTTCTGAGTTGGGAAAGAATCAGCCTGAGGTAGGAAATCAAGGATGTGTTGCTTCAAAGGCGTGTATAACTTAAAGAGGTTGTTTACTTCCTTTCTGGATTTCCCAAGGAAGAATCATACAATTACCCGGAAAAGTAATGTTTTTGAGTTTCTTACTGACCTTAAGAAGCCGTGATTCTCAAAACTTCCCTATTTCTGAAATTTGAGGGTTCAGATTGTGAGTTGAGATGGTTTTATTATAAGATCATGAGAATATAGCACATTTGGTCATTTGTCCAGGCAGAAAATTGTTTCCAAGGAGGAAAAAAAAAACAAAACCACACTTTTTAAAATTAAAATACATATCTAGCAATTGTTTGTAGTTTAGATAAAATGATAGCAAACATCTTTGGCCAGAAATTTTCCTTTGGCCTCTTCCTCAAGCCCTGACATAAATAAAAATGATGCTAAGCTCTAACAGTGCATTCCAGATACATGGTGGAAGCTCTAAGACTTGTGGACAATCATTCAACATATACTTGAATGAAAAAAAAAAAAAAGCTTATGTTAATGTTTTTTATTTTAAAAAATATAGAAAAGTATGACCCCAAACATCTCTTGGATGTATCTTGTTAAGTTATTGTTATTTTCTGAGTTTCTATTCAAAGAAGAGCCGATTTATACAGATGTTGAGAAAAAAATGCAAATATTTATTTAAATATGGGTTGAAATCTCTTTGAAAATTCAGAAGCACTGAGAAGGACTTTTGCAGAGATATATCACATCCCCATCAAGCTCTGAAGGTATGAATTTCAGTTTTCAAGTCTATCCTTGTTTTCAAGAACTAAGAAATTCAAAGCATATATGGAAGGGAAGAGGTATGTGCAAAAATTTAAACAATTATGCTTTTGAGCAGACAAAATTATTCAGGGTTTAGTGAGGCTGGGTAGTTACATCACTTAGAAATGACTCCATTGTAATCAACAGAGAATCCAACCTTATTTTATTAAAAAAAATAAATGTATTTATTGGTGAGGGGGAGAGAGAGAGAGAGAGAGAGAGAGAGAGAGAGAGAGAGAGAGATTGAGCTGCTGCTCCACCCATTATGCATTCATTGGTTGACTCCTCCATGTGCCCTGACCTGGGACTGAACCTACAACCTTGGTGAATCAGGACAACTTTCCAACTAAGCTACCCAACCTCATTTGGTTTTAAAGGAA